>NC_083316.1:108517345-109122866 GCF_963455315.2 Globicephala melas | reverse complement strand
GCCAATGCAGGGGACATGGGTTCGATCCCTGGTCCGGGAAGATCCCACATGCCGTGAAGCAGCTAAGCCTGTGAGCCACAACTATTGAGCCTGAGCTCTAGAGCCCACGAGCCACAGCTACTGAAGCCCCCGCACCGAGAGCCCATGTTCCTCAATAAGAGAAGCCACCGCAATGAGAAGCCTGCGCACCGCGATGAAGAGTAGCCCCCGCTCGCCGCAACTAGAGAAAGCCCGTGTGCAGCAACGAAGACCCAGTGCAGCCAAAAATAAATAAATAAATTTATTTAAAAAAAAAAAAGAATTCAAGCTTTGCTACTTTCTATCTGTGTCACCTTGAGTAAGTTCCATATTCTGTCTGTTCCTTAGTTTCCTAGTCTAGGTGCAGGTACTAGATAAGCTGCTTATTGTCTTCATTTAGGAGCAGGCTTGGGAATGCAGAGTTCCTGGGCTGGCTTAGAGGCTGTCCATCTAGCTAACCTTGTATTTTTTTTTTTTTTTTTTTTACTGCCAGGTTGCTGATTATGGCATTGGAGGATACTATGACCCTCATATGGATTATTTTTTGGTAAGGGCAAAATATCATTCCTTTGGGTTGTGTTTCAAGTGGCAGGAAAAGGTCACAGCTCACATAGGTTTGGCTTCTAGCTCAGGGACCTCTAAATTCTCAAGGATAAATCTTTGGGGATTGTTTTAAAATTAGGAGAGAAAACAGATTTTATTGTCTTCTGGTGTGGTGCCGCCTCCACCAGGCACCTGGAATTGAGATGAATTATTGGGGTAGAAAGTGATGGAGAGAGAACTACACAGAGTCCTTTGCTCCCACCTGTGTCCCCACTTGTGCTAGGAGGTTCCTCTGTCTCTCTCTTCAGGCAGACCTCACTCTTGAGTTGATAGGAGGAGCACTTGAGTCTATTGCTGAGCTCCAGTACTTTAGCCTAGCACAAGCCCCTAGTGTGGCTGAGCCAGACACAGAAGATAGATATTTGTGCTTTGGGAATGACAAGCTGAATCAGCAAACAAAACAACAAATGTTTATTTAGCACCTTTGATGTGCTGGTTACTCTCTTAGAAACTAGGGATAGGAAGGCAAAGAAAACAATTCCCATTCTCATACAGAGACCATGGTTTTCTGAGAGTCATACATATGAACAGCTGCTTTCAAAGTTATAGTAAGTGCTATAAACGAGGTATGTATACAGTGGTCCTGGGATCCAGTGAACAGGCATGCAGCCTGGATGTTCAGAGGAGGCTTCCTGCAAGAGCTTAGGTGTAAGCTAAGATTGTTCCTTTCAACCTGTCCCTTCATGAGAAGGTGTCCCTAGAATCAAAGCCTTCTCACTGCTGCCAGAATGTAGTCTGAAAGTAGCTGTCTCTACAGTCAAGATTGACTCACTGGTTACAGGAATCTGGGAAACCGTGTTCTTGGTGTTGCAGGAATACCTTTTGCTGAGAAACCACATAGACCTTGAAAGCAAAAGCCAACCTGTTCCTATGGATAAGACCCCTTTGTGATTCCACTCTGAAATGTTCCTGACTTAGCCAGTTCTAGGATCGAATGTTTTCTAGAGTGGTATGCATTCCTTCTTAGTCATGTTTTCTGACGCACTTCCTTTGTTGAGTTTTCTGTCTCCACCATGGAAAAATAAGTGGATTGGATTGGTGGTCTGTTCTTTGAATACAACAATTGGTTCCTGTATCTGCCCTTTCTGCCTGGGTTCCAGTCTCACCTGCCTGTATGTCCATTTCCATCCTTGAGGGGCAGGGTGACCTCCATTTGGCTGTGATGCGTTTCTCATTCTCACATCATATCCTTAATTATAATGGTTGGGAAAGCAACTGTTGTTCACGCTTCTTAACTAGTTAAGCCTAAGACCTGTGTATTCACTTTCACCTAAATTTCATAGGGATTTGACAATGAGCCTTTGGAGCTTCATGAGACAGGGAATCGTGTGGCCACATTCACGAGCTATGTAAGCATGGTCAGTACTGGATTGCCCCCTAGACACACTAAGCATGGGCTAGAAGGGTCACCACTGAACAAAACATTGAGGATTTGGATCCAGGAATTTGTATTTTTTAAAACGCTGCAGTAGATTCTAGTGATCAACTGGTATAGGAACTACTATCACTTAGTGCTTAAAAGTAGAAGGGGAAAGAGGGAAAGGGAAGAGTTGCAGAATCACCTGGGGGATTTCTTTATATTACACAGCACCTCTTCATTCTGTTACTCCTTGCGTTGTCAGTCTCTTCATTGCGGAGTAAAGATCTAGAACCGTTTATTTTGCCAATCAGGTGTGATTTCCTCCTCTGGACTAGGGCTAATTTTTTAATTCTTAAAGTAATTATTTGATTTTTAAGCTAATTTTTAAAATAAACAATGAGAAAACCCCTCAGGATTCCTAGATACATATAATAGGCATTTTTCTACTGTCTTTCCTTCTCTACCTAAAGTTGTATCAAATAATATGCAGATATTATCACACTGCTTTTAAGATATCTTAATTCCAAAGTTATAGCAGATTTAGACCCCACTTTCGTGAGGGACAGTCCCAGAGACTTTTGCTCATAACTAATGACTGATTCAAAGGGGAAAGATTTCTGACTCATTCTTATTCATTCCTTTTGGAAGGAAGTGATTGTCAATATTGAAATTCTGCTATACCCAATTTGAGGCTGGTACAATATGAAGATCCTTCTCTGTTCTCTTAATCATCACTTATTAAGCAAAAAAAAAAAAAAAAAAGAAAGCTTGATTTGGACAAAGAGTTTTCTTTCAGGAATTTTTTGAGTATGACTTGTTCTGTTTGTTGCAATGAGTAATTATAACTTAGAAAATGGACATGGGTGGTCTACTTTAGTATAATGGGCAGTAGTCACAATATGTAAATACCCTGTTTTTGCCAAGATAAAATAAGAAAAATCATTAGTTACAAAATGAGTGTAAGGCCTTTTAGGACTATTGTTCTAGGTACAGATTATCAACAGCAATTATCCCCACATCTTTTCTCCAGCCTGAACATTGGAGCGCAGTGCCTTTATGGTACATCAAGAAGCATTGGTAAAGGATTTAGAAGAGAAAGTGGTAAAGAAATGTAGTTTGAGTTCTCTTGTGAATTAACTATGTTCCTAGCTCTCCCAGTCTTTGCTGCTGCCATGATATTTGGGAGTTGTTCTGTTTGCTTCTCTAATAATTGCACAGACAAGAGGTGGTAGGTATAGTATTTAAAGTTGATATTAAGTATAGTTCACTTTCTTTGCCTTCTGCATATGGCTTCAGTGCTGCTTGCCACATCTTAGAACAGTTGCAGTATTTGCTATTTACTTTTATATCGATGATTCAGTGGAAAGAGCAGGGCCTTTAATACCCCCAAACCAAGATTCTGATGCTGAATCTGCTAGAAACTAGCTGCATATATTTGGCAGGTTATTTCCTTCAGGTTTTTTGTCTCCATTGGCTTATTGGTCAGTTAAAGGTATTGAAATAACCTGTCCCTAATTTCTAATCTAGTTTTGTTAGTCTCTGCAACAGTCAATTAGAAAATATTTATTGGCACCTACAACGTATCAGGCATTGTTCTTAGGTGCTGAGGATGTTGCAGTGAATAAAACCACCAAAGTGTCTGCCCTTGTGAAGATTAAATTCAAGTGGTGGAACTGAACAATAAATAAGAAAATTAAAAATCAATAAATAACATGAATACACATTTTAGAAGTCTTATGAAGGAATTATAATGGTGTAAAGAAAAATATCTGTGTTGGAAGATTTTGTTGATCAGGGAGAACCTCTTTTAAGGAGGTGATATTGGAATGATAATGAGCCAGCTGTGTGAAAGATCTGGAAGATGAGTATCCTAGGCAAAAAGAATAGCAAGTGCAAAGGCACTGAGACAGAGAAAAACTTGGCAAAAAAAATATTTTGGAAGTAGCCCTTTCAATTTCAACCACCATTTTCCTAGTTACAGGAATCTAATCTCAGACAATCCTGATCTCTCAGCCCTTAGATATGGCAGTTGTTTCAGTGTTTCAAAGAGACTTGCATAGTAACAAAGCATTGGGGCATGCTCATTTGGACCTTGAGTCATTGTCATTTTACTACACAGGAAATATGAAGGTGTTCTTCATTCCTGTGTCAGGCTTGTACCTCCTCTGGAGTAGGTGGCACTCCTGTTAGTCTGACCCAAACCCTCATCCTTGGGGAGTCTGAGCCCCTGTTTACCATTATCTTTTGAGGCCATGAATGATACACTTGTCCATTTACTATTAAAATTTGACAGTTCCAAGAAACCCTCCAGTGGATCACCTGAGCACCATATTCTTCCCTATCTCTATTACGTAACAGCATCACTGTCTCCTCTTGATGATCAGGGTCAGTGACCCCCGTCAGTAAAGTGACTCCTTTTATTGCTTCCTAGTCTCTTGGCATAAAGTGCTTGAAGTGACAGTGCAGTAGCCATAGCTTAAATTTCAGTAGGATTCTCTTTATCCCCTAGTAGAAACTTTCTCTTCTGGTAACCAGGTCCTGTGGAGTAGTTCTGTCCAATAGAATATTCTGCAGTAATGGAAATGTTTATTATTTGTGCTATTATGGTAGCCACTTTCTTATGTGGCTTTTGAGCACTTGAAATGTGACTAGTACAACTAAGGAAATTAATTTTTAATTTAATTTAATTACATTTAAATGTAAACAGTCACACATAGCTAGTGGCTACCTTATTGGGTAGTGTAGCTCTAGACCCATAGAGCCTATAAATGTAGAGATAGGCAACAGGAATTCTCCAAGGCGGTCACTCTGAGTGGCATTAAGTGGAGCCATTCCTATTTCCACCCCAGGGTTCCCAGACCCATGTATTCTACATATTATGATGGTTGTCGATTTGGGGTTGTAGAATACATCCTGGAAGATACCCATGTCTTTGCAGAGTATAACTACAATGTTCAAGCTAACGCCTTACTGGAATGTTCAAGAGATCATTCCTCTACTGTATCAGGCTACCATTTTCTGGGTGGTAGACTGTGTGATAGGACCAGTTGACCCTTTGATCATAGCTAGATTGTAAAAATTCAGGGTCCTGCCACATTGGTGAAGTCTTTAAATAGCCAGTAGTTGGTCCAGAGCAGCATATCCCATTATCTTCCTCTACCTGTTTACCAGCTAAAACAGAAGTTGGCCAACTTTCCTATAGCAGGAAAGTTAGAAATGAAGTATTTGTGGTAGAAATTGAGTGTTTAACCTTGGAATGTCAAGTGATTATGCAACAAAGCTGCCCATTGAGTTCATGTCTGTCAGACCCACCATGTCATAAGATGGAACAGGCCCAGCAGTAGGACCTTTATGATAGGCTTTTCCATTTATGTGAACAAGGAAGTTGAAATTTTGATAGGGATTGCACTGAACATGTAGATTATTTGCATAGTAGTGCTGTATTAGCAGTATAGTCTTCCAATTCATGAACAGGGGGTGTCTTTCCATTTATTTAGAAGTGGAAAATAGCTGAGATTGATTCATGAATGGGTTAGCTCAAAATATGGGTGCAAATTGAAAATATATTGCTACTGGAAATGGTCCTGAAATGCAGTGTTTTGGAAATCCTCCTAATGATCAGAGCTGAGTGGTTCACATTGTATGTGAAAAGAGATGTGGCCCAAGGTAAACATAAACACACAGTCGTGCCAATTTTACATGTCACAGGCACCCCATCCCTACCTCCCACCTTGAACAAGCATCCTTAGGATCCAGACCCAATAATTAGATCCTGATGGAATATGTTGACTAGGTCCTATAGCTTCTTCAGTGTATAGTCTGGTTTTCCCTTATTAGGCCCACTACTTCCTTAGTCAGGTTATATTGTAACTTGACTTTAGTTATTGGTATAGTGACCAGAAGGAGAGATGAAAGTAGATCCTGAGGGGTGTGCACATGGTTTTACAAGGCTGAGATCTCTCCATCATCTTCAAAATTGGGGTAGATCTAACCTTTTAAAAAATTTATCTTTTTATTGAGATGTAATTTACATACCATAAATTTCACCTTTTTAAAGTATATAATTCAGTGGTTTTAGTGTATTGCACAACAAGGTGGTACAACCATCATTAATCTAGTTCCAGAATGTCTCCATCACCCCTAAAACAAACCCTGTGTCCTTTAGCAGTCATTCCCCATTCTCCCCCTCTCACCCACTGTCCCAGTCCCTGGCAAGCATTAATCTGTTTACTGCCTGTGTAGATTTGTTTATTCTGGACATTTCATACAAATAGAACCATATAAAATGTAGTCTTTTGTGTCTGGCTTCTTTCACTTAACATAATGTTTTCAAGGTTCATCCATGTTGTAGCATGTATTAGTATTTCATTACTTTTTAGAGCTAAATAATATGCCATTGTATGGATATGCCACATTTTGTTTATCCATTTGTCAGTTGATGAACATTTGAGTTGTTTCCACTTTCTGATTATTGTAAATAATGCTACTATGAACATTTGTGCACAAATTTTTGGGTGAACAGATATTTTCAATTCTCTTGGTTATCCTAGGAGTAGAATTACTGGATCATGTGGTAACTCTGTGTTTAACTTTTGTAGAAACTGTTACACTGTTTCCTACAGTGGCTGCACCATTTTACTTGCCCGCCATCAATGTATGACAGTTCCCATTTCTTCACACCCTTGTCAACACTTATTATTTTCTGCCTTTTTATTATAGTCACCCTATGGTGTGTGATGTGTTATCTTTTTGTGGCTTATATTTGCATTTGCATAATGACTAACGATGTTGAACATCTTTTCATGTTTCTATTGGCCATTTCTTTATCTTCTTTGGAGAAATACCTATTTAAATCCTTTGTCCATTTTAAAATTAGGTTATCTTTTTATTAAGATATAAGATATGTATTCTTTTTTATATCCTGGATACTAGATCTTTATCAGATATATAACTTGAAAATATTTCTCCCATTCTGTGGTTTTCCTTGATGGTGTCCTTCGATGCACAAAAGTTTTTGATGTTAATGAAGTCTTGTTAATCTTTTCTTTTCCTTTTGCTTGCTTATAATTCATGTGTCACATCTAAGAAACCATTGCCTGATCCAAGGTCACAAAAATTACACCTGTGTTTTTTCTTAAGAGTTTTATAATTTTAGCTTCTACATTTAAGTTTGATACATTTTGAGTCCTTTTTTTTTTTTTTTTGGCCCATGCCATGCAGCTTGTGGGATCTCAGTTCCCCAAGCAGGGACTGAACCCGGGCCATGGCAGTGAAAGCCTGGAATCTTAACCACTAGGCTACCAGGGAACTCCCTGAGTTAATTTTTATTTATGGTGTGAGCTATGGGTCCAACTTCATTCTTTTGCACTTAGATTTCCATTTGTCCCAGCACCATTTGTTGAAAAGATTGTTCTTTCCTTACTGTATTTTCTTGGCATCTATGTCAAAAATCATTTGACATAGATATCTGGGTTTATTTCTGGATTAATATTCTATACCATTGGGCTTCCCTGGTGGCGCAGTGGTTGAGAGTCCGCCTGCTGATGCAGGGGACACGGGTTCGTGCCCCGGTCCGGGAAGATCCCACATGCTGCAGAGCGGCTTGGCCCGTGAGCCATGGCCGCTGAGCCTGCACGTCCAGAGCCTGTGCTCCGCAATGGGAGAGGCCACAACAGTGAGAGGCCCACGTACCAAAAAAAAAAAAAAAAAAATTCTATGCCATTGACCTATATGTCTGTCCTTATGCCAGTATCATACAATTTTCATTAATGTAGTTTTATTTTAAGTTTTGAAATCGGTGAATGAGTACTTCAGCTTTATTTTTCTTTTCCAAGATTTTTGGCTATTCTGGGTCCCTTGCATTTCTACAGGAACTTTATGATAGGCTTTTCCATTCATGTGAACCAGGGAGTTGGAATTTTGATGAGGATTGCACTGAACCTGTAAATTATTAGGATAGTATTGCCATATTAGCAATATAGTCTTCCAATTCATGAACATGGGGTGTCTTTCCATTTATTTAAGTCTTCTTTACTTTTCCTCAGTAGTGCTTTGTAGTTTTCAGTATACAAGTCTTACACTTCTTTGTGTGTGTGCATTTTCTAGTTCAGAATTTTTAAAAAATTTCAGTATAGTTGATTTACAGTGTTGTGTTAGTTGTATGTGTATACAAAAGTAATTCAGATATTTATATAATATATATTTAATATACTTTTTTATAAATTTTTTTATTTATTTTTTTATACAGCAGGTTCTTATTAGTCATCAGTTTTATACACATCAGTGTATACATGTCAATCCCAGTCGCCCAATTCATCACCCCCCCATCCCCCCGCTGCTTTCCCCGCTTGGTGTCCATACGTTTGTTCTCTACATCTGTGTCTCAATTTCTGCCCTGCAAACCAGTTCATCTGTACCATTTTTCTAGGTTCCACATATATGTGTTAATATACGATATTTGTTTTTCTCCTTCTGACTTACTTCACTCTGTATGACAGTCTCTAGATGCATCCACATGTCTACAAATGACCCAGTATCGTTCCTTTTTATGGCTGAGTAATATTTCATTGTATATATGTACCACATCTTCTTTATCCATTCATCTGTCGATGGACATTTAGGTTGCTTCCATGAGCTGGCTATTGTAAATAGTGCTGCAGTGAACATTGCGGTGCATGTGTCTTTTTGAATTATGGTTTTCTCTGGGTATATGCCCAGTAGTGGGTTGGCTGGATCATACGGTAATTCTATTTTTAGTTTTTTAAGGAACCTTCATACTGTTCTCCATAGTGGCTGTATCAATTTACATTCCCACCAACAGTGCAGGAGGGTTCCGTTTTCTCCACACCCTCTCCAGCATTTGTTGTTTGTAGATTTTCTGATGATGCCCATTCTAACTGCTGTGACGTGGTACCTCATTGTAGTTTTGATTTGCATTTCTCTAATAATCAGTGATGTTGAGCAGCTTTTCATGTGCTTCTTGGCCACCTGTATGTCTTCTTTGGAGAAATGTGTATTAAGTCTTTCGCCCTTTTTCTTTTTTTTTAGCACTTGTATATTTTATTTTATTTATTTGTTTTTGGCTGCATTAGGTCTTCGTTGCTGAATGCGGGCTTTCTCTAGTTGTGGCGAGCAGGGGCTACTCTTTGTTGCGGTGCATGGGCTTCTCATTGCAGTGACTTCTCTTGTGGAGCACTGGCTCTAGGTGCACAGCGTCAGTAGTTGTGGCTCGCAGGCTCTAGAGCACGGGCTCAGTAGTTCTGGTGCACAGGCTTAGTTGCTCTGTGGGATCTTTCCGGACCAGGGCTCGAACCCATGTCCCCTGCATTGGCAGGTGGATTCTTAATCACTGCACCACCAGGGAAGTCCCTATAATATGTATTATTTTTCAGACTCTTTTCCATTATAGGTTATTACAAGATATTGAATGTAGTTCTCTGTGCTGTATAGTAGGTCCTTGTTGTTTATCTGTTTTATACATTGTAGTGTGTATCTGTTGTTCGCAAACTCCTAATTTATCCCTGCCTACCCCTGCCACTTTACCCTCTGATAAACATAAGTCTGTTTTCCATGTCTGTGAGTCTACTTCTGTTTTGTAAATAAGTTCACTTGTATCATTTTTTTATATTCCACATGTGAGATCATATGATATTTGACTTTCTCTGTCTGACTTACTTTACTCAGTATGATAATCTCTAGGTCCATTCCTGTTGCTGCAAATGGCAAAATTTTGTTCTTTTTATGGCTGAGTAATATTCCATTGTATGTACGTATAGCATGTCTTCTTGATCCATTCATCTGTCGATGGACATTTAGGTTGCTTCCATGTCTTGGCTATTGTAAATGGTGCTGCTGTGAACACTGGGGTACATGTATCTTTTCAAGTTAGAGTTTTCATCTTTTCCAGATATATACCCAGGAGTGGGATTGCTGGATCATATGGTAACTCTTTTTTAGTTTTTTAAGGAAACTCCGTACTGTTCTCCATAGTGGCTGCATGAATTTATATTCCTACCAGCAGTGTAGGAGGGTTCCCTTTTCTCCACATCCTCTCCAGCATTTGTTATTTGTAGATTTTTTTGTGATGGTCATTCTGACTGGTGTGAGGTGATACTTCATTGTAGTTTTGATTTGCATTTCTCTAATAGTTAGCAATGTTGAACATCTTTTCATGTGCCTCTTGGCCATCTGTATGTCTTCTTTGGAGGAATGTCTATTAGGTCTCTGCCCTTTTTTTTTTTAGCATTTGTATATTTTATTTTATTTATTTATTAACATCTTTATTGGAGTATAATTGCTTTACAATGGTGTGTTAGTTTCTGCTTTATAACAAAGTGAATCAGCTATACACGTACATATATCCCCATATCTGCTCCCTCTTGCGTCTCCCTCTCACCCTCCCTATCCCACCCCTCTAGGAGGACACCAAGCACCATTGGTTGTTTTTTGTTTTGTTTTGTTTTGTTTTTTTAATTGAACTCTATGAGCTATTGGTATACAGTATTTTGGAAATTAATCCCTTGTCTGTCACATCATTTGCAAATATTTTCTCCCATTCTGTAGGTAGTCCTTTAATTTTGTTTATGATTTCCTTTGCTGTGCAAAAGCTTTTAAGTTTAATTAGGTCCCATTTGCTTATTTTTGGTTTTATTTCCATTACTCTAGAAGATGGATCCAAAAAATATTGTTGTAATTTATGTCAAAGAGTGTTCTGCCTATGTTTTCCTCTAGGAGTTTTATAGTATCTGGTCTTACATTTAGGTCTTTAATCCATTTTGAGTTTATTTTTGTGTATGGTATTAGAGAATGTTCAATTTCATTCTTTTACGTGTAGCTGTCCAGTTTTCCCAACACCACTTATTGAGGAGACTATCTCTTCTCCATTGTATATTCTTGCCTTCTTTGTCATAGATTAATTGACCGTAAGTGCATGAGTTTATTTCTGGGCTCTCTATTCTGTTCTATTGATCTGTGTGCCTTTTGTGTGTGTGTGTGTGTGTGTGTGTGTGTGTATGTGTGTGTGTGTGTGTGTGTGTGTGTGTGCCAGGACCATACTGTTTTGATTACTGTAGGTTTGTAGTATAGTCTGAAGTCAGGGAGCCTGATTCTTCCAGCTCCGTTTTTCTTTTTCAAGATTGTTTTGGCTATTCAGGGTCTTTTGTGTTTCCATACAAATTTTTAAATTATTTGTTTTAGTTCTATGGAAAATGCCATTGGTAATTTGATATGCATTGCATTGAATCTATAGATTATCTTGGGCAATATGGTAATTTTAATAATATTGTTTCTTCCAATAGCTGAACACAGTATATCTTTCCATCTGTTTGTGTCACCTTCAGTTTCTTTCATCAGCATCTTATAGTTCTTGGAGTACAGGTCTTTTGCCTTCTGAGATAGTTTTATTCCTAGGTTGTTGTTTTTTTTTTATTTGATGAGGTGGTAAATGGGACTGTTTCCTTAATTTCTCTTTCTGCTATTTCATTGTTAGTGAATAGAAATGCAACAGATTTCTGTATATTAATTTTGTATACTGCAACTTTACTAAATTCATTGATGGACTCTAGTAGTTTTCTGGTGGCATCTTTAGGATTTTCTTTGTATAGCATCATGTCATCTGCAAACAGTGACAGTTTTACTTCTTCCTTTCCAATTTGTATTCCTTTTATTTCTTTTTCTTGTCTGATTGCTGTGGCTAGGACTTCCTAAAGCTATGTTGAATAAAAATGGCAAGAGTGGGCATCCTTGTCTTGTTCCTGCTCTTACAGGGAATGCGTTCAGCTTTTCACTGTTGAGTATGATGTCAGCTGTGGGTTTGTCATATATGGCCTTTATTATGTTGTGGTGTGTTCCATCTGTGCCCACTTCCTGGAGAGTTTTATCATAAATGGATGTTTAATTTTATCAAAAGCTTTTTCTGCATCTATTGAGATGATCATATGATGTTTATTTTTCAGTTTGTTAATGTAGTGTATCACATTGATTTGTAGATACTGAAAAATCCTTGCATCCCTGGGATAAATCCTACTTGATTATAGTTCATGATCTTTTTAATGTATTGTTGGATTTGGTTTGCTAGTATTTTTTTTTGGTTGTTTGCTAGTGTTTTGTTGAGGATTTTTGCATCTATGTTCATCAGTGATATTGATTTGTAATTTACTTTTTTTATGATATCTTTGTCTGGTGTTGATATCAGGGTGATGGTGGCCTGTTAGAATGAGTTTGGAAGTGTTTGTTTCTCTCTAGATTTTTGGAATAGTTTTAGAAGGATAGGTGTTAACTCTTCTCTAAATGTTTGGTAAAATTCTCCTGTGAAGCCATCTGGTACTAGACTTTTGTTTGTTGAGAGTTTTAAAATTACTGATTCAATTTCAGTACTGGTAATTGATCTGTTCATATTTTCTATTTCTTCCTGCTCAGTCTTGGGAGATTCTACCTTTCTGAGAATTTGTTCTATAAAATAGATAACTAATAAGAACCTGCTTTATAGCACTGGGCAGTATAGTACTCTGAACTCTTTCTCAGGTAGATTGCTTATCTCCACTTCACTTAGTTCTTCTTCTGGGGTTTTATCTTGTTGTTCATCTGAAATATATTCTTCTGCTGCCTCATTTTGTATAAGTTGCTCTTTGTATTTCTAAGTATGTGGAGGTTAGTTACATTTCTCAACCTTGGAGAAGTGGCCTTCTGTAGGAGACTTCCTATGCACCCCAGCAGTGTACTCCCCTCTCATCACGTAAGCTGTATGCTTAGGTGGGCTGACTATGTGGGTGGTCTGGTAGGCTTGGTTGGCCCCTTGTCTGATTGGTTGCCAGGCCCTGCCTTTTATGGATACTACTGACTGCTCTTTAGTGGGGCCTGGTCAAAAGGCAACTGGTTGTAGAACTCTAGGGGGCCCCAGAGCTAGTAGTGGCTCACTAGTGGGTGAAGTCAGGGTCTTGAAGAGTCTGGAGCTGTTGCTCACCCACTGGCAGGTGAAGCCAGATCCTGGGGTTGGTGCTGGACTACTCTCAGGCAGAGCTGGTTCCTGGAGTCTGGCTGCAGGGCCTAGTGATCCCATAGCTCATTTCAGATTGTTGAGCAAGGAGAGTGCTGTTCCTGACACAGGTGGGTATGTGGTCTGAGGTGTCCTGAAGATTGCATTGGCCTTCTGGTGGGCAGGGCCAGGGCCCAGTTGGTCCTAGAGTAGAGTCTGGCTTGCTGTTGGTGAGCTCAGTCTGCAGGCTGTGGAATTGTAATTTTCTGCTTCTTGTGTCTGCCCACTGATGAGTGAGGATGGTCTAGAGGCTAGTGCAGGCTTCCTTGTAGGATGGGCCAGTACCTGCCCATTGGTGGGCAGAGCTAGGTCTTGGCCCTGTGGTGGGCAAGGTCATGTCTAGTGGTGTGTCTGGAGTCAGCTGTGCACTCAGGAAAGTCTTTGGGCAGCCTGTCTGCTGATGGATGGGTCTGTGTCCCCGCCCACTTAGTTGTTTGACCTGGAGTGTCCCAGCACTGGTGCTTGCCTCCTGTTGGGTGGGGCCAGGTCTTGGCGCTGGTGAGTCAAGATGGCAGCCTCCAGCAGCACTGTCATGCATTTGACTGTTCCCCAATATGTCTGCCATCAATGCCTAGGTTCCCAGGGTGAGCTGCAGCCAGCCCCTGCCTCTCCGGGAGACTCTCTAAGACCAACAGTTAGGTCTGGCCCAGGGTCATATCAAATTATTGCTATTGCCCTGGGTCCTGGTGTCTGTGGGATTTTGTGTACACCCTTTATAGAGTGAAGCCTCTATTTAAGCCCTGTTGAACTTTAAAGCCAAATGCTCTGGGGGCTTGTCTTTCTGCGCCAGACTCCCAGGCTGGGGAGCCTGACGTGGGGCTCAGTATTCTCATTCCTGTGGAAAAACCTCTGCAGTATACTTATTCTCCAGTCTGTGGGTCTCCCACCTGTGGGGTATGGGATTTGATTATATCACAAGTCCACCCCTTCTGCCTGTCTCATTGTGCTTGCTTATTTATTTATTTATTTATTTATTTATTTTTGCGGTGTGCGGGCCTCTCACTGTTGTGGCCTCTCCCGTTGTGGAGCACAGGCTCCAGGCGTGCAGGCTCAGCGGCCACGGCTCACGGACCCAGCCGCTCCGCGGCATGTGGGATCTTCCCAGACCGGGACACGAACCCGTGTCCCCTGCATCGGCAGGCGGACTCTCAACCACTGCGCCACCAGGGAAGCCCTGTGCTTCCTTCTTTATGTCTTTAGTTGTAGAAGATCTTTACTGGTCAGTTCCAGTCTTCTTCATCTGTGGTTGTTCTACAGATAGTTGTGATTTTGGTGTGCTCATGAGAGGAGGTGAGCTCAGGGTCTTTCTACTCTTCCATCTTGGCTGCTCAATCTTGCACTTCTTTTGTTAAATTTATTCCTGATTATTTTATTCTTTCTGGTGCTATTGTAAATTGAATGGTTTTCTTAATTTCCTTTTCATATTGTTGATTGATAGTATATAGAAATACAATTGATTTTTGTATATTGATCATGTTTCATATAATCTTGCTAAACTCACTTATTAGCTCTAATAGGTTTTTTCTGTGGATTCCTTGGGTTATTCTATATCTTATATACCCAATCATGTCATCTGCAAATAGAGATACTTTTACTTGTTCCTTTCCAATGTGCATATCTTTTATTTCTTTTCCTTGCCTAATTGTTCTGGCTAGAGCCTCCACTACAATGTTGAATAGAAGCATCAAGAGCAGACATTGTTATCTTGTTTCTAATCATAGAGGGAAAGCTTTCTGTCTTTCACTATGAAGTATGATATTCCTTAGAATGTTTTTGCAGATGCCCTTTATCATGAGGAAGACTCCTTTTATTGCTAGTTTGTTGGGATTTTAAAAAAATGTATTTTGTCAAATGCTTTTTCTGTATCTATTGAGATGATCATTTGGCTTTTGTCTTTCATTCTATTACTGTGGTATATTACATTGACTGATATTTGTCTCTTGAATTAACCCTGTGTTCCTGGCATAATACCTCTTTGTCATGGTGCATAATCCTTTTCATATGCTGCTGAATTCAGCTGGCTAGTATTTTGTTGATTTTTGCATCTATATACATAAAGAATATTGGTCTGTAGATTTCTTTTTTTGTTATATCTTAGTCCGGTTTTGGTATCAGGGTAATACTGGCCTCAAAGAATTCTTAGGAAGTGTTCCCTCCTCTTCTGTCTTTTGTCTCAAAAAGAAAGTTATTCATTTCTCTTAAAATTTTGGTAGAGGGAATTCCTTGGTGGTCCAGTGGTTAGGATTCTGTGCTTCCACTGTAGGGGGCATACATTCAGTCCCTGGTCAGGGAACTAAGATCCCACAAGCCGTGTGGCATGGCCAAAAAAAAAAAAAAAAATTGGTAGAATTTACCAGTGAAGTCATCCTAGTATGGGCTTGTTTGTGGAAAGATTTTGATTACTTATTCAATCTCTTTATTATAGGTATACACTGATTTTATATTTCATCTTGAGTCAGTGTTAGTTATTTGTTTCTAGGAATTTTTTCATTTTATATAGATTATCTAATTTGTTGGCATATAATTTTACATAGTATTCCCTTTTAAAGCTTGTTATTTCTGTAAGTTCAGTAGTAATGTCCTCTTTTTCATTCCTGATTTTAGTAATTTGAGCCTTCATTCTTTTTGGTTTTGGTGGGTATAGCTGAAATTTTGTCATTTTTGTTGTTTTTCTTCAAAGACCAACTTCTGTCTTTTTTCTTTCTCTGTGTTGTTTTTTCTGTACTCTATTCCATTTTTGTTTGCTCTAGCCTTTATCATCTCCTTCATTTTACTTGCTTTGGGTTTACTTTGCTCTTCTTTTTCTGGTTTCATAAGATGGAAGATTAGACTGTTGATTTATGATATTTTTTTCTTTTTTATTATAGGCATTTACAGGTAAATTTCTGCTTGAGCTGCATTCCATAAATTTTGATATGCAATGTTTTCATTTTCATTAATCTCAAAATATTTTCATATTTCCCTTTTTGTTTCTTCTTTTGCTCATTGGTTATTTTGGAATAAGTTCCACATATTTTTGAATATCCCAAATTTTCTTTGTTATTTATTTCTAATTTTCTTTCTTCATGATCATAGAGCATACTTTGTGTGATTTCAGTCTTTTATGAATTAAGTCCTTTCAAGTTTATTGAGATTTGTTTTATGGCCAAACACGTGGTCTGTTATGGGGAATGTCTCATGTGTATTTGAGAAGAATGTATAACCCAGTGTTGATGGAATGTTAATCTGAACTAGATTGTTATAAAATGGAGTGGAGTGTTTTATAGATGTTTGCCTTTATTTTGGGTCTGTCTCCTGTTTTCTCATGATGAGATTGAGGTTATACATTATTGGGAAGAGTCTTACAGAGAGAGGTGTTGTCTTCTTATTGCTCCATATCAGGGAGTACACGTTGTCAGTATGTATTACTGGGGAGGTAAACCCTGATCATTTTGTTAAGATGGTGTCTGTTTCTCTTTGTAATTACTAAATATCTTTGTGGGAGATACTTTGAGACTATGCAAATATCTTATTCCTGTTTAAACTTTCACCTGCTAACTGAAGTGTCCCTTGGTAGATCTCTACAAGAGTTATTACTGTGGTGTTCTAATGGTGGTTTTCTGTTTCCCTCATTTCTTCTTCATTTATTAATTGGAATTCTTATATAGGAACATTAGTTTCTTCTTTCTCATTTATTTTCTTATTCCATTATTTCTGTATATCACCATGAACTCATAGGTATTTATTTCATTCTCTGTACTATACTCCAATATTTTTGTTATATATTTCGTTGCTCAAGTTCTTCTTCAAACATTGTCCATTTGAAACTTTTTCAGATTGTCTCCTATGCCCTTTCAACATGCCCCCAATTTTTCAGTACTTTGTTTCTTTCTGGCACCAAAAGGTAATCCAGGCTCATCTTATCTTTTCCCTCCCTGAGCTCTAGAATCAATCCATTCTCCTAGGAGCTATGGTTCTTTTAATTGGAGAATGGTATTTAGAAACCAAGATATGAGAACTAAGCATGCTCATTGCTACTGGGTTGTCACCACTCCTAAGCCTTTTCAGTTACTAGTGCTAGGAAATAAATGTATACTAACCCATGCATATACATGCATCTGTATTTATTTTTCTGTCTACATATCTTTACATAAAAAAACATGAGTCTGTATTAATAACTCCAGTTCTAGTCTAGCACCACAGGGTTCACACTAGCTCTCCACCTTGCCTAATTCTACGTTCTCTCTCCAACAGTAAGAAACCTGACTCTTATTACCTACAATATGTTTAGTTGTTCAAATCTAGTGTACAAATAAAATAGTTTCAGAGTTGCTAACCCAAACTCCTTTGAGAAACAAATTTTACCAACTGTACTACAGTATTTGTATACAGTTCTTTTTATCTTCAGCCTTACAGAATCCAGTCAAAACATTGTTTTCTAGAATTACTTGGGTCAGCTCCTTTCTTCCAGTTTCTTTCAATACAGTTATATCATTCATTTGTAATACAGTTCATAAGTAAACCATAAATGTAAGTTTCACTAATTTAGATTAATTTGTTTATAGTCTGAATTTCATTTTCCTTCCCATATCCTGGTTGTTGTTTTAAAATTTCATACAGTAAAATTTATTTTTTGTAGTGTACAGTTCTGTGATATTTGATAAATGCATAGGGTCATGTATCCACTACCTTTCCATAGAACAGTTCCGTCACCCCAGCAATTCCCTGATCACTCCCCTCCAGGGTCAACCATTCTTCCCGACCTCAGTCATTGTTGGCAACCACTGATTCTGTTTTCCATCCATATACTTTTGCCTTTTCCAGAGGTTTATGTAAATGGAGTCATACAGAATGTACTCTTTTGAGTCTGGCTTCTTTTGCTTAGCAAAATGCATTTGATATTCATCCATGTTGCATCAAGAGTTTGTTACTTTTAATTAATGAGTAGTATCCATTGTATGGATGTACCACAATTTGTATATTATTAATAATTCACTGGTTGAAGGGAATATGGTTTGTTTCTGTTTTTTATGTGATTATGAATAAAGCCGCTATAAATATTTGCATGCAGGTTTTGTGTGAACATATGTTTTAATCTCTTAGATAAATACCAAAGAGCAGGATTACTGGATCATATTATCAGTGTTGTATATTTATTTTTTTTAAATCTGCCCAAATTGTTTTCCAAAATGATTTTGCATTCCCGCAAGCAACATAAAAGAATTCTAGTCATTCCACATCCTTAGAATTCTAGTTGTTCCACTTAGCATTATCATTTTATTTAAGCCATTATAGGTATGTAGTGGTCTCAATTTCCATTTTCTTAGTGTTTAATAATATTGGATATTTTTCTTGTGCTTGTTTGCCTTCTGTATATTTTCTTTAATGAAATGTCTATTCAGGTATTTTGCCCATTTAAAAATTAGGTTGTTTATTTTATTATCAAGTGTATAGATTTCTTTTTGTATTTTGGTTACAAGTTTTTATCATGTATGTGTTTTATGAGTGTTTTTACCCAATATGTACCTTGTCCAATATATCATTTTATTATGGATCATGATTTTTGTGTTAGATTATCTAAGAAGTTTTTGCCTGATCAAAGGTCACAAAAAGTTTCCCCTATATTTCTCTCTAGAAATGTTATAATTTTAGATTTTACATGTATATCTATGATCCATTTGGAGCCAGTTTTCTATATAGTGTGGGGTATTTTTATATTAAATATATATTTATATTTATAGTGTGAGGATTGAGGGTTTTTTAATTTTGGATGACCATTTGTTCCAGTACCATTTGTTGAAAACACTTATCTCTCCACTGACTTGCCTTTGAAACACTGCTGAAATAAATTAATTATAAATCTATAGGTCTGTTTCTGGTCTCTATATTCCTTTCCATTCATCTTTTTTTTTAAAGTTTATAAGTCATTTGTTTTAATTATTTATTTTTATTTTTAAATTTTCTTTTAAATTTTATTTTTGGCTGTGTTGGGTCTTCGTTGCTGCACGCAGGCTTTCTCTAGTTGCAGCGAGCGGGGGCTACTCTTCGGTGTGGTGCACAGGCTTCTTATTGAGGTGGCTTCTCTTGTTGCAGAACACGGGGTCTAGGCGCACGGGCTTCAGTAGTTGTGGCACGCGGGCTCAGTAGTTGTGGCTCGCGGGCTTAGTTGCTGTGCAGCATGTGGGATCTTCCCGGACCAGGGCTCGAATTCATGTCCCCTGCATTAGCAGGTGGATTCTTAACCCCTCTGCCACTAGGGAAGCCCTCCATTAATCTTTGTGTTTATACTTCCACTTATAACCCAATGTCATGATTACTGTAGCTTTTTTTTTTTTTTTTTTTGCGGTACGTGGGCTTCTCACTGCTGTGGCCTCTCCCGTTGCAGAGCACAGGCTCCGGACGCGCAGGCTCAGTGGCCATGGCTCACAGGCCCAGCCGATCCACGGCATGTGTGATCTTCCCAGACCGGGGCACGAACCCGTGTCCCCTGCATCGGCAGGCAGACTCTCAACCACTGTGCCACCAGGGAAGCCTACTGTAGCTTTTAGTAAGTCTTTGGAATCAAGAAATGTGAGTACTCCAAATTTGTTCTGTTTTGTGAGAATTGTCATAGCTAGCTTAACTGTTTTGTTTTCCATATAAAATATAGAACCAGCTTGTTGATTTCTAGAAACAAAGTTGTGATGAGATTTTGTGTGTGTATGTGGTAAAATGTACATGACATTTACCATTTTAACCATTTAAAACGTGTACAATTCACTGACATGCGGTACATTCATAATGTTATGCAACCATCACCATTATCTATTTCCAGAACATTTTTATCAATGCAAAAGGAAATCCTGTAAGTAGTCACTCCTCATTTCCCCTTCCGCCCAGCCCCTGGCAACTACTGATGTGCTTTCTGTCTCTATGGATTTGCCTCTTCTGGAAAGTTTACATAAATGGAATCATACAGTGTGTACCTTTTGTTTCTCACTTCTTTCACTTAGCATAATGTTTTCAAAATTCATCCATGTTGCAACCATGTATCAGTACTTCATTCCTTTTTTGACTGAATTATTTATCATTGTATGATACAGTGGGTTGAATAGTGGCTCCATAAAAGATATGCCATGTCTTAACTCCCAGAACCTGTGAATGTTACCTTATTTGGGAAAAAGGATCTTTGCAGATACAATTAAACTGAGAGTCTCAAGACGAGAACATCCTGGACTATTCAGTGAGTCCTAAATCCAATGACAACTGTCCTTATAAGAGACCGAAGAGGATGAGACACACAAAAGCACAGGACCATGTAAAGACAGAGGCAGAGATTGGAGTGATGAAGCCAACCAAGCCAAGGGATCCCTAGAGCCAGTAAAAGCTGGAAGAGGCACGAAGAATTCTTCCCTATAGCCTTCGGAGGGAGTGTAGTCCCCTGACACCTTAATTTTAAACATCACGCTTCCAGGATTGTGAGGGAATAAATTTCTGTTGTTTTAAGCTACCCAGTTTATGATAATTTGTTATGCCAGTACTGGAAAACTAATACATATGGATATATATATTACATTTTATTTATATATTTATTACATTTTATTATATCCATTTATTTATCCATTCATGAGTTTTAAAAAAAATTATTGGAGCATAGTTGATTTACAATGTTGTGTTAGTTTCAGGTGTACAGCAAAGTGATTCAGTTATACATATACATGTATTCATTCTTTTTCAGATTCTTTTCCCAGATAGGTTATTACAGAATATTGAGTAGGGTTCCCGTGCTATACAGTAGATCCTTGTTGATTATCTGTTTTGTATATAGTGGTGTGTGTGTATTAATCCCAAGCTCCTGATTTATCCCTCCCCCCGATGTTTCCCCTTTGGTAACCATAAGTTTGTTTTCGATATCAGTAAGTCTGTTTCTACTTTGTAAATAAGTTCATTTGTATCATTTTTAAAAATTAGATTCCACATATGAGTGATATCATATGATATTTGCCCTTCTCTCTCCGACTTATTTCACTTAGTATGATAATCTCTAGGTGCATCCATGTTGCTGCAAATGGCAAAATTTTGTTCTTTTTTACGGCTGAGTAATATTCCATTGTATATATGTGCCACATCTTCTTTATCCATTCCTCTGTCGATGGACATTTAGTTTGCTTCCGTGTCTTGGCTATTGTAAATAGTGCTGCAGTGTACATTGGGGTATGTGTATATTTTTGAATTATGGTTTTCTCCAGATATATGCCTAGGAGTAGGATTGCTGGATCATATGATAGCTCTATTTTTAGTTTTTTAAGGAACCTCCATACTGTTCTTCATAGTGGTTGTAGCAATTTACATTCCCACCAACAGCATAGGATGGTTTCCTTTTCTCCACACCATCTCCAGCATTTATTGTTTGTAGACTTTTTGATGATGACCATTCTGACCAATGTGAGGTGATACCTCATTGTCATTTTGATTTGCATTTCTCTAATAATTAGCAATGTTGAGCATCTTTTCATGTGCCTCTTGGCCATCTGTAAGTCTTCTTTAGAGAACTGTCTGTTTAGGTCTTCTGCCCATTTTTTTGATTGCGTTATCTGGGTTTTTTTTGATATTAAGCTGTATGAGCTGTTTGTTTACTTTGGAGATTAATCCCTTGTCGGTCACTTTGTTTGCAAATATTTTCTCCCATTCTGTGGATTGTCTTTTCATTTTGTTGATGGTTTCCTTTGCTGTGCAAAAGCTTGTAAGTTTAATTAGGTCCCATTTGTTTATTTTCGTTTTGATTTTCATTCCTCTAGGAGGTGGATCAAAAAAGATATTGCTGTGATTTATGTCAAAGAGTGTTCTGCCTATGTTTACCTCTTAAGAGTTTTATAGCATCCAACCTTACATTTAGGTCTTGGATCCATTTTGAGTTTATTTTTTGTGTATGGTGTTAGAGAATGTTCTAATTTCATTCTTTTACATGTAGCTGTCCAGTTTTCCCAGTACCACTTATTGAAGAGACTGTCTTTTCTCCATTATATAGTCTTGCCTCCTTTGTCATACATTAATTGGCCATAGGTGCATGGGTTTATTTCTGGACTTTCTATCTTGTTCCATTGATCAATATTTCTGTTTTTGTGCCAGTACCATACTGTTTCGATTACTGTAGCTTTGTAGTATAGTCTGAAGTCAGGGAGCCTGATTCCTCCAGCTCTGTTTTTCTTTCTCAGGATTGCTTTGACTATTTGGGGTTAACCCTTCATGAGTTGTTGGACAGTTGGATTGTTCCTCACTTTTTTACTATTGTTAATAGTGCTGTTATGAACATTTGTGTGCAAAGTTTTGTTTAATCACCTGTTTTCAATTCTTTGTTTATATACCCAGGAGTGGAATTGCTGAGTCATATGGAAATTCTATGTTTAACTTTTTTAGGAACACCAAACTATTTTCTATAATAGCTGCCCCATTTTACATTCCAATTTCTCCACGTTCTTGTGAACACTTGTTATTTTCCTATTTACAAAATATGTAGTCTTCCTAGTGGTTGTGAAGTGGTATCTCACTGTGGCTTTGATTTGTATTTCAGTAATGGATAATGGTGTTGAACCTCTTCTCATGTGTTTACTGGCCATTTGTATATCCTTTAGAGATATGTCTATTCAAATCCTTTGCCCATTTTTTTTTTTTTTTTGCTGCACTGGGTCTTTGTAGCTGCATGCAGGCTTTCTCTAGTTGCAGTGAGTGGGGGCTAGTCTTCATTGTGGTGTGCAGGCTTCTCATGGCAGTGGCTTGTTTTGGAGCATGGGCTCTAGGCATGCAGGCTTCAGTAGTTGCAGCACGTGGGCTCAGTAGTTGTGGTGCACAGGCTCTAGAGCACACAGGCCTCAGTAATTGGGCACGTGGGCTCGGTAGTTGCAGCTCTCAGGCTCTAGAGCATGGGCTCAGTAGTTGTGGTGCACGGGCTTAGTTGCTCCGTGGCTTGTGTGATCTTCCCAGACCAGGGATCGAACCCGTGTCCCCTCCACTGGCAGGCAGATTCTTAACCACTGGACCACAAGGGGAGTCCCGTTGCCCATTTTTCAGTTGGGTTATTTGTCTTTTTATTGTTGAGTTTTAAGAGTTCTCTATATATTGTGCATACTAGACCCATATCAGATAATATGATTTGCTTTCTCCCGTTCTGTGGGTTGTCTTCTTTCTTGATGGTGTCTTTTGAAGCACAAATGCTTTTAAATTTTGATGAAGTCCATTTTATCAGCTTTTTACTTTGGTTGCTTGTGCTTTAGGTGTCATACCTACCCAAAGTCATGAAGACTTACCTCAGTGTTTTCTTCTGAGAGTTTTATGGTTTTAGAGCTTACGTTTAGGCTTTTGATCCATCATGAGTTAATTTTGTATGTAAGGTAAGGGTTCAACTTCATTCTTTTGCATGTGGATATCTAATTATCCCAGCACTATTTGTTGAAAAGACTGTTCTTTCTGCATTTAATTGCCTTCACACTGTTGTCAAAACTCAGTTGACCACAGATGTATGGATTCACTTCTGGACTCTCAGTTCTGTTCCATTGATCAGTATGTCTATTCTTATGCCAGTATCACACTGCTTTAATGGTAAGTAGCTTTTTATTAAGTTTTGAAATCAATAAATGTGAGTTCTTCAACTCATTTTGAATATTGTTTTGGCTGTTTGTGTTACCTTGAAATTCTGTGTGAATTTTAGGATCAGCTGTTCAGTTTATGCAAAAAGGCCATTGGGATTTTGATTGGGATTGAACTGAATCTGTAGATTTCTTTGGGGGGTATTGCCTTCCTAATAATATTTTATTTCAATCCATGAACAAGGGATGTCTTTCAACTTATTTGTCTTTTTTTGTTGTTGTTGTTGCACCGGGTCTTAGTTGCGGCAGGCAGGCTCCTTAGTTGTGGCTTGCCAGCTCCTTTACTTGCGGCACGTGTGCTCCTTAGTAGCAGCCAGTGGTATCCTTAGTTGTAGCTCGAGGGCTTCTTAGTTGTGGCTCAATGGCTCCTTAGTTGAGGCACATGTGCTTCTTAGTTGCGGCTCATGGGCTCCTTAGTTGTGACATGTGAACTCTTAGGTGCAGCATGCATGCGGGACCTAATTCCCTGACCAGGGATTGAACCCGTCTCCCCTGCATTGGGAGGTGGATTCTTAACCACTGCACCACCAGGGATGTCCCAATCAATGTATTTAAGTCTTCTTTAATTTCTTTCAGCAATGGTTTGTAGGTTTCAGTGTGCGAATCTTGTACTTTTGTGATTAAATTTATTCCTCGGTATTTTATTCTTTTTTATTCTATTATAAATGGCATTATTTCCTTAATTTTATTTCAGATATTCATTGCTAGTGTATAGAAATACAACTAAGGACTTCCCTGGTGGCACAGTGGATAAGTCTCCACACTCCCAATGCAGGAGGTCTGGGTTCGATCCCTGGTAAGGGAACTAGATCCCACATGCATGCCACACTAAGGAGCCCACTTGCTGCAACTAAGGAGCCTGGGAGCCGCAACTAAGGAGCCCACCTGGTGCAACCAAATAAATGAATAAATTAATATTAAAAAAAGAAATCTAGCCTTAAAAAAAAGAGAAAGAAATACAACTGGTTTTTGTGTGTGCTTGGATTTTGATTGGGATTGCATTGAATCTGTAGGTCAATTGAGGGAGAATTAACATCTTAACAATATTGAGCCTTATAATCCATGAACATAGCCTCCATTATATGGGTCTTCTTTCATTTTTTTTATCAGATTTTTTTGTTATTGTAGTTTTCAGCATACAGAACATTTACATATTTTGTTACATTTTTGCCTAAATACTTCATGATTTTGTGCTATTATAAATGGTACCCTTTTTCAAATTCCGTTTTCCAGTTGTTCCTTGATAGTATATACAAATACAATTAATTTTTTATTTTGACTTTTTATCCTGTGACCTTGCTTAACTATTAGTTCATTCTAGTAACTATGTTAAAATTGCTTCATAATTTTTTATGTAGACAAGCATGTCTACAAATAGAGACAATTTTATTTCCAATCTGTAGGCCTTTTATTTCACTTTCTTTTTTTTTTGTTTTTGCGGTACGCAGGCCTCTCACTGTTGTGGCCTCTCCCATTGCGGAGCACAGAGTCCGGACGTGCAGGCTCAGTGGCCGTGGCTCATGGGCCCAGCCACTCTGCGGCATGTGGGATCTTCCCGGACCGGGGCACGAACCCATGTCCCCTGCATCGGCAGGCAGACTGTCAACCACTGCGCCACCAGGGAAGCCCTATTTCACTTCCTTACCTTATTGCACTGGCTATGACCTAGAGTATGATAGTGAATAGGAATGGTGAAGGCATATCTTTGTCTCACTTTCAATCTTAGGAAGAAGCATTCAGTTTTTCATCATTAAATATGATATAAGCTAAAAAATTTATGCAGATGATTTTTGTCAGGTTATGAGTATTTCTTTCTCTTCCTAGTTTGCTGACAGTATCATAAATGGAGGTTGAATTTGTTAAACGCTTTTTCTTTAACTACTGACATAATCAGTCATACAGCATTTTTGTTCTTTAGTCTGTTGATGTCATGAATTATTTACATTAAATCAGTTTTAAATGTTGAACTCACTTCGCATTCCTTGGATGAACCCCACTTAGTCATGATGTTGTCCTTTTGATATATTGATAGGTTCTATTTGCTAATATTTTGTTGTAGATTTTTGTGTCTAAGTTCATGGGAATGTTGGTCTGTAGTTTTCTTTTCCTATAGTGTTTTTCTCTGGTTTTGTTATCAGGGTAATTCTGACCTCATAAAATAAGTTGGAAAGCGTTCTCTTCTGTTCTTTTTTCCAGAAGAGTTTGTGTAGAATTTCTATTATTTCTTCCTTAAATGTTTGGTAAAATCCACCAATGAACCCATTTGTGCCCAGGATTTTCTTTGTTGGAATACAGTTTAATAAGTGTAGAATTATTCAGGTTGCTTATTTCTTCTTGCATGAGCTTTTGGTAGTTTGTGGAGTTTTTCCACTTCATCCAAGTTGAATTTATTGATATCAGAGTAGTCTATAGTGATAGCCCTTCTTTCATCCTTAATAATGGGTAAATTGTATCTTCTTGTTTTCAATATCAGTCTGACTAGAAGTTTGTGTTTTATTGATCTTTTTCAAGAAAATTAACTTTTGGTTTCATGGGTTATCTCTATTGTTTCTGTTTCCAGTTTCATTGATTTCTGCCCTTACCAAATAATTCCCTTCCTTCTGCTTGCTTTGCATTTAATTTGCTCTTTTTCTGTACTCTAACAAAGGTTAGATTGTTGATTGGAAACTTTTCTTCTATTCTAATGTAAACATCAATGGCAAACAATTCCTTGTAAGCACTGCTTTGGCTGTATCATGCAAAAAATTTAATGAGTTTTTATATTGGGATAATGTTAGATTCATAGAACAGTTGCAAAGATAGTACAAAGAGTTACCATGTATATAATTTCACCCATTTTCCCCTAATGCTAACAATCTATACAGCCATGGTATATTTTTCAAAACTAAGAAATTAACATTGGTATATTAATATTAAGATCCAGACTTTATTCAGATTTCACCGTCTTTTCTTCTAATGTCCTTTTTCTGTTCCAGGACCCAATCCAGGGTACCACAGTGCATTTAGTCACCATGTCTTCTTCATTTATTGCTTCCTTGTTTTCAATGGCATTAAAAACTTTAAAGCATACTGGTCAAGTATTTAATAGGATGGCCATCAACTTAGGTTTGTCTGTTTTCTTATGATTAGACTGAAGTTACGGGTTTTGGAGCAGAATGTGTTCTTCTTATTGTATCATTTTAGAGGAACATGACATCAACATTACTTATTGGTGACAAATCTTGATCACTTGGTCATGGTTGTCACATAATTTTTGTGTGTGTGTGTGTGTGTGTGTGTTATTAGGGCCTCTCACTGTAGTGGCCTCTCCCGTTGTGGAGCACAGGCTCCGGACGCGCAGGCTCAGCGGCCATGGCTCACGGGCCCAGCCGCTCCGCGGCATGTGGGATCTTCCCGGACCGGGGCACGAACCTGTGTCCCCTGCATCGGCAGGCGGACTCTCAACCACTGCGCCACCAGGGAAGCCCTTCATAAATTTTAATATATTATGTTTTCATTTAAATTCAATTCACAATGTTTTCTAATTTCCTTTATGACTTCCACTTGACTCATGAGTTTTTTACAAGCATGTTGCTTAATTACCAAATGTTTGGGGATTTTCCACATATATTTCTATTTTTTACTTCTAGCTCTATTCTGTCATAGTCAGGAGACATCTCTGTATGATTTTGGTTTTAAATTTGTTTAGGATTGTTTTATGGCAAAGAATTATGGTATACTTGGTGAATGTTTCATGTGTACTTGAAAAGAATGTGTATTTTGTTGTTGTTGGGCTGAGTGTACTATAAACATCAACTAGGTTAAGTTGGTTGATAGTGTTGTTTAGATTTTCTATATCCTTATTTATTTTGTTTGTTCTATTACTGAGGAGTGTTGAAGTCTAACTACAAATGTGAATCCTGTCTGTTTCCACTCAGTTCTGGCAGTTTTTGCTTCATGTGTTTTGAAACTCTTTGTTAGGTGTATACACATCTAAGATTATCTTCTTGGTTAATTTACCCCTTTTTCATCATATAATGTCCCTCTTGTACCAAGTATTACTTCTTCTTCTGAAGTCTGTTTTGTCTGGTATTAATATAGCCACTCCAGCTGTCTTTTAAGTGTGTCTTAATAGTACACCATTTTCCCAGTATTCTACTTTTTAAAAATTAATAGTTTATTTTTTAGAGAAATTTTAGGTTTACAGAAAAACTGAGCAGAAAATATAGTCTTCCCATTTACCTCCTTCCCCCCTCAAACACACAGTTTCTGCTATTATTAACATCTTGCCTTAGTGTGATACATTTGTTACAGTTCATCAGCAAATATTGATACATTATTATTAACTAATGCCCATAGTTTACAATAGGGTTCACTCTTGGTCTTCTACAGTTCTGTGGGTTTTTACAAATATATAATGACGTACACCTACCATTACTGTATCATACTGAATAGTATAACAGCCCTAATATAATAATGCCCTGTGCTCCACCTATTCATTTATTCCGCCTCCCTCCTTGAACTTTTGGCCACCATTGATCTTTTCACTATCTCCAAGGTTTTGCCTTTTCTAGAATATCATATAACTGGAGTCATACATTATGTAGCCTTTTCAGATTGGCTTCTTGCACTTAGCAATATGCATTTTAGATTCCTCCATGTCTTTTCATGTCTTGATGGCTCATTTCTTTATATTGATAAATAATATTTTGTTATATGGATATACAGCAGTTTGTTTATTCACCTATTGAAGGTCATCTTGGATGCTTCCAGGTTTTGACAATTATGAATAAAGCTGCTGTAAACATTTATATTCAGGCTTTTGTGTGGACATAAGTGTTCAGCTCACTTGGGTAAATACCGAGGTGCACAATTTCTGGGTCCTGTGGTAAAACTATTTTTAGCTTTGTAAGAAACTGCCAAACCATCTTCCCAAGTGACTGTTCCATTTTTCATTCCCACTAGCAATAAATAAGAGTTCCTGTTGTTCCATGTTCTCGTTAGCATTTGGTGTTGGTGGTGGTTTGGTTTTTCAGCATTCTAATAGGTGTTAGTATTTAGTATCTCATTGTTTTAATTTGTAATTCCCTAATGACATATAATGTTGAGCATCTTTTCATGCTTACTTGCCTTCTATATATCTTCTTTGATTAGGGTGTTTGTTCAGATACTTTGCCCATTTTTTAATTGGGTTGTTTGTTTTCATATTGTTGAGTTTTAAGAGTTCTTTGTATATTTTGGATAACAGTTCTTTATCACATATTTATTTTGCACATACTTTTCCCCAGTCTGAGGCTTGTCTTTTGTTCTCTTGCCATTGTTTTACTTTTAACCTATCTTTGATTCTCTTTTATTTTTTTTGTTAAATAAGTTTATTTATTTATTTATTTATTTATTTTTGGCTGCGTTAGGTCTTCCTTGCTGCACACAGGCTTTCTCTAGTTGTGTCAAGTGGGGGCTACTCTTCGTTGCAGTGCACAGGCTTCTCATTGCAGTGGCTTCTCTTGTTGCAGAGCACGGGATCTAGGTGCACAGGCTTCAGTAGTTGTGGCACATGGGCTCAGTAGTTGTGGCTCACGGGCTCTAGAGCACAGGCTCAGTGGTTGTGGTGCACGGGCTTGGTTGCTCTGTGGCATGTGGGATCTTCCCAGACCAGGGCTCAAACCCATGTCCCCTGCATTGGCAGGCAGATTCTTAACCACTGTGCCACCAGGAAAGTCCCTCTATCTTTAATTTTAAAGTAGGTTTATTGTACACAGCATGTAATTGTCTTGCTTTTGACAATTTGACAATCTCTGTTGTTTGTGTGTTTAGACAATTTATATTTAATATAATTATGATAGAGTTGGATTAAAATCTTCCATTTTTCTAGTTGATTCCTATTTGTTCCATCTGTTCTTTGTTCTGTTTTTCTCTTTTTCTGCCTACTTTTGGATTGACTATTTTTTATTATTCTCTTTTATCTCCATTATTAGCTTATTATTTGTACCACTTTTTAACAAATTTTAGTGATCCTAGAGTTCATAATATACTCCTTTTAATTAACTAAAATCATTCTTTGAGTAATACTGTACTACTTCATGTATAGTTTAAGAACCTTATAGTAATACTTCCATTTTCTTTCTCCCAATTTTGTGCCATAGTTGTCATACATTTTACTTTATTGTATGCTCTAATTCCATAATACTTTGCTATTACTTTTGCTTTAAATAGTCAATTATCTTTTAGGACATTTAAAATATGAAAAAATATCTTTTATGTTTATCTTCATTTATTCTTTCCCAGACACCTTTATTTCTTTGTGTAGATCTAAGTTTTTGAGGGCAGAACTGTGGGTAGTAAATGATCAACTTTTATTTATTTGAAAAGATGTTTCATACTTCTCATTTCCAGTCCAGCATATAAGGAACTTAGAAGTTGCCATTTCATCCTAACAACAATAAAAGATGAACACACTAAAAAAATCAACAACTCTGCTTAGATCCATCAGAGAAGTGAGGTCACAGGGCAAACCTCTGCACCATAAATTGGAACAACACAGGTAGATAGAATAACAACTTACTATAGCAGAAATCTACCTCCATGAGAATGAGTACTGGGATAGAAAAATCTTAACTGTGATTAACAAGTTCCTAGAGGCTCAGCGTGGACAAGATTGAGACATAAAAAAAACTCCAGGAGATCCTAGTCATCAGAAGGCTCTCATACTTTCCTGAGCTTTACCTGCAGGAACCTGCCAGGTTCTCACAGTGAAGATCACAGAAAAATCCTCTCACACTTCAGGCAAGGGTAGAGAAAAAGGAACCATTTTGAATTGTGCCAGAGCATTCGGTTCTTAACAAGGCCTGCTCTCAGGAGAATCTATTTTACCAGAGCTGGGGTTTTATCAGGGCCTAACTAACCTGGGGAAAGGGAATACCCAACTCCAGCTGTCTCTAGCCTTCCATGTGGGGAAAGGGAAATACCAACTGCAACACCTTCTAGCCATCCTCTCCCACCTAAGGGGGGGAAAAACTGAGAAGCATTGGTGAAGCTGACAGTCCACAGGCGCAGGATCACCAAAAGACTGACACCTAATCATGGGATTATAACATGCTTCCACTCTCTCCTTACCACTGCATTACTAAAGGCCTACTCACCGCGGTTCCTTTTACCCAATACATCATGTCCTTCTTTCAACAAAAGACTATCAGTATACTAGAAGGGGGAAGAAAAACCCAGTTTGTCGAGACAGAGCAAACATCAGAACCAGACCCAGATATGGCAGGGATGTTGGACTTACCAGACCGTAAATTTAAAACAACTGTGATTAATATGTAAAGGGCTGTAAAGGAAAAAACGGAAAACACACAAGACCAGATGGGTAGTAAAAGCAGAGAGATGGAAACTCTAAGAAAGAATCAAAAGAAAATGTTAGAAGTAAAAAATACTGTAACAGAAATCAAGAATACCTTTGATAGGCTTATCAGGGTACTGGACACAGACAAGGAGAGAAACAGTGAGCTTGCAGGTATGTCAATAGAAATTTCCTAAAATGAAAAGCAAAGGGAAAAAGGCCTTTAAAAATAATGGAATATCCAGGAACTGTGCGACAACTACAAAAGGTGTAAAAAACACATTATCAGAGTCCAAAAGAAGAAAGAGAGAAAGGAGCAGGAGAAATATATGAAGGATTAATGACTAAGAACTTCCTCAAATTAATTTCAGACACCAAACCATAGATCCAGGATACTCAGAGAATGACAAGCATGAAAAATACTAAAAAAACCCTACACTTAGGCATATCATATTCAAACTGTAGAAAATCAAAGATAAAGAAAAAAATCTTGAAAGAAGTCAGAGGAAAAAATAACTTACCAGAAGGGGTATAGTATTATTTGAAAGTGGACTTGGATTAATTGTAAATGTATATTGCAAACTCTAGAGTAACCACTAAGAAAAGGGTTTTTTTTAAAGCAGTATATCAAGTATGCATCAATAAAGCTGTAAAAAATTTTAATTGATATGCTAAGAAAGGAGAGAAAATGGAATTATATAAAATCCTCAATTAAAATCTCAAAAGGCAGAAAAGAGTGGAAGACAACAACAGGAACAAAGAACAAGGGCAACAAATGGAAAATAGTAACAAATATAGTAGGTATTAATCAAACTATGTCAGTAATGACTTTACAGCTACCTTGGAAGACAGTTTGGCAGTTTCTTAAAAAAATAAACATTGTCTTACTGTACCATCCAGCAATCACAACTCCTCGGTATTTACCTAAATGAGTTAAACCTTATATTCACACAAAAGCCTGCACACGAACGTTTATAGCAACTTTACGCATAATTGCCAAAACTTGGAAGCAACCAAGATGTCCTTCAGTAGGTGAATTGTTAAACTGTGGTGCATCCAGACAATGGACTATTACTCAGGGCCAGAAAGAAGTGAGCTATCAAGTCATGAAAAGACATGGAGGCATCTTAAATGCATATTGCTAAGCAAAAGAAGCCAAACTGAAACGGCTACATAATGTATGACTGCAACTACATGGAATTCAGGGAAACTCAAAACTTACAGAGACAGTAAGATCAGTAGTTGCTAGGGGTTGGGGGAAGGAGGGATGAATAGGCAGATCACAGTGGGTTTTTAGGGCAGTGAACTATTCAGCATGATACTATAATGGTGGATACATATCATTATATATTTGTCCAAACCCATAGAATGTACAACAGCAAGAGTGAACGCTAATGTAATCTATGGACTTTAGGTGATAATGATGTGTCAATTCAGGTTCATCGATTTTTACACATGTGAAAAATTGTAATGTAAAAAAATTTTGCATGGCTGTGGTACAAGATGTCAGTAGTGGGAGAGGTGTGCATGTGTAAGGGCAGGGAATGTCTAGGAACTCTCTGTACTTTCTGGTCAATTTTGCTGTGAACCTAAAACTGCTCTAAAAAAATAAAGCTATTTTCTGGAAAGTTATTTTTTTTCCTTCAATTTAAAAGACTTTCATTGGGTGTTAAATCCTGGTTGACAGCTTTTTTTCTTTCAACACTTTGAAGATCTCACTCCATTATTTTCTGGAGTACATAGTTTATGAATATGTCTGCTATAATTTTTAATCTTTGTTTTTCTATGTGTAATGTTTCTTTTTTATCTTGCTACCTTCAAGATTTTTCTCTTTGTCTTTGGTTTTCAGCAGTTTGAATATGATATGTCTAAGTGTGATTTTTGGGGAGGTAGTATTTATCCTGCTTGTGATTTCTGAGCTTCTTGTATCTCTAGTTGATGTTTTTCATTGTTTTCTGAAAATTCTTGCCTAACTTATCTTTAAATGTTTATTTATTTTTTAATTATATTTCTTCCTTCTAGGATTCTAATTACACATATATTAGACCACTTGATATTGTCTCATAGCTCCTGGATTCTCTGTTCTGGTTTATTACACACCTTTTTCTCTTTGTGTTTACATTTGAGTAAGTTCTGTTGCCCTATCTTCAGGTTCCCTGATTCTTTCCTTGACTGTGTTGAGTCTACAATAGGCCTGTCAAAGGCATTCTTCAGCTGTCTTATTGTATTTTTTATTGCTAGAATTTCCATAGTGTAATATCATGATGTAAATATGATTTTTTTCTGGAAGTATGCACATTTCTTCTTTTCGTAAGCCATTAGTGTGGAGAGTTGAGTCAGTTGAGTTGAGTGGGTTTGAGATCACTTTTGGTTATTATATTTGCCTTCAGTGTACTTTCAGCTTCAAAACACTTTGCTTAGGTAGGGGCGAAGTTTCCAGAAGTTTTGTTGTGTTTTTTAAATACTCCTGCTTCACCGGCAGCTTTGAGACTTCCCAGTGGACTTGCACCTCAGAAGGATTTTCTTGATGCACTCTTGCCCCTCCCCAGCAGTAGTCTTCTTTCGCCTGGTATTCATGCTTGCTAGCCTAGTGGTGGAGACCAGTGGGGACCCTGTGTTGTCCTGGTCCAGCCCCAGTTATAGACAGTTTGCAAACTCTATTGCCCTGTGGGATGTCAGGAAATTATCTGGCCCCAGATCTTTAGAAGTGTTCTACCATTGTGGGAGAGGCATTATACTACTTCCTGCCCAAGATCCACCAAAGATACAAGGAAGAGTTTTGAATGTCACGGAGAGAAGGGTCAAGATCACTGAGAAAGCTCCAGGGACCAGAATAATCTTTCTTGTGAGCATCCAGTGAAGGTCTTTGGAGAAGAGGTGTGAATTTCCCTTCTGTTTGTGACTCCCAGGAGTCTCATACTCTCACATAACCCATACTTTGCCTTTAGCAATTTATTTAAGAGTTTTATGTGAATTCTTCTTATCTTCTTCTGTGGTACCCAGTGTTTCATCCTTTTGTGTTCTGCCACAGGTGAACATGTGCTTTTTTATTGCTCTATGACTCAGATCTCTGATGGATTCAGGAAAAGTTACCATTTTGTAGTTTATCCGGTTATTGTTGTTGTTAGGGTGTGAGCAGTACTCTTCCCAGCTTTCTCCATCCTGGAATTCTTCTTTGTGTTTTGAGGAATTTTTTCCCTAATCCATTCCATATGTATTTAATATGTAGCATGATAATTGATGTTTTCTTTCATTTACGTGCAATTTTGATTCCCTCTTTGACTTACAGTTATTTAGATAGTGACTTAAAAATTTTTTAAAAAAAATATTTATTTATTTATTTATTTATTTGGCTATGCCGGGACTTAGTTGTGGCGTGCGGGATCTTTCTTGCAGCATGTGGGATCTTCAGTTGCAGCATGAGGGATCTTTTAGTTGCAACATGCAGTATCTTTAGTTGAGGCATGCGAACTCTTAGTTGCAGCATGTGAACTCTTAGGTGCGGCATGGTATGTAGGATCTAGTTCCCTGACCAGGGATCGAACCTGGGTCCCCTGCATTGGGAGTGCAGAGTCTTAGCCACTGGACCACTAGGGAAGTCCCTAGATAGTGACTTTTAAAAGTCACTATCATTCTTTTGACTTTTTGGCCACAAAGTATATTCAATACTTATAGGATATAGTGTTTAATATCTCTATTAAGCCAAGTTTATTAATTATTAATAATAGTCAAGTTCTCTATATCTTTATTTGCTTGATCTGTTAAAGATTGAAAGAAGTATGTTAAGGTATCCATTACAACAATAGCTTTACAAGTTTTCGGGGTTTTTTTAATTACCTTTCTTTCTTCCTGGCTGTTTTAGTTATTTTGTAAGCTGTTTTTCAGCCCAGAAATATTCATGAATGTCTTTGTTTTGGAATATCATAACAAAATAACCCTCTGATTTCATTTAGTTGTTTTTTTCTATTACAACTTCTGATTTCTTCTTGTTTTCATGTATCTTTGGCCATCTCTTTATTTTTAATCTGTTTTGTCCATATCCACTGAAAACTCAAGGGCATGTTTACTGTCCTCCCTTCCCTAGACTACTGATATAGGCTTCTCATTGGTCTCCTTGCTTCTCCTTTTACCTTACTATAATCCATTCTCCACTCAGCAGCCAGAGTAATAATTTTCCAGCTGAAAGCTCTCCTGTGGCTTCTCTCACACTTACACTTCTTACCATGGCTTATGTTAAGTAATGTACCCCAGCCTACCTCTCCAACCTCATCTCATCCGACTCTCCCCTTTGCTCCCTATGCTCTAGCCATGCTGGCTTTATTTCATTTCCTAAACCATGCCATGTTTTTACTTCAGGGCTTTTACACAATGTAGTTTCTCTACCTAGAAGGCTTCTTACCGTGACTAATGCCCCCTTTTGCTTCAGAACTAAGTGCATTTGTCACCTCAGAGAATTCTCCCTGACTACTCAATCTAAAGTAGCCATTCTATCACCAAGTCACTCTATTATGTTGCTTTATTTTTTTTCATTAAAGCATTTACTAATATCTAAAATATTTCTAATCATTTATTTGTGGGACTCAGTGAGAGTGGGTACCTTGTGTGAGCTGTTTTCTGTTGTAGCCCTGGCACCTGTAACCCTGTATATCTCAGGGAAGTTTTCTTCAGCTATTTCTATAGGTCTTCATTTAATCAGTTTTCTCCTTCTAAAATTTCTTCTGTAATCACTTATCTTGTCTGGAGTTTTCTTCTAGATGTCATAATTTTCTTCTTTTTATGTGTTTCCTTGAATTTCTCAGAATTTCTTTTTAAGTTTGCTCACTAATACACTGATTCTGTTTTCTGTAGTACCTAGTTCTTATGTTTACTGCTTCCATTGACATATAAAATCTGAAATTCTGTAATCACATTTTTTTCTCTCCGCAATTTTTTCACTGATTATATTGTTCCTCTTGATGCAATGTCCTTTTGGAATTTGTTGGAAAAGTTATTCCTCAGGTTGGGTCACTTTTTTTGAACTGCTAAATTTTTTTTGTTTTGAATTTTATTTTATTTTTTTATACAGCAGGTTCTTATTACTTACCCATTTTATACATATTAGTGTATATATGTCAATCCCAATCTCCCAATTCATCACACCACCACCTTCTGCTGCTTTCCCCCTTGGTGTCCATACATTTGTTCTCTACATCTGTGTCTCAATTTCTGCCCTGCAAACTGGTTCATCTGTACCATTTTTTCAGTTCCACATGTATGCGTTAATATATGATGTTTGTTTTTCTCTTTCTGACTTACTTCACTCTATATGAAAGTCTCTAGATCCATCCACGTCTCAACAAATGACCCAGTATCGTTCCTTTTTATGGCTGAGTAATATTCCATTGTGTATATGTACCACATCTTTATCCATTTGTCTGTCAGTGGGCATTTAGGTTGCTTCCATGACCTGACTATTGTAAACAGTACTGCAGTGAACATTGGGGTGTATGTGTCTTTTTGAATTATGGTTTTCTCTGGGTATATGCCCAGTAGTGGGATTGCTGGATCATATGGTAATTCTATTTTTAGTTTTTTGAGGAACCTCCATACTGTTCTCCATAGTGGCTGTATCAATTTACATTCCCACCAACAGTGCAAGAGGGTTCCCTTTTCTCCACACCCTCTCCAGCATCTGTTGTTTGTAGATTTTCTGATGATGCCCATTCTAACTGCTGTGACGTGGTACCTCATTGTAGTTTTGATTTGCATTTCTCTGATAATCAGTGATGTTGAGCAGCTTTTCATGTGCTTCTTGGCCATCTTTGTCTTCTTTGGAGAAATGTCTATTTAGGTCTTCTGCCCATTTTTGGATTGGGTTGTTTGTTTTTTTTAATATTGAGCTGCATGAGCTGTTTATATATTTTCAAGATTAATCCTTCGTCTGTTGATTAGTTTGCAAATATTTTCTCCCATTCTGAGGGTTGTCTTTTCGTCTTGTTTATGGTTTCCTTTGCTGTGTAAAAGCTTTGAAGTTTCATTAGGTCCCATTTGTTTATTTTTGTTTTTATTTCCATTACTCTAGGAGGTGGATCAAAAAAGATCTTGCTGTGATTTATGTCAAAGAGTGTTCTTCCTATGTTTTCCTCTAAGAGTTTTACAGTGTCCGGTCTTATATCTAGGTCTCTAACCCATTTTGAGTTTATCTTTGTGTATGGTGTTAGGGAGTGTTCTAATTTCATTCTCTTACATGTGGCTGTCCAGTTTTCTCAGCACCACTTATTGAAGAGACTGTCTTTTCTCCAAAATATATCCTTGCCTCCTTTGTCATAGATTAGTTGACCATAGGTACATGGATTGATCTCTGGGCTTTCTACCTTGTTCCATTGATCTATGTTTCTGTTTTTGTGCCAGTACCATATTGTCTTGATTACTGTAGCTTTGTAGTATAGTCTGAAGTCAGGCAGTCTGATTCCTCCAGCTCCGTTTTTTTCCCTGAAGACTGCTTTAGCTCTTTGGGATCTTTTGTGTCTCCATACAAATTTTAAGATTTTTTTGTTCTAGTTCTGTAAAAAAAACGGTAATTGGTAATTGGTATTGGTAATTTGATAGGGATTGCATTGAATCTGTGGATTGCTTTGGGTAGTATAGTCATTTTCACAATATTGATTCTTCCAATCCAAGAACATGGTATATCTCTCCATCTGTTGGTATCATCTTTAATTTCTTTCATCAGTGTCTTACAGTTTTCTGCATACAGGTCTTTTGTCTCCCTAGGTAGGTTTATTCCTAGGTATTGTATTCTTTTTGTTGCAATGGTAGATGGGAGTGTTTCCTTAATTTCTCTTTCAGATTTTTCATCATTAGTGTATAAGAATGCAAGAGATTTCTGTGCATTAATTTTGTATCTTGCAACTTTACCAGATTCATTGATTAGCTCTAGTAGTTTTCTGGTGGCATCTTTAGGATTCTCTATGTATAGTATCATGTCATCTGCAAACAGTGACAGTTTTACTTCTTCTTTTCCAATTTGTATTCCTTTTATTTCTTTTTCTTCTCTGATTGCCGTGGCTAGGACTTCCAAAACTATGTTGAATACTAGCAGTGAGAGTGGACATCCTTGTCTTGTTCCTGATCTTAGAGGAAATGCTTTCAGTTTTTCACCATTGAGAATGACGTTTGCTGTGGGTTGGTCGTATATGGCCTTTATTATTTTGAGGTAGGTTCCCTCTCTGCCCACTTTCTGGAGAGTTTTTATCATAAACAGGTGTTGAATTTTGTCAAAAGCTTTTTCTGCATCTATTGAGATGATTATATTGTTTTAATTCTTCAGTTTGTTAATATGGTGTATCACATTGATTGATTTGCATATATTGAAGACTCCTTGCATCCCTAGGATAAATCCCACTTAATCATGGTGTATGATCCTTTAAATGTGTTGTTGGATTCTGTTTCCTAGTATTTTGTTGAGGGTTTTTGCATCTATATTCATCAGTGATATTGGTCTGTAATTTTCTTTTTTTGTAGTATCTTTGTCTGCTTTTGGTGTCAGGGTGATGGTGGCCTCATAGAATGAGTTTGGGAGTGTTCCTTCCTCGGCAATTTTTTGGAAGAGTTTGAGGCGGATGGGTGTTAGCTCTTCTCTAAATGTTTGATAGAATTCGCCTGTGAAGCCATCTGGTCCTGAACTTCTGTTTGTTGGAAGATTTTTTTTTTTTTTTTTACATCTTTATTGGAGTATAATTGTTTTACAATGGTGTGTTAGTTTCTGCTTTATAACAAAGTGAATCAGTTATACATATACATATGTTCCCATATCTCTTCCCTCTTGCGTCTCCCTCCCTCCCACCCTCCCTATCCCACCCCTCCAGGCCGTCAAAAAGCACTGAGCCGATCTCCCTCTGCTATGCGGCTGCTTCCCACTAGCTATCTACCTTACATTTGGCAGTGTATATATGTCCATGCCTCTCTTTTGCTTTGTCACAGCTCACCCTTCCCCCTCCCCATATCCTCAAGTCTGTTCTCTAGTAGGTCTGTGTCTTTATTCCTGTCTTACCCCTAGGTTCTTCATGACATTTTATTTTCTTAAATTCCACATATATGTGTTAGCATACGGTATTGGTCTTTCTCTTTCTGACTTACTTCACTCTGTATGACAGACTCTAGATCTATCCACCTCATTACAAATAGCTCAATTTTGTTTCTTTTTATGGCTGAGTAATATTCCATTGTATATATGTTCCACATCTTCTTTATCCATTCATCTGATGATGGACACTTAGGTTGTTTCCATCTCCGGGCTATTGTAAATAGAGCTGCAATGAACATTTTGGTACATGACTCTTTTTGAATTATGGTTTTCCCAGGGTATATGCCCAGTAATGGGATTGCTGGGTCATATGGTAGTTCTATTTGTAGTTTTTTAAGGAACCTCCATATTGTTCTCCATAGTGGCTGTACCAATTCACATTCCCACCAGCAGTACAAGAGTGTTCCCTTTTCTCCACACCCTCTCCAGCATTTATTGTTTCTAGATTTTTTGATGATGTCCATTCTGACTGGTGTGAGATGATATCTCATTGTAGTTTTGATTTTCATTTCTCTAATGATTAATGATGTTGAGCATTCTCTCATGTGTTTGTTGGCAGTCTGTATATCTTCTTTGGAGAAATGTCTATTTAGGTCTTCTGCCCATTTTTGGATTGGGTTGTTTGTTTTTTTGTTATTGAGCTGCATGAGCTGCTTGTAAATTTTGGAGATTAATCCATTGTCAGTGGCTTCGTTTGCAAATATTTTCTCCCATTCTGAGGGTTGTCTTTTGGTCTTGTTTATGGTTTCCTTTGCTGTGCAAAAGCTTTGAAGTTTCATTAGGTCCCATTTGTTTATTTTTGTTTCTATTTCCATTTCTCTAGGAGGTGGGTCAAAAAGGATCTTGCTGTGATTTATGTCATAGAGTGTTCTGCCTATGTTTTCCTCTAAGAGTTTGATAGTTTCTGGCCTTCCATTTAGGTCTTTAATCCATTTTGAGCTTTTTTGTGTGTATGGTGTTAGGGAATGATCTAATCTCATACTTTTACATGTACCTGTCCAGTTTTCCCAGCACCACTTACTGAAGAGGCTGTCTTTTCTCCACTGTATACTGTTGCCTCCTTTATCAAAGATAAGGTGACCATATGTGCGTGGGTTTATCTCTGGTCTTTCTATTCTGTTCCATTGATCTATCTTTCTGTTTTTGTGCCAGTACCATACTGTCTTGATTACTGTAGCTTTGTGGTATAGTCTATAGTAAGTCAGGGAGCCTGATTCCTCCAGCTCCGTTTTTTGTTCTTAAGATTGCTTTGGCTATTTGGGGTCTTCTGTGTTTCCATACAAATTGAGAAATTTTTTGTTCTAGTTCTGTGAAAAATGCCATTGGTAGTTTGATAGGGATTGCCTTGAATATGTAGATTGCTTTGGGTAGTAGAGTCATTTTCACAATGTTGATTCTTTCAATCCAAGAACATGGTATATCTCTCCATCTATTTGTATCATCTTTAATTTCTTTCATCAGTGTCTTATAATTTTCTACATACAGGTCTTTTGTCTCCTTAGGTAGGTTTATTCCTAGATATTTTATTCTTTTTGTTGCAGTGGTAAATGGGAGTGTTTTCTTGATTTCACTTTGAGATTTTTCATCATTAGTGTATAGGAATGCTAGAGATTTCTGTGTATTAATTTTGTATCCTGCTACTTTACCAAATTCATTGATTAGCTCTAGTAGTTTTCTGGTAGCATCTTTAGGATTCTCTGTGTATAGTATCATGTCATCTGCAAGCAGTGACAGCTTTACTTCTTTTCCAATTTGGATTCCGTTTATTTCCTTTTCTTCTCTGATTGCTGTGGCTAAAACTTCCAAAACTATGTTGAATAAGAGTGGTGAGAGTGGGCAACCTTGTCTTGTTCCTGATCTTAGAGGAAATGCTTTCAGTTTTTCACCATTGAGGATGATGTTAGCTGTGGGTTTGTCATATATGGCTGTCTATTATGTTGAGGAAGTTCCCTCTATGCCTACTTTCTGCAGGGTTTTTATCATAAATGGGTGTTGAATTTTGTCAAAAGCTTTCTCTGCATCTATTGAGATCATCATATGGTTTTTCTCCTTCAATTTGTTAATTGAAAGGTGTTAGCTCTTCTCTAAGTGTTTGCTAGAATTCGCCTGTGAAGCCATCTGGTCCTGGACTTTTGTTTGTTGGAAGATTTTCAATCGCAGTGTCAATTTCAGTGCTTCTGATTGGTCTGTTCATATTTTCTATATCTTCCTGATTCAGTCTTGGCAGGTTGTGCATTTCTAAGAATTTGTCCATTTCTTCCAGGTTGTCCATTTTCTTGACATAGAGTTGCTTGTAGTAATCTCTCATGATGTTTTGTATTTCTGTAGTGTCAGTTGTTACTTCTCCTTTTTCATTTCTAATTCTATTGATTTGAGTCTTCTCCCTTTTATTCTTGATGAGTCTGGCTAATGGTTTATCAATTTTGTTTATCTTCTCAAAGAACCAGCTTTTAATTTTATTGATCTTTGCTATTGTTTCCTTCGTTTCTTTTTCATTTACTTCTGATCTGATTTTTATGATTTCTTTCCTTATGCTAAATTTGGGGGTTTCTTCTTCTTCTTTCTCTAATTGCTTTAGGTGCAAGGTTAGGTTGTTTATTCGAGATGTTTCCTGTTTCTTAAGGTGGACTTGTATTGCTATAAACTTCCCTCTTAGAACTGCTTTTGCTGCATTCTATAGGTTTTGGGTCGTTGTGTCTCCATTGTCATTTGTTTCTAGGTATTTTTTGATTTCATCTTTGATTTCTTCAGTGATCATTTTGTTATTAAGTAATGTATTGTTCAGCCTTCATGTGTTTGTATTTTTTCAGATCTTTTCCTGTAATTGATATCTAGTCTCATAGCGTTGTGGTTGGAAAAGATACTTGATACAATTTCAGTTTTCTTAAATTTACCAAGGCTTGATTTGTGACCCAAGATATGATCTATCCTGGAGAATGTTCCATGAGCACTTGAGAAAAATGTGTATTCTGTTGTTTTTGGATGGAATGTCCTATAACTATCAATTAAGTCCATCTTGTTTAATGTATCATTTAAATCTTGTGTTTCCTTATTTATTTTCATTTTGGATGATCTGTCCATTGGTGAAAGTGGGGTGTTAAAGTCCCCTACTATGAATGTGTTACTGTCGATTTCCCCTTTTATGGTTGTTTGTGTTTGCCTTATGTATTGAGGTGGTCCTAGGTTGGGTGCATAAATATTTACAATTGTTATATCTTCTTCTTGGATCGATCCCTTGATCATTATGTAGTGTCCTTCTTTGTCTCTTCTAATAGTCTTTATTTTAAAGTCTATTTTGTCTGATATCAGAATTGCTACTGCAGCTTTCTTTTGGTTTCCATTTGCATGGAATATCTTTTTCCATCCCCTCACTTTCAGTCTGTATGTGTCCCTAGGTCTGAAGTGGGTCTCTTGTAGACAGCATATATATGGGTCTTGTTTTTGTCTCCATTCAGCCAATCTGTGTCTTTTGGTGGGAGCATTTAGTCCATTTACATTTAAGGTAATTATCGATATGTATGTTCCTATTCCCTAAACTGTTTTGGGTTCGTTAATGTAGGTTTTTTCCTTCTCTTGTGTTTCTTGCCTGGCGAAGTTCCCTTAGCATTTGTTGTAAAGCTGGTTTTATGGTGCTGAACTCTCTCAGCTTTTGCTTGTCTGTAAAGGTTTTAATTTCTCCATCAAATCTGATGAGATCCTTGCTGGGTAGAGTTATGTTGGTTGCAGGTTTTTCTCCTTCATCACTTTAAATATGTCCTGCCAGTCCTTTCTGGCTTGCAGACTTTCTGCTGAAAGATCAGGTGTGAACCTTATGGGGATTCCCTTGTGTGTTATTTGTTGTTTTTCCCTTGCTGCTTTTAATATGTTTTCTTTGTATTTAATTTTTGACAGTTTGATTCATATGTGTCTTGGTGTATTTCTCCTTGGATTTATCCTGTACGGGACTCTCTGTGCTTCCTGGACTTGATTAACTATTTCCTTTCCCATATTAGGGAAGTTTTCAACTCTAATCTCTTGAAATATTTTCTCAGTCCCTTTCTTTTTCTCTTTTTCTTCTAGAACCCCTATAATTCGAACGTTGGTGCGTTTAATGTTGTCCCAGAGGTCTCTGAGACTGTCCTCAGTTCTTTTCATTCTTTTTTCTTTATTCTGCTCTGCAGTAGTTATTTCCACTATTTTATCTTCCAGGTCACTTATCCGTTCTTCTGCCTCAGTTATTCTGCTATTGATTCCATCTAGAGTATTTTTAATTTCATTTATTGTGTTGTTTACCATTGTTTGTTTCATCTTTAGTTCATCTAGGTCCTTGATAAATGTTTCTTGCATTTTGTCTATTCTCTTTCGAAGATTTTGGATCATCTTTACTATCATTATTCTGAATTCTTTTTCAGGTAGACTGCCTATTTTCTCTTCATTTGTTACGTCTGGTGGGTTTTTATCTTGCTCCTTCATCTGCGGTGTGTTTTTCTGTCTTCTCATTTTGCTTATCTTACTGTGTTTGGGGTCTCCTTTTTGCAGGCTGCAGGTTCGTAGTTCCCGTTTTTTTTGGTTTCTGTCCCCAGTGGCTAAGGTTGGTTCAGTGGGTTGTGTAGGCTTCCTGGTGGAGGGGACTAGTGCCTGTTTTCTGGTGGATGAGGCTGGATCTTGTCTTTCTGGTGGGCAGGTCCACATTTGGTGGTGTGTTTTGGGGTGTCTGTGGCCTTATGATGATTTTAGGCAGCCTCTCTGCTAATGGGTGAGGTTGTGTTCCTGTCCTGCTAGTTGTTTGGCATAGGGTGTCCAGTACTGTAGCTTGCTGGTCGTTGAGTGAAGCTGGGTGCTGGTGTTGAGATGGAGATCCCTGGGAGATTTTCGCCATTTGATATTATGTGGATCTGGGAGGTCTCTTGTGGACCAGTGTCCTGAAGTTGGCTGTCCCACCTCAGAGGCACAGCACTGACTCCTGGCTGCAGCACCAAGATCCTTTCATCCACACAGCTCAGAATAAAAGGGAGAAAAAGTAGAGAGAAAGAATTAGTAGAAGTAGGAAGAAAGAAAGAACGAAAGGGAGCGAAGGAGGGAGGGAGTGAGGGAGGAAGGGACAGAGGGAGGGAGAGAGAGAGAGAGAGGGAGGGAGGCAGGGAGGGGGGGGAGAGAGAGAGAGAGAAAGAAAGAAGGAAAGAGAAAGAAAGAAAGAAGAAAAGAAGGAAAGAAAGAAAGGAAGAAAGAAAGGAGGGAGGGAGGGACAGAGGGAGGAAGGAAGGAAGGTAGGAAGGAAGTGTTGGAAGATTTTTAATCACAGTTTCAATATTATCACGTGTGGTTGGTCTGTTCATATTTTCTATTTTTTCCTGGTTCAGTCTTGGAAGGTTATACCTTTCTAAGAATTTGTCCATTTCTTCCAGGTTGTCCATTTTATTTGCATAGAGTTGCTTGTAGTAGTCTCTTAGGATGCTTTGTATTTCTGTGGTGTCTGTTGTAACTTCTCCTTTTTCATTTGTAATTTTATTGTTTTGAATCCTCTCCCTCTCTTTGTTGATGAGTCTGGCTAATGGTTTATCAATTTCTTTTATGTTCTGAAAGAACCAGCTTTTAGTTTTATTGATCTTTGCTATTCTCTTTGTTTCTATTTCATTTATTTCTGCTCTGATCTTTATGATTTCTTTCCTTCTGCTAACTTTGGGTTTTGTTTGTTCTTCTTTCTCTAGTTCCTTTAGGTGTAAGGTTAGATTGTTTATTTGAGATTTTTCTTGTTCCTTGATGTAGGCTTGTATAGCTATAAACTTCCACCTTAGAATTGTTTTTGCTGCATCCCGTAGGTTTTGGATCATCGTGTTTTCATGGTCATCTGTCTCTAGGTATTTTTTGATTTCCTCTTTGATTTCTTCAGTGATCTCTTGGTTATTTAGTAACGTATTGTTTACCCTCCATGTGTTTGTGTTTTTTACTTTTTTTTCCCTGTAATTAATTTCTAATCTGATAGCGTCGTGGTCAGAAAAGATGCTTGATGTGATTTCAGTTTTCTTAAATTTACTGCGGCTTGATTTGTGACCCAAGATGTGATGTATCCTGGAGAATGTTCCGTGCCCACTTGAGAAGAAAGTGTAATCTGCTGTTTTTGGATGGTATGTCCTATAAATATCAATTAAATCTATCTGGTCTGTTGTGTCATTTAAAGCTTCTGTTTCCTTATTTATTTTCATTTTGGAGGATCTGTGCATTGGTGTAAGTGAGGTGTTAACGTCCCGCACTATTATTGTGTTATTGTCGATTTCCTGTTTTATAGCTGTTAGCAGTTGCCTTATGTACTGAGATGCTCCTATGTTGGGTGCATATATATTTATAATTGATATATCTTCTTCTTGGATTGATCCCTTGATCATTATGTAGTGTCCTTCCTTGTCTCTTGTAATAGTCTTGATTTTAAAGTCAATTTTATCTGATATGAGTATTGCTACTCCAGCTTTCGATTTCCATTTGCATGGAATATCTTTTTCCATCCCCTCACTTTCAGTCTGTATGTGTCCCTAGGTCTGAAGTGGGTCTCTTGTAGACAGCATATATATGGGTCTTGTTTTTTTATCCATTCAGCGAGCCTGTGTCTTTTGGTTGAAGATTTAATCCATTCACGTTTAAGGTAATTATCGATATGTATGTTCCTATTACCATTTTCTTAATTGTAATGGGTTTGTTTTTGTAGGTCCTTTTCTTCTCTTGTGTTTCCCACTTAGAGAAGTTCCTTTAGCATTTGTTGTACAGCTGGTTTGGTGGTGCTGAATTCTCTTAGCCTTTGCTTGTCTGTAGAGCTTTTTTTTTTTTTTGCGGTACGCAGGCCTCTCACCTCCATGGCCCCTCCCATTGCGGAGCACAGGCTCCAGACACGCAGGCCCAGTGGCCATGGCCCATGGGCCCAGCCGCTCCGTGGCATGTGGGATCCTCCTGGTCCAGGGCACGAACCCGTGTCCCCTGCGTCGGCAGGCAGACTCTCAACCACTGCACTGCCAGGGAAGTCCTATCTGTAGAGCTTTTGATTTGTCTGTCGAATCTGAATGAGATCCTTGCCAGGTAGAGTAATCTTGGTTGTAGGTTTTTCTCCTTCATCTCTTTAAATATGTCCTGCCAGTCCCTTCTGGCTTACAGAGTTTCTGCTGAGAAATCAGCTCTTAACTTTATGGGAGTTCACTTATATGTTATTTGTCGTTTTTCCCTTGTTGCTTTCAATAATTTTTCTTTGTCTTTAATTTTTGTCAGTTTGATTATTGTTTGTCTCGACGTGTTTCTCCTTGCGTTTATCCTGCCTGGGACTCTCTGTGCTTCCTGGACTTGGGTGGCTATTTCCTTTACCATGTTAGGGAAGTTTTCGACTATAATCTCTTCAAATATTTTTTCTGGTCCTTTGTGTCTCTCTTCTCCTTCTGGGACCCCCATAATGCGAATGCTGTTGCATTTAACTTTGTTTCAGAGGTCTCTTAGGCTGTCTTCATTTCTTTTCATTCTTTTTTCTTTATTCTGTTCTGCGGCAGTGAATTCCACCATTCTGTCTTCCAGTTCACTTATCCATTCTTCTGCCTCAGTTATTGTGCTATTGATTCCTTAGGGTATTTTTCATTTCAGTTATTGTATTGTTCATCTGTTTGTTTGTTCTTTAATTCTTCTAGGTGTTTGTTCTTTAATTCTTCTAGGTCTTTGTTAAACATTTCTTGCCTCTTCTTCATTTTTGCCTCCATTCTCTTTCTGACGTCCTGCATCATCTTCACTATCATTATTCTGAATTCTTTTTTGGAAGGTTGCCCATCTCCACTTCATTTAGTTGTTTTTCTGGGGTTTTATCTTGTTCCTTCATCTGGTACATAGCCCTCTGCCTTTTCACCTTGTCTATCTTTCTGTGAATGTGGTTTCTGTTCCGCAGGCTTTAGGATTGTAGTTCTTCTTGCTTCTGCTGTCTGCCCTCTGGTGGATCTAAATTTTTTTTGTTTGTCTCACATTTTGATTTATTTGTTTACTTTTCATTACGGAGGGAGACCTGAGTTTGCCCAGTATTAGGAGTTGAGATGACTTTGCCATAGATTGTATCTATCCTCCTTTAATGCTTTCAGGCTTCTGAGATGAGCAAGAGCATTATGGGGAGTGAAGTTGTGGTAAAGGGAAGAGTCAGATCTGATATGGGGAATAGTCTTTTTCATCCAATGGGGACTCTCTAGCCTTGGAGAATCAGAGGAATTGAGGACTGTTTTAGCTGTATGTGAAGATGGGATAAATGTACTAATAAAATAGAACCACCTCTCAGTTATCTGTATTGACTCTGGCAGAAACATCTAGCATGGCTCCTGGCACAGAGTTAATACTCAGAATATGTTTGTTGAAATGAACCCGAGCACACTGAGTGATTGCTGTATGCCTGGCTCTGTGCTGGGTGCTGTGGGAAATTCAGAGACTATAATCCCATTCCTGCAGTGGGCTTTATATGGTAGGAATTAATAGCCATTTGAAGAGTTAAAAAACAAAGGAAGAAATTTCTCAGTAAATATAGATGTGTTAAAAGAAGGGAGAGGTCCCTTGGAACTGGTTAGTTGGGTAAGTTTTCCAGAAGGGGACAATATTAGCTGGGTCTTAAAGTGGTTGGAAAAAGGAAGGATGTGGTTAGGGTGAACTCGCTTGGTGGAATAGCTGGTATAAAGGTGATATAGAGGCCTTAATCAGCATGTGCGTGGGAGAAGTAAAAGGATCAATTTGTCTGGAACAGACAAGATGTGGGTATAGAGTACATAGGCCCTGGCCCCATGAGCCTGAGCCTTGATTTCTAAGTGTAGGATTTTAGCCTTTACCTTGTGGCTGCTGGAAGGTGTTAGAGGCCTTTGAGCCAGGAAGAAAGAACTATGGTTAGAACTGCTTGAGGAAGCTCCATCGGTACATTTCCACTGGTGTGAGATGGACAGGATGTAAGATGTCACCTCTTGTGTTTTTCCTCCTTTCACCTCATCTGTCTCTTCTCTGTTTCTTTTCTTTCTCCAACCTGCATCAGTCTCCTGGGATATTCCCTGGAGTGACTTCTGATTCCTACCATCTCCAAAACAGTAACAAGATCAGCACCACACTCTTTACTTGCTAGTAGCTGCTGCAATTAGGGCTGCGGATAGTATGCCAGATATGGCAGAGATGTTAGAGTTTTCCAGAGGGAAGTTCTGCATCCTGAGCGCTGAGCTGGGAGCATACAAAATGGATGTTATATTCTTGTCATATGGCTTATGAAAATTGGCCTTAAGAAAACAAATAACAAATGGAAGGAAGTTATTGTCACTCTGTGGCTTGGGGATGGATGGGGAGGAGGGAGTACTGGGTTCACCAATTGTCTGAGCTTCTAAGAGTTTTTGCACATCTGAAGAACTGCCTTGCCTAAAAGGCCCAGGAGACCATATAGTCTAATGGTTAGAAAGTTGACACATCTCTCAACTCATCACTCTGCCTCCTGAGTCACTCCCTATGGATGACAGGGAAGTCCAGTCCCAACACTGTGTCCAACCTGGTGCTTCCTTTGGCCTCTTGCCAAAGTGGGCTTCTCACTAATGGGAATGGAGATGAAGATTTCACCCAGATATCATTAGGATTACACTGTTCTACCATTCTGAGTTTGTTACGCCTGTTCCACAACTCTCAATTTTACTAATATACTCCCTTTCCTAGGGTTTTTCTGAAAACATCACTTGGTCAAGGTTTTTTTTGTGTGAGCAGCAGATGCTTGAGAAGATTTGAGGTACTGCAGCTGTTCTGTGCTGTCATGGCACTTGCTCTGAGCTTCATCCATCATAAGGGCTTTGTTTCTCATGTGTTTCATAGTGTTTTCTGTACCAGTCTCCACTGTGCATCTCCTACCCTTTGGCAAACTCTGCGTCAAACAAACAGGACAGATTCAGCCTAGAACTGTGCTGTCCAGTACAATAGCTACTAGCCATTTTTGGCTATTTAATTGAATGTAGCTAATTAATTAAAATTAAATAATATGTGGACTTCCCTGGTGGTGCAGTGGTTAAGAATCCACCTGCCAATGCAGGGTACACAGGTTCAAGCCCTGGTCTGGGAAGATCCCACATGCCGCGGAACAACTAAGCCCTTGCACCACAACTACTGAGCCTGCACTCTAGAGCCTGTGAGCCACAACTACTGAGCCCACGTGCCACAACTACTGAACCCCCTGTGCCTAGAGCCCATACTCCGCAACAAGAGAAGCCACCGCAGTGAGAAGCCCATGCACACAACGAAGAGTAGCCCCAGCACACCACAACTAGAGAAAGCCCGCATGCAGCAATGAAGACCCAATGCAGCCAAAAATAAATAAATAAATAAATTAATTAATTAAAACAATAAAAATTAAATTAAATAATATTAAAAAATTATCAATTGCTTTAACCATATTTCAAGTGTTTGATGGCCACATATGGCTTGTGGCTCCTATATTGGACAGTGCAGATACATAATTCTCATCATCACAGAACATTCTATTGGAATGCTGGTCTAGAATAATATAGCCAAATTCCAGCAGGACTGTCCAGGTAGATGTAGGTACTCCAAGGCAGGTTCAAGTTCTTCATTGCCTCTATGTGAAGCAGATGTACCTACCTCTTCATTATTCCAGTTGTCCATCTGGTAACTATTAGAGTAGACACACACGCACACACACACACACACACACACACACACACTCTTGCTTATTAATTCTTAAAGACTGGATATTCTAAACCCATAAGAAAAAAGAGAAGCATTTTCCAAATTGCTCCATAATTTTTCTTACCCACGATATGGTTAATACCTCATATTATTGCAAGGAAGTCCTTCTTTTTCACTGTGTGCCCCTTTGGGCCTGTCATGAAGAAGAAAATAAGCCCATTTTTGAACTTCTCTCCTTTAGTATCAGGCCACTCAGCTCTAAAAGGATGCAGTAGAAGCTCTTCTTATTCATTCCTTTTTAAGAGCCTGATGAAGTGCTCTCTACCTCCCAGTCTCTGCTGAGGCTCTGGAGGTAGAGACCGGGAGTCTCAGCATTGGGAAGGTCTTCTTAGATGCTGTAGTCTTTTGTCATTTCACACCTTAACCTCAAAGGAAGCCCTTTTTCCTGGGATGGAGCACTTTAGTTCCCACAACTCTTCTCTGAAGTCACTGTAGAGTGGGTGGAGGGAGATGAAGGCGATTCTTTGGTCTGAACTTTTTGAGTAACCTTAGGAGTGGATCTGTTAAAACCGGAGGGTTTTTTTCTTTACCACACCACCCCCAGGATTCCATTTCCTGCACATGTGGCATCAGCACCTCTAGTTATCTTGGCCCAAGCCTTTGGACCATGCCTTGGGAGGGCTCTACTCTCTGCATTGAGCTCCATTTATACCTCTCCAGTGGAAACAATGACTTTCTTTTCCTTGACCTGGTAGGAAGGCTCTTTCCTCTTACTTGGTTAACCAAAGTGGGAATTAGGATTACTGCCTCTGTGGGTAAAAGACATTTTGCATGTTGGAGAAAGAGGTAGGTAGTGGTTTCATCTGCCACTACTGCCCATGGATGTGACTAGAACCTCCTCCTGATGCAGAACCCTGTCTCTTCCATTGGCCCTTTCCCAGCTCCTATACTATTTTGACTTTCTACTCACCCCTTTTTCTAACCCTGATGCCATCCTAGACCATTCTTTTCTGTCCCTTCTCTTGCCCCAGTTCTAGCCACTGCCCTGGACTCAAGGTCAGTTGAGGGGAACACTCTCTCAAAATCTGGGCAAAGATCTTTGGGGGTGGGGTGCTGCTGGGATGCAAGGTGAGGACATGAGGAGAGGCACACATAATCTGAATGCTGGTATTTGCCTGACAGGGCTGGATCTTCCATGGCCTTCCTCGCTGTCTGTCTTTGAACTTATTTCATAAGAGGAACCTTTATCTTCTGGCCCCCTGGCTATCCAGTACTTTGTGCCTGCCCCCCATTCCCTATTTGAGGACATTCAACTGTGCTGCAGGAGAGAGCTGGCCCATGCCCCCACCTTCAGGGACCAGGGAGATCCATGAGCCTGGCAATGAGGCCTAGGCAGAGACATGGCAGATGAACAGAGACTCCATGGCAGATGGAGTCTAGTCACCGCAGGGACCCCTGCAGAAGAATCAGGCTCGAAACTTTAGCCTTTGCTTGGCCAACTCCTAATGATTTTATAAAAAATAGTTTTGTCTTTTAATTACCCAAGTGATGTACGAATACATTCTCCTCTTGTAATGTCTAGAGGAGAATATTATCTTCTTGTAACAAAAAGAAAACAGTTCAGCCTGACAATTATAAAATTGTAAAGCTAAATAAAGTGCCCTTTGACTGCCTCACCTGATCCTAATCCCCTCTCCCAGTTCCCACAAGTAACCACAGTTCTCAGGTGTATATCCTTCCAGATCTTTTTTTATACATTTATTTACTGACCCTGTATATATATAAAAAAAATAGATAGGGTTCTTTTGTGGTTTTCTGCTTTTCTTTCCTTCTCTCTTTCTTTTTCATAAATGATGTACTATACCTATCACTCTGCAGGTATCAGTCAGTGATATATTAGAGATCACTCTGGGTTGGTTGAAAGAGAGCATGTGCATTTTGGAATTGCTGCACAGTATTCTCTAGCATGAACATACCTCAGTTTATTTATTCATCTCTGGTTGATGGAAATTTTATGCGTCTGCAGAATTTCACTATTACACACGGGCTGCAATGAATATTCCTATATATGCTTCATTAAGCACAAAAGCAAGCATCTTTCCTGGTAGATACAACATAAGAAATTACAGACTCATGGGAATATATATATTTACATTTAGTAGAGTCTGTCAACTTGTTCTCTAGAGAAAAGTTAGATCCACTAACATTACATACCTACGAAGCCTGTTAAAACCATTGTCTTCATAGTATCAAATGTCACATACAGAATTTCTGACTGTTTATTTCTTAAGTTCCTTAGTGATGTTAAACATCTCTTCATATATTTAGTGGGCATTTCTGTTTTGTCTTCTGTTAGTTACCTGTTCATATCCTTTTCCTATTAAGTTGTTAAGATTTTTTTTAATAAATTTATTTTATTTTTGGCTGTGTTGGGTCTTCGTTGCTGCATGCAGGCTTTCTCTAGTTGCAGTGTGCGGGCTTCTCATTGCGGTGGCTTCTCATTGCAGAGGACGGGCTCTAGGTGCACAGGCTTCAGTAGTTGTGCCTCGCGGGTTCTAGAGCACAGGCTCAGTAGTTGTGGCGCATGGGCTCAGCTGCTCTGCAGCATGTGGAATCTTCCTGGACCAGGGCTCAAACCCGTGTCCCCTGCATGGGCAGGCAGATTCTTGACCACTGTGCCAACAGGGAAGCCCAGAGTTGTTAAGATTTTACTTGTTAACTTTTTAATACTCCTTCTATACTCTGGATATTAATTCTTTGTCTATTATAAGTGTTACAAATGTTTCCTCTCAGTGTTTCACTTGTCTTTTATTTTATAGTATCTTTTATTATACTAAAGTCTTTGATTTTGATGAAGTAAAATGATCAATTTTTAAAGGGACTTGATATTTTGTGTGGTCTTATTTAAAAAGGCTTCTTCTCCCCTCAAGGTCATAAACATATTATTATATATTTTTCTCCTATGTCTATTCTTTATATTTAGGGCTTTAATATCTCTGAATTTATTTTGTGAATAGTATGAGGAGGACCCTATCAATAGCTTAATGTTTCCTTGTAGGTGATAATTTTGTAGAAGCTTTGTTGATTGTCTTCCCAGTACTTATCCTGCCCTCCTCCCTTGCTAACGGCATTCTGAATTTCCCAGATATGTAGTTTGTGTGGAATTGATCTCACCCTCACCTCTTAAAGTGGCTTAAGGCAATCAATGCATCCCATCCCCCTGGCTACAGGGCATGAATGGTTCAGGTGGGTTAGTGACCCTTTGGGCGCCAAGATACACGAAATAATGTTTGTTGGGAGCTTCTGAGAAAGAGGCTTTTCATCTGTATTGGCTCAGTTGCCACTGACAATTATCTTACTCCCACAAGGGAAGCTAATCTTAGGATGAACCAATACAGTAGAAGACAAAGAAGAGAAATCAGGTTCTTGATAACATCATTGATCTGCTGGACCAATCCTGTTCTGAAATCCAGCCTACCTCTGGACATTTCTTTTACATGAGCCAGTATATTTTCTTGATTATTTAAGCCAGTTTGAGTTAAGTTTTACTTAAAACTAGAAGTATTTCTAACCTATTTAGTCACCAGTTGTCTCAATACTGTTCATTGAAAGATTCATCTGTTTCACACTTACATGAAAGACCACTTGTGGTAGACTCTGGCTTGCTTACTGAAAGACCGAGAGTATACATGAACAGAAAGTTCCAGACTTGGAACTTCCCTGGTGGTGCAGTGGTTAAGAATCCACCTGCCAATGCAGGGGACATGGGTTCGATCCCTGGTCCGGGAAGATCCCACATGCCATGGAGCAACTGGGCCTGTGTGCCACAACTACTGAGCCTGCACTCTAGAGCCCGTGAGCCACAACTACTGAGCACGCGTGCCACAGCTACTGAAGCCCGCGCGCCTAGAGCCCGTACTCCACAACAAGAGAAGCCACTACAGTGAGAAGCCCACATACTGCAACAAAGAGTAGCCCCCGCTCACCGCAACTAGAGAAAGCCCACACACAGCAACAAAGACCCAACGCAGCCAAAAATTAATTAATTAATTAATTAATTTTAAAAAAGAAAGGAAGAAAAAGAAAACTCCAAGACTCTATAGCTAGGTAAGGATAGGTTGCCCAAAAAACTGGCAACAAGAATTTTCAAGGCCTAGAATATACATATTAATATGTATATTAGAATATACATATTAGGACTCTGTGATGTGGCTTACTGAAGAGCAGAATTATTGCTTTATTTGGTAGTATGAGCTGGAGGGATTGCAAAAGTCAGTAAGTGCTCTTCTGGACTCTTCTCACCTGGTGGACATGTCATTCTCTGCAGGCTGCCAAGACCATGAACTTGGGGGTTGCCTTTGTGAGAAAGCAAGAAACCTCCACTTGCATCCTCATCTCACTAATATCCTTTGTACTACTAATTAGTAACTACTTCAGGAGTTAACCAAAATAAAACCAACCTTAAAGAGGGTCCAAGTCAATATTATCACTCATCTCTGAATCTAGACTTTGTCTTGTCTCCATAAATCCCATAAATATGTGGGTCTGTTTTCTGGACTCTTCATTCTGAGTTACTGATTTGTTTATTCATTTAGGTACCAGTACCACACAGTCTTAATTCCTTTTGCTTTATGACATATTTTGAAATTATGTACTGCAAATCTTCCACCATAGTTCTTCTCCAGAATGATCTCAAATATTCTCCCTTGTGAATTTCAGAACCAGTCTGTCAGGATACATGAGACTTTCTGTAGGGATTTTGATTTTAATAGAATTAGGATGGAATTTATAGACTAATTGGAGGAGAACTCACTTTTGTGGTATTTGGGAAAGCTGCTAATTTTTTGTTTATTGATCTTATATCTGGCCACATTGTTCAACTCCTGGGCTTTCTGTGTAAAGTCTCACATCATCAAGAGGTAATATAGTATAGCGATTAAGAGTACAGAGTCTGAAGTCAAACTTTCTGGGTTTATATTCTGGCTCTGCCATTCACCAGCCAAGTACCTCAGCATCTCTGTTAGTTTCCTCATCTGTAAAAATGGCTTCTATACTAATACCTACCTCATAAGGTGGTTGTTAGGATTAAATGAGTTAAATGAGATACACAAAACATTTAACATACAGCAAGGAGTGATAATAATCATCATCATTTATTTTAAAATAACAAGTTTATCTGTTGTTTTTTTAATCCTCATATGTGTTTTTCTTATCTTAATGCACTTGCTAGTACTTCAGTACAGTATTGCATAGTAGCATGGGTATCAGGTATTGTTGTCTTGTTCCTGACTTGAATGGAATTTCTTCTAATGTTTCACTATTAAAATATATTTGCTATAGATTTCTGGTATAATCCTTGGTCTTATTAAGGATGCTTCCTGGTGGTCCTAGTATACGAAGAATTGGCTGAAGCAGTGAGTGAAGGCCAAGCCCTGAGCACTAGGCCAACTTTGCTCGCAGCCTATTAGGCATAAAGTACCCAGGGCAAGAGAAGAAGAGACAAGGCTGCAGATGCTTAAAGCAGGCCAGACACCTGCCTTCCTCTGTTGGAGAGTCCCATGCTTTGAAGGGGCATGATGGAGATATGCTTGGGCTGTGCATGTGGTAGTCTGTCTGTAGCAATAATGAAGGCTCTGGCCTGTGTATACAAGACATATGAGGGGTATGTACCTGTGTGCATGGGTGCACATGCATGCTCATGCTGGTCCTGGTTCCTGCAGCCTCATGGGCCCTGCTTAGCCATCGTTTCTGCAGAGGGACTCCTGACTGCTGTATCTCTTTTGGATTGTCATAGTTTTCTGTGTACAGTACCCTTATTTCACCTGCCCCACCCCCTAGAGGCAGTCAGGGTGATGACTGAAGCATCAGAACTGTGGTTTCTGTAACAGGAAGTGATTTAGATGCTGAAAGCTAATTTTAGATGAGTTGATATGGGGTTTTCAAAGAATGTTTCAGGAGTGGTTTCAGGCTTAATGCTCAGCCTCCAGCTCCTCTCATTTACGAGGGGCTGGCAGTTTCCCACTGTCATTGTCATTGTCTAGCTGCATGAGCTCATGCCCAGCTGGTCAGCACTCTTGGGTGGAAAGCCGGGGCTGGTTTTCCCTGGATTCCAGCCTGCCTGAGTCATTATTTTTGGCCTTGACCTCAAGGCAGACTCTTGAGACTCAACATAGTCTGGCTCTAGGCCAGGCTGACTCAGGGCCTTTTATCCCTGGCAAGAACTGCCTGGAGGCTCTGAGGGTCCTTTCAGGACAGGACCCCCATCCAGGCTGAGGCGTAGGCCAGTGATGAGATGAGGCTTTTGGGTCAAGAGAAGTGTCATCTTGGATGGAAGGCATTTAGTGGGGCATCTTCTCCAGGTCAGCACTTTCTCGAGCTTCTTAGAAGGGAGAACACTCGGACCCATGATAGCTACACTAGAGATGCCATCACTGCTTCAGACCTGGAGTTTGGGACTCCTGCTAGTAGCAACAGACACAAAAGCAGAATAGGCACAGAACTTTCAGAGAGTCCTGTCTTCTTAGAGCTAAAGCCCCACTGGTTGGCACCCTTAGAGCTGAATGGTTTCTGTCTCTGCCAAGGCCTGAACACAGGAAATAGGAGACAGGGGCAGTATGCTCACCTCCACAGGGGTCTACAAAGCCCATTTTCATCTGCTGTCGTGTACCCTAGGGCTTCCACAGCAACCCCTGTAGCAGAGAATGCTGCCCCCATTCTAAGAGAAGACGGGCTTCACTGTGCTAAGAGAGATGGCCCAGGGTTACACAGTTAGTGTGGGTGGCATCAGAGCCAGGTTATGTGCTGACCCTTGCACCATACTGCCAATGGGATACCCAACATTCAGAGAGGGAGCTCTGCATGTCTGATCCAGGCAGCAGCCAGCCATGAGCACCTGCCACAAGCCTGGGGCCTCTCGAAAGCTGAAGGAAGCATAATTAAAGTCTCTGCCAGTGCCTAATCTACCCCTTGCCCTGCTTTTGTGTGAGGTGTAGCCTGGGAGATGAGGCCAGGCCTTTAGGCCTTGGTTGGTATACAAGAGGAAACACTCTTGTCCCAGAGAGGCCCGTAGACAGGCTTTCTGGGGGCAAAGAGCAGGAAGCCTTCTCTTTGGCCTCCATAGTCAGTCAGTCCCCTGAGGAGGATCAAGGAGGGCAGCACTGGCGACCAGCCCAGAGCCAGGGCTGGGCTCAGACCTAGAGATGATGAGAGTATTCTCACGAAAGCTCCAGTGTTTGCAGTGTATTGACACAGTTTGATGGTATGAGCTAAGGCCTGCTTTGAGAGTTACATAGAAGGTGTCTTTGACCTATTTTCAAGGGCTGTGGTGGCAGGAGGAATTTTTGGCCACATCATAAAGAGTTTTGTGGCCACCTCTGATAGACCAAGCTCAGGAAGTTGTAATTTTCCACAATTAGCTTATTAGTCACCAAGATAATCCTTGCCCCAGCTCCTGGCTCCTGCTCCTCTGTGAAAGGCTGACAGGGATGGAGCTCCAGTGTGGCAGCCCTGCCTCCTCAGGATAGGCCTCAGCAGCAGGCCAGGAGCCCTGGAGGCCTTGAGCACTGAGGTTGGACCGTCTGTGTGCCTGCCTTGTTTGTGGAGCTTCTGCACAGCCAACTTCTTTTTTTTTTTTGGTACGTGGGCCTCTTACTGTTGTGGCCTCTCCCGTTGCAGAGCACAGGCTCCAGACACACAGGCTCAGCGGCCATGGCTCATGGGCCCAGCCGCTCTGTGGCATGTGGGATCCTCCCGGACCGGGGCACGAACCCGTGTGCCCTGCATCGGCAGGCAGAGTCTCAACCACTGCACCACCAGGGAAGCCCTGCACAGCCAACTTCTTGTACACTTTGTCCTCCTCAGGAGATTTAGTTTGGACAAGAAATCCTTTACGATCTCAATGAAGGGATGTGGGTAGAGAGTCGATCCCAGAAAATCCACTCAAAGGAAGACCCTTGTACTCTGTGAAGTAACTGTGAAGGCCCAATCTATGACCTTTCTGGGGCATTTTCATTTTAAGAAAAGAGAAAGTCTTAAGCCAAGGAATACATTAATGGAGGCTTTCATAAAGCACTTTCAGGAAACTATATAGTGTTCAGAGCTCCTTGCCCATTAGAAAGATGGGGCTGTGTGGTGTTCACACTTGGATCCCCAGGGTGGACCTCACTCAGGGAGACAGAATTAGGCGAAGGCTACCCCTCTGTGGGAGTTTTGCCTACTCAGCACCTTCTTCCAAACTACTGGGTTGTCTCATCACAGCTCCTGGACTCCATCGTGTGCCTCTGAGGGGCATTCCTGCTCCTGGAGTTGGTGGAGCACTGCCAGGCTGAGGGCTGAGGAGAGCTGGCCCCTGAACCTTGCCCCTAAAGCCACGGGGATAGTCATGCATCTCGGTTGCCAGCTGGTGGCATTTTCCTAAGTGGAAAGGGGTGGAGTGGGGGTCCCCTCTGGCCTCTAGGCAGGCCTCTCCTCCTCAAGCTTACAGCTGGCTCCAGCTTGTCCTCTGTGATGAACTCTTCAGTCGGAGCATGTGTGTGGTGGATAGGAACACAGGGAAGCAGGAGTTGCTGCTTTGGAGGCAGGCAGAGTGGGATGCAGCTGGAGGACCTAGGCTTTTCCTGGTCTTATTTCATTCAGAAATAGTCTTAATGTGGCAAAAGGAATTTGTTTGTTGGTTTGTTTGCTTGCTTGCTTGTTTGAAAGTACCCTTCGTTTTTGGAAGTCTTGGCTGCTGCCTCAGTTCTGGTGGGACCAAGGATTGGCCCAGTGTCCCAGATGCTTGGGAGACTCCAAGGCCCTTTTACATGCCTGTGAAGTGACAGAACCCATCTACCCACCTTACCCAGGCTCCTGGTGCTGATGTAGGTTAGAGGAGGGGACCGAGACATAACTTAGCCTCCAAGCTTTGGACTGCCTTCTTAGAGTGTACAGTCTTCTTAGGGGAGAGAATTCAGGAAGAGGATGGCTTGCTATACATGAGAAGTAGGAGCCGCAAACAAGCTGCCACAGCCTGGGAAGGTTTAGAGGGAGGCTTGTCAGGCAAATGGTGGTTCGTGTACAAACTACAGACAACAAATCGAGAGGACAAGTGGGTAGGAGTGAGGTGGTCACTCTGCTCTCAGAAAAACAGGAATCCAAGTTCATAAGGAAGTGACTCTTTTAGATACACAGGTGGGCCAGCCCCAGACATTACTCTAACCTTTCACAGACATCCTTTTCACAGTGTTTCTCATATTGTACCTTAATCAACTGATGCCTTTCGGGGTGACTCAGGGCCACTGCTCAGGCTGGCCATTGTGTGTTGAATCTAGGCGAGGGTACAGTTACAGCTGGAGGTGGGCCCAGCTCTGAATGGGCACCAACCCCTAAAAAGTCCCCAGATTGTCCTGTAAGCAAAAGTCCCATAGTCAGTTTGCTTTTGGATCCTTTGCCTCCTTCTTTCTGAGAGACATTTGGTAGAAATAGCCCGATTTTTGGAGTCCAAGGGACCTGACTCCAACTTCTAACTCAGCCACCTACTAGTTGCCAGACCTTAGGTAGTTTACTAAGTCTTCATTTTGCCCCGGTTCATTATTCATTCATTCAGCATATATTGCTTGAGCATCTTCTGTGTACCAGGTACTCATTTAGGTACTTGGGAGTCATCAATAGAGGAAACAGAGAAGTATTCCTGCCTTTAGAAATGTGTATCATAGCATGAGAGGCAGAAAATAAACAACAAGATTGATAACATGTTAGAAGGTGATAAGTGCTACAGGAAAAAAAAAACAGAGCAAGATAAGGGGGATTTGGGCTGCTGGGAGTGCTGGTAGAAGGGGCTTCAGTCTCAAATAGGGTGGGCAGGGCAGATCTCTTTGATAAAATAACATCTTTGAGAAAATAACATCTGAGCAAAGACTTGAAAGTGGTTGAAGGAATTTGGCTATTCCACACAGAGAGAAGAACCAGTGCAAAGGCCCTGAGGCTGTTGTGTTCAAGGAACAGCAAGGGAGCTGGCAAGGCTGGAGCAGCATGTGTGAGGGGGTGGGGCACAGGGGAAAAGTCAGAGAGGTAATGGAAAGATGAAGGGGCAGATGACGTTGGGCCTTGTAGGCCATTGTGGGAACTTTGGCTTTTGCTCTGATAAAACACAGAGCCACTGGAGAGTTTTGAAGAGTCCCACAATCTAACCTAGATTGTAACAGGGTCACTCTGGCTGCTGAGTTGAGAATAGACTATAAAGCAGAGCACAGGTAGAAGCAGGGAAATTAGCCAGGCGTTTACTGAGGTATATTTTAGGCAGAAGATAATAGTGGCTTGAACCATCACGGGTGCAGTGGAGATGGTAAGAAATGTTGGACTCTCGATGTATTTTGAAAGGAGAGCCATCAGGATTTGCTGATGGATTAGATATAGAATATATGAGAGAGCAGAGTCAATGTTGACCCCAAGGGTTTTACTCTGGGCAGGTGGAAAGAAGGACTTGACATTGCCTGAGATAAGGAAGGCTACAGTAGGGCAGGTTTGAAGGGGAAGATCAGGAGTTCACTTTCAAACATGTAAAGTGGGATAATGTTATCCACTTCACCAGGCTGTCGTGAGGATTAAATAAGATAATATGTGAAAGTCATTAGCACTCACACATAGCTAGCTCTCAGTAAATGTCACTTTCCCTTTTCCTTTCTCATACAGGTGGGTGAAGCATGAGCAATTAGGGGTCCTCTAAGCCAATTTGACTAATTGCCTTTCTGTAGAAATAATGAGCAGATGTCAAAACAGTCTCCTCCCCAGTGGTTTTCTCACCCTTCAGAAAACTTTCACTGTTGCTAACAGGGTCTTTCAATTTGTCAAAAGTTTCTTGGCAATGTTGACACACCAACGTGCTGATGAGCTTCTGCATCAGTGGCACCTTGGCGCCCAGGCAGCCTCTCATCTGTGCGCTCATCATTTCCATGTCAGTCACTCTGCAGGTGTCAGCTGAGCAAGAGGCAAGACCTTCTCATCACAGTGAGCAGAGATTAAGGGAAGCAATTTCTCCAGAAGCTACACTTTTTATTATCAAAAGAGAGTTAGCTGACATAACATTAGGTCACAACTTTCTCTTAGCTCTTTGAATCATTTGTCTCTGAATAAAGTTGCTGGCATGTGGCACACTGCAGTTGCTGAATGAACAAAACAAAAAGGTTATAACATGTATTGTAAGACATTTTTTTCACAAAGGGTATGAATGTGTACTTGACTCTATGAATAAGGAAAGAGAGGTTGAAGGATGTTAACCAAAGAGCCATCTCTGGATATGGGATGCTTTTTGCTTTACTTGTTTGGACTTTTTTTTTGTGAGAGTATTTTTTTTTTTTGGCTGCGTTGGGTCTTTGTTGCTGTGCACAGGCTTTCTCTAGTTGCGGTGAGCAGGGGCTACTCTTCGTTGTGGTGCGCGGGCTTCTCATTGAGATGGCTTCTCTTGTTGCGGAGCATGGGCTCTAGGTGCCCGGGCTTCAGGAGTTGTGGTTCTCAGGCTCTGGAGCACAGGCTCGGTAGTTGTGGCACACGGGCTTAGTTGCTCCACAGCATGTGGGATCTTCCCAGACCAGGGCTCGAACCCATGTCCCCTGCATTGGCAGGCAGATTCTTAACCACTGTGCCACCAGGGAAGGCCCCTTGTTTGGATTTTTAACAGTAAATTTATATCATTATTTAGACAATAGAGTAATTTTTAAGAAGTCTGTGAAATGTTCAAATAAGATTTGTGTGGTACCCATGTGATGGATAGGCTTTCTCATGAGGTGTTTTCAGTGGTGACATTTGCTTCATCTGAGGGACAGCCTGACCCTGCTGTAATGCAGTGGGACTGGCCAAGCAAGGGCACGTGAGATGGCAATAGCTTAGGAAAAGAGATAACCTTCCCCAGAAGTGCTCAAACTTCCCTCTTCCATTGCGGTTGGTGACTGGCCAGACCCAGATCTGTGCTCACTCTCACTCACCTACACACTTGGAAAGAGCCTTTGCTCCAGGCAGAAGTGTATGAACAACTCTACACTAGTTGATAGTGTGAGGGCTCCAGGTACATATGAAACATCTTTGATAGCTTCAGAATAACAAAATCTTCACGTCCAGAAGTTCTGTCTGAGGGCCGCTGATAGGACTGGCATATATGAGAACAGTGATCTTATTCTTATTCTCTTTAAATTCTGGATATTTGGTTTGTGGGCACCTGCCAGTGTTGCCACTTGGTGTTGGCAAGTGAATCCCCAATATACAGGCTTCTTTGGCCTGTAAAATAGTTCAAGGGACAGGCTAAGTTCCCATATGGTTTCTCAGAAAGCTATCAAATAGTGCAGAAGCAGAGTGTTTGAGTACTTGCCTTTGGAGACTTGGGGTCCTCTAGATCGGAAGCCCATATCCAACAGTGTTTCCTTTCCCTAGGCTCATTCTTAGAGTCCAGAGTAGTCCAGTTCCTGAAAATGACTCCATTCTCATACTCTCTGACCTTTGGAATCCCACTGCAGAGTGCCAAACTGGTGAGGGGGAATATCACTGAACGGGTCACAGATACCTGACCTCTGCCTCCCCGTGCCTGCCCCGCACTGAGGAGTGCTGATGGGAGTGACTTCAGTGACTTTTGCCCCAACACTGAATGCCCCCATGGGGCCTCTGCCTCAAACCTGATATTGCCATTTATGCTGCAGCTGTCTCTGTTTCTGCCCCCTTCATCTCGACACCCCAGCCCTCCTGCTTTGGGATCTTTGGGGCTTGGATGCTGAGTAGATATACTCCCCTTGGTGGTGAGCAGGTAGTAAGCAACAAGCCTCTGCTGACCGCTGACTATTCTTCCTCTGGCAGCCATCCTCCCCTGGCCCTGTGTTGCTAACCTCTGTCTTACACTCCTCTCTGCTCTCCCATGGCCAGGAGGTCAGAAGCTGCTCCAGATGGGGAGGATGCCAGCTGAGATGCCTGATGGCCAACATGCTAGAGCTTCAGTGGGCATCACTCTCTGGGTGTCAGCCTGGATTGTGGCCAAAGTGCTGAGTGGCGAGCAGTGAATAAGCAGCAGCTGTGACATCCACACTTGAAAGTTCCAGGATTTTGAGGTACAGGAACATTAGGAAGAAGGGTACTTGCTACATTTCAAGTCCAATTTCTCATATGACCAGAATCAGGGTGCCCTGAGATTGAGGACAGAGCCTGCTGGGTCAGGCCCCACATGCCCTCATAGTCTGTCCCCACCTCCTTCTGGATACTCTGGCTCTGTCCAAGGGCATTCAATGGAGGCCTCCAAGAGGCCAGGCCAGTTGAGGAGCAGAGGGTGGGAAAGTTGAGGCAAGTGGTATCCACCTACCAGGCCACTGAGCACTGCACCCTGCCTCCCTCCTGTGCTCTGTCTTCTGTTCCCTATTCTCTGTGACCCCTTTCCTGACCCGTCTTCCCCCTTGTTACCCCCACTGTCCAGATCAGTTCATCATCTCTGGCAACCTCCTCACTGATCCCCCTTCCAATGCATTTGGCCAGTACTGTAGCATGAGTGATCCTTTAAAAACGTAAATCCAGCTCCTTTTTGTCAGGTCTCAGCCAAATGTGTCCTCAGAAAGGCTCCCATTGATCACTCCAAAGATTCCATGCCATCATCTCTTTTATTATCTTCGTTGCTCTTATCTCTGACATTATCTGGGGAATTCTTTTGTTTACTGCTGTACTATCTCCCCTACCAGAATGTAAGTACCAAGAGAGCAGACAATCTGTCTTATTTCCCACTTGTCCCCAATGCCCAGGACAGTGCATATGCAGCAGGTGGGTGCTCAATAAGTATTTATTTGTTGAATGAATCCATCAGTCCATTCATCATTCTATCCATCCTTCAGAAGAACTCACATTCCAGTCACTAGGTTGTTTGATAGTCCTTAGAGTGATCTGGGTGCTGAGTGGAGAGGAGAGAGCCTCTCCTTGGTGGCGAGCAAGGGACGAGCCTGCTATGACTCCAGGAGATGGGGCAAGGACCTCTTAGCAGGGTGGCAGTCAGCCAGTGGTAGGCCACGTGTCTCTTTAAAAGCAGCAGGAAGCCAGGCTCTGAGATAAGAAGCGTGACTGCCAGTGTGATAAAGGTGGGGAGAGGGCCAGAGAGCGGAGAGGTAAGGCTGCTCCGTGGGGATGCCCAGGCCTCTGTGGCTGGCCGGCCAACACCACATTTCCTGTGGGGAACAAAGAGAGGAGATCCCCTCTGAAGGCCCTGGAGCTGGGGCTGCCCCGGGTGCCTCACCCTTGTCCTTACTGAGGTGGCTGAGATACAAGGCTGCTATCCCTCATATCTGCCATTCATGGACACTTGGGGGCCTGCCCTAGGGCAGGTGTTGGACCCATGTGCTCTCAACTGCCCTGGCTCCCTGGGCTCCTCTGTGTTTTAGTCTCTCTGTTGGTAAAATGGTTCCACCACACTGGTGGTTGTGAAGAGTCTGGGTCATCTAGGAGGAATTTCTCGGTGGGTACTGGGGGCTGACGGCTCAAGGAGGAGTGAGGCTGTGGAAGGCTGAGATGTGAGGTATAAGTGGGAGCTCGGGGTGCTAGATGGGCCATAAGGCTCACGCTCAGGGTCCTGAAGCAGGCAGGGGGCAGACACTTAGAGGATCCAGGTCCAGCTGGCATCCTGATGCTACCTAGCCAAGACCTGCCATCCCTCTTAGTATCTTATCCTGGCTGGTTCATGCTGAGTGGAAGAGAGGGTGATGGAAGAACACCTGACAAGGAGTCTCGGAGACTAGGTTCCAAGTCTCATCTTTGCTCCTCTGGGGCTTTATAGATCTCAGCAAATTATTTCTCTGCTTGCAGCTTCAGTTATGCCATCTGTGAAAGAGGGGTGTCATGGTCTCACATGATTGTGGTGAGCCTTAAAGAAATGATGTAACTCATTCCAGTGACTCTATGGACTTCAGCTCCCCACTCCTATAGAGTCATCTTCTGGGGTGCAGATGGTAGGGGAATGTGTGGACAGAAAACCGCTGTCCTGATTCAGTGGCTTGCTCCACCCTGGCCTCTGGCCCAGATTCTGGAGGCCTTAGTCAAGGGGTGGGGACCAGAGCTGGGATTTCCCTTTAGGTTCCATGGGACAAAAGCACTGTATCTCACTGGAAAGCCTTCAAAACTGCTGGATATAGCCCTGCCTAAGAAGAGCTCAGAATGGACTGGCGGACCAGTTGGACCCGCCCCCTGCGGAAACCCAGGGATGAGCTGGCACCTGGACCTGAGTACAGTTCCTGTCCATCCTGCTCCAACAAGCCTCTGGGGGAAGCTTGAGAAAGGAAGCTGGGGTGACCCACAGGCCAAGAGCTGCTCTACCTGAATCCTGCTCAATATCCAACCTGTTAAAAGAGCCCAGCCTCGGGCTTCCCTGGTGGCGCAGTGGTTGAGAGTCCACCTGCCGATGCAGGGGATGCAGGTTCGTGTCCCGGTCCGGGAAGATACCACATGCCGTGGAGCAGCTGGGCCCGTGAGCCATGGCCGCTGAGCCTGCGCGTCCGGAGCCTGTGTTCCGCAACGGGAGAGGCCACAACAGTGAGAGGCCCGTGTACCGCAAAAAAAAAAAAAAAAAAAAGAGCCCAGCCTCAAGGGCCTGAACTATCTAGGCCTCTTCCACTCACATCACTTCCTCATTCCCCATGGCCCCTCACCCCCAGCTGCCCCAAGGCCCTGCCAGTAGATGCCACCTCACCCTGCACTGACCTGCTCTCTCCAGGTTCAGGGAAGTTTTCTGACCTCTTGGTCTTCGCTGTCTCCATGATGCCACCACTCCTGGCTCCCTCCCTCCCTCTCTTTTCAGTCCCTAGCGGTTCTTCTGCAGTTGCCTCCTCCTCCTCTGCCTACATTCTAGGTTTGCAAGTTACTTGGGACTCGGTCCTTTCTCTCCTTGGCTACATAAGTGTCTCAAACTTTGGTCTGAGGGCTAAATGAGGACCTGTACCCTCCAACTGGGGCCCCTATCTTTTCTTAATATACTACCCCTAAACAGCACCTCAGACTCATGGTATTCCCCAGACATACTTCTGCATGCCCTTCTCTGGGGAGAAATTGCACCATTTTGAAACCACACTAACTGTGAGCTACTGGGCCCAGAATTCTCCTGTCTGGCTTCAGCCTCCACCCTAGTATTAGCTAATCCCTGCCATGCTTCTCACCAGGACTTCTGCCATGAAGGAAAGGCTCTCTCTTACTCATCCCGTCACAGGCATCTTCTTTCCTACCCCTTTGCCACCTGGCAGATGACTCCTCCTCCTCCCTTCAGAGACTGCCCTGGGACTACCTGCCCAAGAAACTATACCCAACTCCCCAGCTCCCTGACCCAGATGGGGCTGAATCTGCTCATTGCCTGATGGGTGTCCCTGGTACCTGAAGGCTGAGGCACAGTGAGTACTCCCTGGCTGCCAGTGAGGACACACCCCTTCACAGTTGTTTCTGAAGCACAGTCTCTGGCACAAGGTAATAGTGCAGTTGTTAATGTTTCTACTCCTGTTGGAAGAGAGTGCATTAGCTGGTGCAATTTATCAGCTGTTTGAGAAACACAGGGGAATTAGTTACTCCAAGGATAATGGAATTGGGTAACTATTGCTAAGCTTAACTGATTCTCAGGAAAAGATAATGAAAAGCTTAGAGCAAATTTGGATAAACGTTTATGGATTTGAGATCACTGTCCAAGGATGCAGTATTTAAAACTGTGGCAAGGACCCCAGGAGATGATGCAAATACACCATTAGAATGTTTCCTAGAAGCATGGAAAAATAAGTGAGATAGGCATGTTAGAATTGCTGTGGCAGACTGTGGAGGAAGTGGGTGTGCAGGAGTGAGATACTAAGTAAGGTTGGAAAACCCACCCAAGGGCCCCAAAGATACCAAAACAGTAAAGAGTGTGCTGGAAAGAAGGGCACCAGCCTCACTAAGAAGTAAAGCAGTGGTTGTCCTCAGTAGGTCAGGACTGACAGTAGGAGATATTGTCACAGAACTGAGCTCACTGAGAGTAGTACTGCTCATTCAGTACAATCAAAAGAAATCAATCAAGGATGATGAGCCTAGTCATCCCAATCACAAGTCCCTTGCTAAGTTTCCAGACCAGAATCAGTTTTCAGACTCAGAATGCATTGATTGAAGAAGAAGCCAGATCTCCAGAAGGAAGGATCCCATAATACCACAGCAAATGTGCATGATAATGATTTCCCCAGCCCTTCCCCAAGGGAACCTGTGGCCATTTATTTGGATATTTATTTAGATACTGGGAAAAGAATACACAAGCATTTCAAGGACTATGAAACACAGGATTTGAATTGAAATTATTCTCTAGAGACCTGAAATAGCACCTTCTTGTTAGAGTTGGGGGCATATGTGGTTCAGATAATTAATAGATTCTTGGTCTGAATCCTGCTCATAGCAGGCTCTCTAGGTCCACACACTCACCCGGTGATATAATCAGATAAACATACTTCATGGCTAGCATAATCTTCTATATTGGGTCCTTGGCCTGTGTGGTAAGAGCTATCATATTGAGGAAAGCCAAGTGGAAACCTTAAAAACTTCTCCCTATTCCAGCCAAAATAGTAAATCAGAAACAATATCACAGGGCTTCCCTGGTGGCGCAGTGGTTGAGAGTCCGCCTGCTGATGCAGGGGACACGGGTTTGTGCCCCAGTCCGGGAAGATCCCACATGCCGTGGAGCGGCTGGGCCCGTGAGCCATGGCCGCTGAGCCTGCGCGTCCGGAGCCTGTGCTCCGCAACGGGAGAGGCCACAACAGTGAGAGGCCCGTGTACCGCAAAAAACAAACAAAAAAACAAAAAAACAACAATATCACATTCCAGAGGTGATCGGAGAAATTAGTGCCACCATTAAAGACCTAAAGGAAGTCCATTGTATCTTCTTTAATTTACCAATAAAACTCAGATACACCCTAGAAGATGGCAGTGGGCTACTACCAATTCAGCAAATAGTAGCCACAGTTGCAGCCACTGTGGCTGCCAGGTGTTCTGTCTTTCCTGCAGTAGATTAACATGACCTCAGGCATACAGTGTGTGGACACTGATCTGGTGACTCCATTCTTTTCTACCCTTATTAGAAATAGTTTGCATTTACTTGGAACAAACAACAGTATAAATTTCCAGGGTTAGGTTATTGCTCCTTCCTGCAGAACATCACACTGGTCTACTCTATCAATAATGTTATGCTATATATACAATGGAATATTACTCAGCCATAAAGAGAAACAAAATTGAGTTATTTGTAGTGAGGTGGATGGACCTAGAGTCTGTCATACAGAATGAAGTAAGTCAAAAAGAAAAAAACAAATACCGTATGCTAATACATATATATGGAATCTAAAAAAAAAAAAAAAAATGGTTCTGATGAACCTAGGGACAGGACAGGAATAAAGACACAGATGTAGAGAATGGACTTGAGGACATGGGGAGGGGGAAGGGTAAGCTGGGATGAAGTGAGAGAGTAGCATTGACATATATACACTACCAAATGTAAAATAGACAGCTAGTGGGAAGCAGCTGCATGGCACAGGGAGATCAGCTCGGTGCTTTGTGACCACCTAGAGGGGTGGGATGAGGAGGGTGGGAGGGAGACGCAAGAGGGAGGGGATATGGGGATATATGTATGCATATAGCTGATTCACTTTGTTATACAGCAGAAACGAACACAACACTATAAAGCAGTTATACTCCAATAAAGATGTTATAAAATAATGTTATGCTGATCAGACACGATGATCAAGAAGTGACTAACACATTGATAGCCATGACAAGATACACGTACTCCAGAAAATAACCCCTGTGAAGATTCAGAGCCTGCCACGTCAGTAAAGTTTTTAGGAATCCAGTGGTCTAGAGCGTGTCAGGAAATTTCCTCTGAAGTATAGGACAAATGACTACATGTTCTACTTCTCACCATGAAGAAGGAAGCACCATGTTTGGTAGGCCTCTTAGGGTTATAGATGTAACCTACTGCACACCTGGGAATATTACTGTGACCCATATACCTGGCAGTAACACAAAGGCCTGCAACCTTTGAGTGGGGCCCCAGGTAGGAAAGGGCTCTGCAGTGTTTTCAGGCTATAGTACAAGTAACCCTGCTATTTGGACCATATGAATCATCAGATCCTGTGGTTTTTGAAGATAACAGTAGTGGGAGAATACATTGTGTCCCTGAGGTTATGGAACAAAGCCATAGCATTTGCCTTGAGGAATTATACACCTTTTGAAAAACAGCTCCTGTTATTTTCCTGAGCCCTGATGGATCTGGAGGGCCTGACTGAGAAAGTCAGGCAAGCCTAGCAACAACCCATCATAAAATGGAAGTTGTACATTGGGAATCAAGTATGAGCAGGATTGGAGGGCACAAGTAAGCTTCACAAACAAGTAAGCCAGGACTTCATGTTTGTGCTTCTGTGGCACCAGAGCCTCTCCCCGGGCTTATACCTATGGATACATGGGTGATCCCCTAGGACCAGCTGATGGAGGAGGTAAAAGCCCACACTTGGTTTACAAATAGGTCAGATCAGTATGTGAGTCAGGCCAGAAATGGTTAGTTACTATACTACAGCTTCACTCAGGGGTGACCTTGAAAGACAATATTGAGAAAAAATCCGATGGGCTGGAGCTTCAGGTGGTATACCTGGCCATTGACTTTGTGTAGAAAGGTTGTCTGAAATTAAAATATATATGGACTCAAGGGCAGTGGCAAATGGCTTGGCTGGCTGCTCCGGGACCTGGAATGAGAAAGACTAGAAGACCTGGGACAAGGTAGAGTAGTACAGAGGCATGCAATGGAGGGACGTTAGTGGCGTGAAGTATGAAGAACTTCATGTTGCATGTTAATGCCCGCCAGGAAGCATACCACAATGTAAGAGGTACAATAATCGGGTAAACACAATGACTCTACCAGCTAATATCATCCAGCTTCTGTCATTGTACCCCAGTGCTGGCTCAGTGGGTACATGAATGGAGTAGCCTTGGGGACAGGGATGCAAGCTATACATAAACCCAATACCATGAGCTCTTACCACAGTTGATTTAGCTATCGCCATTGTCAAATGTCTAGCCTGCCAGCAACAGAGACCAACTTTGAGCTCCAAATATAGTACCGTGAGTCAGAGAGATCAACAGGCCACTTGGTTGCTAATTGACTACATGGCCGTCTAAAACCCTGGAAGGGCAAGTGATTCGTTTTGACAAAAATAAATACACATTCCAGGAATGGGTTTGCCTTTCCTATCTTCAGGGCCTTAGCCAAATCACTATTCAAGGGCTTTCAGAGTATTTGATCCACTAGCATGGGATCTCATATAGTATGTCAAACCAAGAGATCCACTTTATGGCAAAGAAGGAGTAAGTCCATGACTGTAGGGACCACTGATCATATCACATACTGCACCATCTAGGAGCTGCCGACCCGATAGAATGTTGTACAACAGCTTGTTGGAGGCATAGTTGAAGCGCCAGCTTAGGAGTGGTACTTTACAAGGATGATAAGCCATCCTCCAAGACACGGTTCTCACTGTAAGTGAAAGACCCTTATATGGATTCAAGTTCCAATAGATATAATACAAGGGTCTGAGAACCAAGAGACAGAAGCAGGAATGACCCGTTTTACCATCACGCAGTGACCCACTTGGGAAATTTGTGCTTTCCATCCCTGCAACTCTGGACTCTGTAGGTTTAGAGATCCTGTTTCCCCAGTAAGGAACACTTCCACCCGAGACCACAGCAAGAGTCCCATTAAACTGTAAGCCAAGACTGTTGCCAGGGAATTTTGCCTCCTTTTTTCCAGAGACCAACAGAAAAGAAGTACTCTTGGCAGGGGTACCTGAGCCTGATCTTCAGGAGGAGGAAAGGGTACCACTACACAGTGCTACACAGTGGGATCCACTTGAGTGACTCTCTGGTACTCCTCCCCGCAATTTTGACAATAAAGGGACAAGTGCAGAAACCCCAGGCTAAAATCGAATCAGATCAGGAATTAGATCCTCAGGGATGAGGGACGGGGTTATGCCACTGGGGAAGCCATCAGGACGAGTATATGCTCAGTGCTAACTGAGGGAATCTGCAATAGATAGAAGAGGAGGAGATGAGTGCTAACTGTGGCCCTGAGATCAACTACAACAGCAGGGGCTGTAGTTCATCTCGCTAATCTTTCTCTTCTATGCTTCCTTCAAGAAGAGAAGCACATCAGAATCATCGGTGATTCAGCCTGGCTTGAGAGAGCCCATTGCTAAGTTTTTGCCAACCAGTTTTCAAACCATTACAAACTTCAGATTGCTTTAGTGGGAGTATTTACACAATGATAATTTTCAAACGTTCAAATCAAGGTTTGACCTTTTTTTTTTAAGAGCCAGTTGTTAAACATGTAACGGCATACACAGCACTAAAATCCTGGAGGAGCTGCTCACAGAACCTATGGGAAGTGGTTATATGAAGAAGTGGATCCAAACAGTTCAAGGGGTGGACTGTGGTGGATGTAATGGTGTGCTATCCAGAACACCTTTCAGGAGTCAAAGGCTTATTCCCCCAGCTTAGGAGTTCTGCTGGAAGGCACCTCTTGGCAGGCATCCCCTCTCTTTGGGGATTTCCTTGGGTGAAAAACATTGCCATGCCTGAAGTCATGCCCCCTTCTAGGGTCAGCCTACATCTAATTACAGATCAATATCAAGGAATATGGTTTAACCTCCTCACCCCAAATGAGGAAAACTCTGAGGGATCATCCCAGCTCTAGAACTCTGTTGGCTCAGCTGAGACTTTTGTTGTGACTGCATTGGATCCAGCTTCTCCCTCTGTTCAATCCTGCCCCCTCCCCTCCCCTCCCCTTCCACGAACAATCCTACATGCCAGTCTCTGTCTCAGAGTCTTCATCCCAGGGGCCCAGCCTGAGGCAGGCAGCCTGGTCATGGTTTCAGCACAAAGGTCCCTTCAAGGTAGGAAAGTCTTACCCCTTCCCAGGGGTTCTTGGACTCTACAGACACAGAGCTGAGTGTGTCCAAGCCAGTCTCAGTCTCTCTAACTATGAAAGAGGCTAATCTTCCCATTTTTGTCTGGCCTGGAGTCTCTCCCCTTGGCCAGGACCTTTTAGGTCCTCAGGTCTCTGGGCCTTGGAGGTCATGGAGGTGAAGAGAAGTTGGCCAGTTGGAGCTAAGCATCCTCTGATAACCACAGGAGCACTGGACTGCAGCCTCTACCTGGTACTGTCCACTGTGCCCACAGAGTCTGGACTCACAGTGGCTCCTAATAAGACCTTTTCCAGGACAAGCAGTTCCGCTGTGCTGTGAGTAGGTGACCTCAGGAGGGATATGGGGGAGCTGTTCCTGCCCCACAAGGTTTGGAAGGGGGTATGTGACAGGGGTATGAATTGATTCTTGAGTCTGGCCCTGTTGCTGACTCTGTTCACCGGTGCCAGATAGAAACGCGGAGACAGATTTTTGGGTGAAGTAGAAAAGAATAGTTTTATTTCTTGGCCAGGCAGAGGGGACCACAGTGGGCTAATGCCCTCAAAACTGTGTGTCCCACCCTGGAACGGGTAGTGAGGAGTCTTACAGTGTTCAAGGAGCAGGGCGTGATCAGCTCGTGGGCATTCTTCTGATTGGTTGATGGTGAGGTAATCAGGAGTCAGCATCATCAACCTTCTGGTTCCAAGTGGTCTGTCTGGGGTCTATGTGCTTGTGGGCAGCACACAGTTAACTTCTTTCACCTGGTGGGGGTTTCAGGATCTGCAAAACAGCTCAAAAGACATGGCTCAGAATATTATCTATAGCCCTTGAGGAGGAACTAAAGGTCCTTGACTTTGTTTAATGGCTAAAGTATTATTATTTTGTCTTGCTTGACTGTTTTCCTTTCTTTCTGTATTTTCTCACTTCTCTGATGAAATTTATTCTTTGACTAAAATTTTTCTACAGACAAAAGGCAGGTGGAGGACATGGGTGGGGGTCTATTCTGGGAAGGCCTCATAGGGTCCTGCTCGGTTACAGTTCCAGGGACAGTGAGGGCCACGGCTTTCTCCATTCCTGAGGATCATGGGGCAGGGGGAATTGCGGCCCTGGAAAGAGTCCCTCAAAGTCTCTGATTGCAGTGCCAAGAGAGAGGAACTCCAAGAACCTCTAGGGCTGAGCTCAGGGCAGAACTGCCACCTCTCACCCTGACCACAGCAGCAGCTGTGTCTTTGTCTGTACCTGCTGGGACTCTAAGTCTATTCATCTGCCTGTATGTCTGTCACTGCAACTGTCCCCAGGTGGTCTTTGCATCTGTCCCTTCCAAGCTTTGCCTGAATCTGTCAGTGTCAGGGTCTGTCCATCTCTTATTGTCAGGAGCTTCAGTCTTTGTCTCTCTGTTTGTCTGTCACTGTCATGGGCCTGTTCTGTCTGTCTGCCTGTGACTCCTGGACTTTCCAACTGGCCGACACCAAGGAAAGATACTCCTTCCTACCACGGAAGTTCATGATAACTAGGGGACCCAGGCCCACAGCCATGCCTAGTGTTTTTGTTTGGTCTGGAGCCCAAGCCTGTCTCTCTCTGTCCCTAAGCATCAAAGGTGCGGGAGCCTTTGGTGTGACTGTGGCTCACGGCATGGCCTGAGGCTCTTGCAGCTTCCTTTGATTTCTGCCTGGGTTCCAAAACTGGTTGGTATGCATTTCCAGGGGTTAGACCTGTGAGAGGAGGTGTTAGGGTCTGAGTCACAGGTCTTCTGTGAAGCTAGGCTGGGCACAGCCCCGCCTCTGGCCTTGAGGAGGGCTAGAGCTTCTGTTTCAGTTGAAGACCTGGGAGGACCTACAGCAGCTTCCCTATGGAGATCCCAGTAGGAGAAGGGGCCTGAGAGTTGTGGGGTCAGTCAGGGAGACCGTCCTGGGTGTGGGGGGATGGGCAAGACTATGAGTTATCATGTAGTTTTTGAGTTGAAACTGTGGCTCCAGCAACAGCTGCTGTTTCCCGGCCTCCACTCCCAGCACATGAAATGACCCCACACTTATCCAGCCCTGCTGGCGCAATAGGCCTGGGCGGGAGTCAGGGCCTCCACCGGGACAACTTGGGGCTGCCCCAGGTTCTGGGCAGGAGGAAGTATGACACATTGCCAGGGAGCTGGGCTTCCCTCCCTTCTTTTGCTTCCTTTAAGATAGTTTCTAAATCCGTTAAGTGGGAGAGGGAGCAGGCAGCTATGCTGATGTTGGGTTCTCAGCTCCACTGCCTCCTGGGTGACCCAAGGTCATCCTCTTGGCTCACCTGTCAGTTGCTGTTGTTGATAAGGATAATGATAACAACATCCCTGGTTGTGTATGGAGTACCTTACAGCCTGGTGCTGATCTTTGCCCCACAGAGCATTTTCTAAACTTAGGGAAATACATGCTGCCTTTCCATCCTGACTTCCATAAAACCTGTAAATATTTCTATTAATCAGAGGTGAGAAGAGGCTCACTTTCCTCAGACTCTGGAACACAGTCACTGCTGGCACCTATGCAGTGAGTGGTTCTCCCCAGACCTGGGGGATAGAGCTGTAGTTCAGAGCAGAGACCTCACAGTCCCCCAACGGATGATAGTGCTCCCCTAAGGCCTAGAAGGTAGCCAGGCAAGCCCCAGAATAAATGTTGAGGAGGAGGATGCCCCAGTAGAGGACGTGTCCACCTCCCACTGGACACTGGTCTGTCCCACTGGGAGAAAAATGTCAGCCATTTGACTGGGATGCATTCCAGGCACAGGGGCCTGGAGCTGGTAGGAGAGCTGCAGCTGGTTCCTGTTCCTGGAGCCCAGGGCTGTGGTGCGGGAAACAGAGAGCTACGAGCAGTGAGGCTGGAGAGGTCTCCGGGACTGTGGGGCCAGAATGGCAGAGCAGTGTCTTCGACCAGACCAAAGGGCTTGGAGCTCATACTGAGCCGGCAGGCAGCCCATATGGGACACAGCCAGACTAATGCACTAAAACATAAGCACCTCAAGTGTTGGGTTCTTTGCAGCACCTGGCATAGTTCTTGACACTTTGTAGGACTCGGTAAATATTTGTTGAGTGAATTAATAGGTGCATGAATCCATCTGGCTGCCTGGGGAGCAAAGCAGGAGGGACCTGTCTAGAGACAAGTGCCCATGGGACAATCGTGGTAGACATCTGTGTGGGAGAGGTGGGGTGGGCCAGGGCAAGGCTGTAGGATAGAGAGAAGTGGAAAGATTTGAAAGGGACAAGGAAGGTGAAAGCACCAGGACATGGCAGGAGACTGGAGACTGACTAGGGAACTGAGACCCCGAGAGGACCCCAAGCTGAGCTCCTTGGCCTGGTCTCTCTCCTAGGACAGTGGTACCTAACAGTTTCTTCAGGCCTCCCAGAGGCTCTGGGGCCAGAGAATTGTGGATGCGGGCTGTATTCCACAGTGCACTAGCAAGACAACATCCACACCCAAGTCAGATCGGACCCTTCTTGAGCTAACTGCCCCAAGGAGACACTGGAAATGCTGGAAGTAGAGGCAGCCCACCCACAGCCATGACAGCATGGGCAACTGGAGAACAATTAACTGGCTAACTTCTGCTCTTCTCGGTGCATGTGCTTCACTGCAGCCTGCCCAAGCCAAGCCCCCCAAGGGCAGGCCCCGCAACCCTATGAGCAAGGGCTGACCTCGGACCAGGCTTAGTCGGATTTGGGTTTTGTTTCCCAACAATTGGCTTGTCAGAACGTTGATGGTTGGGCGAGACTGAACAATGTAGAGGAGAATTTCTAATAATGATGAGAATGTTTGGGAAATAGCTTCAGACCATGAGAAGGAAGAGGAGAGATCCAGTGTCTGATGGACAAGCAGTAACTACAGAAGGCAGGAAAACCCACAACAATGTTGTTTATAAAAGACTTCCATGCAAAAAAGTTTGGCAGTACCAACTAAGCTAAAATATGTATATCCTATGACCCAGTAATTCCACACCATTCCCAGCATTTCCAACAGAAATGCATACATATGCTCACCAAACTATGAGCACAAGAGTGTTCATAGTAGCTTTATTAATATTAGCCAGAAAGCAGAAACAGCCAAAATATCCATCAGCAGTAGAATGAGAAAATATATTTGGGATGCAATGGAATACTATACAGAAACAGAAAGGAACAGACTACAGCTACATGCAACAACCAGAAAGAATTGTACAGATATAATACTGAACAAAAGAAGTCAGACATAGAAGAGAGCACAGCCTATGATCCCACTTAAATGAAGTTCAAGAATGGGCAAAACGACTTTATGGCGATAAGAGGTTGGAAAGGTGGCTATACTTAGGGGAGTGGATACTGACTAGGAGCGAGAGAGCACAGGAAGCCTTTGGGGTGCTGGAAAATGTTCTATATCTTGCTCTGGATGCTGGTTATATCGGTATAAACATATGTAAAAGTTCACTGAACTGTACACTTAAGATTTGTGTACTTTATTGTACAATGACTCAATTTTTAAAAAGTAAAATAATTTTAAAAGGTTTTTCTCAGCCTCTAGAAGAACTGCAGGCTCTTGAAGGAAATGCCAACCTTCGCCTTGGGTGAGGACCCAGGAGCTGTGTTTGAGGGCAGAACTTAGGGAGTTTGTACTCATCTTTCTTTGAATTTGAGAAAAAGAAAAGGGAGATAAAGTTTTGATTAATCATTTCCAGGTTGAAAGAACAGGTCTGGGCCAGAGATAACATCAGTGGCAGCAACATGAAACTGTTTCACTGTTGTTATCTCAAACCAACCACAATGAAAAATAACTTGTGAAGCTGCATCTTTACCGGCAGCCATAACTCGGGGTCTCCTCATAGGTAGGAAATTGGTCAGTCTTTTCCAAGGGCAAGGTCTGTGCCCAGCAGCCCTTCTGAGGGCCTAGAAAAGGGGCTTCTGAGGATTCTGTCTGGCTCACCTTACTGTCCTGAGGAAGTCCTGGGCCTCTCTGAGCATTAGGGCAGAGAGCTGCCAGCACTGACAGTAGGTGAGATGGCCCTTCCTCATCCCCAGCTCCCATCTTGGGGGCTGGCCCTGCTCTGCAGACCTCGATGCCATGAGCATTCTGGCCTCCCCTCTCCTCAGAGGAATAGGGCCAGTATCAGGGTGCTCTCAGCAGAGCTCTGACCTAGGCCTCGGGCAGCAGGGCCCTGCATCTGTCTGGGCCTCCTTGTGTCAGGCCGATCTAGGGCTGGGGCCTCTCTGCCCCTGCCACAACCCCATTTCACAGATAAGAAAACTGAGACCCCAAGAGACCTACATGCCAGATTTCTTATTTGTGAAGCCCATGTAACAAGGTGGGAGGGTCCAGAGGAGGAGCTTCTGGATCTACAACAACCAGCCTTGTGCATTCAACACAAATAGCTTGCTCAGAAGCCCAGGTTGGCACAGTATGCGCCTGGTCCATGCAGCCCCTGCCTTCCACTTCCAATTATATGGACCTCGAATTCCCAAGCACATACATGTGCAGGCAACCAGGAAGCAAAAGGTGTAAGGGCTCGGGCCCTGATTTCCAGGGCCAGTCCTGCTCACTTGGGGCTGGGTGGCAGGCCAGATGTATAGCCCCAGTCAGAGACTCCACGCACAGGACAGTTGTGAGGATAATCAAGGTTGCCTGGACAGCACCTTGCAACCTCCAGGCCCAAACTGAGAGCTGCCCTGCCTGACAAGGAAGAGCAGGCAGGCCTCTTTTGCTATCCATGCTATCTCAGAAAGAAGGTAACAGTGCTCTGGGCTTTGAGGGATGCAGTCCCGATTGCACGCTAATCACCAGCATCTTGGCTGAACAACCAATCTGGGGAAATCAGTCGATGCAATGCAAGCCATCACTGAGGATCCCATTTAGCTGGGGACACTGAGGATGCAAATTTTGTATAAGCAAGGAGACCACATGATGCGCACTGACCTTGGCACTCAGCCTGTCTCCTCAGATCCAGCCATGGCCACACTAACAGCCATCACAGGGTAGAAAACCAAGGAGAAAACTCACCTGCCATCCCACGACCTAAATCATCATCTAAATTCCCTTCCGGCTCTTGACCCACAGGGGGTCATCCGGGCATCAGTGCCATTCTGGACCTTTCACAGGTGCCTTGACATGTTGTCATGTTAGCTTCATGTCCGTCATTTTATTTCATGGATTGGCAGATTGGTTATTTCTGTGGATGAAGCTTCCTCCTTCTGTCTTTTGTGTGATCTCCCTGAATGTGAATGCTGAGTCAAAGGATGTGGACACACTACGGCCCTTGAAAGAGACTGCCGTGTGGCTGCCAATGGGGCTATTCCAGTTCTCAAGGTCTAGCATATGAGAGAGGGCTGCACTGCTGCTTTAGGTGCATGTTTTCGATTCCTGGTTCCAGCCTCAGTACCACTGATTTCTGAAGGGGGATGGGGCACCCAGGAGGCAGAAAGCGATAGCAGGTTGGGGTGGTCCCTGGGGAGGCCCCCGTGAAGGGAGGGGACTGTTCAAGTGTCCTGGGAAGTCTTGATGTATGGATGTGCCTATCTCCTCAGACCACCCAGCCCTGTTCTTCCTTCTGGCCTAGAGGTGGGCCTGGCACAGCCAAGAGTGTTTCCTTAGGGTTAAAGTGGGCCTGCTGCAGGCCTGCCCATGGTTATCCCCCATGGAAGAATATAATTTGGACCTGTTTCCTGGCCTCCTAGGGAAAGCGGGTACCCAGGATGGTTGGGGCTATGCCTCTTGTGCGTATGTGTCCAGCCCAGAGCTCTGGCCTTCCAATGTGCCAGCCTATCCTTAGCTCCTGAGGCAGATGTGCCAGTAGGCTCCCGGGGAACTGTGGGCTCAGGCCTACCTAGGGGACCACACGATGGTTGGTCCAGAGCAGTACCCACATGGCCCTCCCACCTGGCAGTTCTTCCTGCCCGCATGTCTCAGCAATTCCATGCTGCCAAGCACCCCGCAGACCCTACTTCCAGTCAGAGAGTAGTGGCCTTGGGAACTCTGAGCACTTGTATGGTTTGCTCAAGGGACAGGAGCTCATAGCCTCTGGGGATTGGACCATGGGCTTTCTCTGGGCTGAAACCAGCCTTGGCCCCTGGCCCTGTACCAGCTGAACCTGAATCACAGGTCCATCCTCCACGTTCTGAGATAATTGGGCAACTTCCCTCAGTCACACTTGCTGACCTCCAACCTGTAGTGGCCCTCACAGTGGAGATGAGCAGGGAGAGGCGTGAAAATCCTGGGGCAAGGGATGAGGGTGGGCGGGGCTGTGCTGGATCTGTGTGCTGGCTGCAGGCACAATCTGAAGCTTTATAGCTGAGCAAGACCTGTCAATGGGTAGATGTGCAGACTCTGTACAAGGCTGGCCTGTGCCTAGTTGTGGTTACAGCTTGATGCCTAATTATAGTCCAGAACAATATATCTTTATCTTCCCTGGTTTGGTCTGAAGGTTTGGATTGTAGGAAGCTGTTCAGATCGTGGGGTAATCCCAGTCACCTCTAATAAACTGTGCAAATGATTAGGGTTAGGGTTCGAATTGAGGGTGGGGGGTCAGAGCTTGGTAGCCCAGTTTGGCAGCCCTTCAGGACCCGAGTGACTGGCGGATTTCCCACAGGCAGGCCCCATGCTTTGAGGGTGTGAGGGTGTTAGTAGTCGGGGAGGAGCTATTATGCCAACGAGACACTGGAGGCTGTTGTGAGAGGCTTAGCGGGCCAGGGGAGGGGCTTTGAAGTCAGAGTTCTTTGCAGGTTTAGATGAAGCTGGGGGTTTGGAAATGCCCCTGGCCCCCATGGGCCCCCCAACCTGTTCCAGGTCCCCCACTGTGCCAAGTCCTCTGTGAGTAGCCTGAAATCCCCCATTCTCCTGAGCCATTTACTAAGGCTGACCCTTCTGTGGCCACAACGAGTCCTCGGGGGGTGGCGGTGGGGATGAACTAGACTTCGAGCTCCCCAGGAGCTGTAGTAGAGACCGAAGGAGGAAGGGCCTTGGACCTTTGGATCAGGCGTGGATGGGTGCTGAGTGAGGCTGGGGAGGGGTGTCTGGGAAAGGATCTGATCTGAGTTTTGAAGGACACAGGGAGAAGGGGAGCAATAACAAGCTGGCATTGGCATTGATGGGGCCCCTACTGTGTGTCCACTGGCACTGGAAGTACAGTGGAGGGGCAGATGAGGTGGGGTTCCCACTCGCCTTCTTGAGCGTCCCTTCCTGAGAGACCCCTGGCCCTCTAGGTCAGGAGCCCTGGTATGGCACCATCAACCCCAGCCCCCTGCCCCTTCCAGTGTATCAGGGCCCCAGAGAGAGTGGACACTATCATGACTCTTACTCATCAGCATTTCCACACCCCAGCTTTATTAAAGCAGCAAGTGCTGATGTATCAGTTACAGAAATATTTCCTCAAGCACACCCCCATCATTACCCACCCTCAGCCTCATCTGCTGACCCAGGGCCAGCAAATTCTTACCCCACCCTGGCTGTAAATTGTTCCTGAGGCTTCTCCAGTCCCATTTCCTGAAAATCCAGGGCACCAGGATGTGAGAGGATGAGGTCTCAGAGGATGCCCTTGGTCCTTTTACAAATTTCCATCCCTCTGTAGATATGATAACGCTCTGTAAGGCTTCTTTGAACTTTGAGAAATTACTTGTCTCAGTAGTGCAGTTCTTGTGTGGTTCTGTTGACTAAATAAGAAATACATATTTATCTTCTTAGCAGAAAAAAATAAAAGCAAATTCAGTTCTCCCAGTCATAAAGGCCCTGTAAGACCCCACCTCATCCCCTGGGAGGTAACTCAGGCAGGCCCTCCCCATCTTTCTTAGGGAGGGCACTGGGGACCATCTGGCAATAGTGGAGCCCCAGGTCTGAGGACCATCCATAGCTCTGGGGAGAGACCCAGCAGGATGTGGGGAGGTCTTGTGGCTTCCCAGGAGAGGGACATGAGGACATGCAGGGCAGGAGGACACAGCAGACAAAGAGCAAGGTGGGCCAAGAAAGCAGGGCACCTCAGTTGTTTCCCCACAACATGTCCCCCTAAGCCACTGCCCATCCCCACATTGTGGGCTTCCAGTGGAGCTCCTTAGCCCAGAAGGGGCCCCAAGGGCAGGGCAAACCGGAGCCAGTTTAGACTGGCCACCCAACTGGGGTTGGCCCTTCCCTTTCCCCAGGCTGAGTCCACAACCAGCCCTGCTCTGACCTGTTACACACTGACCCCTGTGCATAGGAGTTTGGTAGAGAGCATGACAGAAACCTCCAGAACGACACCTGAATCCCCACTCCCCTAAGCGTCAGCCCCTGTCAGTGAGTGAACTTCTTTTGGATCAGAAAGTAGTACCTGAAGCCTCACATGTGGCAGGTGGGGGCCATAAGAAGCCCTTTGCCCCACTGGGCCTCTGGCTGTGGTGGCAAGAGAAAAGATGTCTCAGGTTCCCCTAAGAGCAAACAGGTACTTACTTTCAGCTTTGGGCAGATTTTGGTAAGTTCTTCCATGTCCTTTACTATGTGGTAATCATTGTTATATTTCTTAGAGATTTCATTCAGGGTGGAGATGAAACCCTCTCTAAACTTCCCATAGCAGAGCTCCTAAAACAGGGTGGGGGGCATTGAGTTGGTGGTGGTGCCCAGCAAACCATCGGCTGACCCTCAACCTCATCCATTCCTGGTTACCCTGGCCAGATGGAGCTCTGGACTCAAATTCAGGCGCTACCCTGATTCTCCCACAGGAGACCCATGGGCCCTGTGAGCTTTGCAGCGGGTATGTGGTCTCCCTCCAGGCACAGGGCTGCTCTGGGACGGTGATCAGAGAGCCTGGCAAAATCTGGCTGCTGGTTCATCTGCTGACTGAGCCGGAGACTTGATCTTCAAACTCCCAGCTTTCTCACCAGATTTCTTGACCCAACAACTTTTGTTCTTGTCTCTGCCCTGGGTGATCCCTTTCAAATGTGGTCAGAAATGACCACGGGGTGACTTCTCCTTACCTCACTGGTGTTCTGGGGCCTTTTGAAGGAACCCTAGAAGTGGGAAAAGTTGATTAGAAACCCAAAGGGCCACTGAGAGCAAAGTGATGTTTGATGAAGACCCAGACTTATGTTGTGTGTTACGTTGTCAGCCACGAGTTCTTTCTGAATCTCAGCACAGACTGCTGTGTGATTGTCCTGGGGAGACACGCTGGCTATCTTCATTGGGGTGGAATGGCTTTCCAAGCCCCAGGAGCACGTACAGGTTCACGGTATGAGTTGAGGGTGGCTCCAAGCTGATCCGAGCCCTGGGCTTGATAGCATTTCTGTGGGGAGAGGTACCTATATACAAGTCTCAGGGAATGCTAAATCTCTTATCAGTTATCACTGGTTTATATGGAAGACGGAGAGGACCTACCTTATCTCTGGGCAAGATGTGTTTTTCATGCATTTTCTATGACTATAGCATACTTAGAGGAATCTTGTCTTTCCTGAAATTCAGGGTTTGTCTAAGAAGTTTTATTCATGATCATATCTGAAGTCATGACCTTTCTGCCTGTGTGTGGGGCAGGTCTTTGGCCAGGACTGGCGCTGTCTGCAGGTGAGATAGCCAGAGCAGAGGGAGCAAGTAGGATGGAGAAAGAGCCAGGCAGGAGCTAGAACTGCACCAAACGAGCTTCCCCAGGCCCACCCATCAAGGTAAAGGCTGGCCCTGCTGCCCACTTGACGCTTGGGGACACACCCTCTTCCTCACAGGCCGCAGGAGGGACACAGGAGAAGAGGTTCAGGAACAAGTCCTCCAGCCCCATTGGCAAAGCAAGGAGAGGAAGGAGAGCTACTATTTTCTCAGCCTGAAGGCCGTGGATTTGGGGGGAAAATGCCTAATTACATGCAAAACTTCATGTAAAAACAAAAACTAGCTCCAAAACATGCCACACTAGAGCCATGTACCAACAAATTATGAACTTACATTCTGACTCTCAAAGATTAAGATCACTCATCTTGGGGAAAGTTTGGTAAATATACTGAGCTCTGACCCCTGTGGTTTGGTTTCTTTTTCCCTGAACAGCTAGTCTATCTGCTGGTTCACCTTGGGAGTGGCTGAAGCCCCGAGTGTGAGGGACAGGGCATGGCCACAGGGTCCAGGCCTCTGGAGGGCACAGGTGTTTTGCCCATTCAGCCAGTGACCAGCCAAGCCCAGGAACCCCCCGCCTGCCCAGGAAGGGTGATCCCCCTTTTCTGGAGCAAGATTCCCACTGTCTGGGTTACTTGGACTTCCAAGTGAACCTGGAAACCTCTCTCTGGGGTGGGAGCCTTTGAGCATCCATGGAAGCATGTCCAGATGTGCAGAATGTTACACCCAGGAGGGCTGTCACCTCCCCTGTGCTCTGACAGCACTGCCTGTCCAATTGTGCCTGATCTGCTGCAGGCCCCTGTTCCCTGCCCCAACTCCCAGCTTCCTCCCCTCCCTGACCTGGGTAAAGGAGAGCACCTTGAGCATTCGCTCATGGTAGAAAACAAACTGAAAAACTGCACAAATAAAAACAGGTTTTTAATAATTTATTATTATGGTAAAACATCTTGAATAAATATGGGGTATGAAATAAAATAAATAAATAAATAAATATTAAAATACATAAATATATAAATAAATATTACTGATCCCTGCCAGTGTAAAACATCTCCTGTTTCCCCTACCACACCCGTATCAGGGTCAACATGGCCCAGAGCAAGTCTGTGCTCCCTACAGCCCTGGCCCACCCTGTGGTCCCTCCAGGGTGAAGATCCTGAGTTTTGTTTGGCTCTTTGTGGATGGGAGGGCAGCGATCTGTGAGGTAAGCTCCCAGGCTGGCTTCTGGCCCGTCTGGCCTGCTTCACTTCTGGACTGCCTCCCAGCAGTCAAAGGGGATGGTAAAAAGAAAATCCTTCAGGTTCTCTTTGAAACTTTTAAAGGTGATAATCTGGGTTTCACAAGAAGTTTCCTTAAGAAAGAAAAGAAAAAATATATAAGTTGAGTCCAGGCACGAGTGGGTAATGTGGGGGAAGCATCAGCATGTTTCTGTGCTACGTCTTAGAACTCAGAGGCCAGAAGGCCTGTCTGGGGCCCACCTGCTGACCTGGGTCAGGTGACATGCTGCCACCCATGTGTCACCCAAAAGGTGCACAGCTCTGTCAATGGCAGCCGGGGCCAGGGGCCTGATAAAGTGCAAGCCGGAGGCTGGTCTGCTGGGCAGCTGGGCCACTGCCTCTTTGGTCCCAGGCCAGGGCACAGCAGTTGGGCCCAGGCCGTCTCTAGGAGCCCAGAAGGGGCAGGAGTCAAGGCCTCACTCTTTTCCCACCGGAAAGGAATGTTTGGGGCCTTTTTCCATTTCAGGTAAGCTTTCCTCCTTGCTCCCGTGCAATCCAGGCATCCCAGGAGGGGCCAGGGGAAAGTGCTTTTAGGAGGCGGCACTTGGGCCCCAGAACTTCCTCTGGGCCTTAGGCAGGTCTTGAGTTTCCTTGTATTTGCCTCACCTCTGACCTCATTAATGGTAATAATAAAGATAGTAGCAGCTCCCACTAGGGAGTGCTGTAGGCTCTCGAGTCCAGGGTTTTAACTCCTAGAGTTGCTCCCTCTCAGGAGGGGCTAGTCATTAAAAATCTGTGGACTCAGAAACCCTTTGGGGTCGTGAACACCCACAGCCAAAGGTCTCTCCCCAACCATTCCTCCACCCTCCTAGAATGAGACCTTCCCGCTTGGGGACCTGATGTGGGCACTTACCTGAGTGGGGGGGCAGTGCTGCTTGTAGTGGCTGGCCATCATGGTCAAGGGGCCCTCGAGACTAGTGAGGCTGCCCCGCAGGCCCTGCTTGTACAGCTCCAGGCGAGTCTGCAGGCATGTCGGCTCCTGGGGGAAATGTCCATTCTTTGGTGAGCAGTGGCCAAGTGTGCTCTGGTAGGCACAGGACATCCTCCCCATCACTCCTTCCTGTTCTCATCCCTATCTACCAAGAGCAGGGCCTGGGAGGGGCACAGGACTATTCTTGACTAATCTCAGGCTGGACCCGGTTATACACACTGCCCTGTCCTCCTGTCCACTGCAGGCATGAGTCTGACTCGTCCTCACCACTCAGCTCAGGCCATTCCCAGCCAATACAGCCACATTCCCTTGGCCTGGCATCTCAAGAGGGTCCCAGTCTCCAGAAAAAAGAGGTCACTGTCCTCCCAGCATTCAGGGGGAAGGAGTAGGGGACCCTCGCCCAGACCTGCTGTGTGAGCAAAGTTTGTTCCTGAAACCCTTCTGTGCCCGTCAGTAGCCAGCACCGTGTCCACAGGGCTTGGTCTCAGGCCACAGTGAGTGCCCCATGTCCACATCCCCTGTCTCATGACATAACTCCCACTTACCCACCTGTCCCCTGGTGACCCCTAGCCCCTTGAATGCTAGGTCTGTCCATGGCTGGTCAGCTAGTAAAGAAGCTCACACGACTGCCACAGGGGCAAAGCCAGTGGCCTCCTGAGCAGCCCTCCTTCTGGCAACCAGCTGACTGGGGAGAAAGTGGACAACCCTGTGACAGTCCATCTAAAATGGAGTCACTCCCCAGGGCCGAGGCCTTTGAGAAGTTGTGTCAGAGAGGTATCTTACCTGGGAGTCAAACATTTCAGAGATGACTTCTGTTGTTTCATCCTGTAGAAAAGGAAAATGTTGTGTTATCAAGCTGACAGGCATGCCAGGGCCAGGCCAGCGAGGTGACCCAGGCATGGCCTGTGCTCCCTCCCTCACTCACCATCACAGCAGCAGTGTCTTTACTGTGGTTCAGAATGCTCAGGGCCTCCTTGATGGCATCCACATGCTGCCAGGGCCGGGTGGCAGGGCTGGGTGGGTGGGTGGGTGCGGAGGTGCTGCAGACCACAGTGCTCAGGAGAAGCAGGTTCTGCAGCCACATCCTCCTTAGGACTTTAGCCTTTCTCTCTGAGCACTGGGCTCACTGGCAAAAGAGCTCTTATATACACAGTTAGAGGAAATGATTAATGGTGACCACAAAACACCAGGGAGGCGGGGGAACTACCTGAACTGTGGAATCTCCTGGCCCTTATCGGCTACACATGGAAAGGTGAGCCTTTCCCCAAGGTGGTCAGCCTTGGGGGTTTTCGTTAATGAGTCTTTCCAAGAATTGGCAGCCCACCTGCCCGCCTTCTTGAGCGTTCTCCAGCCCTCCTGGGCAGTCTGACCTGCCAAGTCTTCCCCCTGCCTCTGAGGGGCCTCTGGGCACAGCATGGACTTCCTGGCCTGAAGTGGCTGGGGGGCAGGGCCTGGGAGACATTGAATCGAGCTCCTACCCCCGCCCTCCTCCCCGGCTTCCCATCCTGCCTGTTATCCCAAGAGACCTTTGGGCCGGCTGTGCCACACTGGGGCCCATTCCAACTCCAGCCTCCCCTTCTCTTCCTAGAGCCCGTAGCTGTGGCCACAGTGAGATATGAGTGTGAGGAGGACTCTCACAGTCCTGCCCCACTGTCCACCTAGGCAGATTCCAGCCAAATGACATAGTCCTGCGACAGCTCACCTCATCTCCCACCAAGGACCCAGAGCGGTCAGCAAGCTGTTCCCAGCCAGGAACCTCTGCCCCACAGCCCCTGTGAGCTGAGGGAATGACAACCATGTACAAGTCCAGCCAGCAAGATCCAGAACATTCCTCCATGGTAAGATCTCATCTAACAGCAACAATCCTGGTTTACACAGCCATATTCAGCTCCCAAGCTGCAGAAGTGAGTTGGGGCTCTCAGTGGGGGGTGGGTCAGGATTCTGAGTTCAAATCCTGCTTCCAACTCCACCTTGCTGAGTGACTCTTCCCTTGAATTATGTGAACCTCGCTTCCCTCTGCAGAGCAGACTGGCCCCTCCGAGGTGGGCACTGTGCTGCTAGCTACAGCCTCTGGCAGGCATTAGGCACCAACAGGGTCATGGCTGCATCCACAGGAGGTACAGGGGACAATGGCTTTTCAACCAAGGTCTTCTGGGCTTAGCTTCCTATGTGGCCCCTGCCCCAGCCCACCTCCAGCTCCAGAGGCCTCCCTCTGGAACAGAAACTGCTTCTGGAAAAGTCACAGGCTCTTGAGGGGCTGACAAGTGTTTGATTTTCACAATGGACTTTGGAGAGCACAGCACGAGTTGGTGTTTACTTCCCCATGCCATGAGTTTTGTGGTCGAAGGGATATGGGTCCACACACTTACGTTTCTGAGTGTCTGTGTGCCAGGGTGGTTGATGTCTGTACTTAGAGATGTGTCAGGAGGGGAGGATGTTTTACATGAGGTACATCTGTGTGAGCCCCCATGCCTCTGCAGGTGCCCTTCTGATATAGGAGAAGCTCCCCACACTGGGAGCTTCTGGGCCCCAGAGGGTGATTTAACCTAGATTGATGGGGTCAGACATAAGTGAGGACATGCTGCTGAGCTCAAGTGGACAGCCCTGGGAAGCAGGTAGAACTCATGGTTTGAGTACTGTGGCCCGAACCTGCAGCCCTGGCAAGTTTCACTGCCTAGCAGGAGGGTTGTTGCCCTTGTACAGGGAAACCAGGCCTCAATCCTCCAGACCCCTCTGGAGTCCCTGCCAGGATCTGGGGCACACCGTGAGGCCAGCCCTACCCTTCTGAGCCTGATGGGACATTCCTAGATGGCCAGGCTGGGGGTGAGAGTGTGGCATGTCAAGGCCCTGGCCCTTCCTCTACCTTTTCCATGGAACCTCTGCTCAGCCCCTACCAGGAAGCACTCAGCGGGGAACAGAGGGTCAAAGACACTGGGTGAAGATGCCACACAGAGTGGAGGTCTGTGTCAGACAGTGCCCTGGAGGCTGTGTGGTGGAGGATGGGGGCCACAGGCTATATGGAGACTGGCCCAGACACTGGCCGTCACTCCCCTCTCATCCTTTCTTTACAAAAGGGAGACAGAGGTGGGAAGAGGGAGGCACCCAGTCAGCCAAAACAGAAAGTATCCCCTTATGCAGCCCATAACTCCCTTGTTAGGGAGTTGTTACCTGCAAAGTGGGCCTTCACCTCCTTGCGGAGATAAACTAACTGGGACCCAGAGGTGGAAGTAACAATCCACAGTCATGCAGTGAGAAGTGGCAAAGCTTGAAGGCAGGCTCCAGCCCTGCGTCCAGCACAAAGGCAGCTGCTGTACCCCTGGCACTGCACAGGGGACTTGGCACACTCTCGCTAAGACGTGGCCTGAGGGAGCAGGATGAGTGTGTGTTTAGGGAGAGGGAGTTATGAGTTGATGGCCCCAGGGCTGAGAGGAGAGAGCCCCAAGGACCCCTCCGGTCATCCCAGAAACTTTGTGGGCCACCTCCCTCCCCTTCCCCACAGTTCACTGACCCCTTTATCACTACTCCTGCTGGGCCCTCAGTCTGAGTCCTGGGAGGGGGACTGTCACCCTTGTGAGGGGCTGGGGGGCCTTTGGGGGAGGTGCTGGAAGGAGGTGGGGGGCTCTCTCCAGAGGCAGAGGTACATGACAGGGAGCTCGGGGCTCAAGGCCACGGCCCTCTGGGACCTGAAGAACAGAACTGGAAACAGGAGACACACCTGCCCAAACAGGGCTGCAGGGAGAGTCTGAGGGAGCCCTGACACTTCAGAAAAGTCCTGAAGGAAGGTCGTTCCAGAACCAACCATCTTGCCCAGAATAGAAAGCTTGCATCTGCAACCTTAACTGGCCCATCAGCTCCAGAGGGACTGGTGAGGGAGCTGGGCCAGGGTCCCCAGGCTCCCACCCAGCACCTTTGCCTGGACAAACATAGAGGGCAGTGAGGGGCATCCTCAGGACTTTGGAAGTAGTAAAGGCTTCTGGTAATGATTTCTCTCCCTTTTAATTTTTAATGAAGCCTCCAGTGGTTTTTTTCTTTTAATCCCAAGGGGCAGATGAAGGCAGCAGCCCCTTCTAGCTATCTGGTGACACTCCTAGCTGGGGATGAGCTTAAGGGATAGAGATTCACAGGTGGGGAATGCATTTCCAACCCTGGAGGAAGTCCTCTGGGCGGGTGGGAGGCATAGGTTGGGGGAGGGCAGGCCTGGTGCACACCCACCCTTGGAGTGTCATTTCCTGAGTGTACAGTTGTTGGATCCTGGGAAACAGCAAGGAAGCAACAAGAACCAAGGAGTGAAGTGAAGACATCTCATTATCCTTGGCTCCGCCTTAAAGTTGGCACCCCTGGGCACTACCCAAGGCCTGGCCCGCTCTGTGCAGTGCTCTGGTGCTGGGAACTTCCTCTTCACCAATGACTTCCAGATGTCTTGTGCCATGACTTCTCTCCTACCTTTGGGCCCATGTGGCCACAACTGAGTCTTCTGGCCTCTCAAACTTGCCACATCCAGTCCAGTCTGGACTGGCTCCCCAAACCTCTCTGAGACCTTGGGTCTCCCCCACCACAGCAAGTGGCCTTGCTGTCCACCCAGCTGCCTGAACCAGAACCCCGATGTCAGAGGTTCCTCACTCACCTCCCACCCCCAACCCACACACCCAGTGAGTCCCCTCAAGGCCTTCTCTTAACTTGCTTCACTCTCATTTCATGACCGCCCCCTCCTGGCTCATTCTCTGTGCACATCTTGGTTGGTACCCTTAACACTGTGCCCATGAGTCTGGGCCTTGTCCTCCCTACCACCTACCCAACATGAGCACCAGAAGTGAGTGCAGGGGCCTGTGAGGTCGGCCACACCTCCAGCTCCCTGGAAGCTGGGCTATATGGATGTAGAGTCCACCCACACATGGTTGGGGGTTAACCACCCTCAGGTCCTCCCAGACCAATCAGGATTCGCCAGTGCCAGCGGTCTGGGGATACCCAGAGAGCAGGACAAGAATTGCTCTTCTGGACATCCTGGCCTTTTTGAGGTGCATCTCTGGAGACTTAGATGAGATGCAGGAAGGCTCCAACTGGAGCTGCAACTACAAAGGTCAAAGATGTAGCTTTGTGTGTATGGTATGGCCTGAGGTGACCAGAAACCCCTCTCAGGAAGGACGAGCCATTCACTGGGTTCTCCTGAGGGTGATGCAGGACCCCATGAGCCCTGAATCTGAGTGGTGGTTGGGCTCTCCACCTCACCACATCTGTCCAGAAAGATGCTATCTAGGTCTGCAGCTGGGCAAAGGGTAGCTATCCCTGAAAATTCCAGTAAGGCTGAGTCTCTGCCCAGTTTGGGCTTTAGAAACCTCCCAAAGTGGTGGGGAGAGGAGAGGAAAGGTTGAAGCACTACCTCCTCCCTGGGAGGATTCCCCCACAAAGTTTCCTGGGACAAGCAACAATTTCCTCTGTGAGGCAGAAATAATTAAACCCATTGTACAGATGAGGGAGTTGAGGATCAGAGAGAAGGAACTTTCTTGGGCTACCCAGGGATCAGCGGTAGAGAGTCCAAGCCTGAGACATAGAGATGCCTGGATGGCAGGCTCTGCTGGGGAAATTGTGCCTTTGGCTCCCAGGACTTCCTGGGGACAGTAACAGGACACTCTAGCTTCCCTGCCCACACCTGGAGGAGTCTCCCTTTACAGCTGCCCTGAGGGGGACATCCCTCTGCTGGTCTACCCAGGTGACCAGCATTTCCTGGCTTTCTGATCCCTGACTTAGAAGACATCAGGGGAGCAGGAACAGATACGGGTTCAAATCCCATCTCTGTCATCAATGATAGTGTGGACTGGGTGGGCCACTGGTCTCCTGGTCCTCAGGTCCCCAGGGAAGACAAGGGGTGGCAGGCCCAGGGAGGGTGAGATCAGCTGAGATGCCTGTGCAGAGGTCCCATGGGACGTGAGAAACTCAGGCCCATTTCCTTCCCCTTCATAACTTCCCCTGTGAAAAAGATTCCGGGGACGCCACAAGCCCCTAATTTTCCCCAGAGTCAGTGGGAGGGACACCCATAGGAAACCCCTTCCAGAGGGTTTTCTCCTGACCCTGTGGGAAACGTGCCAAAAAGGAGTCACACTGCCCATGTAGGTCCTCACCCCCCACCCTCGCCTTAGCTCACTCACTCGATGTTATCGCTGTCACTTTCCATGCCATGCAATCTAGGAATGCCTGCCCATGTCACGACCTCAGCCCTGATGTCATCTTTCCAGAAGAAAGATGTGTGGCTCCCCACAAACCTCACTGCCAAACCCATGGACTCCTATCCTTCACGTGCCAACTTCAATGCCCATAGGCCACCCTGCTGGTGTGGACCTCTCCTTGTGGCTCCTGCTCCTCCTTTCCTACTCTCCAAGGACCACTGGCCACTGGCCAGTCTCTCGCCCAGCTATCATGCCTCTGGCCCCTGAACACTGCTGTCCTGGCCTTCAGCTCTTCTTCCCGAATAACACTCCGTGGCCTTAGCCATCACGTGAATGGGGACTGCTCCCGGTCTGTGTCCTACACACGTAGCCTCTGAACCGTCGAACCCTCCTGTGGGCCCTTAGACCCTGCAGACCTGCTTTTTCATCCCCTGGGTCCTCACCTTTGACACATGGAGAGTAGTTCTAACTCTTCTCGCTTACACTCCACAGCACACTTTGTAACCTGCCTCCTCTTCACCATACCTGTTCCTAAAACTCTCTGCCTGTCTGTGCCCCAAACACTCTCCCCCTGTCCTATCCTCCTCCTCCCTCTGACAGCCTGACTTGCCCACCTGACTCTACTTGCCCCTTCAGCAAGCACTGGGAGGCAGCATCTCCCAGGAAAAGTCTCTGGCCCCTGGGACCACCAAGCTGGGACAAGTGGTTCCTTGAGATTCCTCAGCTCTGAATTCCCCCCATCCCAGCCTGGATCATACAATGGGAGGGTCCACTGCTCCCCTACAAGACTGAAAGTCTTCAGGGCCAGATGGAGGGCCAGTGGGAGGGTCCCGTCCTCCTCCTCCCCAGCACAGGGCTTGGTGCAGATAGGAAAAGTTTGTTGACTAATTGTCTGAGCTGTGACAACTCATTTCCAGGAGGAAAGTCACCTTCCATCTCAGAGAGGCCACACCAGCTCTCTGCCTCCCTGGCCACAGGCTTAGCTGGTAGAGGCTTCTGGTAAGGATGGATTTAGGTTTACTGTGCAGACCTTTCCCCAGTACCTCAACACTGCCCCACACCCAGCCCCAGGAGGCAAACCCTGCCAGGCAGCCTGGGTATTCAAGGTCAGCAGACTGGAAATGACTCAGTCAAATGGATTTTCCTGGAAAGAGCCAATTGACCACACGGCTACAGAGCACTTTCCTCCCTAGTCCTGCCCCCTGTCTTGGGTAGGAAGAGGTGGCCCTACCAAGGGCCCAGGGCCTTGCCTTGTAGGAAAAAACAGCCATTGAGTCCGGCCCTCAGCCTGGGGAGAACAGAGTCACATTTATTGGATGCTCACTGATGTGGGGTGGGCTTGGCCAAAGTGTTTCCCCCACCCCCAATCAAGGCTCAGAGCCCCTCTGAGGGATCCATTGTTTTATTACCATGCTCAAGGGAGCCCTGGTCCTTTTCCCCATAGGGGTCAGGACAGATAACAGCAGAAGGAGAAGGAGCACCCTACCAGCATCACCCCCGGATGTGGACCCTCACTGCCAGCACTCTGCCACCAGTGCCCCAGTACCAGGTGCTTCCCACCTGGGCACAGGTACGGGCACAGCCACACTTCTTTCCTGGCACAGCTCTCCTCAGAGGTACACATCTTCACTGTCACAGTCTGCTGTCCCTGGCTGCACCACTTCATCTCTGGCATGGCCCATGTGGTGCCCTCCAGGGCAGGGTGAGTGGAGACACTCGCCCATTGTCTGCTGAAGGAAGTCCCAGGGGCAGCATGGTCAAGGGCGCCTGTCTGAGGAGGAGGCGAGAAGGCCTCAGGCTAGGATTCTGTGGACGCTGGGGAGTAGGGAGGGCTCCTGGAGGGCCACAGCATGAGCCAAGGCTGGAGGTGGAAGTTGAGTCTGGGATCTCTGAGGAGCTGGGTAGGAGAGAGGAAGCCTTGACTACCAGTCAAGGTAGGGGGTGGCTGTGAGCCAGTGATCTCTCTCCCAGAAACTCCATGAGGCATGGGGATGGGAACGAGCCTGGATCTAAGCCCAGTGTGTGTGCATATGTGGGGGGTGCTGGGTAGGAGAAGGGACAAATGTGCATGTAGAGGATTTTGGCGATAAACATGTGGTGGTTCAATGAATGGAGGATGGAGCTGAGGCACCACGGCTGTGCTGTGCGCCCCTGGAGCTGAAACCAGGAGGTCTTGGAGCCAGGAGGTACTTCTGGAGGCCTGGGTCCAGTCAAGGAGGAGACCCCAGGTGGGCCCTAAACCAGACTTAAAGGGCTCCTCTGCTTCAGTGGGCATTGGCCAAAACACTGTGGCTTGAGGATTCAGAGGCTCTGGAGTCATATTCTCTGTGCCTCATTTTTTTTTCGTATGTAAAATGAAGGCAGTCATAGACTTCATCTGGTCATTGAGGGGATTCTGAGTCCCTTTGCCTGATCCATCTTCCCCCTCCATGAGCCTGACCTGAGGTTTTCAGGAGAAAATTGAGACCCCAGCCCATGGTGAGAACTCACTCAACCCTCCACTCTGGCCCACACAACCTCTGCCTCTCCCTCCCTCCTTCCCACCATGGCCCCAGGGATCCGGCTCTGCTTGGCTGGCCCCTCTTTCCTCCAGCTTCTCTCCCTCTGCCCTGGCTCTTTCCTGTTGGCATTAAAAACAGTGATGTGGCCCCATCCTATCCCTCTCCCTCCATACACCCCCGACTCCTCAGGCATGGTTATCTAGTCTTGCTGTCTCCACAGTGTCCAGGCCAGGCTGGGCTAGGCTAGGCAAAGAGAGGGAGGAATGGCGAGGGACCAGGCTGAGACCCAGAGGTGCCTGGGGCTCCCTGACCAAGGGAGCTCTGGGGGACTTGTCTCTACCTGGCCACCCGGCACCCACACTGTGGCCCTATAAACTGCCTAAACTCTCCTGTGACCCCCAACTCACCCTATGCTCTTAGACCTCCACACCCTTACTCCCTGGTGCCATCTGCCTGACGTCCTTCTCTGCACCTCTGGCTGCCTGATGAACTCCTACTCCTTTATCAAGCTCCCTATGCATTACCTCCTGAGAGAAGCACCTCTGACGAGATCCACACCCATCCATCCATGGCTCTGTATGTAGTAACCCCTACCACACCATCCTGGGCCAACTGGACATGGCCAAGAGGCCCCCGGAGGCCTGACTCAGTGTCTCCCCAATCCCCTGCCCCAGCCTGGGTAAGCTGTGGAGGGTCCTCAGGGTGTTCGCTGAACTGAGTCAAATGCAGATTCAAGGCCAGGGTGGGAGGAGCAGAACCCCTTCCTGGAGCAAGAGGATTTGCACCATGGAGGGAGGTGGGCAATGCCTCTCTGAGTTCTCTCCTCAGGCGTTTGCCTTCCTGGCAATTTCTCTTTGCTTTATTTTTCTGTATTTCAAAGTTTATCAGTAAAGCTCATCTATGCTCTCTCATATTGCCCTTGCAGTAAAAAAACGATAATTTAAAAAAATTGAAGTATAGTTGATTTCCAGTGTTTCAGGTGACAGCAGTTATTCAGTTTTAGTTTTATATACATATATTTTTTCTTCTTCAGATTCTCTTCCATAATATTTTTTAAATTAAAAAATAAAATTCCTGGTTGAGGTTATCTACTTTCCTGCTGAAGAAGCACCTTGGATTTGGGAAGGTGGGAACTTTGGCCTTCACTTGGACATTGTGGGACTGATGATGGGGCTTTGGTGCCCCCTTGTGGCAACTGGACCTATAGACCTGGCACTAAGGACAGTCTGGGCAGGCTCTGAAAAAAGACCTTCAGGAGAGACTCAGGCAACCCAGGGCCTCCTGTTGGGTCATGGAGTCATCAGCCCTCTCCCTGAAGGCAGATGGACATGATGTGAAAATACCCTAACTTGACTGGGAACTGACCACCTGTTGGTTCTGGGCCCCAGGACCAGGGCTGTGCTTGGGCCTGGTTGTGTTAGACCCAGGCAGGGTCTGAGGTTTGGGGTCAAGGATGAGCCTGAGTGTGCTGGGCTCATGTTCGTCCCACTTCAGCCTGAAGCAGGCTGGACTGCTGTACAAGAAGGGCAATGAAAAGCCCCCAGGAAACCTGAAAAGGCCCACCCCCTTCTCAAGCATGTCACCTCCACCCAGGTCCTGCCTATACTCCATGTCCTCTGATCTTTCTACACCAAGTCTGTGTTGTCTGACCTGACCACTGACCCCCACCTCCTGCAGTCATTTGCCACTAACACAGGTTGTGGTTTTGGGTTTTGGGTTTTTTTTTTAATTTTTTTATTAACACAAATGGTAGATAGTTTCACACTGTTTTATATCTTTCTTTTTTCCCATTCTTAACCATGAAGTAGTTAATTTTATAACAAAATATACAGATATAAAGTGAGGGAGGTAGATAGCTAGACAAATACATAAATGTGCCTATAGTCAGAAACCAGATAGCATCCACTTCATAACTATGTTATTTAACAAATTATCTATTAAAGGACATATAGATTATTATTATAAAACATATATCAATAGAGTAATAATTATTTGTGCTCATATATACACACGTATGTATATAACAAATAATCACAAGGTATGCCTGTCACATTTAAGTAGATAATAGCAGCTTACCTTTCAAAGAGCTTGAAAATTTTACACTTTCATCAATAATAAATGAGAATGTCTCTTTTCTACAGTATATTCATTTTTAAGCACAAGGTAATTCTAAGTAATATTTTTAAAATAAAATGTGAACAATTAAAATACAACATTTAAAAAACTCTGGTATGTAGACAATAAGAAAAAAAGAAAAAAATGTGTACACCATGACAATTTCATGAGGTTTTTATTTTCAGGAAAAAAAATACACACACCAATGTAGGTTTTGAATTTTTATAAAGCCTGAGGAGGGAAGGGAGAGAAACTGAGGGAGAATTGTGGGCTCTTCCTTCTGTTCCATGAGTGCTCTCAGCACATTTCAGTCTCCAGGCACTGGCTGTTGTTCCCTCTTTCCAGAGTTCCTTCCTCCCTGATTGCTGCATGACTGGCCCTTTCTTGTCATTCAGGTTTCAACCTATATGTCCCCTCCTCAGAAAGACCTTCCGAGGCCATTCAATCTAAAGCAAGCTCCCTGGATACCTTCCATCTGTCTAGTCACTGCCATATTCCCAGTGTCCAGTAGAGGGCCTGACCCATAGGTTTTCAGCACCCAAAGCTCTTATGGGACTTGTGAGGAGTCAGAGAGGATGACATTACTCCTTAGCATGGTGACAGGAAAGTTTGCTCTGCCTCTTCTCCCCTGAACCCCCAGACTGGAGGAAGTGCACCTGGGCAGGGTGCAGGGGAACCAGAGAGGGAGGCACTCAGAGCGAAAGGGTCAGTGGGACCCCAACGGTCAGGTGGCAGACTGAAGCCACATTCAGTGATGCCCCAGTCTCCATCATTCAGGTCAGTCTGTGCCACCTCGGGGCCACACTGGCTGTCCTTCCAGTGGGTCCCTGCCTACGCACCTGTTTCAGAGAAGAGCTCTGTCCTGGAGTAGTGTGGATAACCCAGAGGTATGCAACATTTGAGCTGGTCTTTTTTTCCTCCATGTATTCATTTTTTCTTTTTCAATAGGATTCCAAATCCCCCTAAGCACAGACACTTTATAGTAAATTTAAAAAAAAAAATTACTGCACACATTTTCGCATCCTTTATAAGATACAGGAGACTGTTTTTGTCTGACTTGTCTTTATTATGTTATTTCTTGTCTACTTTAATAAGAAAGATTTCAGTCTGATCTAATTCAAAAACTACATTGCACCTTCTTTTTCTCTACCTTCATTCATCCCTTTAATGACTATGCATTAGAAAACGTGCTGGAAAAGGGCTCTTTAAGTAATCAGAGTGTTACTTGTTACTTCAAGTAGTTAACAGCTTCTTTAAATGAACCTGGGCGTGTTGAGTCAGGATCAGGGCATGTGAGGCTGAGGTTACAGTGTGGGTAAAGGTTTAGAGGTAGGAGGCAAGGTGTGTGGTTCCTCTAGGAAGCCACAGCGCTTCTGTTACCTGGAGCATCAAGGAGGTAGGTAGCTGTGGGAGAAAGGAAATAGAAGCACTGGATGGAACCAGGCCTTTTATGCTACCCTAATGATCTGGACAAGGTCCAGAAGACCCTGAGGACTGGAAAATGAAGTATAAACCAACATGGTCATATTTGCATTTTCTAAAACTCAATCTGGCTCCCCAGTGGACCACAGATTGCCAGGGTGTGGGTTCCAGGCCCATCTGGTGGTAGGGAGGTATGTTAATCATCAGGCAAGAGAGTTACTAAGACCTGAGTAAAAATGAGACACTAGCAACAAAGCATTTGTTCAGAAAGTGTGGTTTATTTTCACAGATGTATAGAAACCAGTTTAAAACCTGAGGTACAAATGAACATGCCTCGAAGTCCCCATCTTGAATCTTGTTCAGAAGGAGCAAGACATGGCTCCTCTGCTAAAATAAATACCCTTCACATTGCACAAGGTAATAAATAAATACATAAATAAATAGTCTCAATAAAATAAAAATGAGAATAATCACAGAAGGACAAATGGGGGCTGCACATTTCAGGAATTAGGTAATTAACAATTAGTCTGACTCCACAGGAGAAAATGAAATTCTTCCAGTCCCGGACTATGCGAGAGACATCCAAGAAACTTAGGACATCTGCTGTTACTGACGTTCCGAGGCTCCAGAGAGGGATCTGAGCTTCGGACTTCAGACGTTAGGGCTCTATGTGTTCTTACAATTCAGAGAGTCTCTAATGGCAGACAGATATTCCTTCAGTTTCACCCGGAAATCACCCAAGTTATCCTTCTCAATAAGGATTGGCTCTTCCTATGAAGAAACCAAGAAGGTGGCATTAGATGGAGCCAGGTTGGAAGGTGGATGACAGGCTGGGGTCAGGTCATAGCTGAGGGCATCACCTGCAGGGACCTCTAGGGGGCAGCTTACCGTGGACGTGGTTGTGGGCAGGATTGGCTGGATTTCCTGTGGGAAGAGACCGAAGCAGACAGTCAGAGACTTGGCTGGAAAAGAAGCAGGACCTGCTACCCTCCTCCCCAGAGGCAGGGCAGGGCCAAGGCAGGAATGACAAAACCCTTGACAGCTTCACATACCTTAAGATTTTTCTTGATTTTCGAATCCTTTCCAAGGGAATTTGTGGCAAATGTCAGGAATTCTTCCAGGTTTGTCGTCCGGAGCCTTGTTTTCTAAGGGGGCAAAGCATTCATGTAAGTGGGGAAAGGTTGGAGAGTGTCCTTCCCATGGCTGGGCTGAAGTCATCCCCACAGTTTTCCAAGCGTGCTTTCAGGGACATGCCTGGACAATCCCCTCCTTGTCCCCTTCTTGCCCCAGGTGGGTCCCTGAACTGCTCTGAAGGGCACAGGCCTAGAGGTGAGTGCACACCCCAGGCAAGCCTTATGTCACCCACATCCCGAGCCTCCTGTGAGCTGCATGAAGGGCCTGGGTGGATCTTTCTGCACTTGGGGAGAAAGAATTTCCCAAAACAGGCTCTAAAAAGGCAAAGGGTTGGCCAAGGGAAATATTTGCAGCAAGAGGCCTTGACTGAATTAAGGGCTCCTAGAAATCAGGAAGACAGTCACAGAGGCCCCAGCATGGAAACGGGTGCAGTGTGTGAACTGTGAGTGCCTAAGAGAGGGGGAATACAAATGGCCAGTAAACTCAGGAGAGATTCCACCTCTTGTTTTACCCAAATAATGCCATGCAAGCAAAAGTGAGATAACCACTTTAGGAAAAATAGCTATAAATGATGATAACTAGGGCTGATCAGAGTTGAAAATACGACAATTATTCAAGGAAAAGGAGGGAAGCAAACATGATCCTGAGGGAAATTTTAGTCTGCCAGCCCAGAGGATGCTCCACTGAAAACTGAGCTTAAAACCTGTGATATTGTTCATCTAGAACTGCCTTTTCATTTTGTAATTTAAAAAGAAATCATTTTCATTATTATAGCCATGACGGGGGAAATGTGTTGAGCAGCTGCTAAGCACCAGAGGCTGGTCTGGGAACTTGACACACAGTGTGCATTTAATCCTCACAACAACCCCACTGAGACAGGTGCTGTTAACCCTATTTACAGATGAAAACACCGAAGCTAGTCAAGGTGAAGTGACACGCCTGAGGTCACCCAGGCAGGAGGTGAATGGGGACCCACCCAAGTGCACCCATTTGTGGGGCTCTTACCATCAGCCTCCTCTTTTCGTTTGAGTTCAAGAAGTCCTGTAGGGGCAGAGGGAGAGAGCCCATGAGTCCTGTTGGCCTGAGGCACCTGCCAGCCCTTCCCTGCCCCTTGCCAACCTTATCCCAGCTACTCACTTCTGAAGCCACAGGTAGCTTGTCTAGCTCATTTATAATTTCCCGGATCAGGTTGAGTACATAGCATTGTTGGGTTCCTGGTGTCTTGACCGGTGCCCCTTGTGCCTGAGGGGTGTGGAGTGTGAGCAGGAACAGGAGCCAATGCAGGATGGGGAGGCTGCGCATGTTTGGGCTGGCAGGATGGATTCTGTCTTGTCCGGGTCCTTCGTGGCATTATGAAGTGTCTGAGACAGCCGCCGTCTTTTATGCAGCAGGCCCGTGCCGCGGGCAAGCGGGGGTGTGGCGGGCGGGCTTCAGAAGAATCTTTATCTGACATGGAACCTCCATAGCAAACCACAGACTTATTCATCACTTTTTAGTACTCAAAATCAGTGAAACTTGGAAAAAAAAAATTACAGGGTATCTCCTCATCTTGCAAAGGAGGCTAAGAGACAGGCAGGTCACTGGGCAGAGTGGGGACAGGTAAAAGGACCTGTCTGACAGGGGAGCGGCCCCCTGACCCTGAGCTCCCTTGAGCCTCCTGCCCAGTGGGACCTGGTCCTGCCATCCCCTGGACAGCCCTGACCCTCTGCTGCCCGCCCCACCTGGCACTGCCTGGTTCTGCATGGGTGGCCAGGTGAAGGCCCAGTGGAACAGGCAAGAGTTTGTCTGGCAGCTGGTCACATGGCTAACCATCCACCTGTGGGCTCGTCCACTGAGAGCACATCTCTTGATACCCACTCCTAGCACTGAATTACTGGTGTTAAAGCCCCCAGTGGTTTGCCTCCCGGGCTTTGGGCAGCTTCTCCTCTACACTCTCTGTTCCTGGTGGGTGGCAGATGGAGCTCAGGCACCAGACGCCCATTCTCTTATTGGTGTGATAACAGCACAGCCCAACTCTGCCCTGTGCTGTGGGATGTTAGCCCCTGGTGGAGGCCTGGCTGCAGGCCCTGGGCAGTCCCTCTGGTAGCACAGAGGAGCTGGGCTCAGGGGCCCGTTGATGGGGGCCCTTGAGGAAGATGTCAGTGGGAAGTAGGAGGAGGGGGCTGGCCTGGGTAGGTTTAGGTGGTGGGATTGACAAGGTCTGAAGGGCGAGGGAAAGGAAGAGAGGTTTCATGCTGGGCCTCTGGTGATGCGGTCCAGTGACCAAAGGAGAGAGTTGTGTCTCAGGGGTCTGGATCCCAGTCTGTGCTGAAGTGTGATTTGGCAGATGCAGGCCAGAAGGAAGGGTTTGCTGAACAGGGCAGAGGGCAGGGATAGACCACGGGAGAGTCCACAAAGAATCAGAGAAGCAGCAGCCAGATGGGAAGCAGGCAAACTAGGAAGGTGGGAGGCTTAGAGGGCAGACCCTGAAGGAAGAGGTAAACTGCTGCCCCATGGGGCATGTCAGGCCCTGACACAGGCCCAGGGCAGGGGGTGTTGGTAAAGGAATAAGTGTAACAGGGACATGGGGAAGAGTTCTTTGAGATGATTGGGGCTGTGGTGGTGGGGGAGAAGAGAGACAGAATGGAAATGCCAGGGGCTGGGGTGCAGTGTGATATGATCCGTGTGGGGAGATGAAGGATAGGAGGTTATGCTGAGGCGGGGGAATTTGGGTGTTTCAGGCTTCTGAGCAGATGGAGATCTGGTGAAGACAAGGACCAAGATGTGGTTGCAGCAGAGGCAGGTGAAGAGGCTGTGATGCAAGGAAATAATGAGAATAATGCCTGTGGCCGATATACGTGGCTCCTAGCTCAGCCCTTGGATCTGGGCCCAGAGCATCCTCAAAAAGCAAGGGGAGTGTCTCAAAGGCATGAGTGAAATGAGGCAACAGAAACAAGTAGGGAGCCTTAGGACTGGGTACCCACTAAGAACAATTCATTCAACAAACTTACGAAGCACTTGCTTTGTGCACGCACTGTGAATAAAGCAGATACCGTTCCTCTCCTTAAGAGATGCACCATCTTGTGGGCAGAGATAGACATAAAGCCTTCCTACTCAGCTTGGACCTCGGACCTGCAGCTTCACCATCAGCTGGGGGCTTGTGTGAAGTGCAGACCCTCAGACTTCACCCCAGACTTTCTGATTCAAAAATTGCCTTTTGACCAGGTCCTCAGGTGATTCACATGACATTTAAGAAGCTCTGATTTGATTGCCAAGATATGGAAGCAACCTAAGTGTCCATCAACAGATGAATGGATAAAGAAAATGTGGTACATATATATACCCAGTGGAATGTTACTCAGCCATGAAAAATAATGACATTTTGCCATTTGCAGCAGCATGGATGGACACGGAGGGCATTATGCTACGTGAAATAAGTCTAACAGAGAAAGATATACTATATTGTATTACTCATATGTGGAATCTAAGAAATACAAGCTAGTGAATATAACAAAGGAAGCAGACTAACAAATATAGAGAACAAACTAGTGGTTACCCGTGAGGAGAGAAAAGCGGGGAGGGGCAATATAGAAGTAGGGGAGTAAGAGGTACAAACTATGAGGTATAAAATAAGCTACAAGGATATGCTGTACAACAAGGGGAATATAGCCAATATTTTATAATAACTATAAATGAGTATAAGTTTTAAATTTTGTGAATCACTGTACTGTACACCTATAACATATAATATTGTACATTAACTATATTTCAACTTTAAAGTGTGGAAGAAAAATAAGAATTAAAAAAAAAAAGTTCAGATTTAAAGTATTCAGCTCAGGCAGGGGCGGGGGTTCATGTCCCAGAGACCCAGGGCTGCTTAAATACTCAACTGTGGTTTGGTATTACATTCTGTATAAGAGTTTTGAGACCTGTGCACACACACAAAAAAATGTGATTTCTTATAGAGAAAAACCTCTTTTTTATGTAAATGAGCTTTTTGAGGGAATTTTAAAGCTATGGAGGCCGAACATTCCTGCAAGCCTTCTTAAACAGTCCTGACTTCACGTTGTATTGTAGCAAAGAAAAATTCTGAGTAGTGTTATTGTAAATCTTGACCTTTGTAGTTTGCCTCTTGTTTAAAAAATAGTTATAAAGTCTATGAAAGGAGGAGGAGGTTTAGGCTTCATGCTAGGAGCCCTGGAAGCATTGTGGGGTTTTCAGCCAGCGACAGGTGTGGTCCCTGGAAGGTTTGGGTCCCAGGAAGCCCAGTCTAGCTACTGTGGGGAGAATGGCTGGGAAGAATCAGGACAGCAGGTTGGCCAGTGCGGAGGCGGGGAAGTTCTCTGGACCACAGATAGTGGGAAGGCTGGAGCTGGTTGACTCTGGTGGGGATGGAGAAAACCAGATGCAGGTAAAGACTCTAACAGCTAACTTCCACTGCCGGGCACAGAGTTCTTTTTATGGGTTAATTCATTTAATCCTCACAATGAGCCTGAGGCAGGGATGGTTATGATCCCCATTTTACAGAAGAGGAAACTGAGGCTCAGAGAGGTTGAGTTCATGCAGCTAGGAAGCAACATCGCCCAGGGCTGAAAGCAAGCAAGTCTGTCTGACCCCAGAGGCTGAGCACCCACCATGACAGCACTGGAAAGTGACAAATTAGGAGGTGATGCCAGGTGGCGGGAGGGGGACAATAGGGTAAAGATAAGATGCGGCCACTGGGATTGTTGACAAGGAGGCCACTGGAGCCTCTGGGAGAGCAGTTTTAGTGTATGATGGGGGCAGAAGCCAGTGATAGTGGGCTGAGGAGTGAAGAAGGGTGAGACAGAGAGGGCAGGCAGCTCTTCGAAGATCTATTCTGAAGAGAAGGAGAGGAAGGCAGCTAGAGGAGTCAAGGGGTCAGAGAAGGATCTTTCCAGGCAGGGAAACTCGAGTATCTCTCTGCTGGAGATGAGCTGGGACTAGGTGAGAGACCTGGATGTTGGGCCAGTGTAGTGAGTGCCTGAGGGGGATGGTCACAGGGAGGGCTCCCGACATCAGGTATCACAGGCCCACCTGAGCAGAGAGCTCAGGGGAGGGCTGCCTGGGTGGGCCCAGTCTGGGAAGGTGCAGTGGGTTTGGTGGCAGGAGGGGACAATGGCTTCTGTCTTCCCCGGGAAATAGGAGGCCAAGTCAGCCATTGAAGAACGGAGGGTGGCATGGTTGAGGAATGTGAACTGACTGCTAGGGATGACCTTGAGGGGCTGGCATCCAGGGGTCAGAGGGTGAGGAGGTTGGGACAATCCAAGGCTTTGCTGGGCTAGAGTGTAGAAAGGCAGGCCCCTGAGGCAAGGTGAAGGGGCCATGGGAGGAGGCCATGAAGGGCTGGGAAGGAAGCAAGGATGGCGCATTTGTGCGAGGAACAGAGTCACATTCCTCCAAGCAAATGTGATTCAGAAGGGCTGCCCAGCTGCCCCTGTGGAGGACAGGTGGGAACCTTCCACAGAGCTTCTGCAGCTTCTCAGGGGAAGCAGGCAGAGCCTGGGCCTCCTCCAGGAGTCTCCTTTGAGGTTTGTCTTGACTCTAAAGAAGCTGCTTCAGGTGAAATCACAGGAACCCTCCTTTCCTCCCCTGCAGGCCACAGTCCTGCCTGACCCCCTGGGTGAGGCCTGGCCCCCTGTAAGACAGTGATCTCACCCCAGGCACCTGCGTCAACCCAGCCCAGGGAAAGCTTCCTCCACAGGCTGACTGATTGTGATCACAAAGGGAAATGAACTAAGGGTGCCCAGCCCTGGGCGGGCACAAGGGAGGCCCTGCTAGAGCTGGGGCAGGAGAGCCAGCCCAGAACTGCTGCCTGGGGTCTGCAGGAAGAGACCCTGTGGGTTTCAGAGTGGGTCCTTGGGCCCCGTCCTACAGACCCCTGCAGGCCTGGCTTGGTCCCGCCTGTTGCCCAGATACATTCAGAGTGGGGCACAGTGTCCGTGGTCCTGGCCCCTGGGGCCCATTCATCCAGAGGTTCACTCCTGTTCCTTCCTGTCACTCACCCCCATAGGCGTGGTGGAGTTACTGAGTGCCCATCACTGGCAGGGACCCAGGGCTCCATCATCATGACTATCTCCTCTGTCACCCTCTCCATGGCATCATGTGTCAGATTTAGTTTCCCCATGACCTCACTTGCACTTTCACTGGTGGCCCTCACCACACCGCCTGGTTTTGTCAATACAGAAGGCAGCTCAGGGCTCCTGGCTGGCCAAGCAGTGTCATCAGTTTCACGTGTCCACCTCAGCAGAGAGTGCAGGAAGGAGCCTCCTGGGTGGGCTCAGATGGAGAGGACCAGCTTCCTGTCCCACCCAGCTCTGTACTCCTTCCCTGGGGCCTGTACAACCTCAACCTGTGCACCCTCAGAATTCTAGCCCATGCTGCAGGGATGCAGCCTCCTTGGGGCACACCTGTGCCGAGTGGACCTCCTCCCCAAGCTCAGTCTAATAGAGAAGACAGATGGAGAAGCACAGTTTAGGATGATAAGCCTGGTGGGGTCGGGGGTGGGGTAGGAAAGGGAAGCCCAGAAGCAGGGCAGCCTCTCCCATCTGGACTGTGGGGGAGGACTGGAGGAAGGGACATCTAACATCTCAAGGATGGTCTGGAGCCAGGCAAGTCGCAGAGGAAGTGCTCCCAAGTAGATCTGGGTTTGGGGATGCAGATGTTCTGTCTGTTGACCTCAACCCTACTAGCCATTGCTCCAGTATCCGGGGAACTGGGGGTGGCCATGTCATTCTTGTTATTAATGTATAGGCATTTGGTGCCTGTCACTCTCTTGTTGCTCACCTGGAACACAAAGACTTGGAACATGCGTTCATTCCTACTGTGTTCATTATATTTATCTCAGACAAAACCAGGAGCCAGGGGAGGGACAGGCATATAGGGCCCTCAGCCCCACAGTCCCCATTCTCAAGGAAGCTGCCCCAAAACTGTGAGGTGACAATGTTGGGACTTAAATGCTAGTAACACAGTGTTCCAGGCTCTTAAATAATATAGTTGACCCTTGAACAACATGGTTTTGAACTGTGTGGTTCCACTTATACATGGATTTTTTTAAATAAATATATTAGAAAAAATTTTGGAGATTTGCAACAATTTGAAAAAATTGACAGATGAGCTGTGGAGCGTAGAAATATTGAAGAAATTAAGAAAACAGTGTGTCATGAATGCATAAAATATATGTGAATACTAGTCTATCCTTATGTAGGCATAAAGTGAGTGACATTTAATATAAAATTAATAATGTGTTAGTTTTCTTACTGTTTTATAACTTCGCTTTCAAAGAATCGCATTATGCTACAGTATGCCTCTCTCTCTTGTAATTGGAGAAATTTCGTATCAGCATATTGTCACAGATTGGTGGATTTTAAAAAATGTAACAATGTTTCCAATACTGTATTATGAATATGACTGTAATACAGTATTCCATGACAGTTGTATAACGATTTATTCATTGGTGTATAGGCTAGGCTACCATGAAGCAATCCTGTTGATTACACTGGGCTACAATAAAGCAGTCATATTGCTGCTTCTTCATTATCAATGCATGAATCTTTATACCTTTAAAAAAAGTATGAATTTCTTTTTCATATTATCTTTTCATTTTTGATGTCTACTGTTAGTAATACACATAACATCTACAGTGTTTGGTATCATATAAGATAGCATTGTTGTAGGTATAGGTACTGACAGGCAGACAATTCATCTTAGAAACACAACATAAACTTGTGGAATCAATAAATACAGTACAGTACTGTAAATGTATTTTCCTTATGATTTTCTTAACATTTTTTTCTCTACTTTACTTCACTGTAAGAATACAGTGTATAGTACGTATACAAAATAAGTGTTAACTGACTGTTACGTTATCAGTAAGGCTTCTGGTCAGCAGTAGCCTATTAGTAGTAAAGTTTTTGAGGAGTCAAAAGTTACATGTGGATTTTCAACTGTGGGGATGTCAGTGCCCCTAATCCCTGTGTTGGTCAAGGGTCAAGTGTACTCTTCTACATGTGTGAGGCTTCACACAAATGGTTAGCCACGTAGAAGATGTTCCCAGGCAGAATCTTGTCTGCCTCTCAGGCAGAGTGGGAGTCCTGTGAGGATGGTGACAGAGAGTCAGAGCTGTCAGAGGGCAACAGGACCAGATCCCAGCTGGGAAGAGGCACAGATAGGCCTGGGCGAACTCAGAGCTAGGCTGCCCTCTCACCTGCGCCCACTCTGTCTGGTGGGCAGTGGCTCGTATCCTCCTTGGTAAGGTGAAGTGAAACCCTTGGAGGGAATTCCCTGGTGGTCCAGTGGTTAGGCCTCCGTGCTTTTACTACCAAGGGCACAGATTCAATTGCTGGTCAGGGAACTAAGATCCTGCAAGACTTGCGGCAAAAAAAAAAAAAGAAGAAGAAGAAGAAAAGAAAAGAAAGAAAGAAATGCTTTGAGAACAGTTTTTCAAGTTTTACTGATCTTGAGTAGCAGAAAATGATGCATAGGTTGATTTGTTTGTCGTAGAGGTTCTATATCAGAAAAGGGTATCAGCCCATCTGGGGCTTCTTCACACACCCCACCATCACCCCATCTCCCAACCTCCCCCTGACTCCACTGGGCCTTTAAGAGAAGCCAGGCCATTTCAGATTTCCATAGGATCAGGGAGGACCACAGTCAATCCCAGCAGCTCAGAGATGTGGGGATCCCTCTGCCTCCTGCTTCCTCATCTTCCTTCCCTTCAGCCTCCCAAACCCCCGGCCCTTAGGGACCCCCTGAAACCAGCCCCAGGCCTGCTGCTACTGGTACATCCTCTCTGAAATCCAGAATAACCTGGCGATCGCCTCTGTGAGTAGCTGGGGCCATGCTGGGCATGGGGCAGGGACAGCCTGGCTCAACCTCAGGCCAGTGGCACTCATGGGTTCTCCCTTCTCCCCTGCAGGAATCTAAACACTTGGATCAGTGGCACATGCTGAAGGTGAGCACTGAAGCTGAGGGCCCACTGTCTCCTTGCTGGTGACTGCCATCGTGTTGCTGGTCACTGCTCTAGGCTTGGGTGCACTGGGGTCCGGCGCACCTGGATGGTCTCCTCTGAGTCTTAACTCTTTACCTGGCATATTAATGGGTCTCTCCTGAGTCTTAATCTTTACCTGGCATCTTAATGGCAGATACGTCCATCACCCTCTTCTTTGTCTCATGTGGGGCTGTGCCGTAGTTGCGTTTTCCCAAGTGTGGGAGTTCTAAAATTTTGTTTTAGCCAAGCTGGCTTCCTTCCCTTTGGGTTCTTCTCTGGCAGCTGGTTCAAGAAGTATTCTCCATTCACCCAAGCCCTTTCCCCAGGCCACCTGGAGCCAGGAGGTGGGATGGGCCCTGCCTTGACTGGCCTTTGCCAGAACATGCTGGGACCACCTCAGGTGTGTGCCCTTAGGGCAGCTGGGTTCTTCCTGGGGTTGGGGTCAGGACAGAGCTGGTGAGCTGGCGGGCTGCGGGAGAGGGTGGAGGGCTCTGCTGAAGACCTCTCCAGAAAGGAGGCATCAGGGATGACAGACAAGGCCACGAGGAGGACAGCCGCTCCCCAGCCCTGTCTCACACACTCTTGGTCCCAGCAGAGAAAAACCCATCTGAAGTCTAACTTGGCTCCCTTCTGGAACGCCTTAGAGAAGTTTGTCAGTATCTTGAATGTGTCTTTAACCATCAGTAAAAATCTGAAGTAGCGTGAGGTATGTGAGGCTGGGGAGGGTCCCTCTGGCACCGGGGTCTCCACGCCCCCAGAAGAGTCCACTCCAGGTCAGAGTGAGTGACCTTGTCTTGCCCTTTCCCAAACAGGAGCAGATTTTCTGCCCCCGTTTCCCAGTTCCTACCCCCTCCTCTGTGACCAACCCCTCCAGGGCTGGGGATAGAGCTGCCACTCAATACCTGCTTAGTCACAGAGGCCCCCCCACTGCCTTCCTGGCTTCCCCCAAAGGCTGACTGGCTTCTCTTGTCTGTGGTCCACAGGAACTCCTGCAAACCCTGACCATCCCCAAGACCACATCCCAGGTAAGCTGCCAGCCAGGCTGGGGCGCCCACTGCCCTGACTGAGCATGGCACCTGCCATACACCTTCCACATTCCCCACACCTGACCCAAATTTGTGATTTCCTCAAAGGGAGTAGAGCACACCCTAGCAAAGAGATTTTAAGGAGTTCTTGAGGAAGTTGAGTATCTTCCTGAAAACCCTGGATGATGCCCTGGAGTCCTTACCGAGCTGCCCACTAACTCTCACAACCTTGTGTAGAGTCCCCGAGTCCAGGCCTTTGCCTTCCCAGGGAACAGAGCTGGGCTCAGGTCCCGGGTCTCAGTCCTCCTTGATATTCCAGTTACTGCTCTGCTCCGTCACAGATCTCAGCTGCTGAACATCTGGCCTCTGAACCAGGCTGCTCAAGTTTGGTCTCAGGGTTACCAGCAATTGTGTCATAAGTTTATGTAGCAGTTTATTTATTTTTTATCTACCCTATTGTGGAGTTATTTATCTTAATAATGGAGGCCTCTACGGAGCCTCTGAGCAGAGCTCACAGGAGGTGAGACACCACTTTCATTTTTATCTCAGATTTCAAAGGGGTTCCTTCTCCTCTGGGAAAAATAATTGCTTTGTAAAGAGTCCCTTTGTGCCCAGTGTTGCATTTCTAGAGGTGTCTCCATCTGACTTGAGTCTGGATCATGATTCCCACACTCTGCAGTTAATTTCATTAATGCTGCGGGGTTGATTCCTCTTGGGATTCTATCTCTGAGTGTATCCCTAGTATTTCCCTGTCCTGTGCCCTGAGCAGGCTCACCCAGGACCTGCTCCTTCTCCGTGGCTTGGTCGCCACCGTCGGCCTCACCCTCCTGCTCATCACTCTCTCCCCACTGCCTGCATCTGCTTCCTAGTACCTCCCTGCTCCGTCCACTTCTCATCATTCCCATGGGCACCCACATCCTGACCCAGGCCTGGCTGCCTGAGTTCCCACCACAGCTCCTAAGCTGACCTCCGACCCTATTTCCCACAGCTGTCAGAGCGGCCTTTCTGGACACCTCTCTGCTCATATCACCCCGGCTTTGTCCTCCAGTGGTCAACCTACTTGGACCAGGCCCCAAGAGAAACATAGCCTAGTTTTCCTCCTAAGGAAATCTCCACTGAAGATCCACAGGGCTCCTTCCAGACCAGGAAACAAGTGGTCCTTGTCAGTTTGGGATCCTGACCCCCTAAATTCCCCTCACCTCTATTCAAATAGGCGTTCGATTCTCCCTCACCCCTCTTGCCATCCTCCACCTCCTGGGAGCCATACCCAGGGGTGTACAAGATAAGAAGAGTATAGCCCACACCACACAATATGAAAATGTGCTTTTTTTTTTATTGGGTGGGCCAAAAAGTGTCTTTGGTTTTTTAACTAAAAATAAGACACATTTTTCATTTTCACCAAGAACTTTATTGGACAATGTATTCACCCTTTTGTTCCACTACATTCTGCCATTTTTCAGGCAATTTCATAATTACATCTTCCCAAAACTTTTTATCTTTTTGAGCAAGGAAGTGTTCCAGGTGCCTTTTACAGTCTTCCATGGAATGGAGATTTTTTCCATTACAAGAATTTTGTAAAGACCAAAATAACTGGAAATCGAAGGTACAATGTCTGGGGAATACGGTGGGTGAATCAGAACTTCCCAGCCAAGCTGTAGCAGTTTTTGCCTGGTCATCAAAGAAACATGCGGTCTTGCGTTATCCTGATGGAAGATTATGCATTTTCTGTTGACTGATTTTGGACGCTTTTCATCGAGTGCCGCTTTCAGTTGCTTTAAGTGGGAGCAATACTTGGAATTAATTGTTTGGTTTTCCGGAAGGAGCTCATAAGAGAGGACTCCCTTCCAATCCCACCATATATACATCACCTTCTTTGGATGAAGACTGGCCCTTTGGTGTAGTTGGTGGTGGTTCATTTCACTTGCCCATGATTTCTTCTGTTCCACATTATTGTACAGTATCCACTTTTCATCACCCGTCAAAATTTGTTTTAAAAATGGAACATTTTCATTACGTTTCAGTAGAGAATCACATGCAGAAATATGGTCAAGAAGGTTTTTTTCCACTTAACTTACGTGGAACCCAAACATGAAAGCGATTCACATAACCAAGCTGGTGCAAATGATTTTCAGTGCTTGATTTGGATATTTTGAGTATGTGGGCTATCTCCAAAGTGATATGACATTGATTGTTCTCAATTATTGTTTCAATGTGATCACTATCAACTTCAACTGGTCTACCCGACTGTGGAGCATCGTCCAGCAAGAAATCTCCAGCATGAAACTGTGCAAACCACTTTTGACACGTTCGATCAGTCACAGCACCTTCTCCATACACTGAACAAATCTTTTTGTGTGTTTCAGTTGCGTTTTTACCTTTCTTGAAATAATAAAGCATAATATGCTGAAAATGTTGCTTTTCTCTTCCATCTTCAATATTAAAATGGCTACACAAAAACTCACCAATTTTGATAAGTCTTTTTTTAAATGCATGCTGATATGACAGCTGTCACATACAATCTAACGAAATTGTTTCGAATGAAGTTAAAGACAACTAGGTGCTATTAGAGCCATCTTATGGAAAAAATCGAACGAGCCCTTTGGCCCACCCAGTAATTGTACTGGCCTCTCTAATGGTTGTTTGTTTTGTTTTGTTTTGTTTTTGGCCATGCCACGCAGCATACAGGATCTTAGTTCCCCGACTAAGGATCAAACCAGGGCCCCTGGCAGTGGAAGCACGAAGTCCTAACCACTGGACCACCAGGGAATTCCCTAATGGTTGTTTCTTAACTGAAATTGCATTAGTTCCTCACTTTGAAACATCTAGTCTTTAGTTATATACCAATGTTCATAGCAGCTATGTTAATCTGTATGGGCTGCTTTAACAAAATACCATAGACAGGGTAGCTAATAAAAAACAGAAATTTATTTCTCACAGTTCTGGAGGCTGGAAAGTCCAAGATCAAGATGCTGGCAGATTTGGTGTCTGATGAGGGGCTGTTTCTTGGTTTATAGATGGCTGTCTTTTTGCTATAACCTCACATGGAAGAAGAGGCAAGGGAGCTCTCTGTGGTTTCTTTTACAAGGGCACGAATCCCATTCATGTAGTCTCTGTCCTCATGACCTAATCACCTTCAAAGGCCCCACCTCCAAATACCATCACTTTGGGGATTAGATTTCAACATATGAATTTTGGAGGGACAAAACCTTCAGTCTGCAGTAGCAGCTGTATTCACAATAGCCAAAAGTGGAAACAAACCAAGTGTCCATCAATACATCTAACAAAATATGGCAAATACATACAATGGAATATTATTCAGCCTTAGTAAAGGGAGGGAATTCTGATACATGCTTCAACATGGATGAAGCTTGAAGACACTGTGCTAAGTGAAATAAGCCAGACACAAAAGGACAAATATTGCACTCTGCTTATGTGAGGTACTTCAAGTAGTCAAATTCATAGAGACAGAATGTAGAATGGTGGTTGCCAGGGGCTGAGGGGAGGGGGAAATGAGGAGTTATCCTTTAATAGGTACAGAGTTTCAGTTCGGGAAGATGAAAGAGGAGATGGATGGTGGTGATGGTTGCACAACAATATGAATGCACTTAATGCTACTGAACTGTACACTGAAAAATGATTTAAATGGTAAATTTTATGTTATGTATATTTTACTCCTAAAAAAAAATCTAGTCTAGATGTTTTCTCAGTTGACCTGGACTCTTCTTGAGGTTTCCTATTGCTCAGATCTCTCAGTGTAGCGACAGAGCCCGCAGAGCCCCAATCCTAGGGTTCTCTCCACCCTGATCCCTGGACCTTCTTCAGCTGGGGGTCCTTGGCTCCTCACCCTCTGGTGAATGCCTCTTCATCTTGAGACTCAATTCATGGTCACCTCTGTGTGGCCCTCCTAGCTTCCTCACCTACCCAGAGATCAGTATCTGCCCTCCTGTATGCCTCGGTTTTACCTACGGTTCTCTCTGTTGATGAGAGCATGTGTACTAGGCCCAGAGGTTTCCGTGGTGAGCCACATCGGCTTCCTCCTGTGCCCTAGGAGCCCTGGGTGGGGGATAGGGGACTAGTCTAGGAGTCCTGTGAGAATAAACATTCTGGGCTTGAACACCAGGCAATCAGGGTAGCAAGCAGGTGGAAGCACCACGTGAAGATGGCTCTAGTGACTGGAAACCTATTGCTTATGGCAGGATCTGGCACAGCCCCAGGCTGTATACTTTTGATGTTTGGGAATGTCTGCTAAGTAGATTTAGATCTACCATGGAATTTGCTCAGGGTGGAGGAAGAGAGGCTGGTGGAGAAGGCAATGAATTGTACTACCATCTTGCCAAACTCTCTTCATTCTAAAAGCTTTTCTAGTTCTCTTTGGTTTTCCAGACTTGAAAATGTTTTACCATCTGGTAGACATAAATAATATCTCATTGTGCTTTAAATCTGCCTTGTGCTGGTTACTAATGAGGTTGAGAACTTTTTCATAGGTTTATCAACCATTTGGATTTCCTCTAATGTGAAGCATCTGTCCAACCTTTTGCTCTGGGATTGTCTGCAACTTTCTTATTTGTAGGATTTCTTTAAATATTCTATATACTAACGCTCTGTGAATTGTATATATGCTGCATGTATCTTCTTCCACTCTGTTTCTTGTCACTCCATGGTATCTTTTGAGGAAACGAAGTTCTTTAGTAATTTCTTACTTCCCTACCTCAAGACCATGAGGTTTTCTCATATACTACATAAAAACTTTATAGTTTTGCTTTTCACATTGATGTGTTTAATTGACCCGGGATAGTATAAGGTAGGGCTCTGGTTTGTTTCCATATTAATACTCATTTTTCCCAGCACCATTTTGAGAAGGCTGTCCTTTCCCTGTTGAATTGCATTACTATCACTATCGTATTTCAAGCGTTCATTTATATGTGGGTGTGGGTCTCTTTCTGGGCTCTCTTTTCTCTTCCATTGGTCTGTTTCTTTTTGAACCAATATCACACTGTCTTAAATTTTATAATTCATCTTTATTATAATGTATAATATATCTGGTAGAACAAATTTTCCCACCTGTCCTTTTTCTTCAAGAGGGTCTTGGCTAGGGGCTTCCCTGGTGGCGCAGTGGTTAAGAATCTGCCTGCTGATGCAGGGGACGCAAGTTTGAACCCTGGCCCAGGAAGATCCCACGTGCCGTGGAGCAACTAAGCCCGTGTGCCACAACTACCGAGCCTGCGCTCTAGAGCCTGCATGCAGGAACTACTGAAGCCCGCGCGCCTAGAGCCTGTGCTCTGAAACAAGAGAAGCCACTGCAATGAGAAGCCTGCACACCGCAACAAAGAGTGGCCCCCGCTCGCTGCAGCTAGAGAAAGCCCATGCGTGGCAACGAAGACCCAACACAGCCAAAAATAAATAAATTAAATAAATTAAAAAAAAAAAAACAAGAGTGTCTTGGCTATTCTTTTTTTTTTTTTTTTTTTTTTTTTTTGCGGTATGCGGCCTCTCACTGTTGTGGCCTCTCCAGTTGCGGAGCACAGGCTTCGGACGCGCAGGCTCAGCGGCCATGGCTCACAGGCCCAGCCGCTCCACGGCACGTGGGATCCTCCCAGTCCCGGGCACGAACCAGTGTCCCCTGCATTGGCAGGCGGACTGTCAGCCACTGCGCCACCAGGGAAGCCGTTGACTATTCTTTATCCACGTCAATTTTAAATCAGCCTGTCAGTTTCTCCCCTCAACCCACCCCACCCCCCAAAATGCTGGGAGTTTGGGATTGCATTGATTCTATATATCAATTTAAGTAAAATGGTATCCTTTAAAATATTAAGACATAATCCATGAATATAATATATCCTTTTTTTATTTCTTTAATGTCTCAATAAAGTTTAAAATTTTCTTAGTAGAGAACTTTTACATCTTTTGTTAGATTTATGCTTAGGAAGTTGGTATTTTGATGTAATATTAGTAATGATATATTTTTAAAAATTCAAATTAGTAAGTTTTATCTGGTATAGAGAAATATAATTTATATAGATTGATTTTGTATCCAGCAAATTTATAAACTCTCTTATCACTATTAAAGCTTTACCTATAGATATTTTTGAACTTTATACATATACAGGTAAACCATCTGTGAATAACGGCATTTTGCTTCTACTTTTCTTATTTTTATATCTTTTATTTATTTTCCTTGCTTTACTATACAGACTAGGACATCCTGTGCAGAGTTAAATAGAAGTAGTGGTATCATGCATCATTGTCTTGTTACAGATCTCAAAGGGAAAGATTCAATCGTTTTACTATTAAGTGTGTTTCTTCTAAGTTTAGTGCACATATCCCTTATCAGATTAAGGAAGTTCCCTCTATTCCTAGGTTTGCTGAGAGGTTTTTTTTTTTAATCATGAATGGATGTTAATTGTACCAAAATCTTTTCCACATATATTGTGATGATCCTGTGTTTTCTTCTTTAATCTGTTAATGTGGTGAATCACATTATTTTTAGAGTTAAAATAATCTGTATTCTGAAAAAGCCCAACATGGTTATCATATATTATTACCATTTTTATGTGTTGCTAGTTTGTGTGTCCTAATATTTTTTAGGATTTTGGCATCTATGTTTATGAGTGAGATTGAGGGGAACATATGTCCTGTTTTGCTTGGGACAACCCCAGTTAATACTTGTCATCCTGATATCATTATTAATAGCAGTTTCTTTCACTCTCAAAAGTGCCCTGGTTTGGATGATAAAGCATATCATTATTCTAGTGAGAATGCCTTCTCATATTGTCTGTCCAGTTTTGGTATCACAGCAGTGTTTCCTCATTTTACAGTCTCTGGAGGAGGTTGTATAAGATTGGAACTATGTCTTCCTTGAATATTTTGGGAAGAATTCACTGTTGAACCCATTTGGGGTCAGAGTTTCCTTACCGAATCCATTATTTTATAGGTTGTAGAATTATTCATGTTTTCTATTTCTCCTTGAGTCAATTTTGAGGTTATAATTTTATCCTAATTTGCTGATTTTTTTCTAAATTTTGTTAGCATATGGCTTTTCATATTGGTTATGAATTCTCTCTACTTTTTTTTTTATTATTTCACTACAGGTTTGTTAATTGTTTTAGGTTTTTCAAAAAGCCAGCTTTGAGCTTTGCTGATCCTTTCTAGCATATGCTCATTTTCTATTTCATTACTGTTTGCTCTTTATTATTTCCTTTCATACATTTTCTTTGGGTTTATTTTGCTGTTCTTCGTCACATTTCTTGACGTGGATGCTTAACTTGTTACCTTTCACTCTTTACTCCTTTCTAATGTATGTACTTAAGGCTCTAAACCAAATAATTTTTCTGTAAAAGACCAAATAGTATATATATATATTTTTTGGGGGGGGAGCTGCATTGGGTCTTCGTTGCTGGGCTCAGGGTTTCTCTAGTTGTGGTGAGCAGGGGCTACTCTTCGCTGTGGTGCATGGGCTTCTCATTGTGGTGGCTTCTCATTGTGGAGCATGGGCTCTAGGCGCGCAGGCTTCGGTAGTTGTGGTGCATGGGCTTCTCATTGCGGTGGCTTCTCATTGTGGAGCATGGGCTCTAGGCGCGCAGGCTTTGGTAGTTGTGGTGCATGGGCTTAGTTGCTCACGGCATGTGGGATCTTACCAGACCAGGGCTCAAACCCGTGTCCTCTGCATTGGTAGGCGGATTCTTAACCACTGTGCCACCAGGGAAGTCCCAGTAAATATATTTTAGCTTGACAGATCTCTGTCAGAACTACTCAGTTCTGCCATAATAGCATGAAGTCAGCAACAGGCAATAAACAAATGGAAGTAACTGAGTTCCAATAAAATTTTATTTACAGAATAAGGCTGTGGCCTGGATTTGGTCCATTGGCTGGATTTTGCCAACCCCTGCTCTAAAATTTGCCATATTTACTGCTTTAGCAACATCTCACGGATTTTGGTAAGTTGTATTTTGTATTTTGTTATCCAGTTCAAATATTTTCTAATTTCCATTTTGAATTCTTCTTTGACATGTGGGCTATTTATGAAGTGTATTTCTTAATATCCAAGTATTTGGGGATTTCTAGTTTTCTTCCTTTTTTTTTCCTAGTAATTCCTTCTTACTTGTTTTGTGGTCAGAGAATATGCTGTATATCAGTGCTGCTCAATAGAAATATAATGCAAGCTACATATGTAATTAAAAATTTTCTAATAGCCACATTTTAAAAAGAGGCAGGTGGAAATTAATTTTAATAATGTGTTTTATCTAACCTCATATATCCAAAATAGTATCAACATGTAATCAATATAAAAATAAATGCCATATTTTAGATTTTTTTTCATACTAAGTCTTCAAAATACAGTGTATATTTTACACATACAGCATATCATAATTAGGACTAGCCACATTTCAAGTCCTCGGCATGTGCCTAGTGGTTACCATATTGGATAGTGTAGCTCTAGATGATGTCACCCTTGGAAATCTGTTAAGACTTACTTTATGGCTTAGTATACAGTCAATTTTTATAAATGTTCCATGTGTATTTGAAAAGATTCTGTATTCTTTAGTTAATGAATAAAGCATTTTATACAAAATGCATTCATCAAAATTGGTTGGGACATTTTCTTACTGTGTTGTTCAAGTCTTTGTATCCTTACTGAATTTTTGGTTGTTATTCTGTCAATCACAGAGAAAATCTTCCACCATGATTGTGAATTTGTCTAATCATCCTTATAGTTCCGTTCCCTTTACATGTTTTGAAGTTATGCATATAATATTTAAATTGTATACTCTTGAGTTGAGCAGTTCATTGTTATAAAGTGACAATGAATTTTTTTTTTTTTTTTTTTTTTGCGGTACACGGGCCTCTCACTGTTGTGGCCTCTCCCATTGTGGAGCACAGGCTCCGGACATGCAGGCTCAGCAGCCATGGCTCACGGGCCTAGCAGCTCCGCGGCATGTGGGATCTTCCCGGACCGGGGTACGAACCTGTGTCCCCTGCATCAGCAGGTGGACTCTCAACCACTGCGCCACCAGGGAAGCCCAGTGACAATGAATTTTAAAATCCTTTTATTTCTAAAAGGATGTTTGTCTTAAAGTCAATTTTGTCTTACTTCACATTCTTTTGTTACTGCTTGCATGGTATATCTTTCTTCAGTCTTTTGCTTTCAACTTCTCTTACACATTAGATATGTCTCTCCTTTTGGTTTTTGGTTTTTGGCCGCGCCATGTGGCATGTGGGATCCAAGTTCCCTGACCAGGGAGAAAACCCGTGCCCCCTGCAGTGGGAGCTTGGAGTCTCAACCACTGGACCCGCAGGGAAGTCCCACTCCTTTTGCTTTTTAATCTAGTCAGACAGCCTTTATCTTTTACTTGGAATGTTTCATTGTTTTTAATTCAAATGTAATATTACTGTCATATTTTGGATAAATTTTATCATCTTACATAGTGACTTTCATTTTTCCTGCCTGTTCTATTTATTTATTTTTGTTCTTTTGGATTAATTTTTTTGGGTTTAGTTTTTTTTTTATCATTTTTTTCATCTCTACTAGTTTGGAAAACCTCTAGCTAAACCAAACAAGGGAGTACCCTTCTACACTGAGATCCCTTAAATCCCTCTGGCCAAACTTAAGGAAGGGATGGGACTTTGGCTCCCCCTACCCCGAACACTCCCCTCCACCAGCCCAGGAAACCTTTATCAAGTTGGGCAAGAGACCTGACACTAAATCATCTTGCAGTTGTACCCTGTGTCCTGAATCCTTAAGAGTCTGAGCTTTTGAAAGTAAAGCCTTTTCTCTGTTTCTCTGAGGTAACATCCATCCTTGGAAGTCCTATGTGCTTCATATTCCATCTGCAGGAATTGGGGAAGCCTTGTGGGGCAACATAATTTACTGGGAGAACAAAACTAGCTTAATATTTGCCAGTGTTCTCCTTTTACTTAATTGTCATCAGGTCTTCCTTCCTTGATTTCTTGGGAAATATGGGAAGTTAATAAGGAAAGCAAAAGCCTAGGGACCACAAGTGACAAGGAGGGGGACTGAGGTCTGGGTAGCAGTTCTGTTCTCTCCCCAGCCTCATCTCTCCTTTTTTTCTGCTCCAGTGTGTGCTGTGAGCCCACTGCCCAATAAGGCTACCCTAAAGAGAGCACTGCTGGAGGCCTTGCTCCCTCTGAAGCACATGGGCATTCAGGTCTAGTGATTTCACTCTCGTGCTCCTCAAAATGCTTCAGAGTTTCTCTGTTGCCTGGTGCTCAAGGTCATGGCTTCTCGTCCCTCCAGCCTACTCTCCCATCACTCCCCTTGCCCCTGCAGCTCATGCTCCTTTCCCTCCCATCCAGGCCTGTACTCACTTGTTCTTGCACTCAAGAACGAATGCTGGTGTCCTCCCCTACCTTCCCACACCTCCCTCCTCTTGCCCTCTCAGGCTTGAGCTCAGACACTTCTTCCTCCAGGAAAACTCCACAGCTGGGTCAGACACCTACTCTAGGGTCAGAAAACCCCAGTGCTTCCTCAGTGGATTGAAGACTTTATTCTCCTTTTCTTTTTTTTTTTGCCACTCCACGCAGCTTGTGGGATCTTATTTCCCTGACCAGGGATCAAACCTGCACCCTTGGCCATGAAATCGCGGAGTCCTAACCACTGGATGACCTCTTTTAATGGCCATTTGTCCATCTTTCTCACTACACTATGAAGACTATGTCTTCTTTCCGCTTATAATCTCAGCACCTAGCTCAGTGCCTAGATGACAGCAGTCCTATCATAAATTCTTGTTGACTGACTGGTTAAATGTCTTCTTTCCTTTCTCTTTGTTCTCTTTCTCTCTCTCCTTCCTTTCTTCCTTCATGACTTGTTCATTCATGTCTTCTGCCCATTTTTCCACTGACATCTCAAGTATTTTCCTTGTAAGAGCTTTCCATATTAGCAACACTTTATGTAATATTTGTGGAAAATATTTCCTCCAGAATGTTAAGTACTTGTTAATGTAATTCAAGGTGATTTTTCACACATAGAAGTTTTAAATTTGTATGCTAGCAAATCAACTGGCCTTTTTTGGGTTACGTTTGGGGGGATATTGTGTAGTGGGTGACATGAGGGAGCCTTCTGGAGTACTGGAAACGTCCCAGATCCTGATCTGAGTGTTGCTTACAGAAGTGTATACATATATAGAAATTCACTGAATTGTACACATAATACCTGTACATATTATTACATGTAAGGTATAACTCAGAAGTTTAAAAATCCATTTACCATTTTATCTGTGATTTTTTTCACTGACTTTTTTGAAAGCAGTTTTATTTAGATACAACTGACATACAATAAACTGCACATTTTAAAATTGTACAATTTGATAAGTTTTAACATATGAAGGCAAGTGTAAAAGCATAACCACAATTAAGATCATGAACATATGCATCACTCCAAAAAGTTTCCTCATACTCCTTTGTAATCTCTTCCTTCTACCCATTCACTACTATATGCTTTACATTTTCTAGAATTTTATGTAAATGGAATCATACAGTATGTTGTCATTTTTGTCTGGCTTCTTTTAGTCAGCATAATTATTTTGAGAGTCACCTGTGCAGTTGCATGTATCAACAGTAACTTCCTTTTTTTAATGATTTTTTATTGAAGTATAGCTAATTTACAACGTTGTTTTAGTTTAAAGCATACAGCAAAGTGATTCAGTTTTATATGGCTCTTTTTCAGATTCTTTTCCATTATAGGTTATTACAAGATATTGAGTATAGTTCCCTGTGCTAAACAGGAGGTCTTTGCTGTTTACCTATTTTATATCTAGTAGGGTGTATATGTTAATTGCAAACTCCTAATTTATCTCTGCCCTACTCCCCACTATCTCCTTTGGTAACCATATATTTGTTTTCTATGTCTGTGAGTCTATTTCTGTTTTGTAAATAAGTTCATTTGTATCATTTTTTAAGATTCTACGTATAAATGATATCATATGATATTTGTCTTTGTCTGACTTACTTCACTTAATATGATAATCCCTAGGTCCATCCATGTTGCTGCAAATGTATAGTACCTTCCTTTTTATTGCTGAGTAGTGCTTCATTGTGTGGCTGGTCCATAATTTGTTTAAACATTTATCTAGCCATGAAAATGTGGGTTGTTTCCAGTTTGGGAGCTACTATGCATAAAACTGCTATCATTCAAGTACAAGTCCTTATGTGGATATATACTTTGATTTCTCTTGGATGAATTCTTTCATTGCTTTTTGTTCTTAGAAAATCCTCTCCCACCAAATGAGAGGATATATATTTTTTCTTCTATTATTTTTTTTAACATTTCGTTTTAAGCAGCTGGAATTAATTTTGTTGGGTAGTGTGAGGTAGGGATTTTAACAGGCTTTTTTCCCCCCAAATAACCATTTTGTCCATCACCATTTAATGAAGAATTGGTTCCTTCCTCCTTTTTTTTTTTTTTTTTTGCGGTACGCGGGCCTCTCTCTGTTGTGGCCTCTCTCGTTGTGGAGCACAGGCTCCGGATGCGCAGGCTCAGCGGCCATGGCTCACAGGCCCAGCCGCCCCACAGCATGTGGGATCTTCCTGGACGGGGGCACAAACCCGCGTCCCCTGCGTCGGCAGGCGGACTCTCAACCACTGCGCCACCAGGGAAGCCCCTTCCTTGATTTATAATATGTAATTCCCCTCCCCACTGTAATTCCAGGAATTGGGACAATTGCAGGAAATGCCCTTTCCCACTCACATCCAGGCCCCTACAATATCCCTCAGTTATTTCTGAGTATCCCCAGAGCATATCTTATGGTCACACAACTCATGCTGACGAAGTTCACACACTTGCTCAGATGTTAGAATCATTCACACCCAGGTTCAACTCTCCACTGATGATTGGCAGGAGATTTGGGCATCTGTCCCATTCATGCAGTGATCCAGACATTGACAGAGTGGGCAGACAGGAGTGACCCACGGTGAGGATGGCAAAGCCAACCCATGTGGCCACCCTTTTAGCCATAACCACTTCCTTCCTGCTTTACTTTGCAGAATGAGGCTGGCAAGAATCTTGGTTGTAGATGATGGGAGCCTTGAATGCCAGGCTGAAGGCTTTATTTTACTGATTCCTGCTCTGCACACAATCCTTGGCTGAGTGCTGAGGATATAGAGATTCCTTATCTTTAGGTCCTGCCCTAGAGGAGCTCACCAACAAGTAAACAGACAACTGTGGTTCCTTCCTTCCATCATTCATTCCACTAATATATTTTGATCACCAGCTAAATGCCAGACATTCTTCTGAGGGCTTAGTGTACATAAGTGAAAGATCCCTGCCCTTGTGAAGCTTGGCAGGGAGAAAGACAGTACAACAATAAGGTCCTAATAAAAAGTATATGGTACATTAGAAGGTGACAAATGCTTTGGAAAACGTAGAGCAGAGTAAGGGATCTGGGAAAGGGTGAGAAGAGGAGGGAGGGATAATGAATTAAAATACGGTGGCCAAGGCGGCCCTTGGGGTACTTGGTGGCAGCCTCCTTCAGAAACACAATGTGGTGCTGAGGTCGTGGGAGCAGAGAGAAGTGTCTCCACCCAGCTGGTGGGGTGGATGGAGGGCTTGCAGGAAGAAGGCCCTGTGAACTGATTGTTGAAGGATAAGGAGGGAAGACAGCAGGGAAAGGAGGAAGCAACATGGGCAGCAGTGACAGAGAGAGTGGCCCAGTGGAGCACCACAGACATGCTCTGGCTGGAGGGCAGGGTCAGATGAGGGAGAGGTGTCCATCTTGGAGCCAGTGGGTGCTTGAGTGAAGCTCTCAGCCCAGGGTGGCAGACCACAGGCAGCCCCTCAGTACGTGCATCTGCGCCCACTGCTTAGTGGATCGGTGATTTTTTCCAGAGCATGGAGCTGGAGTGGTGGGGAGCTCTGCCCCACCTGTGCTGAGTGCAGATCTGCCCAGAGCTCTCTGGTCCCTCAGAGCCAGAGCTGCCACTCCCGGAGGTATCAAGCGGGTTGTCACTAGGTACGCCCTGCTCTTAGGGCATCCACTTTGGGAAAGGTGGGGGTGGGGGCAGTGTGCCTGGCCCTGGGTCTCTGAAGCTAGTCTGGCAGGGCAGCTACTGAGACTGCAGCTGTGGCTTCTGATCTCAGAAGGAGGCAGGAAGCTGTGGCCAAGGCCCCAGCGACATTTGCTTCTCTAAAAGGAGAAAGGAAGTATGTGCCAGGAAACGTGTGCAGCAGCCCCTCCTTGGCCTGGGCCTGAGTGGCCTCAGTCCAGCCGAGTCCTGGATGTGACCCAAGGTCTTGTGATGGCAACAGTACCCACTCCCTCCTAGATAGCACTGCCTGCCCTTGGAACGGCAGTGGCCAAGGTGGTCGCTGACATCAGGGACTCTGGGCCCCAGCAGTAATGGAATCTGTGACCAAAGGCCTCAGGGTGACTGGAGACCTCCCCACACACATCCCGCCCCAAGGCCTCTCTGGGCTGGGGCTTCCTGTGACTGCGGCCGCAGAGGTTTCTTGGGCCCCTTTTCTCTGACGCTTTTTCCATAGAACAGCTAGGAACTAATGTGAACCACCATCTGGAGCCCAGGTCTCTGAAAGCCTCATGGATTCTCCCCTGGGCCCTGTCATCTGCCTCCACACCCCCGCTCTGCCCAGAAGCCTGGTGGAGGACTCGGGGCTTCCACTGCAGTGGGACACAGCGTCCTACATTAGCAAGGCCTCAACAATCTGCTGCTGCTTCGACAGCCACAAACATTGCTGAGATTCACAATCTGTCCAAATGCAATGAATGTTAGGTCTTAGGATACAATAATGAACAAGACTGGGCCAGCCATCAAGGAGCAACCAGGAGAGGGAGAGAGACAGACAATAAAGAAGTGAACACATGCACAAAAAAAGACAATTTCAGACAGTGATAAGTGTCATTAATAAAATAAAACAAGGCACTGTGATAGAGTTTGACTGGGTGAGCATCATGAGGTGGTGTCCTCAAGCAAGGCCTCCTGAGGAGGGGACATCTGAGTCCACACCTGAGTGACAAGAGAGAAGCAACCACAGGAAGAAGTGGGGATATAGAAGAGCAGTGCCAAGGCCTTCCATGGGAGTACAGGGAGACTTTGAGGAAGAGGAAACCAGTGTAGTTGGGGAGGGGGCAGTGGAAGGGGATGAGTCAATAAGGTAGGCAGGGCTAGATCCCATACAGTCGTTAGGCCTGGTAAGGACTCTGAATTCTATTCCAAGTTGGAGGATTTTAAAGCAGGCTAATGATGTAATCTAATTTTAGGTTTTTTAAAGATTCATCTGGCTGCTGTGAGAGAGTAGACAGCAGTGGGACAAGAGTAGGAGAGAATGGATTCTCCATATATTTTGAAAGCAGAACCGAAAGAGTTGCTGACAGACAAGACACAGGGTGTGAGAGTATAAACGGAGTCAGGGATGAGTTGGAAGATTTGGGCTGAACCATTGAATGGATTGGGGTGCCATGAACTGAAATGGGGAAGACCACAGAAAAGTAGGTTGATAGGGTGGTAGGAACATGAGAGTTCTGTGTTTCCTCTCATATGGTCATGAGGCTCCAATTGGAGAGTAACAGAAAGTACAAGTCAAACTGGCCTAAATATCAAGTGGAACGTATTGACTCTAATAACTGAAAAGTCCAGAATTCAAGCATGTTTTGATCCATGGATCCTTAATCTGGCTTTGTCCTCAATCTGGCTTCCCTCAGTGGGATAAAATGACTGTATTGTTTCAGTCTCAACACCCATCAGAAGAAGCAACTTCTACTGCCTAACCATTAAACAAAATTTCTAAACTTTTGTTCAATTTGATTGGATCAATTTAGATCACCAATCACTGTGGCAAATGGGAATGGGGTTATATTAATTGTCTTCACCAATCAGAGACCATCCTTGGAGGTGTGGACAGGAATATCAGCTTACAAAAGGGGGAGGAACAGAATGGATGCTGGGAAAGCAGCCCTAAGGTCCACAGAGCCATGGTTCATTAGAGATGCCACTTAGATGTACAACAGGAACTACCAAGGGGAAAGCTGGATGTAGGAGTCCGAAGTTCAGGAGAGAGGTCAGAGTGGGAAATAAACACTTGTCATTGGTGTATAGATAGTACTTACAGTATGAGCCTAGAAGAGGATACCTGAGGAGTTTAAATGCAAATCTGAGAATTCATCCCTGGGGCATGCCAACATTTCGAGGAAGGACTCTTCTAAAGAGAAGCCAGCAAAGGGAGAACAAAGGAGCAGCCAGTGAGATAGAAGGAAAGCCTGGGGAATGTGTAATCGTGGACTTAAGAGAGGAAAATATTCAGGAGAATGTTTTCCTTCAGCTGAGTTGAAAGCTGCTGAGCAAAAAAGCAAGATGAGAACAAAGACGTGGATCCAACATGGTGCTCATCAATGACCTTGACAAGTGACACCTCAGGGACACACTAGGAGGTGAGGAAGTGGAATAGTGAATATAGATGACTCTTTCAAGCAGTTTGGCTGTCAATGGGGAAGAAAAAAGGTATGACATCTGGGAGGGTCATGAAATCAAGTAAAACTTAGGTCATCGTGGCTGGATTCAGTGCCCATGTGGTCCATGGAGTTGTGGTCCAAGGGGAGCAGCCTGACCACAGGACAGTCATTTTCTTCTCTGTTCTGGGATGAACTTGGACTCAGAGCAGCCCTGGGCCAGGAGCCCCTCTTTGCCCCTCAGACCACTTGGTGTTAGAGCATGCAGCCTACGATATTGTGACTACCCACATCCACCTCCTCTCAACACACCAGGCTTGCACAGGGGTGAGCAGAGTGAAGTAAAGGACTAAACCCTATTCACTGTGGCATCAGCACAGGAGGAAGGTCCTGGGTTCTGACAAAAATGACTGATAGGGAGTTGGGAGGGGTGGGCAGCAGTGCAGCTGGGGTTGGACAGAAATGAAAGTGAAGGATGAGGGACAGTTGAGGTCCAATGGCCAGCATGGTGGGAAGAACAGCATGAGTGCTGGAAAGTCATGAGGCCCTGTTTGTGTGGGATGTATAAGGGTAAGGGCGATGAAAGGGGAGAACTGGGGTCGCAGAAGTTATTGACTGGAAGGGGAGGGCAGGAACAGGGTCCTAAAAGTCCAGGTCATCCTGGAGGCTGCCCTAAGATGATGGTGGTACCTGGCCTGGCAGAAGCCCTATAAGCTAGTCTAAGCTATCGCATGTGCCATGTTAATGTTTTGAAGTATTAACCTCCTTCTGAGCTTTGTTTCTTAGCTCATGCTGCAAAGAGGAAATACCAAACTCCACCTCAGAGCTTCATTCACACCAGTGAAAGAAACCACCTGAGGGATGGTCAGCATGCAAAGACCATCACTCTAATTCCCAGGGGCAAGATCTACCCATGGCTGACTCTGGGACCTCAGGTCTCTTGGGAAGAGAGACTTGGCTTGGACGTGGCTGGATTGATTGTCACAGGAATGACAGGGGGGACATCTATAACAGCTGAGGGTGTGGGCAAGAATCTTGGCCACCATTGCCTGGACACTAGAAGGAGCCCAAAAGTGACAACATTTAGTAAATGAAAGTGAACAAATGAGTGATGAAATGAAAGTGATCAAATGAGTGATCAACTCTGAAACCCAGTTTCCAAAAAGGCAGGAGAGATTCAAAAAGGAAAAAGCCAGGTTAGGAAGGATTGAGTCAAATCAGTGAGCAACCTCTCTGTCCTCAGGGGAGGCTTGGGCCTCAGCCATGCCTGGGCATGCGAGGACACTGACTCATGGGAAAGACAACGTAATCAGGATCAATGTGATTTTGTGGGGGAGGATATTAGATAAACACTTATAAGATGTTCCTTTGCCTGGACTTTTCTTTCCTCCCACTGTTCACCCTGCGTTATCTGGAGCCCACACCCACTTCCGCTAGTGCAGTCCTTCCCCTGCATCCCCTCAGTCCATCCCCAGAGCAGCCAGCCCACGCCTACCCAGCCTGTCTTCTCTACAGCCACTGCCGGCATAAGTCCCACTCACATTCTTTGAAAAGAGATGACATTTTTTGATTTTCATTCTGGCTACAAATGTAATATATGTTCATGACAGACAATTTGGAAAACTCAGAAAAGTACCAAAAAGAGTACAAAAACCACCCTCAATCCCAAGCTTTCTCTCTTGACACATCATTTTGTGTCTTTTTTGACTCCCTTATATAAAGGGAGATGTGGTTATAAACCACATCTTCCTTTTTTTTTTAGTTGGAACCATGCTTAGAGTCTGGTTTATAAATTTTATAATGGAACGGAAGCTTTCATGAGAGTAGGAACGTTATCTTGTTCATTGCTGTTCAGTAGCACCTGGGAGTCGCTCAATAAATATTTGTCAGAAGAGTGGATTTTACAGCTTGTTTTCACTTAATGCCATGTGACCATTTTCTGGCATTATTGTGTATTCTCTTACGCACTTATTTTTAATGGCTGCATGGTATTTTATCCTATGTGTATATAATAATTTTTAAAATATAACCCACTATTGGTAGATATTGAAGTTGCCTCAAATATTTTATGCTATGGGTAATATCAGGCTGAACATCTTTGACTATTCATATATAGCTATTGCTACACATTACGTTCAGAAGATAGATTCCTAGAAGTGCAATTCGTGGATTGAATGTGCTTACTTAAAACTTCTATACATTTGTCTAATTGCCCTGCCACCCCAAAAGGCTGATCCAAACACACGTCCTCAACCCTTTTCAGTGGAATCTATTACCATGTTTTAAACTTTGATAAATAATAGTAAACATGTACCTTATTTTTACTGAATTTTTCTTTGATTACTTGTGAGATTGGCTAATTTTTATGTTTACAAGCTATTTGTATTTTTTTTCTTTTCTGTATTGCTTAGTCATCTTCTTGCCCCTTATTCTTTTCAGGGTGTGTTTTTTCTAATTGATTTGTAAGAGCTCCTCATATAATAAATGTTTTTGAGTTGCAAAATTTAAAAATTTCATGTAGTATTTTTGTTTAGTGTTTGAGCTTTCTAGTAAATTGATCTATTTCTGTGCCACAGATTTAATTTTTGTGTGATTCAGTATATTATTTATTGTGACATTTATTATTGTGGCAGTATTTTTTTTTTTTTTTGGTTGCATCAGGTCTTAGTTGCAGCACACACACTCCTTAGTTGCAGCAGGCAGGCTCCTTAGCCGTGGCGTGTGAACTCTTAGTTGCGGCATGCCTGTGGGATCTAGTTCCCTTAACAGGGATCAAACCCAGGCTCCCTGCTTTGGGAGTGCAGAGTTTTATCCACTGCGCCACCAGGGAAGTCCCTAATTTTTTTTTCTTTATTTTTTTTACTGGTTATCTATTTTATACATATTAGTGTATATATGTCAATACCGATCTCCCAATTCATCCCACCACCACCTGTCCCTAATTTTTAGTATTATTCTACTTTAAAAAATGTCTCAGCCAGTATTGTACATGAACATTCTTACCCATTTTGTTAAGTTTTAAATTTAACAAAAGAGATTAATTAAATGAGATTGCATTAAATGTAAATAAAACTTTGGGGAGAATTGATATCTTTGTAATATTTAGTATTTTAATCCAGGAATATCATTCATCTCTTCATTCATTGGAGCCTTCTTGCTCTTCATCTAGGTCCTGAACATGTCTTGTTTACTCCCATTTTCTATTTTTTTCTTTGTTGCTTTTGTAAAGGAAATATTTCCCTGTATATTTTCTGTTACATTTGTTTTCATATTTAATAAATATTCAATCACCTTACAAACACTCCTGGGTAGTACAAAAGTTTTTAGTTGCTTCTGTTGGAGTTTCTACCCTCTAGGTGCTCACTTTTTGGCTTTCCTCCTTCTCTCTTCCATCTACAGGTGGAGGAAGAACTAAGTTTGAGTACCTCAAACCAGAGGACAGATCAACATGGACTCCTGTCCTCAGAGGAATATGGACGATCTTCCCCCAACGGGATCATTTATGCTTGCCTTGGAAAGATGAGTCTGATCTGGATGCATAGATGTCTAGGGTGAAACAGGACAGACACGGTTTGCCCAGCCAAGGAACCACGGAATCAGGTCTCCTGGGAGGAGCAAAAACCAGGTGAAGCAGAGAGCACGTGGTAGGGAGTTGTGGGTAATACAGCTGGAGGTTCAGTAGAATCTGGTCATGGGCATTTGGAGCTAGCTGGAGGCCCTGAATTCCTGCTCTGGCAGGAGGACCTGCCCTTGAGAAACATGGTGATGGGAATGGGAGAGCCCAAGGAAGAAGAGGAGCTGAATGTGTATATGTTGTTGGGCAGGGTCCGTGGAAGGGGGCCAGAGGGAGCAGAGGTGCCTGGAAGGAGGACCAGTCTGCTAATCTCCTTCTTCCTTCAAGCGCCAATGCCTGCTCTCACCACCTGAGGACATCCTTCCTGAGCCTTTCCAAGGGCATAGTTTAGAGGTCCATCCTCCCCACTCCCATAAGACCCATGCTGACTTTGGCACAAAAAATGCTGCCCCTAGGGCAAATTGTTTCTAATTCTCTGCCTGAACAGGTCCTGTTGGTGTTTACAACTGCTTCATGATTTCTTTTTCATTCTGAAATCCTACAACACCCGACTTGTATTGAGTGTCTCCTGAAAGCCAGATGACTGAGCACATACCAGCATGAGTACTGAGTGGAGGAGGTGGCAGGTGGAAGGCCTCTCTTGGGTGGAGAGGGTGGCCTTGTGGGTTTCAGTCTGATGCTCCCACAGGTGAGCATCACCTCCCTTACTCTTTACCCCACGTTCTCTGGGAATTCACCTTGTGAAACTGTCCTCTCTTCAGTATACGCTTGGGCCCAGCATGTCCATCCTGGGTGATTTACGTTCCATTACCTTTTTCTTGTTTGGGAGCTTTCATTCTACAGATTAAAAAGATTTTTTGGAAATTATTTTGAGTGAGGTTGGAGTTGTACAGCACATGTATGCAGGATGAACTGGTATTTTGGTTGGATTCCCTGCTGTGTGTCATCACTGAGAGCTTGTGGTTCCCCCCAGTGTTTCTATGAATGCACAGGATATTCTCTTTCCTTCTCTCTGGGGTATGCCGCCACACAAACCACAATGAGGCTTTAATAGCTTTAGGGATGACAGCAGACTCGGGTTCCTAGGGTTATACTTGTCATCTTTTCCCACTAGAAAGTAGATTGGCTCCTGAATTCAAGTCTCCTCTTCCCAAGAAATTAACTCTTGCTTTTCTTTTTTACATAGGAAATCCTCTATTCCTAATTTTAAGAGATTTTATTGAGAAAAGATGTTGAATTGTTGTGGATTCCTCTTTAATATGACTTTTGCCAATTTTCCTGTTAATACATATAAAGGAAAGAACACGGGCTTGGGAGGTGGATGGCTTTGGACAAATCTCAGGCTAGCTGTGGGATCTTAGGCAAGTTACTTCAGCTCTCTAAACCTCAATATCCTCATCTGCAAAATTAGGTATTTTAGTACAAATGATTGCAAGCAGTAGTAACCTGCCCAAGCCATCTAAAGATTGATTAGAGGTCACTGGGAAGTACCTCATATGCTCCAAATGCAGGAATGCACCTGAGCCTCCAGGGCACCCTGGAATCAGAGATGCAGCCACAGTTGGAAATGCAGGTCACCAGAAGTTCAGAATCTAGCATGGATTGGCTAAAAAAATCTTTCCCTGGGGATTTGTTTTGAGATGCAACATAGTTGAGCCTGAGCCCTCTTCTGGTCTTGTTTCTCGCACTGATTTCCCTCACCCCTCACTGGCCCATAGAGAACTCAACAATGAATTTCTCTGTTTCTCATCTCTGCTTCTCTGGGTGTATTTGCTTCATTTTTCATGTTCTCTGCAGATGTGTACTCTCTGCAGAAAAGAATTAAAATTCCAGTTCCAAGTTCCCAGGGAAGAACTAAAATGGGTCCAGCGATTGTTCCAGTTATTGGTCATTTTGACCAATCACTGGTGACCAGGGTACAGAGTCACCTGTGTGAACATGACAGCCCCCATTGTAAAGCTTTGGATGGATTGAAGGTCATAGTGAGAGCAACATTTCCTAAAGAAGCTGCTGCAGAGATAATCCTAGCATCCTTATGTCTTAGAGTTGCTAAGGGTAGAACATGAGCTCATTGTGTAATTACACCTGGATAATGCTCAACAAATCTTTAGGTACTGCCCTGACTGCTTGTTCCATATCAGCCTGGTACACTGGAGATAGATTGTATTTTATGTTAGTGGAAATTCAAGTTACATATTTAATCATCAGTTAACATTTTATTTAGGATGTTTTTGGTGCCCATATTTATATCTGATATTGGCCTATTTTAAAAACGTATTTATTTATTTATTTTTATTTATTTTGGCTGTGCCAGGTCTTAGTTGCAGCACGTGGGATCTTCGTTGCAGCATGCGGGATCTTTAGTTGCGGCATGCAAGTGTGATCTAGTTCCCCGACCAGGGATCAAACCCAGGCCCCCTGCATTGGGAGCAGAGTCTTACCCACTGGACCACCAGGGAAGTCCCTGACCTATCTTTTTTTTTTTTTAAATTTATTATTATTTTTTAATTGAAGTATAGTTGATGTACAATATTATAAAGTAAAATGTGTACAATATAGTAATTCACAATTTTTAAAGTTTATATTCCATTTATAGTTATTATAAAATATTGGCTATATTCCCCATGTTGTACAATATATTCTTATAGCTTATTTTATAGCTAATAGTTTGTACCTCTTAATCCCTTACCCCTGTATTTCCTCCCCATTCCCTCTCCCCACTAGTAACCACTAGTTTGTTCTCTATATCTGTGAGTCTGCTTCTGTTTTGTGATACTCACTATAGACCTATCTATTTTTAATTGTTTAAAAGTTTGATGTCACATCAACTTTTGGAATTCTGTCTATATTTACTTCATAAATTGAATTAGATGACAAATAATGTTTTTATATGGTTTCAAATACTTTATATAATATAGTGATTATTTATGTCTTCAAATTAAATAAAATTCTCCTTAGGGGGTAATGGATAAGCACGTTAGACTGGGAGTCAGAATGTCCGTGTTTTGGTCTTTGTCTTAATTTTCTGTGTGACCTCGAGCAAGTCCCTGCTCCTCCCTGGGCCTCTGTGGGATTAGGGAGGACGGGACAGCTGGCTCAGATGTGTTGAGCTCCCACTTAGGTGGCTCTTCTGGGGAGTCAGCCACAGGTCCTTGGGTTTTTTTTTTTTTTGGCAGCCCCCTTCTGCACCTTTCTGGTGCCTTCTAGGAGATTTCTAACCAGTAGTTTTTTCCCCACCTATTTTTTTTAATTGGCATATAATTGCTTTACAATGTTGTATTTGTTTCCACTGTACAACAAAGTGAATCAGCTATATGCATACCTATATCCTCTCCCACTTGGACCTCCCTCCCACCCACCCCCATCCCCATCCCACCCAGCTAGGTCATCACAGAGCACTGAGCTGAGCTCCCTGTGCTGTACAGCAGGTTCCCACTAGCTATCTCTTTTACACATGGTAGTGTATATATGTCAGTCCTAATCTTTGAAGTGCTTTGTGTTGTGCTCTTGTTTCTCTCCTGGCCCTGAGGGTACCCTCTCAAAGCACTGTTTTTTGTTATCTGTGGGTCTGAGCCCATGTGGGCAGTGTCTTGGGCATTGATTTTTTGGTTCCCTGTAAGAAGCTCTGAGACTGGGAAGCAGCCTGACTCCCTCCAGGAGATGTACCATCCTGTTCTGAAAATTCACTTCTCCTTTGACTTCCCAGCACTGGCCCCTCCTCGAGAGCTCCTCCTTCCACCACCTCTAAAAAGGTCTGCCTCTGTCCACCTCCTACCCTCTATAACATCTTCCTGGGCTGCCCATGGGTCACTCTTAAGGTCCACATGGCCACCTCCAGTCCTGACCATGTGGACTTCTAATGGCCACCAGAGAAGGGGAGGACTGGGGCAGATGCCAAGAGACCACAGGTCAGGATGTGAGAAGTCCAGTAGCACTGACCCTCTACTCACACCTTGTAGTTCATGCCATGTAGGAGGGGACATCATTCTGATTTCTGTCATGATCTTCCCATGACATGCTTCTCCCTCTCAAACATCCCAACCCTTTCTGAACCAAGAGAGAGCTCTGGAAATACTTCTTTTTATAATAGATTTTTTTCTTGTTGCAAAAACGTCTATTCATTGTAGCAAATTTGGTAAATTCAAAGAAAAGAAAAAATAACCCCTTATAATCCGACCACTCGGTGATAATCACTATTAACCTTTCTTCCATTTTTCCCCATGAATGTATAAATGCTTTTAAACATAATTGAAATCATACTGAATATATTGTTTTATAACCTGCATTTTTCAACTGGCCACATGCCACAAACATCTCTCTGTGTCATTGCTCAGTCTTACTGCGTCATCATTTTTTAAAATAATGTATTTTATTTATTTATTATTTTTTAAATTTATTTATTTATTTATTTATTTTTGGCTGCATTGGGTTTTCATTGCTGCACGCGGGCTTTCTCTAGTTGTGGCGAGCGGGGGCTACTCTTCATTGCGGTGCGCGAGCTTCTCATTGCGGTGGCTTCTCTTGTTGTGGAGCACGGGCTCTAGGCGCACAGGCTTCAGTAGTTGTGGCACGCAGGCTCAGTAGTTGTGGCTCACAGGCTCTAGAGCGCAGTGTCAGTAGTTGTGGTTCATGGGCTTAGTTGCTCCGTGGCATGTGGGATCTTCTGGACCAGGGCTCGAAGCCATGTCCCCTGCATTGGCAGGCGGATTCTTGCTTCTGCCTTGTTTCAGCAAGATGGAGCCCACGTGTAGGACTCTCTCCCACTCATTGTTGGCTTTTGAATCAAAGGCTCATGAGGGTTCATCTCACTGGTACAGTCTAAGTCACTTATCTACCTGTTCCTGCAAGGGAGGCTGGAAAAGAAAGTTTTCTGGATTCTACCTTGGGAAGGAGGTACTTACAATGTGTATACAATCAAAATATCAAAATAAAGGAGAGTGTTCAAAAATGTTGGAGAGCTCAAATAACAGAGGGTCCATCACTATCAGAGAAGCATGGCCCAGATGTCCTCGCTGCAGGAAAACCTGGGCCCAAAGTGGCTGAGTCCATCCTTGACTGGCTCTTAGGGTCACTAGCAGGCTGGACATAGAGTGGACATGAGGCCTTGCAGAACAGAAAGTTGCCACTTGTGATGATAAAGAGGCAGCAGATTTATCACTAGTTAGTCCTGATGCCCAGAAGCCTCTAGATCCGCCCCCACTTGTACCAGTGAACACAGAGAGGGACAAACTTGCTCAGGGCTGCACAGCATGACAACATCAGAGCCAGGACTGGGAGTGCTGTCCTATGCCCCACTTTGATGCCTGGCAAGATTTAAGAGCCCAACTCAAATATTTTCCTCCTCCAGGAGGTCTCCCCTGGGTTGAATGTGTGTTATCACGTTCACCACCCTGGACTGCTGTTACTGCTGCTTCCTATTTGTCTCTCCTGCCTCTGCAGTGCCCAGGAGGGGGCCAGGCACATTATTAGTAAACATGAGCTGAATGAATGAACAAATAAGAGTCTGGAGGACAGAAGTGCTGTGTGACCTGAGGCAGATACTCTCACCTCTAGACTTCAGTCTCCTGCTCTGTTGAGTGGGATAAGGTTCTCTGCATTCTTTGGGTCAGGCCCTGTGCCAGGGCTGAAAACATGATCAGGATCATGCTTGCCTGCCCTCTCAGAGATGCTGATCTGGGAGGAGATGGCATGAACAGTGCCGACCACTACTGTGGGTGACCTTGCTAAAAAAGAGAAATCCAAGGGTCCTCCAGCCTGGCCTAGGTATCTCTGGGCCCTGGATTCCCTCCTGTTGGGTTCCATGGCTGCCACGCCCATGCAGAGTCACAACTGCCCAGGCTCACAAATGGTGCATAGATGGTTAACCACAGAGCAGGGAGGAGATCTCTGAAGCCCAGGATAGGAAAGAACAAAACCCCTTACCTAGTGATAGGAACAGGCCTAGAGAGGAGAGGTCTTCCTGGTCTTCCTTCCCCATTCCTCAGGGAGGTACCAAGACACGCTCAGTGAAAAAAAAGGAAAATAATAACGTTAAGCTGTAATGTGTCACAGCTTCAGTACAGGTTTTTGAATTAAAATGTTTACAAGTAGCAGAGATAGCTGTAGGAATAGTAACTGGATGCGACATCCTGCAAGAGGCCAGACTAAATGTGTCCCATGACATCACTCTGGAGAGGAGGCTGCCAGGAGTCACACAAGGACCTGGAGCACTTCTGCACCTGAGTGCTGCAGAGGAAGGCTGGGCCTGGGGCTTGAGGCATGGCTCCTGGGCCACTTGCTCTGCAAAGAAATGCTTTGCTGGCCCTCTGACCTAGGAGAAGTTATCTGTCCACTTCTCTAAGATAATCTGATATGGGGACATACCTTCTTTCTGCCCAGCCTTCTGGTTTCCCCTGAGTTTCCTTCTGAGTACCAGAAGGTCTTTAGTTAATCTGCTGCTAGTGGGAGTAAAGGGATGAGATTCTGACAGCGATATGACACTCTCTTGGAGGATCCCAAGCTTGGAGCATGAGAGATTCCAGAGTCCCTGCCAGGCTGTGTCTGAGTTCAGCAGGAGCAGCTCTCCTAGGAGTCCAGGTTCTACGATGGGGAAGAAGGTGGAAGTGCCTATTATAAACACAGGAAGTGTCTCAGAGGTATATACCTGCACACTTGCATCCACAAGGTGTACATAGACAGGCTGGGCACACATAGGTCATATATTGGTACTACAGGCACAGGCCCCTACACAAACTCACACCCTAGCTGCTGAGCTGTGAGCGCACATGCACACAGGGAAGGTGGCCTCTGCTGGGTCTGAAGAGACCTCTGGCCCTTCCACCCTCCACTGCCTGACCTCTGCTCTCTGATTTCCTACCCTTTTCTTCCTGAGTCAGCTAATGCCTGGCCTGGGAGGGCTGCTTATAGACAGGGTTGGGCTGCCTGAGCACTGTTCTCGGTGCTGGAGACCTGGTGGTACGTGCATATTTGAGAACAAGAAAGACTATTGGAGGAGGTGACCTTGAAATCCAGGTGTACGTGTCCACTAGAACCCACCAAAATAACTACACTCATTCTCCCAGAAGAATGTGCAACTGGGCTTCCTCCTTTCAATCCCAGACACTGAAACAGAAGGTGTCCAGCTGAAACCAAGTCTGCCTAAAACTGAGTTCCCTTACTGAGTTTATGATGATCTCTCTATCCAAAACTTTATCCCCTTTCTTGTCCCCTCTGATCTCAGTCCTCTGCTAACTGAACAGTAATCAACCAGTCAGATGACTATGATGTCAATAATGTCATTAATGTGCTAAAATTGCTATTATAGATACCATCACTTATGTACAAACACAGATTGTTTCTCCAGGGCAAGATGAGCTAACAGACCCTGAGTCATGGACCACCTGTCAAGAATCATGAATCAGAGGCATCCTGACTCACGAAACTAGGATTAAGAAATGTCACAAGATGATTAATTCCAGCCTCTTTGTTCTTCCCCTTTTAAAATAAAACCCTAACTCAAAGACCAGGTTGGAGTGGATTTGAGGCTTATCTTCCACTCTCTTGCTTAGCACTGTGCAATAAATGCTGTACTTTCCTTAACCACAACCTGGTGTCAGTAGATTGGTTTTGCTGAGCATTAAGTGAGTAGCCCGGAGTTTAGTTAAGTTACAATTTTTACAACCACGAAAGGACCACCATCCCGTGTAGACATCTCACCCACGGCACGTTGGCCCCTGGCCAGTGGTGGCTCTTAGATCCTGTCTAGCAGCTGCCTGAACGCTTCTGTCTCATGGAGAGCCCTGAGGGCTTTCTGCTGACTGGGCATGGTTGGCCGATGGAGCTCTCAGTTATGTGGTGAAAGACACAAGTCACTGGCTTGTTGAGAGGTCTCTGGCAAGTAGCAGAGCTCATGTGTGACAACAGCAGGGTATTCTTCTCTGATGCATTTGCCTTCATCTTTGGCAGGGCATTGGTTGGGATTTTCCCTTTTGAATTAGGGAACTATGACCCCGAGAGACCACTTTGCATTGGTTGGTTTGTTTGCTTGATATTTGACAACGCTGGCCGTGAACAGCTAATAATAGGTAATCAGAGCTCTTTTCCATCTTGTAGCCCCCTAGGGTGTATTTTACAGAATTGGGAAATTTTAGTTATGCATCTATGAAAAGAAAAAAATTGTATTTTATTGTAACACTGCTTAACTTCAGTACTCCTTAAAATCAGGAGAACAATGGCCCCTAATGGCTCTGTAAATTATAATGCCATTTATCAACTAGAACTGTTTTGTAAAAGGGAAGGAAAATGTGATGAAGTTCCTTATGTGTAGGCTTCTATGCTATTGTATTGCAGTGAGCCTTTGGGAACTTGGCTTTGAGCCTTTCGGAACTGGTTTGACTTATCTCGGTTTGACTTATGTACGTGTGCGAGTGTATATTTGTGTTGAAGCAGGTGCACTATTTTAGTTGGCAGACCCGGGCAACAAAAGTTCAGTTCCTAAAAACAGCCCTTTATGACGCATCCTATGAAATTGGACCACCTTATTTATGGTTCTGTGACTAAAGTCAAATGTATATTGGTAACACCACATGGTCACAATATTCTTTAGGCTCTGGAGAAAAATGACCAAGACAAGGCTCATTTAACAATCCAAAACTGGTTTTGCTGGCTTGATAAAACATCTTTTCAGAACTTTTACCCTAAGGGAACAAGTCCTTCTAGGGGAAAATTGCTTTTCTCTCCCTGTGCCTTTGAGATGTAAATGTTCTAACAGGCTCTCAGGAACTCACCTTTATCTTATCTAGACCATCTCCAATTCTTGAGACTGAAGAAAAAAAGGGAAAAGAGGCCTTTTAAAACTTATTCCAAGTCGTATTTATAACTAGTGAGTTTTATATTGTAACACCTGATTCATGACTAAGTTTTAAAATGAAGCGATGAAATCTCTGGTTGTGTCTCTCTATATGCTTATGTGTGCATTGTAAATATATGTCTTTATATTTGGATGGTCTTACCAAAAAAATTTTTTTAACATTTTTATTGAAGTATAATTGCTTTACAATGGTGTGTTAGTTTCTGCTTTATAACAAAGTGAATCAGCTATATGTATACATATATCCCCATATCTCCTCCTTCTTGTGTCTCCCTCCCACCCTCCCTATCCCAGCCTTCTAGGTGGGCACAAAGCACGGAGCTGATCTCCCTATGCTATGCAGCTGCTATGCAGCTGCTTCCCACTAGCTATCTATTTTACATTTGGTGATGTATATATGTCCATGCCACTCTCTCACTTTGTCCCAGCTTCCCCTTCCCCTTCCCCATGTCCTCAAGTCCTATGTCTGCGTCTTTATTCCTGTCCTGCCCCTAGGTTCTTCAGAACCTTTTTTTTTTTTTGGATTCCATATATATATGTTAGCATACGGTATTTGCTTTTCTCTTTCTGGCTTACTTCACTCTGTATGACAGTCTCTAGATCCATCCACCTCACTACAAATAACTCAAATTTCATTTCTTTTTATGGCTGAGTAATATTCCATTGTATATATGTGCCACGTCTTCTTTATGCATTCATCCGATGATGGACACTTAGGTTGTTTCCATCTCCTGGCTATTGTAAATAGAGCTGCAATGAACATTGTGGTACATAACCCTTTCTGAATTATGGTTCTCTCAGAGTATATGCCCAGTAGTGGGATTGCTGGGTCATATGGTGGTTCTATTTTTAGCTTTACAAGGAACCTCCATACTGTTCTCCATAGTAGCTGTATCAATTTACATTCCCACCAATAGTGCAAGAGTGTTCCCTTTTCTCCACACCCCCCCAGCATTTATTGTTTGTAGATTTTTTGATGATGGCCATTCTGACTGGTGTGAGGTGATACCTCATTTTAGTTTTGATATGCATTTCTCTAATGATTGGTGATGTTGATCAGCCCTTCATGTGTTTGTTGGCAGTCTGTATGCCTTCTTTGGAGAAATGTCTGTTTAGGTCTTCTGCCCATCTTTGGATTGGGTTGTTTTTTTTTTGATATTGAGCTGCACGAGCTGCTTGTAAATTTTAGAGATTAATCCTTTGTCAGTTGCTTCATTTGCAAATATTTTCTCCCATTCTGAGGGTTGTCTTTTGGTCTTGTTTATGTTTTCCTTTGCTGTGCAAAAGCTTTGAAGTTTCATTAGGTCCCATTTTTTTGTTTTTATTTCCATTTCTCTAGGAGGTGGGTCAAAAAGGATCTTGCTGTGATGTATGTCATAGAGTGTTCTGCCTGTGTTTTCCTCTAAGAGTTTGATAGTGCCTGGCCTTACATTTAGGTCTTTAATCCATTTGGAGTTTATTTTTGTGTATGGTGTTAGGGAGTGTTCTAATTCCATTCTTTTACATGTAGCTGTCCAGTTTTCCCAGCACCACTTATTGAAGAGGCTGTCTTTTCTCCATTGTATATTCTTGCCTCCTTTACCAAAGATAAAGTGACCATATGTGTGTGGGTTTATCTCTGGGCTTTCTATCCTGTTCCATTGATCTATATTTCTGTTTATGTGCCAGTACCATACTGTCTTGATTACTGTAGCTTTGTAGTATAGTCTGAAGTCAGGGAGCCTGATTCCTCTAGCTCTGTTTTTCTTTCTCAACATTACTTTGGCTATTCGCGGTCTTTTGTGTTTCCATACAAATTGTGAAATTCTTTGTTCTAGTTCTGTGAAAAATGCCATTGGTAGTTTGATAGGGATTGCATTGAACCTGTAGATTGCTTTGGGTAGTATAGTCATTTTCACAGTGTTGATTCTTCCAATCCAAGAACATGGTATATCTCTCCATCTGTTTCCATCATCTTTAATTTCTTTCATCAGTGTCTTATAGTTTTCTGCATACAGGTCTTTTGTCTCCCTAGGTAGCTTTATTCCTAGATATTTTATTCTTTTTGTTGCAATGGTAAATGGGAGTGTTTTCTTAATTTCTCTTTCAGGTTTTTTGTCGTTAGTGTATAGGAATGCAAGAGATTTCTGTACATTAATTTTGTATCCTGCTAATTTACCAAATTGATTGATTAGCTCTAGTAGTTTTCTGGTAGCATCCTTAGGATTCTCTACGTATAGTATCGTATTATCTGCAAACAGTGACAGCTTTACTTCTTCTTTTCTGATTTGGATTACTTTTATTTCTTTTTATTCTCTGATTGCTGTGGCTAAAACTTCCAAAACTATGTTGAATAATAGTGGTAAGAGTGGACAACCTTGTCTTCTTCCTGATCATAGAGGAATTGGTTTCAGTTTTTCACCATTGAAAACGATGTTGGCTGTGGGTTTGTCATATATGGCCTTTATTATGTTGAGGTAAGTTCCCTCTATGCCTACTTTCTGTAGGGATTTTATCATAAATGGGTGTTGAATTTTGTCCAAAGCTTTTTCTGCATCTATTGAGATGATCATATGGTTTTTCTCCTTCAATTTGTTAATATGGTATATCACATTGATTGATTTGTGTTTATTGAAGAATCCTTGCATTCCTGGGATAAACCCCATTTGATCATGGTGTATTATCCTTTTAATGTGCTGTTGGATTCTGTTTCCTAGAATTTTGTTGAGGAGTTTTGCATCTATATTCATCAGTGATATTGGCTTGTAGTTTTCTTTCTTTGTGACATGTTTGTCTGGTTTTGGTATCAGGGTGATGGTGACCTTGTAGAATGATTTTGGGAGTGTTCCTCCCTCTGCTATATTGTGGAAGAGTTTGAGAAGGATAGGTGTTAGCTCTTCTCTAAATGTTTGATAGAATTCACCTGTGAAGCCATCTGGTCCTGGGCTTTTGTTTGTTGGAAGATTTTAAATCACAGTCTCAATTTCAGTGCTTGTGATTGGTCTGTTTATATTTTCTATTTCTTCCTGGTTCAGTCTCGGAAGGTTGTGCTTTTCTAAGAATTTGTCCAATTCTTCCAGGTTGTCCATTTTATTGGCATATAGTTGCTTGTAGTAATCTCTCATGACACTTTGTATTTCTGCAATGTCAGTTGTTACTTCTCCTTTTTCATTTCTAATTCTATTGATTTGAGTCTTCTCCCTTTTTTTCTTGTTGAGTCTGGCTAATGGTTTATCCATTTTGTTTATCTTATCAAAGAACCAGCTTTTAGTTTTATTGATCTTTGCTATTGTTTCCGTCATTTCTTTCTCATTGATTTCTGATCTGATCTTTATGATTTCTTTCCTTCTGCTAACTTTGGGGTTTTTTGTTCTTTCTCTATTTGCCTTAGGTGTAAGGGATTGTTTATTTGAGATGTTGTTTCTTGCTTCTTGAGGTAGCATTGTATTGCTCTAAACTTCCGTCTTAGAACTGCTTTTGCTGCATCCCATAGGTTTTGGGTCATCGTGTTTTCATTGTCATTTGTCTCTAGGTATTTTTTGATTTCCTCTTTGATTTCTTCAGTGATCTCTTGGTTTTTTAGTAGTGTACTGTTCAGCCTTTATGTATTTGTATTTTTTACAGATTTTTTCCTGTAATTGATATCTAGTGTCATAATGTTGTGATTGGAAAAGATACTTGATACGATTTCAATTTTCTTAAATTTACCAAGGCTTGATTTGTGACCCAAGATATGATCTGTCCTGGAGAATGTTCCATGAGCACTTGAGAAGAAAGGGTATTCTGTTGTTTTTGGATGGAATGTCCTATAAATATCAATTAAGTCCATCTTGTTTAATGCTTGTGTTTCCTTATTTATTTTCCTTTTGGATGATCTATCCATTGGTGAAAGTGGGGTGTTAAAGTCCCCTACTATGAATGTGTTACTGTCGATTTCCCCTTTTATGGCTGTTAGCATTTGCCTTATGTATTGAGGTGCTCCTATGTTGGGAGCATAAAAATTTACAATTGTTATATCTTCTTCTTGGATTGATCATTATGTAGTGTCCTTCTTTGTCTCTTGTAATAATCTTGATTTTAAAGTCTGTTTTGTCTGATATGAGAATTGCTACTCCAGCTTTCTTTTGATTTCCATTTGCATGGAATATCTTTTTCCATTCCCTCACTTTCAGTCTGTATGTGTCCCTAGGTCTGAAGTGGGTCTCTTGTAGACAGCATATATACGGGTCTTGTTTTTGTATCCATTTAGCCAGTCTATGTCTTTTGGTTGGAGCATTTAATTCATTTACATTTTAGGTAGTTATCAATATGTATGTTCTTATTAGCATTTTCTTGATTGTTTTGGGTTTGTTTTTGCAGGTTCTTTTCTTCTCTTGTGTTTCCTGCCTAGAGAAGTTCCTTTAGCATTTGTTGTGAAGCTGGTTTGGTGATGCTGAATGCTCTTAGCTTTTGCTTGTCTGTAAAGGTCTTAATTTCTCTGTCGAATCTGAATGAGATCCTTGCTGGGTATAGTAATCTTGGTTGTAGGTTTTTCCCTTTCATCACTTTAAATACGTCCTGCCACTCCCTTCTGGCCTGCAGAGTTTCTGCTGAAAGAGCAGCTGTTAAGCTTATGGGGATTACCTTGTATGTTATTTGTTGTTTTTCCCTTGCTGCTTTTAATATTCTTCTTTGTGCTTAATATTTGATAGTTTGATTAATATGTGTCTTGGTGTGTTTCTCCTTGGATTTATCCTGTATGGGACTTTCTGCGCTTCCTGGACTTGATTGACTATATCCTTTCCCATATTAGGGAAGTTTTCAACTATAATCTCTTCAAATATTTTCTCAGTCCCTTCCTTTTTCTCTTCTTCTGGGACCCCTAGAATTCGAATGTTGGTGCATTTAATGTTGTCCCAGAGGTCTCTGAGACTGTCCTCAATTCTTTTCATTCTTTTTTTTTATTCTGCCCTGTGGTAGCTATTTCCACTACTTTATCTTCCAGGTCACTTATCCGTTCTTCTCCCTCAGTTATTTTGCTATTGATTCCTTCTAGAGAGTTTTTAATTTCATTTATTGTGTTGTTCATCATTGTTTGTTTTCTCTTTAGTTCTTCTAGGTCCTTGTTAAATGTTTCTTGCATTTTCTCCATTCTATTTCCAAGATTTTGGATCACCTTTACTATCATTACTCTGAATTCTTTTTCAGGTAGACTGCCTATTATTTGTTTGGTCTGGTGAGTTTTTACCTTGCTCCTTCATCTGCTGTGTGTTTCTGTGTCTTCTCATTTTGCTTAACTTATTGTGTTTGGGGTTTCCTTTTTGCAGGCTGCAGGTTCGTAGTTCCCGTTGTTTTTGGTGTCTGCCCCTAGTGGCTAAGTTTGGCTCAATGGGTTGTGTAGGCTTCCTGGTGGAGGAGACTGGTGTCTGTTTTCTGGTGGATGAGGCTGGATCTTGTCTTTCTGGTGGTATGACCATGTCCAGTGGTGTGTTTTGGGGTGTCTGTGACCTTATTATGATTTTAGGCAGCCTCTCTATTAATGGTTGGGGTTGTGTTCCTGTCTTGCTAGCTGTTTGGCATAGGGTGTCCGGCACTGTAGCTTGCTGGTCGTTGAGTGGAGCTGGGTCTTAGCATTGAGATAGAGATGTCTGGGAGAGATTTCACCATTTGATATTATGTGGAAGCTGGGAGGTCTCTTGTAGACCAATGTCCTCAACTCAGCTCTCCCACCTCAGAGGCACAGGCCTGACACCTGGCCAGAGCACGAAGACCCTGCCAGCCACACGGCTCAGAAGAAAAGGGAGAAAAAAAGAAAGAAAGAAAGAAAAAGAAATAAATAAAATATTAAAAAAAAATTTAAGTAATAAAAAAAGAAAGAGAGAAGAGAGCAACCAAACCAAAACACAAATCCACCAATGATAACAAGTGCTAAAAAGTATAGTAAAAAAAAAAAAAATATATATATATATATATATATATGGACAGACAGAACCCTAGGACAAATAGTAAAAGCAAAGCTATAGAGACAAAATCACACAAAGAAGCATACATATACACACAAAAAGCGAAAAAGGAAAAAAAAAATATATCTATATATAAAAAAAAAATGGAAGAGAGCAACGAAATCAATAAACAAATCTACCAATGATAATAAGTTCTAAATACTAAACTAAGATAAACATGAGACCAGAAACTAATTAGATGCAGAAAGCAAACCCCAAGTCTACGGTTGCTCCCAAACTCCACCACCTCAATTTTGGGATGATTCGTTGTCTATTCATGTATTCCACAGATGCAGGGTACATCAGGTTGACTGTGGAGATTTAATCCGCTGCTCCTGAGGCTGATGGGAGAAATTTCCCTTTTTTTTCTTTGTTCACACAGCTCCTGGGGTTCAGCTTTGGATTTGGCCCCGTCTCTGCATGTAGGTCGCCTGAGGGCATCTGTTACTACCTGGACAGGATGGGGTTAAAGTAGCAGCTGATTCAGAGGCTCTGCCTCATTCGGGTCAAGGGTAGGGAGGGGTACAGAACGTGGAGCGAGACTGCGTTGGCAGAGGCCCGCATGATGTTGCATTAGCCTGAGGCATGCCGTGTGTTCTCCTGGGGACGTTGTCCCTGGATCACGGGACCCTGGCAGTGGTGGGCTGCACAGGCTCCTGGGATGGGAGGTGTGGATAGTGACCTGTGCTTGCACACAGGCTTCCTGGTGGCTGCAGCAGCAGCCTTACTGTCTCCTGCCCATCTCTTGTGTTCAAGCTGATAGCCGCGGCTCACGCCCATCTCTGGAGCTCGTTTAGGTGATGCTCTGAGCACCCCTTCCTCGTGCAGCCTGAAACAACGGTCTCTTGCCTCTTAGGCAGCTCCAGACTTTTTCCCAGACTCCCTCCCAGCCAGCTGTGGCGCACTAGCCCCTTTCAGGCTGTGTTCACGCCACCAACCCCAGTCCTCTCTCTGGAATCTGACCTCTGAAGCCAGAGCCTCAGCTCCCAGCCCCCACCCGCCCTAGTGGGTGAGCAGACAAGACTCTTGGGCTGGTGAGTGCTGGTTGGCACCGATCCTCCATGCGAGAATCTCTCCACTTTGCCCTCTGCACCCCTGTTGCTGCAATCTCCTCTGTGGCTCTGAAGCTTCCCCCTCCCGCCCAGCCCTTGTCTCTGCCCGTGAAGGGGCTTCCTAGTGTGTGGAAACTTTTCCTCCTTCACAGCTCCCTCCCAGAGGTGCAGGTCCCGTCCCTATTCTTTTGTTTCTGTTTTTTCTTTTTTGTTTTGCCCTGCCCAGGTACCTGGGAAGTTTCTTGCCTTTTGGAAAGTCTGAGGTCTTCTGCCAGCGTTCAGTAGGTGTTCTACAGGAGTTGTGCCACATGTAGATGTATTTCTGATGTATTTGTGGGGAGGAAGGTGATCTCCAAGTCTTACTCCTCTGCCATCTTGAAGATCTCAGTCTTACCAAAATTAATTTCTAAATAGCTCTATTTAATCGGCTTAAAGGAAGTTGAGTGCATACATAATTCCCAGAAATATAAAAGTAACTAACCCCAGTGAATTTCAGGTTTACATGAACTGGGAAATATTTCATATTAAATTAATATTTGGTATTAAAGTTAGTTTAAGTGAACTGGTTTAATTAATACAGACATGTCGGGACTTCCTTGGTGGTCCAGTGGCAAAGAGTCCATGCTCCCAATGCAGGGGACCCGAGTTCGATCCCTGGGTAGGGAACTATATCCCACATGCCACAACTAAGAGTTCTCATGCTGCAACTAAAGATCCCATATGCTTCCAGGAAGATCCCGCACGCAGCAACAAAGATCCCATGTACTGCAATTAAGACCTGGCATAGCCAAGTAAATACATAAATAAATATTAAAAGAAAATACAGACATGTCTTTAGAGCCATCAACATTAAGTATAATAATTTTATCGTACCTAGGTTTACTAAACATCAAATAAGATCTTATTATATCTGTTACAAAATTTGTCAGCAAAAACAATAATAACTTGGTATGATGAAATTTTTATAAGTCAATTAAATATCAATGAGATAAAAGCTTTTAGGTAAACTCTTCAAGGATAATTATGTTTTAGGAATGTCTGCTTAAAAACAGTGTCTCCAGCTTTTGGTTGCTTGAAACTTTAAATTTTTGCTAAATTAAGTAATGAAAGTTTTCAAAATATCTAGGTCATTCCCAAATAAAATAAAATACTGGAACATTAATTGCTGAACATAGGCTTCCTTTTACAGAGACACTAAAGATATTTAGAACTATTAATAAATATGTTTAGTGTCACACCAAGACATTTTTGGAATGTAAGCACATGTTTTGAGAAATTACAAATAATATTTATAAGTTTGCCAATCTACAGAATGCTAATGTAAGACAGATCATAATTGCTTACTTCTTACTTTTCACTAGAAATTAAGGTTTTTAAGAGTTGAGAATTCTAATTATATATGTAATTAAAACTGAAAATTAATAAGGAAAACATCTTTGTATGCAAGGAAAAAGAAGGTATGAGGAATGGAAAGGCATCTTGTTAAGGGAAAATAATTTTGTCTGAAATCTGGTTATTTCTAAATAGGAGAGAAAATAAGGAACAAATTAATATAGATATAGAAAGTTGTAGAAGATTTGCAAGAGGCAAAAAAATCTTTAGAAAGGAATTCGAGTCCCTCCCATCAGGAAACTTACACAAGCCTCTTAGATAGCCTCATCCACCAGAGGGCAGACAGCAGAAGCAAGAAGAACTATAATCCTGAAGCCTGTGGAACAAAAACCATACACAGAAAGATAAACAAGATGAAAAGGCCGAGGGCTATGTACCAGATGAAGGAACAAGATAAAACCCCAGGTAAATAACTAAAGGAAATGGAGATAGGCAATCTTCCAGAAAAAGAATTCAGAAGAATGATAGTGAAGATGATCCAGGACCTCAGAAAAAGAGTGGAGGCAAAGATCGAGAAGATGCAAGAAATGTTTAACAAAGATCTATAAGAATTAAAGAACAAACAAACAGAGATGGGCTTCCCTGGTGGAGCAGTGGTTGAGAGTCTGCCTGCCGATGCAGGGGACATGGGTTCATGCCCCGGTCCAGGAATATCCCACATGCCACGGAGCAGCTGGGCCCGTGAGCCATGGCTGCTGAGCCTGCATGTCTGGAGCCTGTGCTCCACCACGGGAGAGGCCACAACAGTGAGAGGCCTGCGTACCGCAAAAAAAAAAACAAAAAAATATACGAAACAGAGATGAACAATACAATAACAGAATGAAAAATACACTAGAAGGAATCAATAGCAGAACAACTGTGGCAGAAGAACGGATAAGTGACCTGGAAGACAGAATGGTGGAATTCACTGCTGCAGAACAGAATAAAGAAAAAAGAATGAAGAGAAATGAAGACAGCCTAGGTGACCTCTGGGACAACATTAGACACAACAACATTCGCATTATAGGGGTCCCAGAAGGAGAAGAGAGAGAAAGGACCCAAGAAAATATTTGAAGAGATTATAGTTGAAAACTTCCCTAACATGGGAAAAGAAATAGCCACCCAAGTCCAGGAAGTGCAGAGAGTCCCATACAGGATAAACCCAAGGAGAAACATGCCAAGATACATAGTAATCAAATTGGCAAAAATTAAAGACAAAGAAAATTATTGAAAGCAGCAAGGGAAAAACGCAAATAACATACAAGAGACCTCCCATAAGGTTAACAGCTGATTTCTCAGCAGAAACTCTACAAGCCAGAAGGGAGTGGCATAATATACTTAAAGTGATGAAAGGGAAGAACCTACAACCAAGATTACTCTACCTGACAAGGATCTCATTCAGATTCGATGGAGAATTCAAAAGCTTTACAGACAAGCAAAAGCTATGAGAATTCAGCACCACCAAACCAGCTCTACAACAAATGCTACAGGAACTTCTCTAGGCAGGAAACACAAGAGAAGAAAAGAACCTGCAAAAACAAACCCAAAACAATTAAGAAAATGGTAATAGGAACATACATATCGATAATTACCTTAAACTGGAATGGATTAAATGCTCCAAGCAAAAGACACAGGCTTGCTGAATGGATACAAAAACAAGACCCATATATATATGCTGTCTACAAGAGACCCACTTCAGACCTAGGGACACATACAGACTGAAAGTGGGGTGATGGGAAAAGATATTCCATGCATGGAAATCAAAAGAAAGCTGGAGTAGCAATACTCATATCAGATAAAATAGACTTTAAAATAAAGAATGTTACAAGAGACAAGGAAGGACACTATGTAATGATCAAGGGATCAATCCAAGAAGAAGATATAACAATTATAAATGCTTATGCACCCAACACAGGAGCACCTTAATACATAAGTCAACTGCTAACAGCTCTAAAAGAGGAAGTCGACAGTAACACAATAATAGTGGGGGACTTTAACGCCTCACTTACAGCAATGGACAGATCATCCAAACAGAAAATTAATAGGAAAACACAAGCTTTAAATGACACAATAGACCAGATAAATTTAATTGATATTTATAAGACATTCCATCCAAAAACAGCAGATTACACTTTCTTCTCAAGTGCGCACGGATCATTCTCCAGGATAGATGACATCTTGGGTCACAAATCAAGCCTCAGTAAATTTAAGAAAATTGAAATCATATCAAGCATCTTTTCTGACCACAACTCTATGAGATTAGAAATTAATTACAGGGAAAAAAACGTTAAAAACACAAACACATGGAGGGTAAACAATACGTTACTAAATAACCAAGAGATCACTGAAGAAATCAAAGAGGAAATCAAAAAATACCTAGAGACAGATGACCATGAAAACACGACGATCCAAAACCTATGGGATGCAGCATAAGCAGTTCTAAGAGGGAAGTTTATAGCTATACAAGCCTACCTCAAGAAACAAGAAAAAACTCAAATAAACAATCTAACCTTACACCTAAAGGAACTAGAGAAAGAACAAACAAAACCCAAAGTTAGCAGAAGGAAAGAAGTCATAAAGATCAGAGCAGAAATAAATGAAATAGAAACAAAGAATACAATAGCAAAGATCAATAAAAGTAAAAGCTGGTTGTTTGAGAAGATAAACAAAATTGTTAAATATTAGCCAGACTCATCAAGAAAAAGAGGGAGAGGACTCAAATCAATAAAATTAGAAATGAAAAAGGAGAAGTTACAATGGACACCGCAGAAATACAAAGCATCCTAAGAGTACTACAAGCAATTCTATGCCAATAAAATGGACAACCTGGAAAAAATGGGCAAATTCTTAGAAAGGTATAACCTTCCAAGTCTGAACCAGGAAGAAATAGAAAATATGAACAGACCAATCACAAGTACTGAAATTGAAAGTTGATTAAAAATCTTCCAACAAACAAAAGCCCAGGACCAGATAGCTTCACAGGTGAATTCTATCAAACATTTAGAGAAGCGCTAACACCCATCCTTCTCAAACTCTTCCAAAAAGTTGCAGAGGAAGGAACACTCCCAAATTCATTCTATGAGGCCACCATCACCCTGATACCAAAACCAGACAAAGATACTACAAAAAAAGAAAATTACAGACCAATATCACTGATTGAATATAGATGCAACAATCTCCAACAAAATACTAGCAAACAGAATCCAACAACACACCATGATCACACACCATGATCAAGTGGGATTTATCCCAGTGAAGCAAGGATTCTTCAATATATGCAAATCAATCAATGTGATACACCATATTAACAAATTGAAGAATAAAAACCATATGATTGGGCTTCCCTGGTGGCGCAGTGGTTGAGAGTCCGCGTGCCGATGCAGGGGACATGGGTTCGTTCCCCGGTCCGGGAAGATCTCACATGCCACGGAGCGGCTGGGCTCGTGAGCCATGGCCATTGAGCCTGCGTGTCCAAAGCCTGTGCTCCGCAATGGGAGAGGCCACAACAATGAGAGGCCCATGTACCAAGAAACAAAGAAAAACAAAAAACATATGATCATCTCAATAGACGCAGAAAAAGCTTTTGACAAAATTCAACACCCATTTATGATAAAAACCCTACAGAAAGTGGGCATAGAGGGAACCTACCTCAACATAATAAAGGCCATATATGACATACCCACAGCAAACATTCTCAATGGTGCAAAACTGAAGGCACTTCCTCTAAGATCAGGAACAAGACAAGGATGTCCACTCTCACCACTCTTATTCAACTAATTTTGGAAGTTCTAGCCATGGCAATCAGAGAAGAAAAAGAAATAAAAGGAATACAAATCAGAAAAGAAGAAGTAAAACTCTCACTGTTTGCAGATGACATGATACTATACATAGAGAATACTAAAGATGCCACCAGAAAACTACTAGAGCTAATCAATGAATTTGGTAAAGTTGCAGGATACAAAATTAATGCAGAGAAATCTCTTGCATTCCTATACACTAACGATGAAAAATCTGAAAGAGAAATTAAGGAAACACTTCCATTTACCACTGCACCAAAAAGAATAAAATACCTAGGAATAAAGCTACCTAGGGAGACAAAAGACCTGTATGCAGAAAACTATAAGACACTGATGAAAGAAATTAAAGATGATACCATCAGATGGAGAGATATACCACGTTCTTGGATTGGAAGAATCAATATTGTGAAAATGACTATACTACCCAAAGCAATCTACAGGTTCAATGCAATCCCTATCAAATTACCAATGGCAATTTTTACAGAACTAGAACAAGAAATCTTAAAATTTGTATGGAGACACAGAAGACCCTGAATAGCCAAAGCAGTCTTGGGGGAAAAAAACGGAGCTGGAGGAATCAGGCTCCCTGACTTCAGACTATACTACAAAGCTACAGTAATCAAGACAATATGGTACTGGCACAAAAACAGAAATATAGATCAATGGAACAGGAGAGAAAGCCCAGAGATAAACCCACGCACCTATGGTCAACTAGTCTATGACAAAGGAGGCAAAGATATACAATGGAGAAAAGACAGTCTCTTCAATAAGTGGTGCTGGGAAAACTGGACAGCTACATGTAAAAGAATGAAATTAGAACACTCCCTAACACCATACAGAAAAATAAACTCAAAATGGATTAGAGACCTACATGTAAGACCGGGCACTATAAAACTCTTAGAGGAAAACATAGGAAGAACACTCTTTGACATAAATCACAGCAAGATATTTTTTGATCCACCTCCTAAGGTAATGGAAATAAAAACAAAAATAGAGAAATAGGACCTAATGAAACTTCAAATCTTTTTTTTTTTTTTTTTTGCGGTACATGGGCCTCTCACTGTTGTGGCCTCTCTCGTTGTGGAGCACAGTCTCCAGACGCGCAGGCTCAGTGGCCATGGCTCACGGGCCCAGCTGCTCCGCGGCATGTGGTATCTTCCCGGACCAGGGCACGAACCCATGTCCCCTGCATCAGTAGGCGGACTCTCAACCACTGCACCACCAGGGGAGCCCATCTTCAAAGCTTTTGCACAGCAAAGGAAACCATAAACAAGACGAAAAGACAGCCCTCAGAATGGGAGAAAATATTTGCAAATGAATCATCAGACAAAGGTTCATCTCCAAAATATATAAACAGATCATGCAATATTAAAAAAATAAAACAATGCAATCCAAAAATGGATAGAAGACCTAAATAGACATTTCTCCAAAGAAGACATACAGATGGCCAAGAAGCACATGAAGAGCTGCTCAACATCACTAATTATTAGAGAAATGCAAATCAAAACTACAATGAGGTATCACCTCACACCAGTTAGAATGGGCATCATCAGAAAATCTACGAACAACAAATGCTGGAGAGGGTTTGGAGAAAAAAGGAACCCTCTTGCACTGTTTTGGGGACTGTAAATTGATACAGCCACTATGGAGAACAGTATGGAGGTTCCTTAAAGAACTAAAAATAGCACTACCATATGACCCAGCAATCCCACTACTGGGCATATACCCAGAGAAAACCATAACTCAAAAAGACACATGCACCCCAATGTTCATTGCAGCACTATTTACAATAGCCAGGTCATGGAAGCAACGTAAATGCCCAGTGGCAGACAAATGGATGAAGAAGTTGTGGTACCTATATACAATGGAATATTGCTCAGCCATAAAAAGGAACGAAATTGGGTCATTTGTAGAGATGTGGATGCATCTAGAGAGTATCATACAGAGTGAAGTAAGTCAGAAAGAGAAAAACAAATATCATATATTAATGCATATATGTGGAACCTAGAAAAATGGTACAGACGAACCAGTTTGCAGGGCAGAATTAGAGACACAGATGTAGAGAACAAACCTATGGACACCAAGGGGGGAAAGTGGTGGGGGGTTGGTGGTGTGATGAACTGGGAGATTGGGATTGACATGTATACACTGATGTGTACAAAATGGATGACTAATAAGAAAAAAAATACATAAAAGTTGAGTGGAAATACAAAGAAAATTCCTAGAGAAAAAAAAGGAATTCTGTGTGTGGTCAGGAGTAACTAAAATCAGAATGAATTTGAGTAAATCAATGTTAATATTAAAGGTAAGATGGTGAAAAACCTGAATTTGGTTTCTCTCTGTCAAGAGAACAAAGGGTTTTTGTTCTTTTTTTTTAATTTTGAGCTGCTTTTGGTAACATCATAAGTTTCTTTACAAGCTTTTAAGAAATTTGTTGTAACTCTTTGTATTTGCTTTTGATATTTTTTTGTTTTTTTTTTTGCGGTACGCGGGCCTCTCACTATTGTGGCCTCTCCCGTAGTGGAGCACAGGCTCCAGACACGCAGGTTCAGCATCCATGGCTCACGGGCCCAGCCGCTCCATGGCATGTGGGATCTTCCCGAACCAGGGCATGAGCCCATGTCCCCTGCATCGACAGGCGGACTTTCAACCACTGAGCCACCAGGGAAGCCCTGCTTTTGATATATTTTATTGTCAGTTTGGTTAAGTGAATAAGTACTGTTTCACAGTGACCTATGACCCTATTTGACTAAGTGTTTTGAAACTTTTTGATATTTTTGACAAATTTCCCAAAGGTCAAATTCTAATTAAAGTTCATTTGACCTCTAGCTAACTTTGAGTTTTCTAAAGGGCCCCTGAAGAACCTCAGAGAGAGATATTAAACTAACTAGGATTATTTGGTATTTTAAATTACATGGGAAGCATTGTCAAAGAGTGATAAACATTCTCAGGTTATACTGTATGGGTAAATATTGTTAATATAGATATGTTAGAAATTATATGGAATTCCTAAAAAATCTGGTATGCCCTAATAAAACGCTATCAGTCATAATTCTAGTTATTACCTTACAATGTTGTCTGTCATAGCAGTAACCAAGTTTCTTTGTCAGTTGCATTGTAATAAGATCTTTAATGATGCCTTTTGAAGTTTTTTGTCATTTATAGAGTTTATTATTGTACTATAATGCTTTTGCAAAAAATGCCTCATCTTCAAGAAGATTCATGGAAAGTACAGGTTTCTGATATCTTGCAGATTATGCCACTGAACTGGGTAAGAAAAATGAATCCTGATGAAGGATTCATTACATAGGACTGAGTGAACTGGAGAATATGGTTTTATAAAATGGTTTTTATCTGAAATATTACTGACTTTAATCTGTGTTCTCCAGATATAAGTAAAGCTTTCCCCTTAAGCTAATTATGACTTCCAGCAGCTTGATAAATTATACCTTCATAAGGAGAACTGAAATACTTATCTTTTCTCTCTACCTGATCCCTCCAGAAATTGTAAACTCTTAGGTTTCCAGCAGCCTTATCAGGTGAATAAGGAAGATCACCTCCTGACAGGTGCAGGAATCTCAAGATATTTGGGGGTCCTCGAGAAGAGAAGAATTCACCCAAACCTATAGATATCGCAAGCAGAATCTGTGATAAGCCCTTGGCTGGAGTGGCTTTCCTGGCCTTGAGAGTCCTTTTAAAAAGTTCCATCTGAGATTCCTTATGAAAAGTTCCAGCACAGCTGATTTAAAAGAGCCTATATGATCAATTACACTTTTGTAAATAATCAGGCCAAGTTTACTAAAACCAGACTTACTTTGCAAACAAATTAGTCTTTAAAAATTTTTTTTCTATTTGTTTAATTTATTTCTTTATTATTTTTTTGGGCTGTGTTGGGTCTTCGTTGCTGCACGCAGGCTTTCTCTAGTTGCAGCAGGAGAGTGGGGGCTACTCTTTGTTGTGGTGTGCAGGCTTCTCATTGCGATGGCTTCTCTGGTTGTAGGAGCACGGGCTCTAGGGGCGCAGGCTTCAGTAGTTGCAGCACGCAGGCTCAGTAGTTGTGGCTTGTGGGCTCTAGAGCGCAGGCTCAGTAGTTGTGGCGCATGGGCTTAGTTGCTCCTCAGCATGTGGGATCTTCCTGGACCAGGGCAGGAACCTGTGTCCTCTGCACTGGCAGCACCACCAGGGAAGCCCGACAAATTAGTCTTAATTTGGCTATATTTGGTAGAAATTAGGGTAATTTTAGAGAGAAAAAGATTATGTTCCAGTGGATATTAAATTCTAGTTTTGTTAGTTGAGAACTGTATTTACTGCCTAAGACTCACTTCCCAGATAACTCCTTGTTATTATACTACATTATTGTAAAGTTTAATTGAATTATTAAAAGGACACTCTAAATTTGTTTCTGAAGCTTATCACAGCAGTTTATCTTTGGATGAAGATCAGATGCCCCATGACCTGCAACCAGGAAATTATTCATCCTGGAAAAGGCATCAGTTAAAGGACTGTCTCTAACCTAGATGAAAAGACCCTTATTAGGTACTCTTAAGTAGCTCTTGCACAGCAAAACTGAAAGGAATTGACTCTTGAATTCAGATTTCCCACTTAAGGAGGGTTTCTTCACTGGACTGGCCTACAGAAAGGACTACTGACCGCAAATGACACCCACATCAAGATGAGAAGGAGAAGAAGATGACAGCTGTGGTAGACTGTTGACCCAAGAATCTAGACCAGGTCTGTAAGACCCATCTTATTAATTCAATTGAACTGTTTACCAAATGTTTTTCTCCTATCAAAATTGAAAGTTATTATTTTACTTCTAACCATACTGTTGCCCCAATGTTCAGGATAGAAGGAAAATTCTCTAGTGAAGTTTTCAGAGTATAACTGCTCATGACAGGTATCACTGCTTGCTTTAGGTCTTCTGCTAAAAGCACATGTACAATATTTGTGTGACAATTTGGTGTAATGGATAAAATGTATATCCTATAAAATGTTTCCCCATAATCAGACCTCTGAACTTGTTCACTATGTCTGATTAGTTTTCACCCAATGTAGATAACTAGGCATATCTCTCTGTCTATGTATATATAGAGATAGATAGACATAGTAGATATAGATATCTATATAGATATAGCTATAGATATACATAAACAAAAAGGAGGTCTAGTACTGAGGGACATGATGGATTCAGGGAGGCAGCAATCATCTTGGCATCACAGGACAAATATTTTGATCTATTGAAAGATTTGCAAACAAAAGTGTAAATGATCAAAGAAATTTTCACATATTGAGGTCTGGGAAAGTCATTCTGGCTTATACATCATTTAAATTAAACTGGAACAGCCTATTCTGTGGCTTGTTGAACATACATTGTATTACATCTGCTTTAAGCATTAAGGAAAAAATTGTATTTAGAAATCAAAATAGAGTAACTGTGGTTCAGACATCCCAAATAGAACTGGGTGGCCATGGTTTCAGATTTCTTCCTATATTACTGAGGACTTGAATTTTCTGAACTGTATCAGACTCAAGAACACCACCAGCTGTTCTCAACATCTGCTAGCAGCCCTCAACTGCAACCTTATGGTCTCAAGGTGACTATGAAATCTTGATCTTACTTTAGGAATATTAGTAACAAATGAGACAGCTTTAGCCTCCCAGCAGAAGGCATTAGATTCTTTAGCCAGACTAGTACTCGACAATAAAATTGCTTTAGAATAGATTTTAGCAGAAAAAGGAAACATATGTGTAGTAGCTAATAGCTCCTGTTATGTATATGTTAATACCATATCAGAAGTTAAAACCTACTTACACAGAATTAGGAAATTGGCTACCTGGCTACAAGTCTCCCCATTAGTACCAGGTCCAGGCTGGTTTTCAGGCTTATTCTCCTGAATTCCTCAGGGAACAAGATCTATTTTCCAAGGTTTATTAAAGTTTGGGTTGTCACTCCTCTTACTTCTAATTGGTTATCTGATTATAAAATGCGCTGTACAGGGAGATCAGCTCAGTGTTTTGTGACCACCTAGAGGGGTGGGATAGGGAGGTTGGGAGGGAGACACAAGAGGGAGGAGATATGGGGATATATGTATAGCTGATTCACGTTGTTATACAGCAGAAACTAACCATTGTAAAGCAATTATACTCCAATAAAGATGTTTTGAAAAATAAATAAATAAAATGTGCTATAAGCTGTTGCACCAAAATGGTGGACCAGGGGACTAAAATTTAATCACATAAGTCTTGGGTCTAAGACCTGGAACTCGGAAACATGTCCAACTTGGTATGCAATGTTTCCATTCCCCAAAATGAGGCAGGACTATGCCCCATTTCAGCAGGAAATAGAATAGTCATCACTCTGTTCCCTCAAAGATTTGGGGGAAAGTTAAAACAGGAGTGGGGATTGATGCCGAAATCTCAACTTCTCTGTACACCAGTGCCAAATCAAATCTGAGAGACAGAGTTTTGGGTGAAGTAGAAAAGGATAGCTTTGTTACTTTGCCAGGCAAAGGGGGACGCAGCGGGCTCCTGCCTCAAAAAACTATGTGTCCCAACCCAGGACGATTTGATGAGGAGTTTTGACAATACTTCCCAAGGGTGGGGTTGCTGACAAGATTAGGGTGTGTGCTGTCTCAGATGGTCAGGTCTCCTAATCTTGACTCAGGTGGTTTCTTGGCTGCTCCTCCCTTGATTAGCAACTGTTCGAATCTGCCCTTTAGAACTCCAGGAAGGTCACGGAGGCTGGAGTCTTGCCTATAAGAAATGGGGGACAAAAAGAAACCTCTGTGCCTGGGAGCCCCACAGGGCCCTGCTCAGTTTCAGGATTGAAGCCAAGTCCCCCTAAAATTGAGTTTCTTTACTGAGTTTATGATTAATCTCTCTACCCAAAACTTTATCCCCTTTCTTATCCCCTCTGACCTCAATCATCTGCTAACTAAACAGTAATCAACAGAATCAGATGACTAAAATTGCTGTGTTGATAACATTGTTAATGTACTAAAAGCTATTAGAGATATCATCATTAATATACAAACTCGGGTTGTTTCTCCAGGGCAAGATGAGCTAACAGACTGCAAGCCATGGACCACCTGGCCAGAGCATCATAAACCAGGGACATCCTGACTTTCAAAACTACAATGAAGAAATGTCACAAGACAATTAATTCCAGCCTGTTTGTTCTTTAAAAAAATCCTAACTCAAAGACCGAGTTGAAGTGTATCTGAGGTTTATCTTCCACTCCCTTGCTTGGAGCACTGTGATAAACACTGTACTTTCCTTCACCAAAACCTGGTGTCAGTAGATTCGCTTTGCTGTGCCTCAGGCGGGATGAGTTCCGTTTGGTAACACAACCGCTCAGCTAGCAGTGTGGCAATCTGTGACCGTGGGTGCCTATGTGGCCATTCATTTTAGCTACTAGGGGCCTCTTGAGACCTCATGTGCCACATAAGATTGTGGGTGAAGACCAGGATTGCCTGTGTTCTGGTGGAACACCTGTGATTCCATGTGGCTTCCTGTGACTTCATGTGACCCTGTGTGGCAGCCTGTTACAACATGGAGCCTCCTGTGACCTTGGGTGGCCTCAGATCCAATCTTCCCAGAAAGAGAGATCTGAGGTCCCCAGAGAATATGGGCACTATCCGGCGTAGCTGCCCCTTTTCCAGTTCCTAAATAGACCCTCACCGCCCTCTCTCCTCTTTGGCTTGCAGACCTGACATCCAGAGGCTCCTGGTGTCTGAAAACTGGGGTCCTAGGGAGCGTTAGCGTCAGCGGGAACCGGCCCACCGGCAAGTGTGCCTCCTAGAACAGGTGACCGCGACCTCTCTGCCACCCGAGCCCGCCCAGCCATAAAAGCCAGCATCGCGCTGGGTAGGGGTAAGGGTCGCGCGTTGGTGGGGTGCGCGCGGCGTCGCGCTCCTACGCTCGTCGCCCGTGCTGCCCTCTCCTGCCGGTTTCCCCAGAACTCCGGGTCGTGACGTTAGGCGGGGCGGAGAGGGCCGGTCGGCTCTGCAGCCTGGCCCCTCCCCCGCCCGGGGCCTCGGCGGTTCCCACGCGGCTGTGAGCGTGCGGAGCGCCCGGACCTGGACCGCGGCAGGGCTGGAAGGGGGCTGGAAGGGGGCTCCGGTGCAGAGCGGGCCCGTGGCGCCCTCCCCCTCCCGCCAAGACACCGCAGCCGCGCGCGGAGGCGGGGCGCTGCGGAGCCGGGCGAGGGGGGGGGCGGGGGCTAAAAATACCCGGCGGCAGCGGCTGCGCGGCTTCTGCTGGGGCTGCGGGGCTGTGGGCCGGGGAGGTCGTGCCGGGCCCATCTGGGTCCCGCTGAGCGACATGCTGACCTTCTTCCTCGTGTCGGGGGGCTCCCTCTGGCTGTTCTCGGGTAAGTCTTCCCCCTCTCCCCGCCCTCTTCTGTGACCCTCATCCCTGGCACGCGGTGGGGTCTTGGTCCCAGGCTGGGGGTGATCCCCCAGCCCCGGCTGCCGAGCCATCCTTTCAGGACTACCCTGGGCCCCCCAGGTCTACCCCCTTCCAAATTCTGGCGGGCTCCAGGCCGCGTTTGGGAAGTGCTTGTGTCAGTGAAAATGAGGGGCCTTGCTCTCCGAGACCTCACAACAACTTCCCTCCGGTTCTCGACTCCCCCCGCCCCTTATAGTGAGAACCATCCGCCGAGCAGACTAGGCCCTGAGCCCAATCGTCCCCCAAGGCCAAGTCCAGGGACAGACAGTTCATCCTTGTCCATCTCCAGGATGCAGACCCTGAGGATGTTGGACCCTGAGGTCCCACAGCAGGTCAAGGACGTGACCGGGACTGACCTGGGGCTTCCTGATCCTGGTGAGAAGGCTTCCTCACAACCCCTCCTGCCCACCCTTCAGCCGGAGTACACGATTTCTGTAAAGCAGGGTTCACCTGGCTCCTCAGCTATGCCCATGGCTTGTGTCCCCACCCTGCCAGCGCCCACCTCTCCCCCTCACAGGAGTCAGCCTCTCACCCCTGCATCCTCTCAAGAAACCTTGAGAACCCCTTCTGAATCCCTGCCCAATGCTCTTGCCCCCTCCCCACACAGGACCTGGGCTCTCACCCAGGGCGCAGTCATCCACCAGTTCTGCTGCCTACACCAGCCACTCCCCTTTGTGAGTGTTGGGTTCCTCTAGGTTATGATACCACTAAAGGGTCTCCACCCACCCCCACCCATACCCCCATGTGCAAATTCAGTCTCATAATGTATGTGAAGTGCTCGAACCTTAAACTGGTTTTAAGCTGGACCTGACCCAGAGCAAGTGCTTTATGAATGTTAGTTTTATTATTATTTCATGCTCAAACAGCATCATCAGAGGAGGTAGTAAGGTTCTTTCTGAGCCGAAGAAGGGGAGGAAGGCGACCCTTTTGAAATCCTTAACTGAAACCTTGCCTGTGTTATTTAATATTCACAGCAAATCCTAGGAGGTTGGTGGTGCTCTTTTTTTACTGAGGTTCAGAGGTTAATTGACTTGCCCAATGTCACACGGATAATATCTGACAGATTAGGATTTGATCTGAGTTTTAATTGATTCATCATTGCTAAGTGCTTCCTGGTATCAGGCTTGAACCTAGAGGGTTGGTAGGCCAGGTAGTGGTGGGCAGCCCCTGCCACCATTGCCCTGAGTCAGGCCACAGGGACACCTCCCCTGAGCTGGGGAGAGTGTGGCCTCCCTAATCCCCTCAGCTCCCTAAGCTCCTTCTGTCTGCCGTGTCTGAGGCCAAGCCGTGCAGGGGCACTCTGGGCCTGATGTGCTCATCCAACAGGCAGGGTTGGAGCTAGAGCTAGGGTTAAGAATAAAGGGCAGGAGTCATCAAAATAATGGTAATGATGATGATGATGATAGTAACAGCCACCATTTATTGCTTGGATGATGGTCTCAGAGCCTTTTCCCTGTGCCAGGACCCCTTTCCCCTACCCTTAGGAGGCCCCCACCCAGCCATGGGTCCAAGGGTAGCTCTCTGGAGCCTTGGTCTTCTGTGGCTACAGGGAAGTGCCTGGGGGCTACAGAGCCACATGTGGCAGGAGTCATCAGCCTCTGAGAAAAAAAGTCCTTACAGTGCGGGATGCTTGTCTGAAAGTGGGATTCAGCAGATGCTAACTCAAACTGGTTTTCTGCCCTGCTTCGGCGTGGAGTGTTTCCCAAAGCGGTCAGTCGCCTCCTAGAATGAGGAAACTGCCTCAATGAAAGACTGTTCAGGGGCCTCAGAATAGTCAAGCAGGGTGACTCTTGGTACAGGTGACATCTTCTTCCCTACAGACCAAGTTTCTCAGTAGGTACAGGAAATTCCTCAAAGATGCCATACTTGGTGTAAGAGTGAGACACTGAGGCTGGTGTGTGGTACCCACTTCAGACACATTGTGGCATTCGCAGATCACGTCCACCTTGCTTGGGACTTTGCCTGGACCCCAGCCTTTTTTTGAGAGCAGAGAGGACACCTAGGCTAACACTGAGAACACATTCTGCCTTGTAATCGCCAGGGTCCCATGGCAGCTGCCAGATCTCTCTGGCTCAGTTAGAAATAGGAGAGGCCCCCTGAAGTGATATTACTGTTTGTAGAGTTATGTGCCGTTTGCCACCCAATCCAGCCCTAGGGAGACAAGGGAAGGGTAGAGGGGAGCCACCTGGAGAAGGAACTGATTATATGGGGGAAGCAGCCATGTACTCTGAGCCTTAGGAGAGCTAGGGCTGTATTTGTCCTGTTCCCCGCTGAGGCCAGCCCAGATCCCACCTGTGTATTGAGTAATAAACAAGGAAACAAAATAGATCCAGTGTGGTGCGTCAGATGCTGTGCCTGGCCCAGGAAAACATGGTCTCAGTGCTGTGAGCACTCAGAGGACTATGGGAGCAATGGATTGGCACTTCTGCCTGCCTATATGGCACCCTTGTACAAAGTAGAAAGAGGCTCCCCTCCTGGTGGATGAATTTCTAGGCTGATGCAGCCCTGTGTCCTTCTACAGTGTCCAGTCTGTGCCCCATATACCCAACCATCGGTCCGAGTGGGCTTTTGCAGCATATAGGGAGGGGTGTTTTGTCAGAGTCAGGTAGGCCAAACCCCAGGTAGAGAAAATCAGGCCAGCAAAAGTGTGCAGGAAGAACTGTGGTGGAGGCGGGTCTTTAGGGTCTTGTGCCTGAGGAGTCTAGCTTGTAGGAGGGGATGGAGTCGGGATGGAGTCTGGATGGGAGGGGATTCTAGAGAAAAGAGTTTTATTCAGGGGGGCAGAGGAGCCCTCAATTTAGCTGCAGTGGCCAGGCTGAGCCAGAAGGAGGAGGGTGGAGGCTGGGAGAGTAGTGGGAGGCTGTTGTGATGTTATGGATGAGAATAACTGTGGCCCAAGGATGGCCCAGTTGAGGCTGGGTTCCAGGAAGGGGAAGGTAGGAGGCCCTAGCTGTGACCCTTAGGGGAATGGGGGCTGGCCCTGGTGGCAGAGATTGGTGTGGCAGCAACCTGGCTGTAGGTATCCAGGGCAAGTGCAGACTTGCACAGCCTAGCTCAGCCCAGCCCCATCAGATTCTCCCCACACCCCTGCTCCCATTAGGGTGGAGGACTGGTGTGAGGTCTGGGGCCATCCCAGGGGGCCCAAGAAGGCAGCCAGGGCCCTGACAGATGGTGGGGCACCAGGCAGCACATCTGAGGGCATGCCTCACAAGATAAGGCCTGGATTTGCACATGGTGCACCACTGTGTGGGAGAATTCGTACCTCAGTGCCTTCTCTCCCTCCCCGGCCTGTGGTAGGATACAGGGGTGCTCCCAGTGAGAGCACACTGACACCAGGGGGTGGCAGAACCCAGCCATTCTGCTCTCTGGCAGGTTTTCTGTCCCTTGTGATTACAGGGGCTCTTGGGTTGACCTTCAGAAGGCTGAACCTGGCTCAGCTACAGTCCCAGATGGGACCCAGGACTGTCCCCCACACACAGCATGCAGGATAAGTGAGCATGAGGAGTTTGCAAAAAGAGGCCGAAGTTACAGGCATTGGTGTAACAGAAGCTGCAGTGTGTAACTAGCCAGTGCCTGGCACGTAGTAGGCACTCAGATATTTGTTGAATGAAGTACTTTTGGGGGCGAGCAGTGTTTTCATGGGGGAAGTGTTGTTGCAAACATGCTGACTTGACTGCTGTTGCCCTGAGCACCCATCACGTGTCCAGCACCATGTTCTACAGTTCCCCAAGCTTTCCTTTAATCTTACCCACAACACTGTGGTGCTGTTATCCCCATTTAATAGATGTGGCACAAAGACACAAGGAGGTTCAGTGGTGAAGCAACTCCTGAGAGCTGTGAGTCAGACCACATGCTCAGACTCCAGGCCAAGAAGGGACCCGGAGGATCAGGCAGGATCAGGCAGGGCCTGAGCCCCTCCAGCAGGCTAAGTCAGTGGGCACAGACAAAGGAGCAGTCCTTGGATGGGGAGGGTTTAAAGAGAAGACAGGTGTAAAGAGCAAAGAGCAGGGGCTGGCTCATAGGAAAGGGCTCACTGAATGTTAGCTAAAGTTATAACACCTTGAGCTAAGCCTTCCTCAAAGGAGGTGCAGGATTCTGACGTGCAGAAAGGGGGTAGGGAAAGAAAAGGCGTTCCAGGCAGAGGGATCCGTGTGAGAAAAGATTGGGAAGATGAATCAGTGAGAGTTAGGGACTCTGCTCAGCCAGCGGGGTCTCCAGGGCTGGCCTCTGCGGGCACTAGAAGGCCAGGCCAGGCAGCACAGGCTTCATTCTGTGTGGTAGATGCATCAAGGACATATGGCCCAAACTGGGCATGTGGATGGCCAAGGTGACACTGTCCCTACACTACTCAAGCCGCATGCATCTCCTGGTGGCACGCGTGCCACTGAACTACAGTCTTTTGCCTCCTCTACTAGCCCTACGATCTCCTTGAGGGCAGAGCCAGGGTGTCTCCTCCCCGCGCCCAAGCCAGGGCCGGTACACAGTGTGCATCAGTGTTGATTGCATAAATGAATGATATGAAGAATTCCCTGAGAACAATTTATCTTAATAATGAGGTGTTTTCTCACTACAAGTCCATTGGCTGACAACAGACCTTGAGTGTTCTCCTACTGGGTGCCAGGCTCTATGCCAAGCTGGGGGATATCACCAATATGGTAGAAGCTGTAGGGGAAAGCAGGTGTGAACTCCTTGCAGGCAGAACCAGATCAGCCTTCAGTGGAGAACCCGGAACAGAAGGTGGTGCTCCAGAAGTGTTTGCTGAATTAACGAGTGAGTGAATGACCACACTCACAGCTGTGGTGTGACTGGTTTCACAGAAGATAGTCTTCTCTGAGGATGAGATTCTGTTGTTTCCTTAGAGCTCCAAGTTTCCAGTCTCCCGGTAGGCTGGGAACTCCGGCGAAGCAGAGCTGAAAGGAGGCCCTAGTCAAGGTCCTCAGCTCACTGGATGATCTGGTGTGATGGCCCCACTCCTGCGTTGGCCTGGCCAGAGTCCCCACTCACCACCCATTGGGCCCCAGGAGGGTAGCACTGTTAGTGAGGTGCTACTTTGGGCCCTTGGGGTTGGCCTTCAGGTGAGGCCCAGGGGTGGTCCCACATAATTGCTCAGCTGCTCCAGGAGCCCATAGTTGGTGTGGTCATTCTCAGACCCAGTTACTTTGTGTGGCTCCTGATTTGTGTGAAGCTTGGGATCTGTGACAGGCAGAAGTAGGAGGATGGAAAATGGGCTTGGACAGATTCTGAGCCAAGCTGAGCTATCTGTTCAGAAGCCCAATCTGTAATCTCAGAGCCTGAAAGATTTCAAATCCCAAGAAGTCCCATCTGTGCCTGCTTACGAGCTCTTCCTGGAGAACTTTGCTCTCCCGACAGCTACTCCGGGGAGTGGGGGTGCCTGGGGGTGTCCATGGAGAGTTGGGGGTGGTGAGCTTCTGATTTGTCTTCTGCTCATTCAGGCCTGCATTCTGAGGTAACTGTCTTCCTGGAGCTTTAGAATAGGAAGCCAGGCCTGGATGGTGCCAGTGAGGTAACAGTCAGCATCTGTTCCCAGACCCTGGAGTAAGCAAATCTGGGTTGGCACCTGTTAGGGCCAGGAGCAGACCTAGTGATTGATGGCTATTGGAGGAATGGAGAGAGAGGACAGGCAGGCCCAGGTTGAGTGGGCAGCTCTGAGACAGAGCCCACTAATCAACACTGGCAACACTGCCCTACTCCCAGGGTACCACAGCTTGACCTACCAGCACGGGAGGTAGATAATCAGGGACTGAGCAGGACTTGTCCTGCTGCAGAGCCCTGTTTTTACCACTAGCATGTTTTCCCTGTTTGTTTGTTTCTCTAGATTGTTCTGGTGGCTGAAGAGTCCCCAGTGGGGTTCCTCCTGACCACTCACCCTTGCCCCAGCCTTGGCTATAAACCATTCTGGGCACTGACTGTAGGTCCTGCCACATAGACAGGAGGGCTACTGGGAGGGACAGTAAGGTCAGCCAGAGAGTAGACAGCAAGGCCAACTGGAGGCCACACAGCAAGGACAGAAATGGGGATGGGAAGGTAGCCAGAGCTGGGACAAAGAGGGCAACAAGATGGGATGTGGGCCCGCCAGTGAGATGGGACAGGGAGGTTGGCCAGAGGCTGATGGTGAGGCCCTAGAGACCAATAAGAGGAAAGCAGGTATGAGCATGGAGAAGGGGGCCTCAGGGAGGACCCATCTAGGCCTGCAGTGACCCCTTGACTTTGTTTGCTTTATTTAATTTATTTATCTTTGGCTGCGTAGGGTCTTCCTTGCTGCGCAGGCTTTCTCTAGTTGTGGAGAGTGGCGGGCTACTCTTCGTTGCAGTGCGCAGGCTTCTCATTGTGGTGGCTTCTCTTGTTGCAGAGCAGGGGCTCTAGGCATGCGGGCTTTAGTAGTTGTGGCTCACGGGCTCTAGAGCGCAGGCTCACTAGTTGTGGCGCATGGGCTTAGTTGTTTCGCGGCATGTGGGATCTTCCCGGACCAGGGATCGAACCCGTGACCCCTGCACTGGCAGATGGATTCTTAACCACTGCGCCACCAGGTAAGTCCCCCTCTTGACTTTGGAAGGAGCAGTGTTTCTGGCCCTTCTTCTGTGTCCCCTAGCTGCATGAAGCCACCTGGACCTCAGGACCCTGCTTAATGGTGGAGAATGTACCTTCACGCAGATGGATTGGATGTGCTTCTCTGGGGGACGCCTTCGACTCACCCATACTCAGCCCCCACCCAGCCTGCAGGCTGCCTCCGCCTCAGCCTGGCTCTGCCTGGGGTGGTGGAGAGAAAGGGAGGGTGGCCTTCCCCTGGCCAGTGGGCTGTTGGGAGATTTGGGTACATGTGTCCCTGATCTCCTTGCCACAGATCAGGCAGCAGGGAAAGCTGTGACCTGTGAAGACCCCTTTTCCATCTGGACTGACGTTTCTTTTCTCTTTCTCCTCTACCTCCTGCTTTTCCTCCCTGGGGCAGCCCCATGAACCCTCCCAGAGACATGCCTGGCCTCTGGGCTTCATGGGCATACTGTGTGGCCCCAGCTGACAGTAGGAGGACCTGAGGAAGGAGGCAGCAGTGCACGGTCATCAAAGATGGGCATTTTCTCTGGGCTGAGAGGCTGACAGGGCCTGTTTCCTTTGGATTGCAGGAGATCTGTGGAGCATCTCCAAACCCTCCTATTGGTTCAGAATCAGCTCCCGGGTGGTTTTGTCCTAGATTTCCTCTCAGGCTAAATGATCATACGTGTGATTGAGATCTTGCTGTGTCATTGTCTCCTGTTAATGGGAGTCTGAGTAGCAGCCATGCTTCATAGGTTATAAGCTTTGTGCTGTAGACATAGATTAGCTTCACCTGTGTTTGTCCTGTCTCTGTGGGAGAATAGTGCCTAGAGTGTGCACTATTTTGTGCCTGGTTTCTTCACTCAGTATCATCCACAGTGCTATGTGTAATGGGGAAATTTGCAACAATACATTCCAAAAAATGGAAAATGAAGGCAACACTGTTGAGTTGTTCAAGTCAAATGACTCTCCTTTATTCTGAGATCATGTTCTTCCATCTATCTTGCAATAAAATATGCTGGCAGTTTGGTTGGGTTTTGTTTTGTTATTGATACATTTGTTTAAAAAATAAGTAGATAGATATAGATACAGACATTTGTATATTTGTGCCATGGTTAATGGACAGCTCCTGGTGACCCTAGGGTGTCAGAAGAGCAGCATTTCTGGCCTCTGAAAATCTGAACAAGATTGAAGTCTGACCTTGTCGTGGAGCCTCTGTGGTGGATGGAGTCCAAGCTCTGGAGCGTGATTGTGCACATTGGGCTCTGGGTCACAAACCCCACCCACAGCTCGAGGGCCACCTGTGGCAGCAACACTCTGGGCAGCAGGCAGAGAGTACATGTGACCTCCATTCTTCAAAGCCCTGTCAGTGCCCTGCAAGGGCTTTTGTTTGCTGTCACATTTTTCTTCCCCTTTCTTTGTCCACATTTACCACCAACACCATGAGAATTGTTGGAAGTTCCCTCATTAAAAAAGGTTGCTACCTGAGGCCCAGTCATTACTATTTCTGAAAAGGACAAAACAACGGAGCCTCAGAATGGGCCGATCCCATTTCTTGGTCCCGCCCACCCTGACCTGACGCAGTGCTTTCTTTCCGCAGCGGCCGCAGAGGCCTCCCTCCAGCTCCCTCTGGAAAGGTGGTGGATTCAGTGAGAATCCAAGTGATGGGTGCTCTCAGTGGGTCGGTGTGAACAACGTCCAGCAGCCTTCCTGGGCCAGCCAGGGCCTCGTTTTGCTTTGGTCTGAAAGAGATTTTTGTTTTCCGGTGAGAACAGCCCCAGCCTGGCCGGGTGCCAGAGGCAGCGGCAGGAATACAAACACTTTCATGTGACAGACCCTGGTGGAGAGGTGTGGGCCTGCCAGCAGTGGGCCCTCCCCTGCCGCTGCTCCTTGGGAGGCGGTGATTTGCATATTCCCCATTCATCTTGGCCTTGAAAAGGAGGCCTGCGTTCTCAGTCCTCCGGACCAGCTGAGGCCTGGGCTGCTTGAGCCTGGTTTTAACTCTGTGGATGCCACCGGCTCTCACCGGCCAACAGCAGGTCTTGGTGGCTGGAGGGTGGTGAACGGCAGCAGCTGCTGTGTGGTCCTGGCCTCCAGAGGGATGATTGAGGAGGTGGCAGGGTCCCACTGAACAGCACAGGCTTCTGCTGAGCGGAGTGAGGTTCAGATTTGTTTCTCCTTGCGCCATTCGGAAGAGGAACTTTGTCAAAGTATGAGGAAGCCAGAAAATTAAGGTGTTTATCAGAGTCCCAGAAAATTTGCCTTTAACCAAAAGCAAAACTCCCTTTTCTTTGCTCATTGTCATTCCTGCAAAATAACAGTGACCCCTGGAATGGTGGGTATAGGTGCCTTATTGGCTCCTGGCTGCAGCAGGGGTCCCTTTGGCTGGGATCTGGAAGGACAGCTTGCCTGGGACACTTTGGCATCCTAAAACCCCAAAGTGCTAGGTCAGGTGAGCGGATGGGTCCTGTTAGCTTGTGGCTGGGACTTCAAAAGCATGAGGCTATATATAGTACAAATCACCATCTTTTTCCCTCTGCAGCTAAATGCTATCTTCCCAGCCTCGCTGCCTCCTTCCCAGGAGCCCCAGCATCCAGTAGGCTCTTTCTAGGACTCTGTCCCCTTCTCAGAACTCTCCTTCCCGCCCTGTTCCTGATCTCCTTGCTCCCCGTCCCTGACTGAGGATATGTCTTAGGTTCTGTCTTGTGAATCTCCCCTCCCCCTGCCCCAGCAGGTTGTCCCCAGTTGCTCCTGAGGGAACAAGTGGGCAAAAGTAAATCCCTCTGTTGCTCTCCCCACCTCAACGACCCAAACCACATCTCAACAGAACCCTCCTCCCTCCTGCAAGGTGCTTCCCCCTCGCTGGAGGTGGTTACATCCTGTTTCCCCTGTACCCTGGCCACCTGCAGTTGAGCTCTGACAGCATGGCCCTGCCTGGAGCAGCCCATGTTCTCTTTCTGAGCTTGAGTCTGTAGGGTTTGCCTTGTGTCCTCAGTTTGGGCCAGTGATGGAAATGGATCACTGCTCCTGAGGCCAGGACACTGGTTGCCCTAACCTAGACGGGCTGGGAGGGGAAAGGATCATGTTGCAGCCACAGGATTTGGCTTCCTGCACAGTGGGGCCTGGCCAGGGGGTGTCCTCTGCTTGTGTAGCGCTCATTGGCCCTTGCCACTGTCCCTAGGGTTCTGCCTGCCATCCCAGGGCTTGGTGTGGAAGGAAGGACGATGAGGCCAAGGCTTATCCACACCGTCTGTCCTAGTCTTCGTCCCCTGGAAATATTTCTAAAGGGAGCGTTGCCACTGTCATAACCTCTGCTGTCCCTCCTCGTTCTGAGAATTTTGTCAGGCCTGATTCGTGGTAAGGACAACTTTTATCTCAGAGCTCGTGAAAGACACTGTTTCTCTTTGCTCCTCTGCTCTCAAGGCTATTTGTATTTTTAAGTGTCTGAAAGTATTGTTTGAGCCTGGCTTCCTGGTGGTGTTGTCAGGACTGTGGGCCCACGTTCCCTGACCAGGGCTTAGGGTGAGTGAGATTCTTAAGAGGTGCTGGCCTGAGGATGGGGGCGGAGGGTGCTGGGGGCTGCTTCCCACCCCCAGTGAATTGCTGGAGGGGAGGCATGTTCACAGTGGGGTCGGGCTCTTGAGACAGGGGCCCTGTGCAGTGGCCAGGCACCGACAACTTTAGTTAGGCCTTTCTACATTCAAGAGGCTTAAGTAAACCTTCAGAGCAATAATCAGGCTCCTCAGGGAGGTTCGGCAGGCGAGCCACCCTGTAACCCCGCAACCCTGAATCCTGGGCCCGTCTCTCTTGGGGGAACATGCGGTGGGTCTCACCTGGCAATTCCCAGCTCGGGGATGCCCTTGACCCCATGTCTGCCCCAGTCATCTGTGGTTCTGTGACTCTAATTAAAACCCAGGAGGAAGGTGGAGAGAAAGCCCCTCTCACAGCACAGACAAGCGTGAATCCCTGTGTGGATGGGGTGGGGGCCCGCTGAGTGTGGGCCGCTGTGTTTGTGTCTCTACAGATCAGGGTCACACAGGTGTGATGGTGAGACTTGTGCTTTTCTTAACCTAGTACCTGGGCCACACACTTCCCGGGGTAGCACTGCTGGGCCGTGACTCTCTGCCTCTGGCACCCTGTGTGGTTTTCCGTCAGCCAGGACCTCGGTTGTGTCTACTGGATTTTCTGCCCCAGAAGCTGCCCTGAGAAGCATTAAAGGAGGCTTTCGTCTTAGTTAACAACATCTCTGAAAAGGTACAGAGAAAAGTAAAGGTCCTGCCAAGAAGGAAGGAAAAGGGGCTTTGGGGGCTGAGGGTTGGTCCTCAGGCATTTGTGCATTGTAAAGCTTCCTCCAGGTGTGTTGCCGGAGGCTGGGGCCTGGGGGCCCAGGCAAGCTTTTGCCAAGTTCCAGGTTAGTGCTGCTGAGGCAGGAAGCTCTCTGTGCGGCCCACCTGCCCCAGATGGTGGGGTGAACAGTGGAAGCCCTATCAGCCCCAGGGAAAGTGTTGCAAGGCCTGCGGGCTCTAGAGTTTCCAGGCAGGTTATGAACACAGCTCTCGAGAGGGAGCTCAGAGTGCTGCGCGGCGACCTGGGGCGGTCTTGCTGCAGAGGAGGCGGATGGTGTTGGGCAGACAGCGGCCCTGTCCTGGAAGACTCGGAAGCACCGGTTGTGAGTAGGGCCTGGGAGTGGTGAGCTGGGTCCTGTGGGCTGGACCTGCCTTTTATTCTCCACAGCGGCTACCATGTGCCTGCTGTGAGCCCAGCCACACCCTGGCCTTGGAAGTAGGAGTCAAAAAAGGCCATACGCAATCACCACCCCAACTCCTCACCCAGTGGAGAAATCTTGCAGGAGTGAGGCCCTGGGTGCCCTGGGACCTCACTGTCCCAGTCTGTCTGCCAGAGGCGTTGAGGGAGTTTGGGGCTCAGCTTTGGTTCCAACAGGCCTGGGTGTGGATTCTGGCTCCAGGATGGCCATCCCCCTGGCAAGCCAGGAAAGCGTCTCTCAGGGCAGGCTTTAAGGAGGGGCTGGTGTGCTGCCCTGGGGTCTGTGGGGGAGCTAAGCCATTATCTTCTACCTGCTGACCTTGGTGCTTGGTCTGCAGTGTCCCCACTGCCCAGGGCATCTCTGAGCAGATGTTTTATCTGGGACTGTGCCTAATCTCCTTCCTCTCCCCGAGTAGACTGGTTGTGACCTTGTGGGGTTGGGGGTGGAGACAGCCCCTGGAAGGTGCTGGAGGAGATTCCTGGGCAACGGTGCAGGCCGCCCTCGGCACCAGGGATCTGGCCTCTCCACGCCCACTTCCACCATTCCCACCACCCCTACCGCTGTGCGGCCTGCAGGTCCCCAGCCCACAGCTGAGGGCCTGGCCCTTAATCAGTGCCACAGATAGTTGTGTAAGAAGACTTTGTCCTTAGGCAACCCTTCTGACGAATTCCTCTCCAGGACTGAAGACAGGGTAGGGGTGGGGAGAAGCAGAGGGGTGTGAACTGAGGCTCTTGCAACCTGGCAGAGTTGGGGTTAAGGCTGGGTTGCTTGCCTCTGAGCTGATCTGAGCCAGCACTGCCCCGTGTGCAGATGCAGGGGAGGGGCAGCGGGGGGCCTGGAGGGGCCAGCGGCTCCCCATAGAGCTGTTCTGTGCCCGGGTCCCTGCCAGACCTGCTGCCACAGCTGCCAGGGAGCCTCTGCCACCACTGCTAGAGCCTCTACCACCAGCCGGCTTCTCAGAGCAGGCATTCGTTGCCATCGGCTGACCCCAGGAGGGCAGACCTGGGGCAGGGCCTTCGCCACTTTTGAGCTTTGATCAAGATGTGGTAAGCTCTCTCCCTAAACCCCACGCATCCTTCATAAAGGGAGGCTGGTGCTAGTGGGACCAGCTCAGCTGCCTCCCCAGTGCCAAGAGCCTGCTGGAAAGGTAGGATGTGAATGCATGTAATTTTGCAAGTTGTCTTTGAGCCCTTTTGGCTGGCAGAGACAGAGTAACTGCTTAGCTAACTTCTATCTACTGAATGTCTCCCTTACTGCATGCCTGGTACCTTATTCTCTGTCCATGAGATTTTTGATATGAGGCTAGAGGGGTAAAGTGACTTGTCCAAGGTCATACAGCTGTCAAGAGTATGAGTCAGGATTTGGACCCGGATCAGTCCAGCACAAGAACTTCCCTTTGGGCCCTTTCCCTGACTTGTTTGCTGGGGACCCTGGCCTCTGGGAGGTTATGATTTCATTTCAGAGCTCTTCATTGGGAGGTTCTTTAATGATCTGCTGGCTTGCCTTGTGCTTCCCCGTTTCTGAAGCCCTCAGAAGTTTGCACAGACCCGGAACCCCATTGCAAGGACCCCCACCTGCCTCCAGGCTGATACAGAGCGAAGCTGGTGTGATTCTAAGGGGAGGGAAGAATCTGAGGATCATGGAGGGTCTCAGTGCCAGCATTATGAGTTTGAATTTTTGTCCTAAGGTAGGAGGGAGCCAGGTAAGGTTTTTGAGCAGCGGCATGATATGGTTATGTCTGTGTATCAGGAACATAACTTTGGTATCAGTGTAAACACTGGTTAGAGCAAGGAGACCTGTGAGGAGATTGGTGTGGGAGTCTGGACAGCACTTGGTGGTGGCTGGACCAGGCCAGGCCAGGAGGCTGGAGAGGAGTGGTCAGGTTTGGGAGGTGTTTAGGAAGTAGTCCTGATAGAACCATCTTGCTAGATCGTGAAGGTCTAGAGTCAGGAAGCTGGACCAGCAGAGGGCTCTTGGAGTGGAGCCATGGGTCTCAGGGCCATCTCCACTGGAAATGTGCCCTGTGGCTCTGCTTCTGCCCCCTTGAAGTCAAAATACTTCTGACCAGGGCCCCCCTTCCTCCCATTCTCTCCCTTCCTGGGTTTTGACAGCTATGCCTCTCACTACCCACCTTACATGTGCCCTGAACCAGCCTGTGCCACCACTGGGTATTCTGAACTGGTCTGTGCCCAAGGCGAAGGCATAGGATATGCTAGAGGAGAAGAGGCTAGTTGATGCTGAGGGCTGGGTACCCCTGCCAGGTGAATATTTACAGACACTCATAGCCGCTTTCTTGGCAACACCAGCACCACTGATTCCCTTGGGTGCTGTCCCCCTCCCCCATGCCCCCTGTGCCCCATGCTGCTGCAGCCAAGAGAGCCTCCTGGGGGCATGGAAGGAGGCAGCCATGGCTGGGACCCCAGGGACAGAGAAGGAGAGGAGGTCAGAAGAGGCCAAGGCCCTGTGAAATAATGAGATAAGACCAGACTCCCAGGCCCAGGCTCTGCTCTGCCCCAAGCCAAAGGCCTGGTGGCACAGGCTGGCTCTGAGGTCCATGTCCTCAGAGGACCTGAATTTGCAGCTCTCCACTCCAGTGGCTCCCGGCGGTCTGAAGGGCATCTCACGGTATGTGCAAGCACCCGTGACTGTCTGAGGTTGGCAAGCCTGTGCGAATGACACCCTCTGGTTGCTGCCCAGCCAGGAAGGGGCACAGGCTCAGCCTTAGGACTAGAGGAGCTGCAGTCACTTCAGACGCCTCCTTAGGGGTGGACACCTAAATAGAAGCCTGAGGAGGAGTGGGTAGCCAAGCCCTTTTCCCACCACCCTCCAGTGTCCTAGGCGAGTGGGCTTCCTGGAAGAGAACTCAGCCATAGGAGGATGGCAAGTTCATAAGGTGAGGCCAGGAGGGAGCCCACCTGTGGTGTGTGCGTGGTGAAGAGCAAGTGACTGGCCTGACTGGCTGAGCCCTGCTTACGGACTCTGGTGGCCCCTACCCCCTGCAACCTGCCTGGGCTCTTCTGAGCAGGCCTGAAGATGGTTTTCTGTGGGTTCAGCACTACTGCAGAGGAGAGCATGGGTTTGGGTATGGATGGTACAGTGTAGGCAAGGGTTAGTGTTGCGATGCAACACAAGGCAGTGGTTTGAGAGGCCATAGTCGTCTGGGGCTCAAGTCCTGGCTCCCCTGCTTGCTCACTGTGTCCCTGTGAATGGCAGGTAACTTCTTCAGTGGAGTCTCTATGTCCTCACCTTATAATGAGTACGTGGAGCTGTCATGAGGATCGAGCAGTGCAGTGTGTAGGCATGGGCTCCCACACACTAGCAGTTCAGGAAGTTTAGGCAAGTTCTCTTCTTCCCTCTCCTGGAAACTGTGATACTTTGGTGATGGCCGAAAGCTCTGCACATCTGGGAAACCAGCCTCAGACTTGTGGCACTGACCCTCGTACAAGATTTCATGGGCTCAAGACTTTATTTCCTGAGAGAATATATAGTTTGCTAAGTGCTCCATGGTCTCCCTCAGCTCCAACCTTTGCATATTTGCTTCCCTCTGCTTGGGACACCCTTTCCTCTTTATCCTTCAGTCTCAGCATCAATACCACTTCCGGCCAGAAGCCTGCCCTGACTCTCCGTACCTGAGTTGGGCATCTTCTCTGGTTCCCCATGCACAGCCCAAACGGCACTCACGGCACTGCCCACTGCCTCATGTATTTCCCCCGTAAGATTGTGGGCAGGCCCACATCTGGCTTGTCCCAGTGCCCAGCACTGAGCTAGCTCAGAGCAGAGGCCATAGGAGAGTCTGCTAGGTGAATGGGTAGGTGGATGGGTGTGTGGGTGGATGCGTTGGCCATTCTTGTCTGTGCTCTGTGACAACCACAGCATTGCAGCCAGTGCCCACTTGCGGCTGTAGCTTAGGACCTGTGAGCAATTGCCAAGGGCTGGGGACTGGAGGTAGTAAGGCATCCTTCCTGGGTTTTCTCTAAAACTTTTGGGACCACGTACTTGAGCCTTAGAGCTGAGCCAGGACTTCTTGGGCCTTGGCTTCCTAGCCCATGGAGTCAGTTCAGTCCATTAGAGGAAACCTCACTCAGCTCTCAGAGCTCACCCCAGGAGCTGGTGGGCATATCTAGATTTTCCACTATGTAGTGAGTCGTTTATCTGATGGGCCTGGCTGTGACTTAGTCTGCCATTTGCAGCTCAAGGAAGTAAATCTCCTAGGAAAGCCAGCTGGCCTCCTGCCAAGCGTCTTCCCCAGAGCAGTTTTCCTTGGTGAATTCACTGCGGTCCATAGCCTGCCCTCTGCTGATGCAGAACCTTAATTTGACCAGTATGCCAGGAGTGGTTTGTTCCTGTGGGATGGCCTCAAAACTGATCCCGTTCAAGGAGGCTGCTGGTAAAACTGGATCTCCGCCTCAGGGACTCAGTGAGAATGCTCTGGCTGGCTGGGGGCTCACTTCTCTCACCCAGAGCCTGTAGGTGGTTGATGAGTGTTCCCCGGACTCAGACAGCCTGTTGTGCCATCTGTAGAGCATAAACTCCTGTGGGTCCGTACTACCTGGATTCGGCCACCTCTGTCCAGTGGTTATTCCTACCTGGACTGAGCAGCCTCCTTGGTCTGACAGGCATACCTCTAGCCATCTCTTTAGTCCCAGCATGCCTCCACCTATGCTAGATCCAGTATGAGGAGCTTTACATGCCTGAGTGATAATGTCCCCATTTTAAGGATGGGGAAGAAGAGGTCTAAAGAAGTGGGGTGTGCTCGACCTAGCATAGCTCATAAGTGCAGGAGAAGGGACTTGAACTCCGGAGCTTTGCCTGCTTTCTCTACAATGGCTTTGCACAGCCTTGACCTTATTTTTGGTGTGGTGATGTTACAGTTCAGCACAAATGCCACTTATTGGGAGTTCAGCAGACCTCTCTTCTCTCTTCTCAAAATTGCTGTTTGGCTCATATCCCGTGGCTGCAGAGTAGCTGTTGTTAGGTTTCTCATTCTTTCCCAAGAAGGAAAACAACAGCCATGCTCCCAAAGGTTGGGGATGGAAGGCCAGTGACTGTCAGCCTGGAGCCCACACAATCCTCATTGAGCTGGCAGACCTATAGGTGTCATACAGCACTTCTGGCTTTAGGCCCTTCAGGTGGACAGTAGCACCAAGAAGGCCCCAGTGGGGATAAAGTATCCAGCTGGCCCTCCCTGGCTACCTTCCTCAGTCCTAGGCAAAGTGCAGACAGACCCCTGAGCCCTGCTGATCATGTGTCTGTTCTGCCAACACTACTTCACTTAGCAGCTAACAGGAGGACATGGTAGCACTTGGGGACTTCCCTCTTTGAACCAAATTCAGTCACCAGTGCTTCTCACAGAAAAGCTCCCACTGCCCACCTCAGGGCATCCTCCATGTGCCCCTGTAGGCCCACTGTGTCCACTTGGACTGCAGTGGGTGAGCGTGGCACCCAGACCACCATATGCAACGTCACGAGGGATTCTCGTTACCCCTAGGAGTGCACACAGCACTTTGCTGAGCCCTTTCTCTCCGAGCCTTCATTCCTTTCCCTTCCCACCAGCTTACCTCCTGCTCCCCTCTGGCACCTCCTTTTTCCTCTGGACATTAGCAGATGGGATCCCAGGGAGGACAACACAGGCTTAGTTAATGGTGGGGCTAGCTCTTCTTCTTGGGTCTTGGTCTGTGCAGAGCTGCAGTGCAGTCTGGGGTCAGAGAACAGTGCCCGGACCTCACCCGGGCTGCTCTTGGGATCTCTGCTATTCCTCAGAAAGATGGCCCCAGCATTACCTCTGGCGCTGGCAGGCCTTTGGCTCCAACTTTTCTTCAAGGAGACCCCATGGTGGGCCAGGATGTGGGCCTAAGGGGACTCTGCTGTGTGTCATCCACTGGACCCTTGTCAGGTAGGTCATTGTCCTCAGATCTCGGGGGCAGGAAGTGTCTGTCAGGGCTGTTCTGTGGGCTCTGCCACCTTGCTTTCTCTGGGTCCCTTAGGGTGAGAGCCTGGTGCTGGCAACTTTGAGGTGGAGTGGAAGGAGTTTGCATCCCTTCACCCCCCGTCGTTCTGGGCACTGTGCTAGGCACACCTGCTGCCCCTCTGTCCAGTCCACGTCGCAGGAGCAAGGATAAGCAAAATTCTATGACCACACAGGAAAGGCAGTACACCCGGGCCCTAGGGCTCAGGAGGTGTTAACTCCAGAGCTGTCAGAGCACGCTCTCTATTCCTGAAAGATGTGGAAGTACGTGTCAGGCAGGGCCCAGGGCCTGAGTGTATGTTTCTCAGGAAAACTGGGCCGGATGTCTGACGGTCAGGTATGACTGCTAAGGGCTCTCTGGCCTGTCACCGGGATAGGCCCTTCCAGGCGGCCAGCTTTCAGGATACACTGTGTTGCACCAGGAGCCTGTGTACCCCAACTCGCTCGAGGCCTGGCCAAGATCAGTGTGTCGCCTGTGACACAAGACAGGTGGGAGGAGAGGCCCAGGACTGCTCCCTTGCCTCCTGTCAGGGCTCCTCCTTCACCTGCCTCTTGTTTCCTGCAGAGTTCATCCTCTCGCTTCTGGAGAAGATGCAGACTCAGGAGATCCTGAGGATGCTGCGGCTGCCCGAGCTAGGCGACTTGGGCCAGTTTTTCCGCAGCCTCTCAGCCACCACCCTCGTGAGTATGGGTGCACTGGCTGCCATCCTCGCCTACTGGTTCACTCACCGGCCAAAGGCCTTGCAACCACCGTGCAATCTCCTGATGCAGTCAGAGGAGGTGGAGGTGAGCAGGGTGTGAGCAATTGGGCTGTGGGAAGTAGTAGGCGGGGGACAGGCATCTTGAAGGAAGAAGCCAAACTTATGGCTTATTTGACCTCAAATGGCCCAGAGAATCTCCGTTTCTCCCGGCAGCCAGCCAGTAAGCCCAGAAGTGGCCCTGGGCAGGCTCTCCTACTAGAGGCTCCTTCTGCCTCTCCCAGTAACTAAAGCCTGGGCAGAGACTGACCTTGGCTTTGCCCTGGGCCTCTGGTTTGCCTGCTTCTTGGGTAGGGGGCCTTGGCTTACGTTGCCTCAGTAGGCGGTCTAAGCATGTGCTCAAGGGGCTGCCAGGTAAATTCCCTCCCAGATTCTCCCTGTGCCCCACCCAGGGCCCTGCCCTCCCAGAGCACATGGACTCACAGGTAGAGCCACTGAGGGAAGAAGGGATGGTGGCCCAGCCTGGACAAGGGTGTTCCAGGCTCTGTCTAGAAGGACCAGTAAGATTTCTTTCTTAAGTTTATGGAGTTTATTTTGCCTTTTTAAAGAACTTTAATTCCATTTATTTTGAATAGATAATATAGTCACACAGTTCAAAAGCAACCAAAGGACATAGACTGAAAAGCTTCCACCTTCTTCCCCTTGCCTCTAAGCTCTCTTCCCCTGAGAATTGTGTTAGCAGTTGTCCACGAGCAGATGTATAGATGTCTGCCCACCTTTTAAAATGATAACATACCGCATACACTGTGCAGCACCTTGCTTTTGCTCTCGATGGTATGTCGTGCAGGTACCGATCAAAAGCATGACAGAGTTTGGCCTGGTGGGAGAGGGCTCAGGTCAAGATAGGGCTGGGATCTTTAGGGCATTTTTCCAGCAGAGGGAATGATGTGTGCAGAGGTGAGAGTGTGTGATAACACACCTGGTGCCTTTGGGAAATGGCGATTCATGTGGTGTGGCTGGGAGGTGGAGAGGGGCTGTGGATGCGTCAGTAGCCTGTGGTTACCAGCAGCCGTGGGTTTGCAGGCTGGCCGTGCCTCTTACTAGCCTGATGGTCCTTGGCTGTTTCTTAACTCTCTGAGCCTCAGTTTCCTCATGTGTCAAGTGGGCAATAAAAAGAGTATCTGCTTCCTAAAGTTATGGTAAGGATTTGGTGAGGTGATGCAGAGAAAGCACTAAGATGAATTATTTTTGGTAAGCTTACAGTTACAACTCATCTGGAGAGGCCAGCAAGGACAAAGCCCCATTAACTGGGCAGAGACCCTTGGAGATGGACAGCCTGGATTTATTTGAGGCTGTCAGTAGTAGGAGAGACAGGGCCAGTTTTTGCTGTGGCTTTGGCAGGGGCAGGCATGAGGAGGCAACTGGGGCTTCTGGGCTGGAGGTGACAGTGGTCTGGATGGGGTCAGGTTGAACGCCACAGAGTGAGTTGCATCACGGGTCTGGCTGGGAGGACAGGGCATGGACACAGCTAAGGTCTCCCTTCCTGGGGAGGATGGAGCCCTCCCTTGCTTCATCCCCCAGGAGTGTAGGAATCTGGAGTGACTATAGTGAAGGAGGAGAGGAGAGAGTGGTAGGAAATGAGATGAGAGAGGTAAGAGGGACCCAGATCATAGAGGGCCTGGTAGCATTTACTCTGTGTGCTACACGGTAGGAAACAATTCATATCATGTCACTCACCCTGGCTTAAAATCCTTCCCTGCTCCCCGTTGCCCTCAACCTAAAGCTCAGACTCCTCACCTTGATCTGCAGCCTCTCTGGCCTCCTCCATTTACCACTTGGAGTGGCATGAATCGCCTACAGTCTCCCAGGTGCCCCCTGCCCCATGTGTTTGCACTCCCCGTTGCCTCTGGTGAAACCGCCATTCCTTGTTCCTCATTCTTCCCAGTAAACCCTTTTATTTTTTAAAAAAATTTTTTTCTATTTCTTTCCTTATTTAATTAATTAATTTATTTTGGCTGTGTTGGGTCTTTGTTGCTGCGCGCGGGCTTTCTCTAGTTGTGGCGAGCGGGGGCTACTCTTTGTTGCAGTGCGAGGGCTTCTCATTGCGGTGGCTCCTCTTGTTGCAGAGCACGGGCTTCAGTAGTTGTGGCGCATGGGCTCAGTAGTTTTGGCTTGCAGGCTCTAGAGCACAGGCTCTGTAGTTGTGGCGCACGGGCTTAGTTGCTCTGCGGCATGTGGGATCTTCCCAGACCAGGGCTCGGACCCGTGTCCCCTGCATTGGCGGGCGGATTCGTAACCACTGCGCCATCAGGGAAGCCCCCTCTTTGTATCCTTCAAAACCCAGCTCAGCGGCCACTCTCTGACATACCTGCCCACTGAGCCCCTTCTGTCGCTGGCACACAGTCTCTTGCTGTCTCATTTCTGTCCCCCTGAATGCTAACCAGGTCTGACTGTATCTGTCCCCAGATTCCCACAGAGGTCCTGCATGGGCCTGGTGCTCAGGAAGCACTGGCCAAACAGAACTTTCCACTGCAGAACAGCTGAGTGCTGCCTGTGGTTTTGAGTTTGGCTGTTGGCTCTGTGGCTGTCACATTTTTCCTCAGACCTGATGTTCCAAGAGGGGTAGCGGACCATGGGCCAGCCCAGTGCAGCCCAAATAGTGCTCAGAGAAGAGGTGGAGCCGTGATACTGCAGAGTTCTGGGTTTGGGGAGCCCGAGGAGGGGTGGCATGTGGAAGGGAAAGAGGCAGGAGAAACCCAGCTCCTTTCCCCCGCCCCCCAGCACAGATGGTGTTTGCTACAGTCCCACTCTGGATCCATACCACTGAGGGCCCGGGCATCTGCTACGCTATTCCCTCCACCGCCTTCTAGGCCTCTTTTCCCAGCTGGTCCTCAAACTCATCACACTGTTATGTGAATGATGGATGGGAGCCTTCTTAGCTAAAGACAGCTCCCAAATGATTCTTAACCTACGTGCATAGCAGCAACACCTTTGCAGGTTGGTCCTGATGCAGGGGGCAGCCTGACTAGCCAACACTCCCCACTCTGCTGTATGAGTGAACCACGGGTGCGTATGAACAGTAACTGAAGATTCTGGGCATTTAGTGTATGCTGCCTGGTGTGTGGGTGCTGTATGTGTGTATGTGTGTGGGAGACCAGTGTACTGGGCCCCTGGGCATGAGCCACCTGTGTTTGAGTGTGGATGCATACAGGTCCAGTGTGTACAAGCCACGTGTACATGAATGTGTGTGGAGTTTGTGTGTGTACAGCCCAGGTGCGTGTAGGCCATGTGTGTGAGTGCACACAGAGTGTGTCCCAGCTCCAACTATGTTGCCCAGGTGTGTATCCAAGCCATGTACAGCCTGGTGCATGCTGGTGCCCTCTCCTGATACCCCTGCCTGCCTACATCAGCCAGCTTCTCTGGCCTGTGCTTGGCTCATAGGACAGTGGTGGGGCCCGGCGATCCGTGATAGGGGATGGCCCTCAACTGCTCACCCACTACTATGACGATGCCAGGACCATGTATGAGGTGTTCCGCCGTGGACTTAGCATCTCAGGTGAGAGGGCCCATGGGGGTGTGGAAGGGCTGTGGCAGGGGTTGAGCAGGTGCAAGGGTGTAAGTGAGCAAGCATGGTTCCAGGGGTATGGCAGGTGAGTCGCGCCCAGGTTCAGAGGAGAGAAGCCATTCTTGGCCCTCCTGCCACCCACCCAGACGAGTAGCTGCATTATGAGGCCAAAGGGCTGACCTCAGCTTTATTACAGCCCTGAACACTGCTGACCTTAAGCGGTCTCTTTGCTCATATTCTATATCTCCTATTTGCAGCCCCTCGTGAGCCTTGAACTCGCAGGCTACTGGCTGGCATGGTTCTGAACCTGAGCCTCCGAGAGGTCTGGGTGACCCATGGCGTGGGGTGAAGGGAGTTGTCACAGAGAGGCAAACTTCCACCTCTGGCCAGTGGCCCCCAGGTCTCCATGTCTTCTTGGGGCTGCATCACACAGGTCATTGTGGGAACTAGCGCTGTGTCAGTTCCCATTCCTGGGCCTTCCTGATCTCCCTGGGGAGATGCCATGCTTGTGCACTTTAGGCCTTCTTGGACTTCAGCAGGTTAGACAGAAAGCTGGGGAGCAGTTCATTTGGCCCATGGACCACCTCCCAGGATGGAATATTGATCCAGGTGTCTGATGGGCAGGTTCAGTGGCTCCCACACCCTGCCCTCCTCCCTGGCACAAGGCCTGCTTATCTCTATGTAGGGAATGGACCCTGTCTTGGCTTCAGGAATCCCAAGAAGCCTTATCAGTGGCTGTCCTACCAGGAGGTGAGTAATAGAAGACAGGCCCCACCCTGTCTACCCACACAGACCTGGCACTTGGGTGGGGGGGCTTGTGGGCACCCTGGAGGCTCTCAGAGAGTCATTTTTTTCCTTGCCTGGACTGTCTGCCAAACTCCAGGCAGCAACCTCTCAGGACTTCCAGCATCACTGAGTAGGGAGTTGGGGAGCTCCATCAGACCTTAGAAATCCCACCTGGGGATCTCCCTTCCCTGCTGAAGAGTCCTTGCTTTCCCATCACTGCCCCATGTTTGTGTGCAGGTGGCCGACAGGGCTGAATTTCTAGGGTCTGGACTTCTCCAGCACAATTGTAAACCGTGTACAGATCAGTTTATCGGCATTTTTGCACAAAATCGACCAGAGGTGAGCACCTGCCTTAACTGGTTTTAGAGGCATCAGTGGAACACAAGCTTGGGTACCGTAGAACAGCCCTGCTCCCGCTGTCTGTAGGGCCTGGGACAAGAGGAAAACTGGAGACTGTTGGTCCATGCCATCCCCCACTCCCTTGGCTCTGTCCCTCATCAGGGCTGGACATTCCAGCCAAGTTCTGTCCACACCCTACCTAGCTGTCCAAACAGTGGCTCCCTGAGCCATGGGGGAAGAAGGATCTGGGGAAGAAGGCCATGCAAACCCCGGAGGTGGGCCTGGGGTTATTTTGAGTCCTGTAATTCCCTGGGGCAAGCAAGTCTAGAAGAACGTGGGGGAGCAGGCCCAACGGGTCAGCTTTATGGATCCCTTGCCTTGTGCGGAGCGCTCTCGGCACAGGACCCTGATCAGGGAGCCCCGTGCCTAAGGCCTGAGGGCAGTGCAGCCCTGCTGTCTGCTCTGCGCTCCCCCTTCCCCCCAACCTGTGTGTCTCCACAGTGGATCATCGCAGAGCTTGCCTGCTACACATACTCTATGGTGGTGGTCCCGCTCTATGACACCCTGGGCCCAGGGGCAATCCGCTACATCATCGACACAGGTGAGCCCAGCCACCCACTCCTGCCCCTGGCAGCCAGCCCCACCTCCTCCTCCCAGCCCTTTTCAGCTTATGCTGATTGTCTGACACTAGTAAGTACTTTGCTTCCGCTCTCAGAGAACGCTGGGGGCTTCCACTTTGGCCCTTGAGTTGGCTTCCTGAGTCCAGCTGTCCCCAGTTGGACTTCACCCAAAGGCTCCTTCCACAGGGTAGGGCTGCCAAGAAGGAGACTCTGTACCAGCCTCCACGTAGGGCTGCCAACCCTCTGAGTTCACTTCAGCTTGAGGAAGATGCTGTGGGGTGGTAAATATCTCAAACAGACCAGGGACGATGGGGGCTGAGCCTGAAGAAAAGGAATGCTTGGAATCTACCCCGGGAGACTCCCTGGTCTTCTGCCCTTGGCTCCATCCAGGCTCTGTGCACTTTCCTCTGGACACAATACATGTCCCACATGGCCTGTCGTATGTATTTATTTACACACAAGCTTATCATGTGGCACACACAGCCCATGGTTCCACTGCCTGCCATGTGCTGCCCACAGTCACAGCCTGTGCCCGCACAGCCTGACTCTCCTTGGTGGTCCCCGCAGCCGACATCAGCACTGTGATCGTGGATAAACCTCAGAAAGCCGTGGTTCTGCTGGAGCACGTGGAGAGGAAGGAGACACCAGGGCTCAAGCTGATCATCCTCATGGAACCATTTGAGGAAGCTTTGAAAGACAGAGGGCAAGACTGCGGGGTGGTCGTTAAGTCCATGCAGGCTGTGGAGGTGAGGGTCTGCTTCTGGGCTGTTTCCTGGCCACAGCTGGTTGGCCACTGAGCCAGAGCTGCCGCTTATCTGCCCATCTTATGCCCTAGGATGGGTGTCTTGGGCCATTAGGGTGTGTCAGGGTTCAAACAGGGCAGGCTTCACAAGGGCTGGTGGTGGGTAGTGGGGTTGGTACCCACAGGCATCCTCTTTGAGATGGGCTCAGTTATTTGGCACAGTTAGTGACACAGGCACCAACAGGTAGATGGTGGTGCCAGCCTGCCCCAGAGCTATCCCCACAGCCTCCGGAGCCTCCTCATTTCCAGCTAATAGCCAGCCTGTCTGAGCCTGAGGACTGTAGTAAACTTGAGGTCCAGAAGTCTTGGAGAGGTTCTTGCAGTTGTGTCCCAGACCCCCAGCAGCCAGCAGAACCAATTTTCCTTTGCATGGCCTCTGCAGAGACATTAGGCTGGTGGCAGCTTATGGCCTGCTGGAGTGACCCAGGACATCCTCCGGGGCCTCAGGCCTTTTGCTCAGTAGCAGCTGACCCCCACTGTGCCCTCCTGGATCTAGGCCTGTGGGCCCTCCATTTCTCCTTCTGTCTCCCTGTCTGCTCTTAAATGTACCCACAAAGCCATGGAGGGCCTGTGCCCCTCCATGGCTTTAGGGGCCACGCCTAAGCTGGCAGCCTCCATCTGCCCCTCCAGCCCTGACCACTTAGTTGCAAGCCCGGGTCACCTAGCCACTGTGTCTTGAGCATGCGTCTAGACGTACCGTGGGCCCCTCAGGCTGTCTCTCCCTTGTGCATGTGCACAGTGCTTAGCCTCTTCCTGGGCCCCAGGCCGCTGTCTGGGGTGCATGGGTGGCCAAGGCCTGGATGTGTATCTGAGGAGAGACCGCTGAGGTGGTGTCTCTGCACGGGCCACATCTGGGCAGGGAGTCTGGGACTCTGGGCTTGCCGCGGGAACAGAGCATACTGTGCTGAGTTTATTTTGATTGATTAGAACTCTCGAGCATTTAAAAACAGTGTTTTCCTCTTCCAGGACTGTGGCCAGCGGAATCACCACGTTCCTGTGGTAAGCTCATCTGCCAGCAGGTTTTGACTGAGCACTATGGTGTCCAGGGCACGTCCTCACAGACTCCCTCGCTGTGCACAAGGCTCAGTAGAGGGGCCAGAGTAGCAGCTCTGTGTTAATAAGCAACTCAGGAAACGTCCCCTTGGGGCACCCAGGACGACCTGGAACGGGAGTCAGACATTGGGAGGGAGATAAAAGGGCCGCCAATCCTGGACACCCTTGGGTCTCCAGTAACTTTTTCTTTGGGAGGTCTTATGTTTTCCCTTTCGATGTAGCAGTCTCTCCCGAGGATGGGATGGACAGGAACAGCAACAGACTCGGAAGTGGACCCCTTGTAACATCTGCTGTCTTTGTTCATCTTTGCTCTCTGAACTTTTCTGTGTGTCGGCCCCGAGTGATCCTCCCTGGGCTCGAGTCACCAGGGAGGGTCACAGCCCCTGGGAGGGTCTTGTAGGGGCTGTGAGCTTTCTAACCAGGCCTCTTGCCTCCAGCTCCCTCTGCAGCTCAGCTCTTCCCGCTCTCACCAGCCTGTGAGCTTTCTCACACACAGGCCTCAGCAGGTCAACCCCTGCTTCCCAGGGCCCTTCACCATGAGTAGCCCCTGGCGTGTCCCCACCTCTACACACTGTGCCCCAGCCTTAGAGACCTGCTCTCTGGCCCTGCAGCATGCTGTCTCTTGTGCCTCTGACAGTGCCCAGGCTGGTTCCTCTCCCAGAATGCCCACCGTCACTTCACCTGGAGAGATCTTGCTTGTCCTTCAGTCTCAACTCATGTCACCTCCTCCGGGAAGCCATCCTCTACATGCAAGTGGTCATGGTGGGCTCCTCCTGGTGACCCCAGGACTATGTGCACACTGCCAGGGCAAGGGCCTGATGCAGAGCAATCTTAGTGACAGAGTGGGCAGCTCAGTTCTTGGGTTACATTTTCCGTTCCCAAGCCTAAACCCAGACACTTGGGAGAAAGTGGGAAGGAAGGAGGAAGTGGGTCACATTCCCTAGAACGGTGAGATCTTTGATAGAGGCCTAGGTATGGCCACTGCAACCCAATCCCATTAGAATTCAGCTCAGCCTCAAGTAGGCGAGGCAGCAGGAGCAGGTGTGAGGTTGGTGGGACAGATCGACGTCCATGTCCGGTTAGGTTTCCTTGGTTTTTCTTCCTCTTTCCTGGGGACTCGCCTGCTCACCTTTCCAATGACAGCATGCAGGGCCATGCACATGTGCCGACACATGCCTGCACCCTCACACAGTGCACACACGGGGGTGTGCTCAGAGGGGCTGGCTGGTGGAGGAGTCCAGGCTGGGCACACTGGGTCTCTTTAACACACTCCTCTTCTCACCTCTGCAGCCCCCGAAACCCAGTGACCTCTCCATTGTGTGTTTCACAAGCGGCACAACAGGTAAGCAGAGGCTCCTAGCCCACCAGCCAGGGCCACCTGCACCCTTCCCTGGCAGCTTTGGCAGAGTGACTGAGACGTCTCCGGCACCCTCTGTGGGATGGGCTGAGCCTTGTCCTGTGCCTGGCTCCAGACACTGGGTCCTTCCTGCTGCTCCCAGTGGCCAACGCGAGGCAACGTGGGGCAGCTGGAAGTGAATGGACGGTGTGGACTGGGGGTGTCTGGGGTGGGGTGGGTGCTACAGACTTCCTGGAGCTGGGGCCAGAGGTGGGCTGGGCAGCTGGGTCACGTCATTACTCTGAGGAGGGGCTCTCACTCCTCAGCTTTCCTGCCCCTGCCTGGACTTTGTGTCAGGGACTGGGGAAGGAGTGTGGGATTTGGTATCTGAGAGCCTGGTTTTAAGTCCCACCTCCACCACTTGCCGGGGGGCCATAAGCCGGTCCCTTAACCCCCCTGCCACCACTGTCCCCAGTTTCTTTCTTTCTTTCTTTTTTTAATATTTATTTATTTGGCTGTGCCGGATCTTAGTTGCAGCACACAGGATCTTCAGTTGCAGCATGAGGGATCTAGTTCCCTGACCAGGGATAGAACCCGGGCCCCCATGCATTGGAGCACGGAGTCTTAACTGCTGGACCACCAGGGAAGTCCCTGTCCCCAGTTTCTTACCTGGGTGGTTAAAGGTGCCAAGTTGGAGGTGGGAAAGTGTGTGAAAGGGCAGTGCAGATGATCTGGGGCAAGATCATCTGCACAGATGATCTATGCCGTGGGCAAGGCTGTCAGGGAGAGAAAATGATGCAGTCCATGCCCAGTGCTGACAGAGGAACACGTGCATCAGTGTCAGTGCAAACAGCCAAGGAAGGCTTCCTAGGGGAGGCACAACGCACCTGAGGACCACGGCTACAGGCACAGTACTTTGCAGCCTGCAGTGGCCCGTTCACCCTATCACTGTGTCACTGGGGCCTCAGCACGACCTGTGAGGCAGGTGGGGTGGAGACTATCCAAGGGGGCACCAACAGCAATTGGAGGCAGAGGCTTGTGCCCTGTTCTCCCATTTCACAGCCCAGTGCTCTCCCCACTGCTGCCTCTTCATCTCATCTGATGACTCGGGAAGTCACTTGCCCTCGGCCTGAAGGGGCAAGAAGGTTCCAGCCTGTTTTCCAGACCTAGGGCTGGCCTACCTTGATGATAGCTCTTGATGGGCAGTGACCTGGAGTTCCCCACGCCTTCCACAGATGGAGCCTCCAAGGCGGTTGGCAGATCCTTGACCAGCCCCGCAGGCAGGATAATCCTTGTGGGTAGATCACGATAAGCATGATGTTATTGAATCAGAGTGGGTTTTTGCCATTAACTCAAGTGGGTCTGAGAATTTCCACCTGACTGCTAAACCCTGTCAGGAGAGAAATAACACAGCCTTTGCTTTCCAGGAGCTGACATCCAGAGCCAGCCCAGAATTCAAAAATGCCCTTCAGGTTTTTGTTGCTTTTTGTCAAGAGTTTCACAATGTGAAATTTTGGTGACATGTCCCTCCACCCTGGGTTTGGGGGCAGGTCACTACTGCGGCCTTTAGCTTTGGACCCTTGCTGTTCAAGAGTGCCCCCTGGCTTTTTTTTTTTAAACATCTTTATTGGAGTATAATTGCTTTACAATGGTGTGTTAGTTTCTGCTTTATAACAAAGTGAATTAGTTATACATCTGTTCCCACATCTCTTCCCTCCTGCGTCTCCCTCCCTCTCACCCTCCCAATCCCACCCCTCTAGGTGGTCACAAAGCACAGAGCTGATCTCCCTGTGCTATGCGGCTGCTTCCCACTAGCTATCGGTTTTATATTTGGTAGTGTATATATGTCCATGCCACTCTCTCACTTTGGCACAGCTTACCCTTCCCCATCCCCATATCCTCAAGTCCATTTTCTAGTAGGTCTGTATCTTTATTCCCGTCTTACCCCTAGGTTCTTCATGACCTTTTTTTTTTTTTTTAGATTCCATATATATGTGTTAGCATATGGTATTTGTCTATCTCTTTCTGACTTACTTCACTCTGTATGACAGACTCTAGGTCCATCCACCTCACTCCAAATAACTCAATTTCGTTTCTTTTTATGGCTGAGTAATATTCCATTGTATATAGATGCCACATCTTCTGAGTCAGTTAGTCACAGCTGCTGCCCCTGGATCTGGAAAAGAACTTGATGATGCAGAAATGTGTTGTTGCCTACCTGCAGAGGGCAGGCCTCATGTCCAGTGCTTTTTCAGACCATGGAGTCTCAATTGGAAGCTGAGCCATCCTGCCCAGGCTCTATGTGGTGGAAGCAGAATGTATGGAGGCTAGAAAACAGGTTGTGATTCAGTGCCCAAACCTCTCACTCCAGCGGTGTGGCTGGTGCCAGGGCAGAGCTGGGGGAGTGAGCAGGCCTCATACCTGACGTTACCCTGCTTGGCTGCACGTGTGGATTTCCTTGGCATTAGCCTAAGCCTGTGCTGCGCCTCTGGTAGCCATCCTCTTGTCCAGCACATCACAGCTGTGGATACAGCTTCCCTTCCATGACAAGTGTCCTGGCCTCAGCTTCATCAAGAGCCACATCATTCTTTCAATGAGGAAAGATGGAAAATATGATCTGAATCTGACATTTGAATCATGATTCTGGTGGGATCATTCTGGGAAGATTTTTCTCTTGATGTGTGATGGAAACATCTGTGGAAATTCCCAGAATAGGCCAGTGCTTTGGAGCCACCAGTTAGGCCAAGAAGGCCCTGGAGGAGGTGAGAGCTTGGGGTTTGTCTGTACTCAGGGATGGCTAATGGGTGGGTGTGTGGTTGGTTGTTCGTTTCAGAATAACCATCAGCTGGACTGAAATCGAGCTGCCCTCTCCAAATAAAAGATAATTTGTGGGTATAACGTAGCCCAGTCTGGGGACTTGGGCCCCATGAATGATAGTTCAGATGTATCTTTATGCGTTCATGTGCTACCCTCCCTTCCTAGAGAAGAAAATACAGTGGTCTTTTATTTTATTATTTATTTATTATTTATTTACTTATTTTATATATTTTTGGCTGCATTGGGTCTTAGTTGAGGCATGCGGGATCTTCACTGAGGCATGCGGGATCTTTCGTTGTGGTGCGCAGTCTCCTCTTTAGTTGTGGCATGTGGGTTTTCTCTTCTCTAGTTGTGGCGCACAGGCTCCAGGGCACGTGGGCTTAGTTGCCCTGCGGCACGTGGGATTGAACCCACGTCCCCTGCATTGTAAGGCAGATTCTTTACCACTGGACCACCAGGGAAGTCCCTACAGTGGTCTTTTAAAACATATCCTTCTTAGTCTGGGTTTTTAGCATTCTTTTTCTAATTTATGTAGATTCATTCATTCAGCTCATTTATTGAGCATCCACTATGCCTCAGACCTAGTGTTGGAGGCTGAGGACACAGGGATGGACAAGACACGACCCTGCCCTCATGAGCACACAGCTCATGTCATGAGGCAGTTCACTGCCTCGAGGGTCTGCATCCCAGGGTACATGGAGTGCTAGGCCACCCAGAGGTCAGGACAGCGGGACAGAAAGGATTTCAAATCTAAGCAGAGTCTTGAAGGATTGGCAGCTGGAGGAGAAGAGGAGGAAGGGCATTCTCAGCAAAGGGAACAGCATGTGCAGAGGACCAGCGGCAAGAAAGAAAATGTTTCTTTGAGGGAGAGTCGACTGAGGAAAAGAGAGGTCTGGTTGCAGGGCCTGGGAATCCTGACAGGAGAGGAATGATGGGGGTAGGAGTTCCAAATAAAGGCTGAGCAGGAGCAGCCAGAGAGGCTAGAGGAGAATAGAACCTGTCAGCATTGTCGATGGCTAAGCTGTACCCATAGGATGCTGCCACAAAAACACCTGCTGGTGCTCCTGAGACAGGGGAGGTTGGAAGCAGAAACTGATTATGGTGGACTGAGGAGTGGATGGGAGGTAAGGATGTCAACTCAGCAAGTGTGGACAATTCTTTTTTTTTTTTTTTTTTTGGCGATACGCGGTCCTCTCACTGTTGTGGCCTGTCCCATTGCGGAGCACGGGCTCTGGACGTGCAGGCTCAGTGGCCATGGCTCACGGGCCCAGCCGCTCCGCGGCACGTGGGATCTTCCCAGACCGGGGCACGAACCCGCGTCCCTTGCATCGGCAGGTGGACTCTCAACCACCGCGCCACCAGGGAAGCCTGACAACTCTTTTAAGAAGCTTGGCTGTGTCACCAAAAGGCATGCTCCATAATGTTCCCAGCAACACGATTTGGAAAGTCAAAGTCTGGAAACAATGCAAATGACCCTTCAGCAATAGAATGGTATATCTACAAATAGAAAATTATATACCTTAATGTTGAGCGAAAGAAAAAAGGCACAAAATATTGTATGATTTCTTTTTTTTTTTATAACAAAGTGAATCAGTTATACATATACATATGTTCCCATATCTCTTCCCTCTGCGTCTCCCTCCCTCCCACCCTCCCTATCCCACCCCTCTAGGTGGTCACAAAGCACAGAGCTGATCTCCCTGTGCTATACAGCTGCTTCCCACTAGCTATCGGTTTTACATTTGGTAGTGTATATATGTCCATGCCACTCTCACTTTGTCTCAGCTTACCCTTCCCCTTCCCCGTGTCCTCAAGTCCATTCTCTAGTAGGTCTGTGTCTTTTTTCCTGTGCTGCCGCTAGGTTCTTCATGACCTATTTTTTTTTTTTTTTTTTAGATTCCATATATATGTGTTAGCATACGGTATTTGTCTTTCTCTTTCGGACTTACTTCACTCTGTATGACAGACTCTAGGTCCATCCACCTCACTCCAAATAACTCAATTTCGTTTCTTTTTATGGCTGGGTAATATTCCATTGTATATATGTGCCACATCTTCTTTATCCATTCATCTGTCGATGGACACTTAGGTTGCTTCCATGTCCTGGTTACTGTAAATAGTGCTTCAGTGAAAATTGTGGTACATGACTCTTTTTGAATTATGGTTTGCTCAGGGTATATGCCCAGGATTGGGATTGATGGGTCATATGGTAGTTCTATTTTTAGTTTTTTAAGGAACCTCCATACTGTTCTCCATAGTGGCTGTATCAATTTACGTTCCCACCAACAGTGCAAGAGGGTTCCCTTTTCTCCACACCCTGTCTAGCATTTATTGTTTGTAGGTTTCTTGATGATGGCCATTCTGACTGGTGTGAGGTGATAGCTCACTGTAGTTTTGATTTGCATTTCTCTAATGATTAATGATGTTGAGCACTCTTTCATATGTTTGTTGGCATTCTGTATATCTTCTTTGGAGAAATGTCTATTTAGGTCTTCTGCCCATTTTTGGATTGGGTTGTTGGTATTTTTCATATTGAGCTGCATGAGCTGCTTGTATATTTTGGAGATTAATCCTTTGTCAGTTGCTTCATTTGCAAATATTTTCTCCCATTCTGAGGGTTGTCTTTTTGTCTTGTTTATGGTGTCCTTTGCTGTGCAAAAGCTTTGAAGTTTCACTAGGTCCCATTTGTGTATTTTTGTTTTGATTTCCATTTCTCTAGGAGGTGGGTCAAAAAGGATCTTGCTGTGATGTATGTCATAGAGTGTTCTGCCTATGTTTTCCTTTAAAAGTTTGATAGTGTCTGGCCTTACATTTAGGTCTTTAATCCATTTGGAGTTTATTTTTGTGTATGGTGTTAGGGAGAGTTCTAGTTTCATTCTTTTACATGTAGCTGTCCAGTTTTCCCAGCACCACTTATTGAAGTGGCTGTCTTTTCTCCACTGTGTATTCTTGCCTCCTTTATCAAAGATAAGGTGACCATATGTGCGTGGGTTTATCTCTGGGCTTTCTATCCTGTTCCATTGATCTATATTTCTGTTTTTGTGCCAGTACCATACTGTCTTGATTACTGTAGCTTTGTAGTATAGTCTGAAGTCAGAGAGCCTGACTCCTCCAGCTCTGTTTTTCTTTCTTCAAGATTGCGTTGGCTATTTGGGGTCTTTTGTGTTTCCATACAAATTGTGAAATTCTTTGTTCTAGTTCTGTGAAAATGCCAGTGGTAGTTTGATAGGGATTGCATTGAATCTGTAGATTGCTTTGGGTAGTATAGTCATTTTCACAATGTTGATTCTTCCAATCCAAGAACATGGTATATCTCTCCATCTATTTGTATCATCTAATTTCTTTCCTCAGTGTCTTATAGTTTTCTGCATACAGGTCCTTTTTCTCCTTAGGTAGGTTTATTCCTAGGTATTTTATTCTTTTTGTTGCAATGGTAAATGGGAGTGCTCCTTAGTTTCACTTTCAGATTTTTTGTTGTTAGTGTAGACGAATGCAAGACATCTCTGTGCATTAATTTTGTATCCTGCTCCTTTACCACATTCATTGATTAGCTCTAGTAGTTTTCTGGTAGCATCTTTAGGATTCTCTGTGTATAGTATCATGTCATCTGCAAACAGTGACAGCTTTACTTCTTTTCTGATTTGTGTTCCTTTTATTTCTTTTTCTTCTCTGATTGCTGTGGCTAAACCTTCCAAAACTATGTTGAATAATAGTGGTGAGAGTGGGCAGCATTGTCTTGTTCCTGATCTTAGTGGAAATGGTTTCAGTTTTTCACCATTGAGGATGATGTTGACCATGGGTTTGTCATATATGGCCTTTACTATGTTGAGGTAGGTTCCCTCTATGCCTACTTTCTGGAGGGTTTTTATCGTAAGTGGATGTTGAATTTTGTCGAAAGGTTTTTCTGCATCTATTGAGAGGATCATATGGTTTTTATTCTTCAATTTGTTAATATGGGGTATCACATTGATTGATTTGCATATATTGAAGAATCTTTGAATTTCTGGGATAAACCCCACTTGATATGGTGTATGATCCTTTTAATGTGCTGTTGGATTCTGTTTCCTAGTATTTTGTTGAGGATTTTTGCATCTATGTTCATCAGTGATACTGGCCTGTAGTTTTCTTTCTTTGTGACATTTTTTTAAAAATTAATTTATATATTTTTTATTTTTGGCTGCATTGGGTCTTTGTTGCTGTGTGCAGGCTTTTTCTAGTTGCGGCAAGTGGGGGCTACTCTTCGCTGCAGTGCACGGGCTTCTCATTGTGGTGGCTTCTCTTGCTGTGAGGCACGGGATATAGGGGCCCAGGCTTCAGTAGTTGTGGCACACGGGCTTAGGTTCTCCACGGCATGTGGGATCTTCCCGGACCAGAACTTGAACCCGTGTCCTCTGCATTAGCAGGCGGATTCTTAACCACTGTGCCTCCAGGGAAGCCCCCCTTTGTGACATCTTTATCTGGTTTTGGTATCAGGGTGATGGTGGCCTCGTAGAATGAGTTTGGGAGTGTTCCTCCCTCTGCTATATTTTGGAAGAGTTTAAGAAGGATAGGTGTTAGCTCTTCTCTAAATGTTTGATAGAATTTGCTTATGAGGCCGTCTGGTCCTGGGCTTTTGTTTGTTGGAAGACTTTTAATCACAGTTTCAATTTCCATGCTTGTGATTGGTCTGTTTATATTTTCTAGTTTTCCTGGTTCAGTCTTGGAAGGTTGTGCTTTTCTAAGAATTTGCCCATTTCTTCCAGGTTGTCCATTTTATTGGCATAGAGTTGCTTGTAGTAATCTCTCCTGATCCTTTGTAGTTTTGTAGTGTCAGTTGTTACTTCTCCTTTTTCATTTCTAATTCTATGATTTGAGTCTTCTCCCTCTTCTTCTTGGTGAATGTGGCTAATGGTTTATCAATTTAGTTTATCTTCTCAAAGAACCAGCATTTAGTTTTATTGATCTTTGCTTTTGTTTCCTTCAAGATTCCTTTTTAACACACCATTCCCACCACCACCTATTGTTCCTTCTGCAGACTCCATATCCAGTTTCTGGGATTTATTGTTTTTTTTGCAGCCACGGCCTTCTTCACCTTTCTTTTTGGGACCCCCCCCCAACCCCCCAGCCCAAGCTGTAGGGAACATGATTGGGCTTTTGAAGCAATCTCATTAGTGGCTGAGTTAGCTTGGGTTTCAGATTGGAGATGGGAGAGAGGACCCCTCATTTCTCCCCTTTTGATGGGCTATAGCACTCAGCATAGCTCTCTCGCCAAAGAAATCCTTTCACAAATTCTTCCTCATTCATTCATATTCTCTCTCCCCCACCCCCACCCCTTTCTTATGGAGGTGAAATTCATATAGCATAAAATTAACCATTTTAAAGTGAAAAATTCAGTGGCATTGACTATAATACTCAATCTTAACCTCAACTCAGCCCTTTTTTTAACCTCTTTCTGGGTGAGGGTTGCAAAGTTAACATTTTGGTTTATTTGATATTTCTTGGGTAAATTCTGCACATGGTCTAGCCCCTCACTTTTGGAGTTTCACAGCTGTTGTATCTTCTGCCTCAGTGGAAACTTCTAATTTAATGTCTTTTGTGCATGGCTGTGTCCTTAGACCTTATAGAGCCCTATGAGGTGGGTGTCATTGTCCCTATTTTATAGGTTAGGAAACTGAGAGAGGAAAAATGACTTGCCAGTGTTACACTGCCAAGGAGGGGCAAGGCCAGGATTTGAGCCTGCTCAGATCTGTCCAGCAGCAGTGGCAGTGCTGTATCCACGTTGACATGAAATGGTGGCCAACAGCCTCCCTCCACAGCCTGCTGTGCCTTCTGTCCCCACCTGGTCTCTGTCCTCTGAGCCATCCTAGCAGCCCTGGGCTTCCTCATGAGCAGCAGTGAAAGGTCGTGTCAAGACAAAGCAAGAATATCCATGTCCCATCTCTGCCAGTGAGCAGGCAGGAGGGCTGCCCCAGCAGTCTGGACCTCCGGCCTGGCCTGAGCTGGGGCCTTTCCAGGTGCTGGATGCAGCGAGGAAGTCCTCTGCCAGCACAATTGACTGCTGGATTCTGGACACTAGAACTGCTCAGGCCCAGAGAGTGGCATAGTTTACTGGGTATATGTATAAGGAGACTGGAGGCCAAGAGCCTGTGCTCCTTGAGGAAGGCAGAAGGGAAGGTGCAGGCCAACCCATCAGTCCTGAGGCACTCCTTGAGGCGCTTGAGGTGACTCCAAGCTGTGTCACCTGCCTTCTGGTCTCAAGCACCTGGGAGCCTCAAGATGGGCTTCAAGTGTCTACAGAATGAAGGTCCCTGACACAGCATCCATCTGCCTGGGACTCTGAAGGCGGCTGTGGACGAAGGCCAGAGGTTTGCGTGGACAGCTCTGGGTGTCTGGGACTGGTGACTCCGGTGCTGTTCTCAAGGAGTGGCCCTTGAGCTTCCCACTAATTCTCCTTCTTGCTCTCTCCTTTCAGGGAACCCAAAAGGTGCGATGCTCACCCATGGGAACGTGGTGGCTGATTTCTCAGGCTTTCTGAAAGTGACAGAGGTGAATAAAGTAGACTCACCAATGCAGGTGTCTCTCAAGGACACCCTCGAGCCTCAGAGGTTTTTTGGGTTTTCTTTTTTTTTCCCTGATACAATCTGGGCTGCCTTTCACAGGCAGGAGTTTCTGTTCTCATTAGAGCAACCTCACATTCACAGATACTTTTAACCCCAAACACTGAAATGATCCATACCTGGTAAATATTCAGTTGATTTCTGAGAGTGCTCAGATCCCAGAAAGAAAAACGTGGAAACCTATCTTTCATTTTTAACTTCAAATATTAAGATACCTGTGGTTTTACGTATACCTTTATTTAAAAGTAATCCTTAATAACTTGTTTTTCCAAGTAGGTCAGGGTTTAATTCAGTCATTTTGTGTTTAAGAACTACTAGAGTCTGAGAAACAATGGCAACTGCTAATTTATAAAACTGTACTTAAAAAAGGTAAATCTAAAATCAAAAAAGCTTGATAACTTGGCCTGACAAAAACATGTTAGCACTTTTTAACCGGCTAAGAAAGAAGGACCTTTTTCCACAAGTGGTGAGTATCTGAATGTCCTACACTTTCCTAAAGGAGAAAGGAATGTACCTTTTCCTATATAAATTAAGCTTTTTCTCTACTGTGGAGAAAATCGCTATCCACATTTATGCCAGATGGCATTATGGAGCATATGCCCATTTGTTATATATTTTGGTGGAAAACCGTGAGACACTGTTGGTAGCTGAGCCCAGACCAGAAGCCATGAGCAAGGTCCCCTGGGCTTGTCCAAACTCGTCCAAAAGCCAGCCCAGGAGACTGAAGACCTCTGTAAAAGGGCGGAGGGCAGGGAACTCAGCCAAGGAGAGCTCATCCCCCTGAATGGGGCCCCCTGGCCAGGGCAGCCCCTGTCCCTGAGGTCAGACCCATCCTGGAGAGTGGGGTCCCTCTTGGCCATCCGCTTTAAGGCCATGTTCCCAGGCTGTAGCTTATGAGGCCTGGTTCCACCCACCACACCTCTGTCCGGGGCACGTACCCCAGCCCCAATAGGCATAGACCTAGGGTTCTCTTGGCCCCTTTCTCTCGAAGGAGGACCAGAAAGTGCCAACAGGCTGAGACCCTCTGAATCGCTGTCCGGGTGGTCCAGGAAAGCTGGTGAAGTGGGGCCTGAGGCAGATCCTGCAGCTGTGGGGAGGGAGAGGCGTGCCGGTCTGGCGCGAAGACTGAACGAGGTGCAGGCCCTCCCAGAGGAGACTTCCCTGCGGAGCTCGACTCTGCTGGTTTATGTGTGCTTCAGTTGGCTCTTTGCTTCTGCAGATAACCTAGACCCACTGGCGCTTCTACCTAACACTCCGCTTCCTACACTGCCCTGTCTCTCTGTCTCTCTCTCTCTTTTCTTTCTGCGCCTCCCATCTTCCTCTCTCTCCTCTCTCTCTCACTTTTCTCTCGCTGTCATCTCACCTCTCTCTCTGTCCTCCCTTCCCCACTGCCCTTCCCCTCTTCATGTTTGCCCCTCCAGGTCATTTTCTCTTTATTGTTTTATGACTCTCTTGTCGTCTTCCTGTCAGTGTTTCTTTCCTTTCTGTCTCCCATGCCCGGCACCTGCAGAAAGTGATCTTTCCGAGACAGGACGATGTGCTCATCTCCTTCCTGCCTCTGGCTCACATGTTTGAGAGAGTCATCCAGGTAAGACGCCCGCCTGACTGACCGGGCCTTGCCTGGGCTCCTTCTGTTTTCTTACAGAGTCAGTGGGCTCCCACTTGTGCGGATGTGCACATTTCCTATTTGCCTTTAGCACACATGTTTGAGCGAATGGTGCAGGTAAGGCCCTGGCTTCAGGGAGGCACAGTCTGAGCCCAGAACCCAGAACCCTAGCAGGGTGTCACACTTGTCACTGGCAGCTTGAAGTAGAACTAAACTGGCCTGTCCTCGGAAGGTGCCACAGGGGTCAGAGGGGTCAGAGGACCTTGGACCCCCTGATCTGTCCCTCCTGTGAGCACTGCTCCAGGGAGGACCCAGGCCTGCTTGTCTTGCTGTGGACACACCTTGGCTGAGAAAGGCCCCAGCTGCTCAGAGAGCATTGCAGCTCTGCACAAGTGCTTTACCATTCAAGCTCTGTACAGTATGGCTCCATTTATGGCCCAAACACCTATATTCTGTAACTTTCATCACTCACTAAACTCCTAAAAAAGGAAACAAGACAGTGAAGTTGAAAGGGGAGTCAAACTATCATGGCCCCTCAGGCTGTGGATGGGACTGGTGTTATGGTTGGACCTGGGACAGGCCTTGTGGGGACACAGAGAGAATGGAGGAGTCCTCCTGAGGTTGTGGGGACAAAGAATTACCCGTGTGTGTCACTTAAGGGACCAGCCTGTGCATAAACTATCTCCTAAGCCTCTCCCGTTTTGCCTTGGGGGAGGTCTGGTACACTAGGGCGTGCTTTCAAGTTTTCCAGACCTGGATTCGCATGCCAGCAATTACCATGAACTAGTTTTGGGACTCTAGGCAAATCCCTTTCTTTACCTCTGTGACCTTTGCATTCCTCATCTGTAAAACAGAGATTAGAAATTCTGTTTCCCGTATAGAATAGCTCTGAGCATTACAGAAAGGAGCCCCTGGCGTACTCTTAGTCCCATTAGCAACCAGCCAGGCTCTGCCTTGGCCTCCCACCGCCAACATTAGCAGCACCTCCAGTACTTGTGGGCACTGCATACCCTTCCAGAGTTGCCGAGGTATCCCTGGGGAAGACCACAGGTGCTCTGAGACCTGGAGGGACACACCGATAGGGTGTTGTACAGCTCAGAGACTGAGTCCTCAGGGAGGCCCCTGTCCAGGCTTTGGGAGTAAGCTTGAAGGGGCAGGCACCAGTGAGACTGGCTGCTCTGGCATCTCCCAAAGGCTCAGGATTCCACCCTGTCTCCTGCTGCTTCTCTCCATGTCTGACTGGGACTTGGTGGGGAGGGGTGTGTGTGTGGGGGGTGTCACCTCTAATGGCTTCCTTCAGTGTCCCAAGGCAGCAGCCAGAGCTGGGTGAGGGGTGTCACCGGCACCCTCCGTGTGGGGCAGAGCTTTGGACAGCTCTGGATTACAGCCAGGAGTGACTGCCCTGAGGGACTCCTCCCTTCCTGTCCACTTCTTCCAGTCTGTCGTCTACTGCCACGGAGGGCGCGTCGGCTTCTTCCAGGGAGACATCCGCCTCCTCTCAGATGACATGAAGGCTCTGTGTCCTACCATCTTCCCTGTGGTCCCACGACTACTGAACCGCATGTACGACAAGGTGAGCTCCGCGGGGAGTCTCTGGCCAGGCTGAGCAGCTGCATATCTGCTTGTTTGGACAGAGGCTGGAGCCCCAGGCTGGCTTTCTACACCACCAGTCCCAGGTCCTGGAAGTTGCCTCTTCTCTTGTATTCCCTGACTCTCACCCCTCCTTCTCCTGTTTTCTTCCTATTCTCCGAAACCCTGGTTGGGAGATTTCGGGGGGAGGGCTTCTTTCCCAACAACGTGTCTGGGCCTTGGTAGCGTTAACCTTTAGCTGGATGTCACACATTCAGTGACCTCCTGCAGGGGCAGAAATAGAGTGTGGCTTCTCTGCTGGCCAATCTAGGCCTTCTTCCTGGGGGTGTATCTAGAGGTGGGACCTGCAGTCTTTACAGCTGTTTCCAACTTCTGTTCCTCAGATTTTCAGCCAGGCAGACACATCATTAAAGCGCTGGCTCCTGGAATTTGCAGCTAAGCGTAAACAGGCTGAGGTCCAGAGTGGAATCATCAGGAATGATAGTATCTGGGATGAACTCTTCTTTCATAAGATTCAGGTAAGAAAATGAACAAGTGATGATAGAGTGGCACCCAAGTGTCCAATGGGTGACCTTACAGAAGAATTAGAGAAGTTCATCCCAATGGTGTGTAATCTTATAAAACAGTAACTTTTTGCTAATGAAATCAAAGCTTAAGCTACCACTGAAATTTTAAAGGACCCATTTTTGTTCATTGGAGATGTGTTACATTTGCCAAAGGCAACCAGCAAGAAGGACTCCTGGAAAGTAAGTTCCTTGACCTCTATAGGCAGTAGGGCAGCTTTGCCCTTGGGTAGTCAGATTCACCAAGCAAGCAGCTCTTGGGGCTCGAAGATTCTCTTGCCCCTCCCTGTAGCCTTGGCCACGGTGGCTTTCCAGTAGCACAAGGTTCTAGCCAGATGACCAAGAATCTTCCTTTCCCTCAGTGTTTCCCATCTCTTCAGCCTCTCCTAAACCAAGCTGTTTATGAATTACTCATTCCTGTCTCCTCACTAAAGTTTTAAAGCTGTGCATTACTCAAAGAACTTGTAGTTAATTTGTACCAGTACTCATTTTTCCTTACTACTCTATTTTTAGCTATGAAAACTAATATTTAAAATCTCTTGGCTCAACTTACAGAAACAAAGTGTTTAAAAAATTCTTTGACCTCTGCAGTGCATAGTAAATAGCTCATGGCATTGATTTAGAAATGAAAAAAGGCCATGCCGTTAAGGTGGAAGTGGGAAGAAATTGTCCTCAGTAATTGTTTTGGATGCTTGCAAATGATGGGAGAGTGAGGAAACAGCTGTGTATTTTAAGAAAGGGAGAACCAAAATTATAGAATGCCACACAGATTAATGGCCCTTATCTCAAAATACATAAAAGAATTGGCCATATTGTGGGTTGGATTGCAAAGCTGATTGGGCTGATTCATTTGGAAGAAGGGGGCTTCCTCAGCTCATGTGTTGTACAGCCTCAGGCGGCCTCTCTGATCCCAACCCTAGGGTCCAGGGAGGGTACAGCTGTTGAACGTTGATGTTAGGTGAGGCCCAGGTGAGCTACACTCCACTTGCCACAGCACAGACTCTGGCAGGTTCTTCTCTCTTCCCACAGGCCAGTCTTGGTGGGTGCGTGCGGATGATTGTTACTGGAGCGGCCCCCGCGTCACCAACGGTCCTGGGATTCCTCCGGGCGGCTCTGGGGTGCCAGGTATTTCCTTTATGTGGCCTTCCCTGGGGGCAGTGGGGTGAGTGTTAGGACAGGGCAGGAGACCCATTATACCCTCTACTGTACAGAGAAATATTCTGGGGGCAAGATCTTTGTGGAATAAAAGCTCCCTTCTCTGAAGATGTAAAAAGCCCAGGGTCACTGAAAGCCAAGATAACCTTGTGACATTGTGCAAAGCCCAGGTGTGTGTATCCACTCTGGGACAAAACTGTATATGGATCATCAGTGTGCTGGAGAACCTGTCTCACACCTGTACCAGCATCTCTGCATTCTCCAGCCTGCAGACTCTTTCCCAGCCCAGAGAAGGAGCACGAGGGAGGGGGATAAAAGTTCATTTGTGTGTTTTTATTTGATTCAGTAGGTTTTGTCATTGCTAAAAAAATTCATTCCTTTATTTATCCATTGAATTAATGTTTGTCAGGTTCCTACTTATGCAGACTATAGTAACATAGTTGTGACTGGTGGGTTTTAAGTAAAGTAGGCACATCTACTTCATAAATGTGCATGCTTAAAATTTTATCCTTTAGAAGCCGTGGGCTTCTTGGGAATTCCCTGGCAGTCCAGTGGTTAGGACTCAGTGCTTTCACTGCCGTGGGCTCAATCCCTGGCTGGGGAACTAAGATCCTGCAAGCCGCCAAAAAAAAAAAAAAAGGAAGGAAAAAAGAAGCCAGGGGCTTCTTACGCTGACTTCCTGTTCTACGCCAACATGAGCTGACCACTCCTAAAGGCAGCTCTCCCACATGGTCCATTCATGCGAGCACATGGGGCTCTGAAGGGGAACATCTTACAGAGACAAAACCTTTATTGGATTTTAAAATGTTTGTCTTTAATACATATTATTCAAATTAGAAATAGAGTCAGTGGTTGAAAATAGGTTAGAAGTCTTTATCCCAAACCATATAACCTTATCTACTAAGTGTCTGTGGTTAAAAATAGCATTTCTTCCAAGCAGAGTAGCTATACCTGTTGTCTGTGTTCAGTTTCTCCTGAAGGTACCTACTTCCAGAGCACCTCCCCTCCCACCATCCCCAGCATGGAGCAGCCAGATGCTCCGTGAGAGGTTATCTGGCTGAAAAGGGCAGCCAGCTATCTGCAGGCAGGTGGGCACCTACAGTATGGTTTCTGTGTTTTGCTTGAAGGTTTATGAAGGTTATGGCCAAACTGAGTGCACAGCTGGATGTACCTTCACCACACCCGGGGACTGGACATCAGGTAGGATTGGCTGGAGATGTGGGAATGAGTTAGAACAGCAGGCTCTAAAACTTCCTCATGGAAAGTATATTTACATAGGAAACAGCAGAAGAAACAGAAGAAAAACAATGATGGTAGTTTTGTCTGTGTTGTGGCATTATGGATCTGTTTCTTTTTGTTACATATTTTTGTATTTCCTACTGTATTTTGTATTTTCCTATTTCTTTTATAAATAAACAGAAGTTATGTTAAAAAAAGTAGTAGATCACAAAATACAGCTCCAGGTAGAAAAATCCTATGATATCAATATATTGGATTTTATAGTTTCTAAATATCACACAGTCTTGCTTACAGTCATTTCAGAATGAAGGAAGCAGACTGTGAATTGGATATGATTTAGGAAGGAGAGGCAAGTTTATAGCAGCCAGTGCGCTGTTTCTTGAAGAGCCATTTCAGAGGCTCTTTGGAACTATGGTCTCCTGTGATAGCAACATCTAAAAGGCAATGGCAACCTCAGAAAGGAGCAGCTACTATCCACACCCTCATTCTGAAGGGACCTATCTTTCAGGGCAAGGAGGAAGCAGTAGGTAGCCCATGTATTGGCTGTCACTAAACTTAGAGCAAATACAATCATCTGAAAAACATTCAGCAAAAGAATTCTTCAGGATACCAACTTCCTCTGTGAGCCTGGAGCCACGCTTCACGCTTAAGTTTGCTCAACTACGAACTAGAAAATTTGGGATGATGTGCACAGAAAAGAAATATGCTTAGTAGTGTAATACTATTTTCAGAGCACCTTGAGGTAGTCAGCAGAAACATGATAGGTGGATTCTAAATTGAAATCACATTTGGCAAAGTCAGGTACAGAAGTTTTATCTCCTTAAACTCTAGCTGAATAAAGCCTATCTTGTATGTGAAGTTTTTGATCTCCCTGCCACTGGCACCTTTACTACACGGACCATTTTCTGAGGTCCTGGCTCATTAACTCTGTTCTTGTTACTGCGATCATATTTACTGATCATTTACATGTATACCCTTCCTTTGGACACTTTCTTCCCTCTTATGATGTCCTGCATTTTCCTATGTGAGGCTTTTGAGGTTTTACCTTTTTTATGCATCCTTACCATAAAAACTTGCAAAGGTTATTGAGTATGAGAGGATCGGTATCTTTGTACAATATTATAAAAGATTTGGCGGTCTCTCATTTAAAAGAGAAACGAAAGTGTCACAGCCTGCTTTTTGTTTATGTGGCTCACTTTATTTCAGGACCTTGGCCAGCATCTGCTTAAAAATCCTGCGCCTTGCCAGTGAATTGTGTAACCACCACAATTACTAGAAAATGACTTAGATGTAGTTTTGTGGTGGGAGTATATAAGACCAAGAAAATTTGCAGTCTTATTTGAGGGGGTGGGGTGGTGAGTTGCCTCATCCTTGTTTTCCATTTCAACAGTCTGGTGACTGGAAGAAAAAGCAATAATGACTATATTTTATGATCCCCAAACCAAAACATATGATCTGATGATGGGGAAAGTGTTTTAATATAAAAAATCCTGACTGTTTGGTTGGTGTGGGTATGAGCCTCCCCAGAGACCCTGTACAGGTTGACTCTGGGCCGTGTAAGCCTGGCCGGCTGTTTAAGAATCAGATGTAAAACAAAGGCCCAGCAGAGGTTGGCCTCTCCTTTCTCCAGAAATTTGTTTTATCATCAATGCTTGCTTGTGACAAACGCCCATCTAGAGGTGTATTGCTTTCCATCCACGATTCCCCACTTTGACCACTTGAGGGGTTTCACATGGCGTGGAGCATCTTCAGTGCTGAAATTGATCTGAACACTGACAAATGCACATTGTTCTGGTGTTCTAGGACACGTAGGAGCACCTCTGCCCTGCAATCATATCAAGCTCGTGGATGTCAAGGAACTGAACTATTGGACCAGCAAAGGAGAAGGAGAGGTAAACTTGAGCGTTTAGCCATTCATGTTTGTGGATGCTCTACATGTAGCGAGGAAAAGAAAAAAAAATGGAAATGGAATTGTTTTCCTTTTACCCTATGTGTAAAGTCATTTTATATTATTGATTAATTTGACTCAACTGAATTGAGCATTTTCTCTCCTGTTTATGAAGTAACCAACCCTCAAGGCTGGGACTGGGCTGGTCCAAAACAAGATTTGGGATTCACAGACTGTTTTAAAAATCCATTTTTTTCTTAACTGGCACGGCTTGTTGCTGTGTATCTGGGCAGGCAGAAACATGACCATTTGCAAATAGGCCAGATGGGGTAGATAGAGCTGTGGGACATTAAACGCAACAACATTTGCATTATAGGGGTCCCAGAAGGAGAAGAGAGAGAGAAAGGACCTGAGAAAATATTTGAAGAGATTATAGTCGAAAACTTCCCTAGCATGGGAAAGGAAATAGCCACCTAAGTCCAGGAAGCACAGAGAGTCCCAGGCAGGATAAACCCAAGGAGAAACATGCCGAGACTGTCGGCATGTTTTGTCAGTAATCAAACTGACAAAAATTAAAGACAAAGAAAAATTATTGAAAGCAACAAGGGAAAAATGACAAATAACATTCAAGGGAACTCCCATAAGGTTAACAGCTGGTTTCTCAGCAGAAACCCTACAAGCCAGAAGGGAGTGGCATGACATATTTAAAGTGATGAAAGGAAAGAACCTACAACCAAGATTACTCTACCTGGCAAGGATGTCATTCAGATTCGATGGAGAAATCAAAAGCTTTACAGACAAGCAAAAGCTAAGAGAATTCAGCACCACCAAACCAGCTCTACAACAAATGCTGAAGGAACTTCTCTAAGTGGGAAACACAAGAGAAGAAAAGGACCTACAAAAACAAACCCAAAACAATTAAGAAAATGCTCATAGGAGCATACATATCGATAATTACCTTAAACGTGAATGGATTAAATGCTCCAAGCAAAAGACACAGGCTTGCTGAATGGATACAAAAGCAAGACCCATATATATGATGTCTACAAGAGACTCACTTCAGACCTAGGGACACATACAGACTGAAAGTGAGGGGATGGGAAAAGATATTCCATGCAAATGGAAATCAAAAGAAAGCTGGAGTAGCAATACTCATATCAGATAAAATAGACTTTAAAATAAAAAATGTTACAAGAGACAAAGAAGGACACTACATAATGACCAAGGGATCAATCCAAGAAGAATATATAACAATTATAAATATATATGCACCCAACACTAGGAGCACCTCAATACATAAGGCAATTGCTAACAGTTATAAAAGAGGAAACTGACAGTAACACAATAATAGTGGAGGACTTTAACACCTCACTTACACCAATGGACAGATCATCCAGAAAGAAAACTAACAAGGAAACACAAGCTTTAAATGACACAATAGACTAGATAGATTTAATTGACATTTATAGGACATTCCATCCCAAAACAACAGATTACACTTTCTTCTCAAGTGCACATGAAACATTCTCCAGGATAGATCACATCTTGGGTCACAAATCAAGCCTTGGTAAATTTAAGAAAATTGAAATCATATCAAGCATCTTTTCTGACCACAATGCTATGAGATTAGAAATCAATTAGAGAGAATGAAACGTAAAAAACACGAACCCCTTAATACCTTGCCATAGGGAATTTTCTTAATGCCAAGTGACCCTTGTAACCTTTCCTTCAGATTTTATGTGTCAAGTTTATTGCTTCATGTGGGTGTTCTTCTTCTGTCTGTTGGCTTCTCTTCTGCCTGGAGCCTGGCTACTCAATGTGTGGTCCATGAACCAGCATCATCTGTATTACCTGGAAGCCTCTTAGAAATGCAGATGCACTGTCCCTGACTTCCTGACCAGAATCTGCATTTCACCAAGATCCCCAGGTGGTTGCACTTTAAATTTAAGAAACATTCTATTCCCACTGCCTGTACAAAGGGCATCATTATATACAACAGAGGAAGGAATTAACTTAATGGCTATTAATATGTCACTCATTGCTTAGTGATGGATTTTACCAAGACAGCACCAGGCCGTCTCCCCGGGACTGTAGTGTATGGGTGTTTGCTTACTTAGTGGATTTTGCCTGAGTCCATCCAGGATCTTTTCCACCAGGGAGGGGGAACTTCTGAAGGTAATAAATCTCCATCCCTGGGGCCTTCGAGTGAAAACTCCTGAGCCGCTGGAAGCTTAGAACTGTCACCTGTAAGATTTATTTTTTAATCTTGGCTTGAAGTCCTCTCGGACGTTATTGCTGTTTTGCACTTTATACTTGTTTTTTTCTAAAATAAGTTTGGAATCATGGTGGAGATAGCTTGATAGCCCCACAAGAAAATATAAAATTCTCCCTTGAGAACTGACAACAAGCACATCAACCATGGATCAGTTTGTTTAATCTTTCAAGTCCCCTAAAGCAACCTTTCCTGTGAAAGGTGGAAACATGCCAGCAGCTTTAAAAGATCAGAAATGCTTTCTTTCCTTGCTTGTTAAATGTGACGCATTTCTGACCCAGATACTCTTTTCAAACTTTACACTTCTGATGGATTTTATAGCTCTGGAGAGAAACAGATTCCTTCAAAACTAAATAAAGAATTTATCCAAGAGCTCTAATTTAAAAGTTAAAAGATTTTGAAGCACTAAAAGATACAGAAAGAACAATCTGTGCTCTAGTGTTTAATGACACAAAATAAAATACCTTTAACATTTTGTATTAAAAAGTAAAAAAAAAAAGTACTTTTCGAATCATCTTTCATGTTGAACATTCTACATACTCAGAATGTGGAATGCACAGCTACATGAGATTATGTACATTCCATAAATATTTACATACTGATGTGAGTCATTACATACTGAGTCATTACTATGACTCAGTCATTACATACTGAGTCATTACTATGAAATAAATCATATGCACACGTTTTAAGAAGACTACTATTGTTTCCTAAAAGAGTATATGTAGGTGCAACCCCTCATCTACAAAATTAACCACTACAACACATTTGAATCTTCCCTTGCTCCTCCAGACTTTCATTCCCCTAGTTAAGTATTACCCTGCTTTTATTAAACCAATCTTTGTATTGTTTTTCTTTGTAATCTATCATGTATGTAGGTAACTTTAAACAATAAATTGTCTTGTGTTGCCTTGCTTTTAACTTTATAAATAGGATATTCCTGCATACATTCTTGTGTGACTTGCATTTTTTTTGTTCTACATTAGTTTTTGAGGTCCAGCCATGTAGATATGAATAGCTAATCAATTTTCATGGCTGTATGCTTTTTTATGCATATTATACCATGTTTTACACACCTATTTCACCATTTTATGTTAATAGACATTTTGATTGTGCCCATTTTTTTATTATAAAAATGCTATAAATATTGGTACAGCTGCTAAGAACCATCTTGCCAGTGATTTTTAAATTTTCCTTATGCACAAACTATCTGACATTCCTAACAAGTACAGTCAATTTAGTGAAACAACAGTCAGTATCATGGTTTTAGTGGCACACTCCAATGGTTAAGATGAATGAATGCTCGAGAACCCAGTTGTCACACTGGTTGTGCACATAGACCCAGCCGTTGGCTCCACTAATATCTATGAAAGGACCCTAGAGCTCTAGAGGAAATGTGTTGAAAAATGTATAAGGAGCCTTTCTTGTGTATTTTCATAAAATTGTGCTGATGTGCAGGCTGTCTTGTTAACATAGTTTCCAAGAAGAAAGTGTCCCTAAGATGAGTGGAATTACAAAGTTTAAACATTCCATGAGACAGTATAATGACTTTTCTTCATTACAACTTTCCTACTTTTCTGATGTAATTCTGTGTTGTCACTGAGTGGCAAAAACAGAACTTGGAGTCACAGCACTTTCTTCCTAACCAATGTATAAATTTAGAGTGACCTCTATACGCATGGCTATAAATATCCAGTTGATTCCTACAGAACAGTTTCAGCCACTGAGTCAAATGAACTTAGTCAACTGTACGTTTTATATCGACACAGCAGCATCTTTTTTTCCTAGAGAAAGAATATATACTATTTTAAAAATTCAAGTAATGCCTTTGCCAAACTAAAACAAACAAAACCAAAACACACTAATTTACTAATGTTAAATAAAAAGGTGGATACTATTTTTACTCAAGGAAAACCAGAAGAGGCAGGTCTAGGACCAACAGGCATGGAGTTCTGATTCTCAATAGATTTATTATAGTCACAAGTTTTATGCACATGTAGAACCCTTGCTCAGGGCCCCTTTGTCTCCATAATTCATTGGACGTTCCAGCCCTGTTCTGGGTAAAGTAGGACAGGTCAGCTACAGCTTGAGTGGAAGCTCTACCCTGAAAACTCCAATGTCTGGGTAATTATTCAATCCAAAGAGTAGCTTATGTCAGTATCTGTTTACTTATCTTTTTGATTAGTGTCTGACGGTACCAGAATATGTGTGGTGTTGACATGGAAGTGAACTTCATCCAATCCATGCTTTCTAGCAATATTTGGACTAATAAAGCCAGTGTTCCTCGGTCAACTAGGTGAAAGCCAGTTAATGATACCTGATTTTTCACAGAAAACAATACCCCGTGTTCTGAAATACTCCTTGACCAGGTTTCCTTCCCATTACTGGTTTTCCTAATGGATAGTCAACTGCAAGTTTCCAATTATCATTATATGATCAGTCAGATTTCGTTGCAATGCTTCACTGTAAAAGCAGACTAGTACAGCTTGTTCATTCCATGGGAGTAGATAGGAAAGCTGAGTGCCTGGTCATGAAGCAGGGGGCTCAAGCACCTCTGGTAGAATCAGCCAGCTTTCAGTATCTGATGAGACCCCATCCAGTGTCACAAAGCAGCGCATACCGAAAGCCGCAGTGTTCCTGAGGAAGAAGGGACGGCAGAGAGGTAGTTGGAGAGGACACTGCTTGAGAGAAGGCAGGAGACAGGTGAGAACGCTGGCGGCTGTTCCTGTCCTCTCTTTCCATCCCTGTAGTTTCCACAGTGGATTTCCTGAGGGATAGTGTCCATTTTTCTACCCATGCCTCGTGACTGCCTCATATCAGGATTCCTTATGCTGTGGGCTGAGAGAAACCGGGCATTTGTCCCTACAGATCTGTGTGAGAGGACCAAATGTGTTCAAAGGTTACTTGAAAGATCCGGAGAGGACAAAGGAGGCCCTGGACGACGACGGCTGGCTTCACACTGGAGACATTGGGAAGTGGCTGCCAGTATGTATGTTTGGAACCGTGGGCCTCCACACATGGTGGTGGTGGGAGTGTGTATAATCTGATTCACTCCAAGGCAGGAGTCTTTATATCCACCCTGACAAGTAATCATTCCAGAATACCTCTGGGAAATGGGAGGTTCTTCCTTACCTCGCCCCCAGAGCCTCCTCCTGCATCCTCCTGATGAAGGTGACAGGGATCTTCTGGGAGCGTAGAACTGGAGTTTGAGGCCTACCCTCTACCCTTAAGAGGTTTCCAGGAAGAGATCTGACAGCGTTCTGGAATCCGATGGGTGAAGTACAAGGAGCATGGGGCTCGTAACTCTGGGAGATCTGACGAAGGCAGGGCCTGGGAGCCCATGGACACTGGCCGCCAGCTGACAGGTGGCACTGAGCAGTGTGAAGAGCTTGGAGCTGGGCAGGAGGATGCTGGCGTTCCTTTGTCTCTGCTAGCCGCTGCTCTCGTGACCTTGAGCAAAGCTTCATTCCTCTCTGGGGCTCTGTATTGACTCAGTTATAGAATAAGAAAGTAAGGCTACATGGCATTCTTTAGCGGTGGCCCCCAACTTTTAGCCAAAACCAGTAGTGGTGCCTCATTCTGTCATTTGTAAAATGGAGGTGATAACATTGCTTACCTCTATGGTCGTTGTTGTAAGGAACAAATGAGATTATACCTGTAAAGCCCTTAGCACAATACCTGGCACACAGGAGATGCTTAGATGGAAACCATGACCAGAAAAAAACTATGTAACTGAAACCGAGAGCCTCCACCTGCAGCAGCCCACCCCAGGAAACCTTTCCTGTGTCTCTGGGAGATTGCTAAGATTTTGGGTGGAGTTCTGAGATGTTGAATTTATTGGACAGGTGAATGATGTTAAGCCCTCCAGGGGCCCTCTGGGCTGGTGAGCTGATTTGCCCCTGCCTGGAACTGCGCATTTCACTTTGAGACACCCTCACTCTTGCAGCAGACATGGATGTATCCCTGGGCCAGGGACTATGCTCAGGGGAGAGACACATCTTTAGACAGTTGCCAACCCAGTGTGATGGGCATGAGATGAGGGTCATGCTCACCTAGGGGAGAAGGACAAGCGCCTACTGGCTCTGAGTCTCAGGATTTAAGTCCTGTTCCAAGAGGAGAGGGGAGAGTGGGAAGGACAGTCAGGGCAGGAGTAATAGCATGTGCTAAGTAGGGAGACACTAGAGGTGTGAGGCAAGGAATTCTAACTGAGGTTCCCACAGATGTGGAGGAGGGAGGCTGGAGAAGCAGCAGGACCCTGGACACTGGCAGAGGGTAGATTGTCCCATCAGCTAACGAAGCCTAGGCTTCAGCCTTCACTTGCATAGGCCCCTTTCAAGGCTCTGCACTTCATTTTATATTATTTTTCTTAAAGGTGGGGGTCTCAAAACTGGAAAAAACTTGAAGTCCCACAAAACTCTGGATCTGCCACTGATGCCCTGTAACTTGGATGAAACCACCCACCTTGCAGGGTGTTGTGAGAAGCAAGTGAATTGATTCATGTGAAGCACCTAGTGCTGTGCCTGAACTCAGAGCCCAAGGCAGTAGGCAGGCAGTCTGTGGGAGTCAGTTTTTAAAATCATTACTATTTTGAAATAGTATTAGATAGATCAAGAAAAAGGTCTAAGTGTCTGATCCAGAAAGACCTGGTTTAAGTCCTGGTTCTCCCACCTCCTAGCTGTGTGGCCTTCGAGGCGTTAACTGACCTCTCTCATCCTCACCTTCACCATTTATGAAATGGAGGTGATGACACCCAGCTCATGGGGTGCCACGAGGACCAAAGAAGCCAGTGTAAGGAACGGCCCTGATGTCCAGCCTGGATTTTGAGCAAAACAAGGCCTGCTTGTTTTTCTCTTCTGGCGAGACTACTCTGGTTCTGATGATTGAACAGATAGAGCAGGGCCAGAGTGTGTGCACACGTTCAGTAAGGAAGTGGTTTTGTTGGAGGAGGAGGTGTCTGTGAGAAGGATTTATGAGTGAGGACAGATGAGCCTGACTGCTGGAAGTCCCAGGAGAGGCCAATGGCAAGGCCATCTCCAGGTCTGGGGCTTGGGGAATGGGACAGGCTTGAGGAGGAGAAGGATGAGCTTCCTTTAGGGCATGTTGCATCGTGCAGGGAAAAGGGCCTGGTTTTTGTAGAGTTTGGAGGATAGTGAGGTTCTGGGTCTGGAACTCAGTGAAGAGCTCTGGCTGGAAGCTCAGACATATGCAGGAGTGGCCACTTAGGAGATAAATGATGGTCACCTCAAGGAGCATCGTCAGTGAAGGTGAGGAAGTTGCAACGTTCAAGGAGAGAGCCAAAGGAGAGAGACCCACCTATTCACCTTGGAAATTCAAAAAGTTTTGAAGGGAGTCAGGGAGGTGAGTGGGGTTCCTGGAGGCCAGGGGTGCAAGCACTCACTGCCCAAGGGGTGGCCTGCCTGCTGCAGAGGTCCTGGAGGGAGAGGGCTCCTAATGCCACCTGGGGTCCTCTGCCAGAGCTGTGCTATGTGCTGAAGGATGGAGAGGCTGCTCTTTGGGAGTGGTGGCCTAAGCATGGTTCAAGGGGGAGAATCTGAAGATGCTGCTGAGAAAAGCGACAGCTGGAGCGAGGGCCTGGGTTAGAGGAGCCCTGATGGGAAGGTGGGTGGCCTCCTGAGGAGGAGGGCACCTGTTGCTGGGCACCAGGGTGGCAGGGTTGGGAGGGGGAGTAGGGCGCATGGTGAGGGTACAGGACAGTGGGCACTCAGGGCCCAGCAGAGCTTGGGAGCCATCCACCCTTGTGCACGGCGTCCCTCTCCAGCCGTGCAGTGGCTCCATGAGAGCAGAGATGTCAGGTGCACGAGCAGATCTGGTGGGGCTTGCAGGGTGAGACCGGGCGTTGGAGAGGTGAGGGGCTATGGCACTAATGAGTGAGGGGCTCAGGCTTGGGAATGCCGCCATTTTATGAAGCCGCTTGTCCAATTCCACAGGCTGGAACTCTTAAAATTATTGATCGGAAGAAGCACATATTTAAACTTGCTCAGGGAGAATATATTGCGCCCGAGATGATTGAGAACATCTACATCCGGAGTGAGCCTGTTGCACAAATGTATGTCCATGGGGACAGCTTAAAGGTGAGTCCCCTAGGCCTCAGCCCTCCCACACGTACTTTGGGCCTGATGAGTACTCTGGGAATGGTTTCCTAAGTAACTGGTATTTGATTAAAGTGATGAACATTAATTTCCAATCAGATACTGGTATTCTCTGGCGTATAGGATCATGAGAGAAAATGCCTTTCTAAGGGAGAAATCTTAATTGCTTATAGTTTGGTAAATTGCAGTTAGGTAAATAAGTTGCTTAAAGTAGTAGTAATAACATTCCCACTACTTTTAACTTATGCTCTGTCTACTTCCAAGAGGAATTTTGAGGTAATATGCTGAAGCGAGATTCAGGGTTTCTGCTCTTTTGATTTTGAAATACACATAAGAACTTTACAGATAAATAGGTGCAGTATTGCAAATAATGATACTGATGATATATCTTAATATATTAAGCTAATGTGCTAATATAGTACAGGATTAAATTATTTGAAGAGGATTTATATTTATTCTGCTTTCTGGTATCATTTAGATCTGAAGTCAGAAAGATCACTGTGAATATATTCTGTGCTATCATTGGATTTATGTAATTAAAGACTATTAAATTATTTTTTAAGAAAATGATTTAAAAATTAAAATGGTGTTCTTAAAGAATGAGGACCATACTAATGAATCAATTTCAAAATGGTCTGGAAATCCTTAGAAATGTATGTGTTTTGGATTGTAGAGCTGGTTGATTAGTATCCTAAAGATGTACTCATTTAAGATCGGCATGAGAATCAAAGGTACATACAGGACTAACCTTACTGATTCCTAATCTTCTTAAGCTTATTTTTTATTAATAAACTTTTTACGAAGTTAGGGAAATATATCAGAAATATTCAAGAATATTTCTGTCGAGAATGTGTGATATGTTTCATAACATAAACATATACATATTTTTAGAAAAGAGTGGAGTCTGAGAATACCAAGAGATTAGTTTTAATGCTGGACCGCAAATAACCACTTTAAAAGCTTTTGTCATAACTGTGTTTTCCTTTGGTGGGATCGCAGGCCTTTTTGGTGGGCATAGTCGTGCCCGACCCGGAAGTCATGCCCTCTTGGGCCCAGAAGAGAGGAATTGAAGGGACGTATGCAGAGCTCTGCACAAATAAGGTCTGTACCTTGGGGCTGTTCCCCAAAAGACTGCTGGACCTTCTGTGATACTGCATAATGAGAGGACATACAAAAACAGTAGCCCAAGTGAAATTTGAACCTATAGGGAAATTTCTAACTTTATTTTATAAATGGTAGGAATCCTAAACCAGAGGTTTGTCTTTTGTCATTGTTGTAGAAGGAGCTCATCTCGCTTCTTAGAACACTTGATAAACTATTGAATTTTCCAGCCAGGAGACATCAGAGAAAGTTTGTCCAGCCCTGTTGTTTTGCAGCTTGCAGGAGAGTCCAGAGAGGGAGGCGTCTTGCCCAAAGCCACATAGCTGGTTAACAGCAGTGTCAGATGTGAGAATAGGCCTTCTGACTCACTGGCCCTGCTCTCTCCTAATGTGAGGTAGCTTTTATATCTACTGGGCTTAGAGAGACAGTCATGGAATTGAAAAAGGAGCACAGTTCTCCCTGCTTAGAACATTTGCCGCTCACACCTTCCAGAAGCCTTCTCCTGGCACATGTACTGTGCCAGGATCTCTGTGCCCTGACTCAGAGGATCTCTGTGCCCTGACTCAGCATCGGCCCCTCAGTCACATGATCTGTTTCTTAGCAGCAGCCATGAACCCTAGAGCTCCCACCAGGCCCTGGGCTCTTCTGGGGGTGACAGGGCCCCTGAGACTCACTAGGCTGACCAGAGGTCTGCTTTAAAAAACAAAATTGAGTGGTCCCTTAGCCTGTTGTTGGACACTCCTTAGGCCATGCAGGCACTTACTTGCCAGATGAGGGATGGTAATTGGCTTTCTGCCAGGGAGCGTCAGCCCTAGTTGGGGGTTTGAAAGGTGGGGGGAGTGTTGGTATGATTGCCAGTTATACTTTGCTCACAACTCATTGATTCTTCTGTCTCCATTTTGAAATGTGTTTTTGCCTTGTAATTTTACCTATATGGTTCAATTCAGGAGCTGAGGAAAGCCATTTTGGAAGATATGGTGAGGTTAGGAAAAGAAAGTGGACTCCATTCTTTTGAACAGGTAACTGTTACCTTCTCCATACTTGTTACTGCCCTTTATGCAGGGATGAGAATTAAAGTAACCAACAGTGACCCTGACCTAGATTCCCTATCCTCCACGCTGTGGCCTGCAGACAGGCAGTGTACTAACGGACCCCTGAAGGCCTGTTCTAAGCTGACTTTGCAACAGCCTGCATCCTAACTAAAATCGGTCGTAGGCTGAGTGAGACTGTGCTTATTGTCCTCATAATCACAGATGTTCATAAAGCTGAAATATTACCCTAGCCATAACTGGTACAGCATGTCTACATGGTGTGTCTCCAAGCTGCGTGCAGTACTCAAGACCAGACTCCTGTCTTATTTTTATTTTTATGGGGACTGTCTTCTTGGCTGCAGCAGGCAAGCTTACTTGCTAGGACATCAGAAAGATTGCACTCCTGGGGCCACTGATCTGTCAGCCCAGCATGCCCTGAACAAAGAGGAGGAAACAAAGAGTGTGTTGGGAGTGGACACAGCAGACCTCTAAGACTTTCCGTCTTTGCAAGGTTGGGGTTCTTTTTTGTAACTGAGTTCATAAGCGTACTTGGTCCTACTTACACATGCCATTTATAATCCTCTTTAGTCACAAATTCAAAAAGAAAAATTCTTCAAACAGAAAAATATTAATAGGCTGATTTTTAAAAATTTCTTAGTATGTATTTAATATAATTGTTTTTCATAAAATGGTTCTCCAACAGTGTCCCCAAATATAGTATTAAGGATCTGCAAGGTTTATGAGAAGTTTAAATTTTATCTGTTCTTTTATTTTAATATAAATTTTTTTATTTATTTATTTTTGGCTGTGTTGGGTCTTCGTTGCTGCGCATGGGCTTTCTCTAGTTGCGGTGAGCGGGAGCTACTCTTTGTTGTGGTGCGCGGGCTTCTCACTGCAGTGGCTTCTCTTGTTGCAGAGCATGGGCTCTGGGGCACTTGGGCTTCAGTAGTTGTGGCACACGGGCTCAGTAGTTGTGGCTCACGGGCTTAGTTGCTCCACTGCACGTGGGATCTTCCCGGACCAGGGCTTGAACCCGTGTCTCCTGCATTGGCAGGCAGATTCTCAACTACTGCACCACCAGGGAAGCCCCTTTGTATATGTTCATTTTGATGTTAACCTAAAAACATTTTTAAACCAGTTTTAAATATAAACTCTTACAGCAGTTGTTTGACAATTAGAAAACATTTCCACAGATTAAGACTTTTAATTTCTTAAGTTTCAAAGTGAGGAAATCTAAATATAGTTTCAGGGTTTGAGGGAATTGTTTTTCTTTTGAAATGGATCTTTACATTAATCTAGCTTGAGAGAAACTGCTTTACCCTCATCCATCAGTGTGTTTTAGGGCAAATAAGGCCTGGATGAATAAATCCTTATTTTTAAAAATTATAAAATCTGAGGCATTCAGGCAAGTCATATTTATCTTTCTGAATGCAAGGTCATTTCTGGCATGATAATTAAATTTCTAAATTTGCTAAAACTGACTTCATTGCTCTTCCATTACGGGGAGCTGTGTGACTGTAGATGTGATCCTGTAGAGCAGGCGCCACAAATGAGTGGTTGGAGACCTGGTTGATCTGGGCTCCCTATTACCTGAATGGATGGCTGTAAGGGCGCTGGGGGTGCACTGGGGATCCTGCGGATACCCTTGTGATTCCCAAGGCTTGCATGCCCCCTGCTGGATGTGGGCTGCGTGATCTGCCTCAGAGCAGGTGGAGAATTGTAACAGAGTCCTCTCCTTGGAAAAGACTACCACTCTTAAGCTTATGTTTAAAAGAAACCTTTGGTTAAGGTTCCAGTGTTAACCATTGCTCAAGTCAGAGCTTTTACTGAGAGGAGACGTATTCTTGACTTTCCATACGCCTTAAGCAAAGTTTCTGCTCTAATATTCGGCCCTCGCCATGGTAACCTTAAATACAGAGAAGTCATGTGGCATCCCAAAGGCCTGCGTTTTATTGCCAAGGCTGTTACCTCTTCATTTTCTCTGTTCTCATTCTCCTCTTTGTTGGTGTGTGCTCCTAGTTGTGTTCCAAAGCTCAACATAAATTACTTGAGTTAATCCATAATCTATTGTCAGCTAGTCCTTTTCCCTTTTCCTCAAAAAGGAATGATCAATTAAGGCTTAATGCTAATTTTTTACCCCCCCTCCTCCCCCAGTAGATATCCAAGCCCAAGGCTTAAATCATTCAACAGAAGCTTTAGGAGTTCAGACTTACTGGGCAGCATTGATCTGAATGAAACTTTGAATTAGATGAAAAATTAACGTAATTTGATTTCCAGAAACAGACAATTCCTAGAACTAGGCCAACCATTATCAATTTATGGAGATTTAATGAGTAGATAAGAAGCATTTAAAATAACTGTTATCAATAATTAAAATATGTAGGTTCTTGGGAAGTATCTGAGCATACTTAACTGTGATTTAACCTTTTTTTTTTGACATTTCTATGCCTTATTAGTTTGCATAAGCGTATAAAATACAAAGTGAACTTTGAAACTTGACAGTTTTCAAATTTGGACTGCAAAGCCCTTGCTAAATATATTTTATTGTATTTCTTGTCATTGAAATGAATACTTACCTAATCAATTTACCTTTAAATCAGAAATGAATTGAACATTTCCCTAATTTAAAATTTTAAAATTTCTCTTGTCCTAAATTATTCACTCTGTGTTTATTAGCTACAAGCAATATTGTGTGTTAAAGTGTTTCACAGAGTAATACCATTGAAAGATTTTAAATAGTTTTTTTTTTCAGAATTATGAAAATTTCTATGCTTTAATGAGTTGGCATACATTGACATTTTTGAGGCATTATATTCCAATATAATATTTAAATGTTATAGTATCTTTAAATTAAAAAAAAACTATAGAATCACTTTTCCGTGACAAGAGTGTAGTTTCAGAAAGGGAGGTAACATTAAGCATCTCCTTCCTTCTTTCCTCAACAAAAACTTTGCTTATTGCAAACTGGAAAACAAGTTTTATGTTGTGTTAGGCATAAAGGGAGACTAAAGACTCTCGTTCCTTCCCCCCCCCCATAATTCAACAGTTTGGTTTTATTAGAAAATATGTAATTATTTATAAAAAATGAAAATTCGTTTTACCATTGGTTTACTTCTGAAAATAAACTAACTATAGGTTTGGGGCCCACAGTTAAGGTCAGTTAAAGAACTGTTTTGACTCATTTTTTCCCACTTACTGATTAGACTTTTAGTCACTGGCGCAATTTGTATAGGTATTTTCATGGAAGAATTTAAATAGACCCAGGGCTGTAGGTCAGGCTGGAACAGGGACTGGCAGTAGTGCCACTCTGATCTGCTCACTAAGTGGCTGAAAGGTGAGCTGAGTGCCATATTACTCGGCTTCCCTCAACACTGTATTTAATTGTGTTTCCTCTCCTCAGGCAGAGACTGTGTTGTAGAGAGCCACATTGAACTGCAGATGCCCCAGTCAGCACTTTAGGCCTGCTACAGGTTGCTGGTTTGACAGATACTCAAAATCTACCAGCAGATGCAGTTCTTTCTTCCTAAGATCATAGTGTTTTCTTTTACATTCTACTTACCATCTAAATAGTGTATGTAGCTCTCCCTATGAGAGTCATCTTCCCTGTGCTGTATTGTTTGAAGCTTCTGCTTGTCACTGCTGTATTTTCAGAGGTGTTCTCCCAAGTCCCTGTACTGAACATAGACTCTTGTCTCAATTACACATGTTCTCCACATGCTGTTAGGAATGCAGATGAGCTGAAACCCAGGCTGCCAGGACACTTGTAGAAATTGTATCTTGGCATTGGCATCTCCTATAAAATTATATTATTAATTTCATTTACAGAAGAAGGTGGATAGATCGTTTACACTTGCCAGAAGTCTTTATGTGATACTGTTTCTATCAGAAAGGAACTTTAAAAAAAAAATTAAGGATATTAGCACTGCCAGTTTTTCATTTCATGGAGGTAAACATGAATTACTAAGTTAAATCACTGTATCTAGGATTAAGTTTGATTTGGATTTTGTTCATATTTTCTTCAAGCTAGCTAGTTTTGTTATCAAATGGTGATTTCTGAACTTGAGTAGCAGAACTTAGATGACATCTTATATGCACCTTATGAGCACGTACAAAACATAAGAGCAGTGCTGCTCTGGTAGGTTTGGGGCTTGAGCCAGAGCCTGTCTTCCACCTCCCACCCCTCAACCCAGCCCCCTCACTCATCCCTCCCCCACCCCGCCTCCAATGCACTTTTGCCTCTCCCCCACCTCATCCCACCCGTGTCTGTCTACACTCCACCTTCACGCCCATCTCCACCTCTATACCCCTGCCCAGCAGAGGCCACTGCAGAACCCCTAGCTCTCAGTGCACTATGGTCTGAAAACGTCTCCCTTGGGACCTGTTTCCAGTGAATTTTGGATCCCCTAGGATGATTTATGTTTGATCAAAACAAATTAGGAAAAAAGTATATTCCAGAGGGTACAAAAACTGGCAGCCCTATTCCTTACCAAATCCTTGCTTCTTTGAGCATCAAAAACACTGAGAGAATTTTTTTTTTAATTTTTTTTATTTTGCCATGAAAAAAATTCAGAAAATTTTTATTTTATATTGGAGTTGAGAGAATTTTCAAACAAAACACTTTTTACAAGAACCTTAACAAATTTTGAAACATTCGATAATGCCTCTTTTTAGCCAAGAGCCTCAGATTTCCAGTTATTTATACTGGATATCCAAGTAGAAATCCTTTCAGTATGTAAGGTAAAGTTGAGGCAGCTACCTGTAATGCCAGCTTTAATTTTAGCCTAAAGTCCAGTCCTCCCCTTCCCACCACACACGAATCCCTTAAAATGCTATTCTTTTTATAGCAAAAGTGAATCCTTCATTTGAACACATTTCTAAAGAGACAAAGATGAATCTCATTTATTAATGCTGTGCTCATTTGAAAATTATCACATTTTAAAATTACAAGCATGGGTTTAAAAAATGCCAGAATTTTTCTTAAAAACTTTTTAAGAAGTAGAAAGTGTAGCTGTTTTAGGGGTCTTCTTTGTATATTGAGTCTTTGATCTGAAAAATCAGTGAATGCAATGGAGAATTTTCTGAGGAAAGACTTCTTTGTCATATTATAATACCCACCTGCCAGGACACTAGACCGTTAGCATCAGAGATTTGGAAAACAATCACTGACATGTTGAATTTTTTGCGACTATTTGCATACATTGATTTTTTCCAATTTTTAAATTTTTGGTGGTTAAATACACATAACATAAAATTTACCATCTTAACCATTTTTTACGTGTGCAGTTCAGTGGCATTAATACATTCATAATGTTGTACAACCATCACCACCATCCATCTCTGTAACTCTTCATTTTGTAGAATGAAGCTCTGTACCCCTCGAACAATAACTCCCAATTCCCGCCCTCCCCCCAGCCTCCAGAAACCACCATTTTACTTTCTGTCCCTATGACTTTGACTACTCTAAGTACTTGTGTTTTTGTGACTGGCTTATTTCACTTAGCCTAACGCCCTCAAAGTTCATCCATGTTGTAGCATGTGTCAGAATTTCCTTACTTTATATAAATAATATTCCATTGTATGTCTATGCCACATTTTGCCTATCCTTTCATCTGCTGATGGACATTTGCGTTGCTTCCCTGTTTTAGCTATTGTGAATAACGCTGCTATGAACATGGATTTACAAATATCTCTTTGAGATCCTGCTTTCAATTCTTTTGGGTATATATTCCAGTTTCTCTATATCCTCACCAACACTTGTTATTTCTGTTTTCTGGATAATAGCCAGCCTAATGGGTGTGAGGTGGTGCATAGACTGATTTTTGAAATAAGTCATTTCCTGATTGTATCCATTGATTTTAATTAACAATTCTCATATGACAGTAACACATGCCACAGTAACCTTTCACTCTTGTTCTCCTGGCTTCTGTAACCCACACCCCCGTTCCTTTCTACTCCTCAAGAAACTCCTGTCTCTCAAGCCCAGGCTGAAGCTGTGTCCTACATACTAATACTAATATATCCAATGTCCAAAAACCACTTGGATGTCTCAGAAGCATTTCAAACTTGACATGAATACTTGATCTTCCTGCCTCCAAAGAATCTTTCTGCTCCTCCTCCAGTTTTTCTGCTCAAGCAGAAATCTAGAGCCCGTCTTAAAATCTCTTTCTCTATCAATTACCCAAACCAATTGTAAGTCCTGTCCTTTCTACTCCCCAAATCTATTTCCATCTCCACAGCCAACTTTATAGCCTAAATCACCATCAATCTTGCCTTTTGGCTGGTCTTCCAGCTTCCACTTTTACCTCATTTTAATCCTCTCTTAACAGGGTAATCTTTCCAAAGATGCATGCTAGTACTGTCTCTCACTGATTAAAAATTGTTTAAAGAATTATGTCCAAAATCCCTACCTTGGCATATTGATCCTTTGTAATTTGGCCCCAGCCTATCTCCCCAGCCCCATCTCTTTCTTCTTCTTTATTTGTATCACCTGCTGCAGCCTATACTTGTGATGTCCCAAGTGTGTTTTGGCACATGTTGCCTCTGCCTAGAGCCATATAACAGCCTCTCCCTTCCCCTTGCTATCTTCATCTGGCCAAAGCCTACTTATCCTCCAGAGTTCAACTCAAGCATCCCTTTTCAATGAATCCTGCTCCAGAGACTGGGTTAGGTGCTATATCAGAAAGGCATTCAGCTCTAAAAGAAAACCCTCAGGGTCTTAAACACATAGGGTGTGTTTTTTTGGTGTTCTCACATAAGAAGTCCGAACATAGGCAGTCCAAGGCAGGTACAGGTTCTCAAAGACCTAGGCTCTGCCTATCTTTCCACTCTCCCTTCTTAGTATGTTGGCTTATCACTTTCTGTGGCTGCTACAGCTTTGGACATTGTCCATATTCAAGGAAGGAAAAAAAGAGAGTGGGTAGAAATAGGTATGTCTGGACCTTTTATTAGGAAAGCAAAAGCTATCCCTTCTCACTAGCCACAGATGGATCTTATGACTACACCTTAGCTGCAAGGGAGCCTGGGAAATCAGGACATAGGATTGTCATACTTTACATAGAACATTTTGGCCCCAAACAAAACCTGGGTTTTATTAGCATGGAAGATAGGGAGTGATACTGGGAAAGCAACTGACAACTGCTCGTCCCTATAGTAGTATTATCATACTGCAGCATCCCTCGTTAGATTGTAAGCTCCATGTGTGCAGAGATTGTGTCTTGTTCTTCTTTGTATCCCTGGTGCCTTACACTATACCTGACACATGGTAGTTGCTCAATAAATGCCAATTAAGCAAAACAACAAGTGAAAATATATATGTATTTAGCGCATATATTTTGAGTTAATTTTTTAAAGTCTATATATAGCAGTTCATTTGCTATTTAATAATATGGATCTGTTGTCTCAACAAAATAATTGAATATAGACCCAGTTGTCAGTCAGGATACAATTTCTTAGAGACATTGTCACTCCAGGATTCAGCTCAAGCCCAGATCATAAAATTCTGGTTGAACTGACAGTCACCCTTTCAGCTGAAATCTCATGTGGGAGGAGACTGCCCAGGCCCTCCCAGGTTAGTTCATCTATCTCTCTGGTCCCCCATTCAGGCTTGCAAAGAGACTTTGCATGAGGAGGCCTGGAATCTGCCTCATGGAAATAGGCAACACGAACACTAAGTCTGATCCCTCCATTCCTCCTTCCAATAATGTGATCACATTTTCTGGCAGAACTTTTTTTTTTAACACAGACTCGTCATGTCCCCGCCTAGACTTTATATTTCTCCTGTGAATGGCACCACTGTCCATGCAGCCCTCCAAGCTGGAAACCTGGAAGTCCTCAAGGCTGCCTCCTTCTTTATTACATCCTGCCCATTTATCTCTAAATCGCTCTTAGAACTGCTTACTTGTCTCTGTCTCTGCCACTTCTGTAGGTGCAGGCCCTTATCTTCTTCTCTCCTGTGGATTGGTCAGGTCCTTCTGATTGGTTTCCCTGCTTCTAATCTTAACATTCTTAAAAGCCATCTTCACATTTCTCTTGGAGAGATCTTTATAAATTGTATATTCAGCCATGTCATTGCCCTGTATAAAAATCTCCTACTGTTTTCCTCTATAAACTGCCCCATCTACCACTTCAGCTTCATCTCTCACCCACTTCGCCTCCTACTTTATGTAACTACAACAGAAATCACTTGGATTTCCTTTTTCATACTCTGCCATTTCTCACTCCCGTAGCTTTGTTCATAGGGTTGCCTCTGCCTGGAAATGCCCTTCTCCACCCACCTCTCCTCCTTTGCTGGTTAACTCTTACTCGTCCTTTAACACTCACCTGATTTGAGAAGGCTTCCCTGACTGCTCCTCTCTCTTCCCTGCCATAACTGAGTTAGGTGCCCTTCATCCTGTGTAGACCGCATTGTCTAATAATTACCCAGTGTGTCTGCTCTACTGGATTCCAGTGTGCACTCCCCGAGGGCAGAGGTGCTCATGATCCCCCTTTGTGTCCTCCGTGCCTGGCACAGAGTAAGGAACTAACTCATTTCTGTTGACTGGCTAAATGGAGGAGTAAGAAGGAAAAAAGGTGGCTTTCAGACATATCAAATAGGCTGAAATGTTATTAGGATAACTCTGACTTTTAAATAGGCATAGTGTTTTTATATCAATATTTCTATTCCCATATGCCTGTCTACTTTTATCATGTATGCTATGAATGCTGTGTTATATTCCTGATAAAGATGTATTCTGCATTTGGTTTTTAGGTTAAAGCCATTCACATCCACTCTGATATGTTCTCAGTTCAAAATGGCTTGCTGACACCAACACTAAAGGCTAAGAGACCTGAGCTGAGAGAGTACTTCAAAAAACAAATAGAAGAGCTTTACTCAATCTCCATGTGAAGTTCAAGGGAAGTTCTTCTCAGTATAATGGACAATGTAGCAATATTATAGTTATTTTTTGAAAGTAATGTGTCAGAATGATGCAGCTGAAAATGAAAAGCACGTGACCTTATGACTGAGCCTCTTCCTGTCCCAAGAGGTCTTTAACAATATTTTCTCTCTCATCACCGAGTATACTTTATTTTTATTACAATGATATTGTAGTAAGCTGCTAAAAATATCAGAAATGGCATTGTAAAAATCAAGACTTTTCTCAAGAACTGTGTACCACTAAAAGTAATATATTCTCAGTGTTCACAGAACTTCTATTAAACATAAAGGAAAAACATAACTGATATATTGTACTTAATTATTTGTGGAATAGTAACCAGGTACAGCAAATATCTAGGCAATGTGGACTACCTCATTCAATAACTGATGGTCAAAATCACAATTAAATCAGACTTAAAAAATTAAAACTAATACAGAATAATTCTGAAACAAAACATGATAGCTCACATTCTACATAACTTCAGATTCTTTAAACATAACAATCCTCATTGATGTGAAAAAATTTTCTCTCCAATTTTTACTTTTATTTATGAAGAATGCAAATTCAAGTATTCTTAAAACAAATGTATTTACATAACATTTTACAAAGATCTTTCAATACATTTTCTTATTTATTAAGCTCATTCAAATATTAAGGAGCTACCTAGAAAAAAATGTAATGTACAACTACTTCAAGGATAGTATGTGTATATTCATGGATGTCTTACCACATGAATTATAAAAGATGTCTGTTTGACTCTGCTCTGCAATGAATGGACCTTTAGGGAAGACTTGGGAGAAGAAACCCAGAATTATTTCTCAGGGTGGGCAGCAATTAATGTACTGATGTTCCTTGCTGGGTTCTTCCAGTCTTTCCATTCTCAATGTGTCCATGCCAGGCCTGGGAAACCCATATGGCAATAATTCTGAACAGCTTCACTTTCTTCCAGTAAGAGATTATCACGGCAGGATGTAGGGAGGGGGGGATGTTATTTCCAAATGAAATAATTTTTCAACAACGTAAGTTTGAAGAACCTCTTCAAAATACCCCTAGAAAACTGTTTACGTCCATCATAGATAAATATCTCCTTGGGAAATAATTTCATGCATAGAATATCTAAACCCTTCTAAGCTTACCCATGAAAACCTCCTTTCTTGGCGTTATGTGTTTAAATACTTCTTGCACCTGGGTGCCAACAATGTCGTATAATTAAAGCCCAGCATGGACAGCAGTTAGGTTCCAAGCTACAGACTGCATCTACAGAAGAAACTGTCCCTAGGAAAGTGTTTTCTTCTGTAGAGACAGGACTCTGAAAGCAGAGATGGGGGCAGTATTCACAGTCCAGAAGCTCCTTACCGCTGGAGCAAATCCAAACTGTCAATAAATGTTGTCGGTTAGAAACTGCATAATCACACAGGCTCACTAGATGAATCTGCACCAGTGATTATACACTTATATTTCAGTCTTCACAAAAGTGGACGACCACAGCTTCATTTGATGTATTTATCCAATCTTTTACATATTCCTTTGCTGGATTCTCTCTGCAGTCCCACTACTTGCACTTATAAATTTGACTTTTAGTAGATGACCTAGTTCTGTGCACATTAATTTTTAAAGGCATTTCTAAATAAACAAATATTAAAACTGTCCAAGGCCACATCTATTATACATAGCATTAATTTTTTTATATTTAATATATATTTGACTAATTAAAAGAGAAAATCATTACCTGAATTGGATATTTGTATTATTTTAAAGGCAAGTAGCTTCACATCTTGAGGAAAATGAACCTCTTTCCCATTGTCCTTCTGCTCAACTAAATTTCATATTTGTCTTTGTTTCCAAAGGATTTTAGACAATGAAATTATAAGCAAATAATTTAAAATTTATTTTGATTACATTTATACCTAATAATAGTTAGAGATAATTGATTATGGATAACTTAAGATTTCTTCTCTTTCTCACTTTAAAGATCTTATGTTTCTATTCGCCTTCCTGATTCCTGTGAAAATCGTCACACTTGGGCATATAAATAGGTTCTGGCAGATGTGCTGAGAACAGTAAACAGTGGGCCCTAAATATATTGCTTGTACATTTATTTTTTCCACTGTTTAACTTTACTGAATTTTTTAATAAAGGAGAAATGAAACAATATGTGTTAATGGAAAAAAAATCCTTCTTACTTCAGATTTCCCAACTTTATTTTGAGGGGGGAAAAGTTTATATTTCTCTTTAACCAATGTAGAAAAAGGCTATGTACTTAAGACATTTACATTCATAGTGGACATCAGATCCGATTTAAGTCTAGAGGTATAACGGAGATCAATTACGTAACATAAACATGTTCTTAAATGTTTGGCCTTTTATCTCTTTCTCATTTAAATGTGTTAGTAATTCTTACATTTTACAAACTAATCTTGTTGTCTATAAAGATATAAAATAGAATATACACCAATTTTTTTTTTCCTTTTGCCATAAAAGACATCTTTGTATTGTGATTCTCCTCCAGGTGAGAGAGGAAACTGACCAGGTATGTGCAGGCCTAGCTTCACATATTAGGAACTCACGAACTCAGGAGTCTAAGGAATAAACATACCTAGTCTCCCTCACATGAGTAAGTCAACCTTTCGTTCTAAATTTAGGTAAAACTGCAAGCATGAGAAAAAATAGGATTTTTTCATTGCAATTTTTATAGTCAAGTAATGTTTTAGCAACTTGAAGTCAGCACTTAATTTGATTGTATTACCCATCAAAGAACCTCTGATCTTTTATTTTTCTGCAGTAAAGGGAATGAATTATTCTTTATTTTCCAAATGTATAAAGCACAAATGTGATATAGTTACTTAGAATACAAAATACTGTGAAATGAATGTAAAGAATGGAAAAATGTATTTTTGCATGAAAACAGACCACTTACAAACTTGCTTCATATCTCAGGAAAAAAAGAATGGAAAATCATATATAAAATTGATAAACTATATGAGCTAAGTTGCTGTATTTTCTTGCCTATTTCTATTTTAAGGAAGCATATACATGAAAAGAAAAAATGATCCTGGTAGTCTGAATTTTCTCTCAAGTATGCTACACAGTCCTTTCTGTGAATCTACAGTTAACTGCAGTAAGAATGGAATTAGCATTCACGTGAGGACAAAGCCCTAATGAGAAACTCTTCAGTTAGAACACATGAATGGTTATAACCCAGAGGCAATAGATATATACTACCTGGAACACGAGCATTTCTAAACTTGGTCCCAAACAAAAGGTTTTCATGAGGTGACAGTGGCTTTTAAGCATTCATTTGACTGATTATTTTTATTTTCCTTGTTAAGTCATTGCAAAAATTGCATGGAGGGCAATGGATATTTTTGCAAGAACTGCTTATTCTACTTTCAATTTTTAAAAATTGAGGAGATTAAAAAATTACCTTTTAAATATGCATAAAGTTATTTTAACTGTAATTATATTTTTAGTTGCTTTGTTATAGTAGCATGCATATCAAATATAAAATGCATTTATGAAAACATTTGTAAAAAATAAAGATTTTTTGTTTCTCAAAGTTGCTTATAATTACTATTTTATAATATTTATTTAGCATAATCCCCTGATGTTAGTATACTTGGTGATCATAGATCATAGTGCTTATGGTAAACACTGTATCAAGCTATATCACTAGTCAGCATACTCTACGTCCTCTATAAGGGTCCCCAAACTCTAAACACTTATGGCCCCCCCAGAGAACCTATCCTTTTCCTTGCACATTTGCTATTACCAAATGTGTCCTGTATTTACTTCATTTTTATATTTTTAAAAGAACAAAAAATTGTATTCAAATTTTCCATCATGATGGTCCTTAAACAGTATTTCCATAATATCTTTTACCCATACACAGCGGTACACTTTCTTAAAATTGTACATTCTGCCATGTCTAAATTATGCAGATTCTGCCATATATTTGCTACCATCTACTCCTCTCTATTTTCACAGCTTTTAGTGTAGTTGGGGCCACTCTCTTCTCTTGTCTGGAATATTACACTGCTTTTAAAATTAGTCTTCCTGTTTCCACCCCAGCTTCCTCAAATTTCACCATCCACATTTCAGTCAGGGGGATCTTTCTAAATTGAAAATCTGGTCGTGCCACTCTCCTGCTTATTATTCCACAGTATCCAGGATAAAGTTCAGACTCCCTGCTTCAGCACACAAGGCCCAGCATCTCTTCTCCAGCCCTTCCTCCATAGAGTATTGGCTTCAATCATACCAACTACTTTTTGCAGTGCCCTAAAAGCATCATGCTTTTAGGTCCCCTTTTCATAGAATACCCTTTCCTTTAATCCCCCTAATTCCTATCATTCATATCTTAAAACTCAGTTCAACTATCTTTTTCTCTAAGAAGCTTCCCACATGGTTGCATGGTTGATTGTCCCTTTGCCCCACTCTCACTAAGACTGTGAGTTGCCTGGGGCTGCAGAAGGTCTGGCCCATAGTGGATGCTCAAGAAATGTCTATAATCCCCTTGGCCCTTTTACATATGTTGCATAGCATTAAGACTGCAATACGTAAAGATACTTTTCATCTATCACTGTTATTTTTTCCCCAATCCTGTCAACTAAGCAAAAATAAGCCGATTTTCAGTTGGACCCTAAAGCCTGTGGATGGTGCCACAAATGAAGCCTCTTGGGGTTGGGGGGTGGGGGATTCACTTGATAAGAAAACGGTATTCAGAAAGATTTCCTCTCGGCTCCAGGGAATCCTAAACCCATGAACTGGCGGTTTTCCCAAAAGCTTTCTTCAGCAATCTATTAAAAATTTGGATTTTCTTTTCCCATGGAAGTTAGCATCTCCATGACTGTTCCAATCTAGTCAAAACCACATGACTGAACTGAAACACTGAAAGAATTCTGAGTGTAGATATGGAAGCAATACAACAGGGAAATGGAAGATGTTCAGTTTAATACTCATGGCTGAATGCTTGCACTGGCATTTGTGTATTTGAGGACGGAGTGGAGGGAGACAGGTGATTGAGTTGAGATATCTCTGCCCTACCTCACCCTTTTGTAGGGGACACATTTCATTCCCCTTTTATGGGCTGGGTAGGTGAAACTTTAAATTGCAAGTCTGTATGTAGTCCCTTCCCCTCCCCTTGCTACTTAGGGCTTCGAGCTCTTTTCCTTGTTCCCCCCATCCCTTTCCCAGCCATGTGTTAGGAGGAGTGGGAGCATGGCAAGCACACTAGCCAAATGTCAGGAGATCCATGCCACCTAGGTCAACCACCTGTCATAATGAGCCTCCTACGTTGTGGTTTGCTCAGCTTCGAATTGAGGGGACAGCAAGATCATCTCTAAGGACCCTTTTGGCTCAAGGAATCACACCAAAGGTTATTTCCAGTTTTGAAACCCTAGGCAATTAACTCCCATAAACCTTGACTTGATGGCACTTCAGTGAATGTAATTCAGTATAGAGAGACAATTCTAGAGAATAGGGCCACCAAAGGGCAGATCAACTTTTGCTTTAAGCTGTTTTCCTTTTTCAATGTTTCTTCCATTTCTAGGTCTAGGGCATCCCAGGATCTATACCTCCCAAAGGTCATTTAAGAGCTCCAAGTTTTTTTTTTTCACAACATTCTCCAAAGGGCAAGAAGGGAGCCTGGAGACCTGGCTTGTAAACTAGAGACTGCCTGTCAGCATATTATGGATGTGACTAAAGAGAAGATGTTGAAATACGATAACTGCTTTATACTGCAAAAAAACTGTGAGATCCTTGATTGAAGAACCATTTCTAATTCACTTCTGTATCCCCAGGACCTACCACAATGCCTAACAGAGAGTAAGGTGCTAAGTAAGTAGTGATTCAGTGACTCAAAGCACTATATCTAATCAGGTAAGAATGCCTACCCTCTGTTCTTTACAAAGTTAAGTCTAATGATTAATTAGTGATTGTTTTAATTATTAATAAGTGACTTTCTATGAGCAGATTTTGAATAAAAAATTCAGTGATTTTATTATGAAAATATTGTGGCTATATGTGTGCTATATTTACAGACAATATTGGAGCATCACAGAAAAAGTCTTTGTGTTTTTCTAATTTCATCTGTACAAACAGCATTTTTTAATGTTGTGAAATGACATTTTTTTAAAATAAGAAGATGGTTATTATAGGCACAATACGTTTATCAGATGCAGCCAGATGGTTCAACCTGGGTGTATGGAGAGAATGAGTGGTCATTCCTATGTTACTTCCTTTGGGCAGAGCAAAAGAGCTGAGCCTCAGGGCACTAGGAGGGCATCCCTTGTGGAACTCACTACCTTAACCACAAGGCTGCCCAGAGATGTCCAGGAGGTAGCTTCTAGGCAGGGGCTAAGGGATTCTGCTTGTCCCTGAGAAGAAACCTCCTGGAACCTAAGCTCTTCTAATGCCTGGTTAGACTCTCAAGTACCATGCCCGCCCCCAGTAAATTGGCGGCCCCAGGCGCTGAAGGCCAGTGGACACTCAGGAGGACACTCCCCGTCACCATAACGTGCTTTCATTCCTCTCTGACCTTCCTGCACTGAGTCAGGCTGACCCCCAGCTAGACTCCATGTGCTAAGAGACTTCAAACTCCATTACCATGGCCTTCCTGGTAATGTTGCTAAGGAGAGCGGCCCAGGCATCAGTACCAGGTGTTGGGCCCATCAGACTAATGAGAAAATGCAAAACAAAAGAACAACCTCCTGGACGATGAAAAGTCTTTTTCTATTAATTTTCCCTTCAGCACGAGGCGAGGGAGCCTGTGCCTAGAGTCCAAGGTCCAGGCCCCCGCCCCCCGTCCACCACCAAGTTCCCTGGCGCTACGCCTCCAGGAGGGCGGGGCACTGCCACTTCACCGTGTCTTCCCAGAAGCCACCGCGTGACTCCTCGGAGATAAAAAGGCGGGAGTGAGGCGGTGTTTCCAGACCAGTGTGGGGGTTGGCGCTGTGGGCCTGTTGTTTTTTTCTCACGTCTTTCATTCCTCTCGGGCTGCCCCGCAGGCCAGGCCTGAACGCTGGTTCCCTCCGGCTTAGCTCGGTTCCTCAGGAAGAAGACGAGACAGGCCTTCGAGGGCCAAGAGCCCTCCGAGGCCTGGCGGTGGGGTGGCAATGTGGTCACTACGGGTCTGTACACGCAAAAAGCGGGCCAGCCATAGGCTCAACCTAACCCCAACGCCAGATCTAGGTGCCCTGGCTAAGGCGGAGGCCCCGTCAGGGCCCGGCCGGAAGCTGTCTGCCCACTGTAAGCGCCGTGTGGCTGGCCTACGGAGTGGGACACGGGGTGGGCTGGGCCTAAGCCCCAGGGACCTCCGAGGCCCGCGGGCAGGCCTCCAAGGCTTTTTCCCTGAAGCATGTCATCCTCTCTTAGGCCTGAAAAGAAGTGGCAAAACGCGCGGTTTGCAGAGAATCACAGAGAAATCAGAGCGGAGTCGGCTGGGAGGTAGCAGCTCTGGGCCACCGAGGTGCGTATCCACAAGTAACAGCCCCATGCCTCTGGCCACCTCAAAATTTCAATCCTGATTTTCTCCTAATAGCCTCTCATTGTAAGAGTCAGTGAAGAAAATAGTGTGCTCTGATTTCGCTGTTCTCCGAACACAGAGCCAGAAATTTGACTTAGGAAAGAGTCAAATATTAAAAATATTAAAAAAAAAAAAGTTTTACCAAGTTGCCTAAAAGCAAGTGAGAGAAAACCTCCGGGAAAGCATTCGTGGCATCAATTGGTTATTGATACAATTCACCTACTGTGTTCCTTACTTCTTGTTAATTATGTTTCCACAGAGCTTTTCAGATTATAACAGTGTGAATAGTGATCAGGGACGTGGAGAGCCAAGTCCAGACGGTGCAAACTAATTGTGTTGTTTTTTGTTAGCACTCAGTTAAGAGGTACAGGAGAGAAAAGCCTGCATGAAAATAGCACTAGTGAAGAAGCCCAGGATGAGAAGATTGCTCCATTGAGTGTATGTATGTTTCTCCTATGGTCCTTGGATAAGCTTAGGGTAGAGACCAGTGGTGCCTGATGTACCTCTGGTCTTATATGAAAATACAATATGGTCTTTGTTCTATAGAGACTACATAGCTTTCCAGTGTTTTTATAAACATTGATGCTGTATCTTCAGACAGGGCCTTGAATTAATGATTCTGGTAGACTCATAGCCATGCATTTTTGTTTTTTCTTTCCTTTGACAAAAATTTAAGAAATATTCATTACTGGTTGATTTTCTGTGTGACAGATATAAAGTGTTTCTTAGTAATTCTCTAATGTTTGGTAGCACTTAAACATTTCAAAGCCATTTTCATGTTTTCTCATTTGACTTTGCATTAATAGTTAGAAACAGAGGATTCATTATCATTAGAATATTATATAACTTCCTGATCCACTGTATTTAATGTGGATTCTGTACAGTATTTTAAACATGTGTAGCAGTAGTTTAGAGAAATTCAGATTTTAAAAATTGCTTGTGACTCATCTGACGTTAGCATTAAATTGGATAGTCACAGTCCAGCATTTTAGCTTGCGTATTTCTCTTTGACATGTTTTTTGGCGGAGGGCAGTTTTAACAAAAGGCATTTTTTTAAAAAAGGCTTTTCCCCAGATTTTAAGTGTTAAGTGTCCCTAATAGATTATTCAGACTATGCAAAAAAATGTTTAATCAGTTTCTTTTAAGTTTTGTACTTTTCCTTCCATTCCTTTTTTCTGTGCCTTTAAAATTTTTTTTACAAATTATCTTATTGTGTAAATTCCTCTAACATTAAGTAATCTTCAAAAATATGGTTTTTAGTGTCTGCATAGTGCTTTGTCTTATACATAGGTATACTATAATTTGTATAACTATTTTTCTGTGGTTGGGAGATTGAGATTGTTTCTAAGGTTTTGCTGTTTTAGATATCAGTAGATATCCTACCACAGAAATTTTTTGTGTGTACCTCAGATTGATATCCTAAGACAAATACGTTGCAGTGGGTCAAGGGTTGGATTATATTTAAAGTTTTGATTCATGTTGGCCAGTTGGCACCATCTTATCTGAAACTTAAAATATCTATCTATCTACTTATCGATCGATAGATAGATATTTGATAGATGAAAAGTAGCATGTTGTTTTACTTTCCATTTCTTTGAATGCTAGTAAGGTTGATATTTTTTCTCATTTTATTGGCCATTTGTGTGATATTTTGGTGAAATACTTATTCATTATATATTGAAGATTGTTGTACTTTTACACACACATGTTACAAATATTTCCACATTTGTTTGCCTTTAATTTTATTTTTGGTATTTTAGACTTATTTATCAATCATTTTCTTTTGATTTATTTTGCTTTCATATTTAGAGGGAAAAAATTCTTTCCTACTTACGGTGTCAGAAAAATATTCATCTTTATTTTCTAGTTGCTGGTTTATCCCACAATAGTTAGTTGACTAGTATATTGTTGACTCCCTAGATATGTCCATAATATTATATTTTAAGATTTAATATTAAATATAAGACTACATCTGTATCAATAAGCTGAAAGAATGTATTACATATGAAACTGATATACAAAGTTGATATTAGTTTTGCATTTTTGAAATAACCAAATCAATGTGTTATAATATTATAATATAAAAATATTCCATCTCATAATTGGTGTTATATCTTTAATTCTTATTTCACATAGGAGTCAGTGACAGATGACCTCCAGGTTGATCGTAGTTTATCAAATAGTGAACGAGTATCAGGTAAGACTGGCAATGTGAACTTCTTCAACTTGCTTTCTTACAAATATAAGCATCCATTTGTATCTCTGCCTTATCTTCCCATCTCAGTGGAAGAGATGTCTTTCTCCTGGTCCAAGTTGAATCCTTCGGCCTGTGCTGTAGACTTCATCCTCAAAGCCTTCAAGCACACACCAGTAAATTATAATTGAGATAAGTGCTACAAAAGTGAGGTTAACTTGAGTGTAACTGAATTTAGTTGAAGAGATTAGGGAAGACTTCCATGAGGGAATGGCAATTTAATTGAGATCTGAAAAAAAGAAGAGCTGAACTATAAAGAGAGGTGAATAAAGAGAAATCCAGGCAGAAGGAACAGCATGTGCAAAGACCCTAACGTGGGACTGAGCATTTTGTGTTCAGTGAACTGAAAGAAGGCCAGTGTGGCTGAAGTAGAGAGGAGGAAGTGTGATAATAAGACAAGGTTGGACAAACTGAGGCTTTGCATAGCCTTATAGGCCATGCCAAAGATACTGATGTTTATCTTTGGAGCAGCAGGAAGCCACTGAAGTTTTTTAAATACAGAATGATATGATCGTATTAGCTACAGTATGGAAAAAAGTAGGAGTAGATGTAAATAGACCAGTTGGGAGGCTATCGCAGTAGTTAAGGGGAGGAATGATGGCTCTTTGTACTATGGGATGACATTGGAAATGGAAAGAAGTGGGCATATCTTATGGCTGTTGTAGGAAATGAAATTGACAGAATTTGGCAAATGAAGAGTGAAGAAGACGGAGGTATCAAAGATGACACGTGTTTCTGGCTTGCATAACTGAGTATAAGGTGGTAGCATTCACTGAAAAAACCTTGTTCGAGGGAAAGGTCATAAATTCTCTTTTTAATAAGTTATGGGTGTGTTTAAGATGTCTAAGTAGTAATGTCAAATAGGCAGTTGGATATGGAGGGCTACTGATAGAAGTTTGGTGTAATTGAAGTTATTTTTGAAAACAAGAAAGGATGCCATTACCACACCAAAAATACTGAGGAATTCTTAAAAACAGATGAGATCCAGCTGATGAATAAATGAAGAGCAGAGAAAAACCACTGCAGAGGTAAGAATAGCTCTGGAGATGCACTTAACTCAAAACACTTGGTCAATAAATGCAGAACACTGTAATAGATGGGACCCTGAAGGAGTTGTCAAGGTGGTGGATTAAGCACTACATTCTGGCACTGTATGACCTGTCACCCTTCTCATCCCCTTCTTACACTGGAAACACTGGCAGCTCCCAGTGCCTGCTGCCAGGTCAAAACCCTAGGAATTACTGCCAAGCAAAGTGAACTAAGTCTTCACTTTGGCTCTTTAGGGTCAATGTTGGAACTGGAGTGAGAAGCAGAAGGGAGTCTAAAGTAACTCCAGATTGCCATACAGAGAGCAGAGGGGCAAAAAAGTTAAAAATATAGATTATGCTTATGGTTGCTAAGCCCAGGAAGAAGATACATTATGGCTCTCTGAAGTGGGAATTCTGATATAAGAGACTTCCAGTGTGGATACTAGCCAAATAGGGCAGTGTCCCCATGTAACCTACAATACCTGGAAAATACAGGAGGACATCCCACCTAGACCGTAAGTTCCAAGAATGTCTCATCACTCTTCTAAAATCTCCAGAGGTAGGTTGTTGTTTCAGAATTTATACTCTGTGCCATACAAACAGATTCTCAAATAGAGATATGAACAATCAGAAACAGTCAAATCTTTGAAGAAAATCAGTGCCATGGAAGAGAGGCCACAAATGCAACAAACAAAAGAATTAACACCTGAGGGAAATGGTAGAAAACTTTAAATATCTCTTTAGAGACAAGAGGCTGTTGAATCCATAATATAACAGGCTGCTATAAAAAAAATTATAGTCCCTGGAAACTAAAAATATCATCAAATTTTAAAACAAGAAATTAACCTAATATTGAGATGTATTCAGCTGAAAATTAAATTAGCTAGCTAGAAAATAGAATAGAGGAATTTTCTTAAACTATAGTGCAAAAGAGCATGGGAGGTTCTCAACAAATGCTTTTCCCTCCTTCTTCTTCTCGCCTCTTTGCCTGGTTAACTTCTGCTAGTTCTTCAAAAATAGATTCAGGTGCTATCTCTACTGGGAAGCCTCTCCTGACTGCTCTTCTCTCTTTCTAGATGAGTTGTTCTATCCTGGTAATTCTATGGCACTGTCATAGGACTCAAAACAGCAGTATAATTGTTTTTGTTCCTCTAGGCCCTAAAGCTATTGAAAATAAGCAGTATCTTTTATCTTCCTATTCCATTCTTGGGACATAAAATAGTTTGAAATGCTTGTTGAATGAGTTTACTGCTCTATTTAGAGGAAATAAACAATTTTACCATAATCAGTATTTTTTAAAATTGTAGTTTAAATATATGATAAATGTCTTTGGTTACTAGCTTTATCAAATTGATGTGTGAAAGGTATGAGGAGTTAGAAAATAGACTGTCTCTAATTAACAAACTGGTTGTATTCTGAGTTCATTTGTTGATTGATATTTGAGACCTAGAGTACTTTATACTATAATAAAATATAAATGGTTAGGTTTTGAGCAGCCCACAGAATTCTATTTAACATATAATTACTTGTTTTAATTCTGTCTTGGAATCTAGTAATTTTGCAACATGATGAAAATTAACTCAGGATTTCATATTTAATATGAAGGATTGAACATATGTTTACTTCTCCCTTCTGAAACCTCACTAAAATACCAATAAAGGCATTAAAAAAGGCATGAATCCACAACATAGAGAAAAGGAGACCTCAGCTGACAAGAAATAATCAGCAAAAGTTTGGAATCTGGAATGTAGATGAATAAATTATAATAGGCCTAACAGACAGAAAAAAAAAAAAGCTGAAACCTAGATACCTAGAACAAACCAAGAAGCAAACTGAGGCAAGCTGAAGTTTCAGAAATTAGAGGAATCACATACTCCTGAAGGAATAGATAGAGTTAATGTTGAAAATAGGATTTTTGGAAATCCTTAAAAGTAGCAATTAGATGGGCTTACCTGGTGGCACAGTGGTTGAGAGTCTGCCTGCCGATGCAGGGGACACAGGTTCGTGCCCCGGTCTGGGAAGATCCCACATGCCGCGGAGCGGCTGGGCCCGTGAGCCATGGCCGCTGAGCCTGCGTGTCTGGAGCCTGTGCTCCGCAACGGGAGAGGCCACAACAGTGAGAGGCCCGCGTACCACACACACACACACAAAAGTAGCAATTAGATGCTGTGATCCCTTCCCCAACACTATGTAGCCAGGCAGCTACTCTTTTTCCCACCATGGCAGTCCAGAGACATTGAAGCAAAGTGTCTGGACACAGGGATGCTCAGTACTGCTGAGGGCAGGGGTGCTGTATTGAAAACTAGCAGTGCGAGGTGGTGGGAGGAGGAGGGAAGGGAATTAACTAAAGTCTGTTTACTTACCCCAGACTCCTTCCCCCACTCAGGAAAATACACCCCAGTTAAGGGACTGGAGGATTCCTCTTTTGGAAGAGACCTATTATCTGGCAGTAATGACCTGGTCCCTGTCCAAATACCCATCAGTAAAGCCCACTACTTCCTAAACCCCACTTATGAATCCAGAGTTTCCAACTGCTATTTAGTTGCCTCATTCTTTTTTTAAAAAAAATATTTATTTATTTTTGGCTGCACTGGGTCTTCATTGCTGCGCATGGGCTTTCTCTAGTTGGTGGCGAGCAGGGGCTACTCTTCGTTGCGGTGCGCGAGCTTCTCATTGCGGTAGCTTCTCATTGTGGAGCACTGGCTCTAGGTGTGTGGGCTTCAGTAGTTGTGGCATGCAGGCTCAGTAGTTGTGGCTCATAGGCTGTAGAGCGCAGGCTCAGTAGTTGTGGCTCACAGGCTTAATTACTATGCGGCATGTGGGACCTTCCCAGACCAGGGCTCAAACCCATGTCCCCTGTATTGGCAGGCGGATTCTTAACCACTGTGCCACCAGGGGAGTCCTAGTGCCTCATTCTTAAACATTCAAGAATTACCAGGCATTTAAAGAAAATACTTAAAATAAAAGTTAGATACCAAATAAAAAGAAACCTGAAGGACAGAGACAATGCAAAGAAAAAAACTTCTAAGCCATATTTACATTATTATCCTCAGGATGATGAAAAAGTGTGTCCATGAAACAAGTGCAGGCTACTATAAAAAGGAGCGTTCAGAGAACAAAAAGAATTATTAAAAAATAGTAACATAGAATTAGGAAAACATTCTATGAAGGATTGGGTAATGAATTTAAGGAAATATTCCAAAAGTTGAACAGACATTAAAGAGAAGATAAAAGATAGAAATAGTGGTGACCCAACTCTATGAGTATACTAGAAAACCACCGAATTGTATACTTTAAAAGATTGGGATTTATGGAATATGAATTGTATTTCAATAAAGCTGCTATTTTAAAAAGAAAAATAATTATAAGCTGAGTCTAGGCATTCTAACATCTGAAAAATAGTAGTTCCAGATATTATAAAGTAAACAGAAAGGGAATTAATTATTAAACACATAAAACTGGAAATTTTTCTAAAATTAAAAATGGTTATGAGTGTACATATTGAAAGAGCGCACCAACTGCCCATCACAATGAATGAAAAAGACCCACACCAAGGCACAACGTTATGTAATATAAAAATCCTCAGGATAAAGAGAGAAGTCCTTCAGTTTTCCAGAGACAGGATAGATTCCCACCCAAAATTTTTTTCCAATTTCAAGGTTAATGATGCCATTCACATAACAGGAGGGTATGGAAAGGTTTATTACTGATATGATGAAGCCTTCTAGAGAGGAGGGTGTCTCCTGAGCAGGACTGAAAATGGCTTGAGAGAGCAGGGAAAGGAGACTGTGTTGGGGTTTTTAGGTGGTTAGAGGATGGGGCTGGGGTGAGGTTTTAACTTGGCTGGCATTGCCAGAAGATGGAGCACCAGGGCTTATCAGCTTGTACCGATGTGGGGCAGAAGGGGAACATGGAGCAGTGAGGTTTAAATCTGTCAAACACTAAAAAATGCAATCAGTTTTTAAAATATACTGGTCTAGAATTCTGTACTCAGCTAAACAATCACTCAAATGTGAAGATAGTATAAAGAAATTTTTTAGACAGGTCTTCCATGCACCTTTTCTCAGGAAATGAAGAAGATACTCCAGCAAAACCAGAAAGTAAATCAATAAAGAAGAAATCATGAGATCCAGAAGTCAGAGGCTCTAATACATAAAATATGTGAAAGAATTTCTTAGGATCATGGTAAAGGGAAATCCCGGGAATACATGTGTGCAGCATGTCTAGAGGATAACCAGTCCAAATTTGAGCAAGTATATTGAGATCTCCAGTAGCAATATTTTTTTAAAAAAGAGAAAAACAAAAAGAAGGAAAGAAAGAGGAGGAGAGAGAGAGAGGCAGGGAAGGAGGAAGGAAGGAAAGAAAAGAAAAGAACTGATAGATAACGTGGCATTTAAAAAATTTTTTGAGAGGAAATTTACACTTTTGCAAAAAGTTGGGATGAAATGGGTGCTTAGAAAACTAATTAAAAATTAGGTTATCAATAACTCAAAGGAAAAACAAAAACTTGTAGCAAAAAGGCGATATAAATAATATAGCTCATAGTACATGGCTCAGCTCTAAATATATTTAAGCAGTCATAATGATAGAATCATTGAATACATTTAATTTAAAAATATAAAGGAAGATATTAAAAGAAACAATAGAGTTAATAGGGTTGAAAACAGTTGTTTCATTATGGGGGTTATGAAACAAGAGGTTTTTGATAAAAGCCTTGTAGAACTATTTGACTTTTTTAAATGTATGGTATAATTTGATATACATGTAATTCTAAGTGTATTTACATTTCTAACTTGTGACACCAGAAACAACCTTCTACTGTTATAATCAGGAACATTTGTTTATTCTTTTCTCTACCAAACTACCTAGATGGTGAGTACAGGGCTTTCCGAATTTCCAAGGCTGGCTTGAGTTCTGGGGTTTGGTGGAAGGGTTAGCTCTCCTGAGAGTGGTATTCATGGAATTTTGAGAGGTGGAAGGCACAAGAGATGTAGCAACATGTCAGTGAGAAGGATGAAGACAGAGTGAGACAAGTAAAAAGTAGCAAGGACAGGGAAGGACACTCTAGGGCAGCTGAAGTAGGGGAAGCAAAAGATACTTAGAGGCATAATTTACCTCTGACATCTGAGGAGGTGAAGGATGGTAGCTTGAGTCAGTCAATTTAAGTGTTGCACTGGTGGCTGGAGGAGGTGGCCAGGTAGGAAACAATTGTCAACTTTAAGGAGGGGGTTGGAGTGGAAGAGAAGGGTGTGGTGAGGTCAAAATGGGAAGGATAAAGAGTTAGTTGTATCAGGTAGGTAATGGATGAGCAGAGATAGGTATAGATAGGGCAGGGCAGAAGATAATGGGTTTTCAGAGTAATGCTCTCCTTTCATCCCTTACCCCACACCCCTCCAGTTTCTATTAGCGTTGACCTCTGTTTTATCATGTTAGAAGTGTTTGATAAATGCTGACTGACTATAGCAGAGTATATTTTCCCTTTCCTTACTAAATCTTCTGGTTCTTCAAATAAATACTAAGTTCTATCCCTGTCATTTATTAGAAAAGTTTTCATTCTAGGCTACTCTCACAGGGATGACTTTAAGACCTCTGATTCTGGGAGATTTTCTGTTCAGATACTTACCCCAATTTCCTACTGAGATGTTTGTTTTCTTATTCCTGAGTTTTCGGAGTTCTTTATATTTTGGATTCCAGTCCATTTACAAATGTTTTCTCCTAATCTATGGCTTGTCTTCTCACCTTAACCATCTCTTTCAAATAAAAGGTTTAAAATTTGATGAAGTCCAGTTTATCTCTGCTGTTGTTTTATGAATCATCCTTTTAGTGTTATATCAAAGAAATCTTTGCCTAACTCAGTGTCATGAAGATTTTCTCCTCTGTTTTTTTCTAAAAGTTTTGTAGTTTTAGGATTTGCATTTAGAATCATGATGCATTTAGAGTTAATTTTTTATATGATGGAAGGTATGAATGCAAGTTGTTTTGTTTTGCTTTTGCATATGGATATCCAGTTCCAACATAATTTGTTTAAAAGAATATCCTTTCTCCACTGAATTGCCTTTGCATCTTGGTCAAAAGTCAGTTACTCTTATATGTGTGAGTCTATTTCTGGGCTCTCTGTTCAATTCCTTTGATCTGTGTTCCTTTGAGTCTATGTTTATGCTCATTGTTTTTTATGGAATAACTAGAATCACCGTTTCTTCTTCTCAGCTAGTTAGCTTACAGTTATTGGGTTACTTATATATAAAACTTGCATTTAAAAAATTAGGTATAGGGCTTCCCTGGTGGCGCAGTGGTTGAGAGTCCACCTGCCGATGCAGGGGACACGGGTTCGTGCCCCGGTCTGGGAAGATCCCATATGCCACGGAGCGGCTGGGCCCATGAGCCATGGCTGTTGAGCCTGCGCATCCGGAGCCTGTTGCTCCGCAGCGGGAGAGGCCACAACAGTGAGAGGCCCACGTACTGCCAAAAAAAAAAAAAAAAAAAAAAATTAAGTATACATTTTATTTATTTATATTTATTTTTTATTGAAGTATAGTTGATAAAACTTGCATTTTTGAGCCAAGAATTATAACTGAACCAAAGTAGGGAAGGAATAAATTATAAAACTTTGAAAAACAATGGAAAAGATTTATAGTGCATTTTCTCCATATCAAAAACAGAATTATTTTCTCAGATTGAAGTACAATTTAAGATTGTGTACAATAGTATGCCTTTTCAGTTGTATGTGTAATTTTACATTATTAGTATATAACTGCACGTACATTTCTACAACTTTGAATTCTTAGGATTTTGAATCTGTTTACTATTGAAACATTTTACCCTTTTTGTTTGTTTGTTTATTCTACAGGACTAAGTTTACAGCATGATATTTCTAGCTCTCTTCTAAGTTACTCAATCACAGACTCTTATACAGAACACAAGACTTTTGAAGAGAGTTTAAGTAGCTTCCCATCGCCTGAACTCTTCAGAGGATCAGATTATTTAGGTGAGAAAATAATTTCAACCTTAAGTTGCTCTACTATAGAAATTGCTCCTTTGTCCACAAATCCTGCAATGAATAATGTTCCTTTTGAGGAGGTATACTTCTTTTCCACCAAAACCTTCTTCTGCCCACTATCCATTGTGTTCCACGCTCAGTCACATAGGACTATAGATCAAAAGCCCTCAGATCAGGGAAGGATGAAAAGATTAGCATTTATATGTAATACATATCCAGTTAGTAAACAGTTTTGCACATAACATATGTATACTTGTTCTCTTGAACGATGGGCTATCTTTTACTTCCTATACTTCTCTTACTTTTCAATAACTAAAAGCTTGACTAGACCATCTCCCTGTCTGAATTTTTTCTCCAAATTAACAGTTATTTACATTTAGTATATGTATAATTAAGAGCCTTTGGTTAATGATGCATATTGAACACATGCCTTCCTCCACAACTTTGCGCAATGGCTTTTTTAAAAAGACATAAGCACATAAGAGTAAAGAGAATGGGGAAGAATAAAGCATAAAGTTTGGAAAGCTAGAAAGCAAATGGTCTGATAAAGCAGAATTGAAAAAACTGAGTCCTAAATCAACAATGAGAATACCCCAGAAACAAGTTAGTTTGTACAATACCGTAGTATCCCAGAAAAGTTTTCAATGTGGCTTGTAAAATACTTGTAAAAAGCTGTGTCCGAAACACAAAAGATGTGGTGACTTCTCCTTTCCTACTCAAATGGAGTCTGGAGATTTATTCTTTGGGGTGTTTTGAAACAGAGGGACTCTGGACTGGAGGATACTAGGCACTGTTAATAGCAGGGATAGCATGGTATTTTGAAATGTTAGTCCCAATTACTCATTCCCCTGTAGTAGTATTATATAGCCATACACTTGTCATAGCCTCATAGTGGATGAAGTGTACTTTCTCACTCTTTTGCTTTGGAGTTGACCATATGACTTACTTTGGGCAATAGGATATCAGTGAGTGATACATAAACAAACTTTTGATATGTGCATACATGATTGGGCTTGTCCTCTTATCCTTTTGCCATCGTGAGACGAATACAGATCTTCTTCCACTTATGATGGAAAAAACTGTAAGTTGAACTATTATAAGTCAGGGACCACATGTATATCCTAATTAGCTTTTACCTCTCCTGTGGGACTCCAGAATAAGAGATACAGAGCAGGATAGCCCCAGGCAGACTGCAGACTTCAGAGAGCTGCTCCAGCTGATCACCAGACCCATATAATCTAAAGCAGAGCTGCTTGAGCCAAACAGTAGACATGAGTATAAGAAATAAATACTTTCATTTTATGCTAGTGGCATTTCAGTGTTATTTATTATACAGAAAAAACCAACTGCTTCAGATACTGTAGTGAATGCAGAAAGGGGGAATTAAATGCAAGTGTACATTCCAAATTGTTGTACTTGCTCACCCAGTGCCTATTCTCATCCTAACCCAACAGCTCATTACTCTGTTCAGCTTCCAGAATGCTAGCATCCAGAATTGAAACTTTCAGGCAAGGGAATGGAAGGTTTTTTCCTGAGAAATCTGAGCAACCCTAAAGAAAGTACCTAAAGATACTGGCCTCAGTAGTCCTTCAATGAAACTGACAAGAACCCTACAGTGAAGCTGCCTATGTGACAAGCCCCAACTAAGCCATAGAGATCCCACTTAGCCATTTAGGGCCCCCAGAGAGCCAAGGACTACTAGACTTCTGAGAAAACCCTCTAACATAAAACATAGAGATCAGAACAAAGCAAAATATGGTAGTGAGTCAGTAAGGTGTTGGAATAGGAAACCCTAGACCTGCCTTCCCCCAGGGACACACCAATTCAACAACAATACATGGACTAATTCCCTTTGTGAGAAATCTAAAAACTAGTTGAGGGGCTCCTGCACCCCAGGCAAGCTTGAGGCCAGTCACATCAGAGGCAGTAGGAAGGACTTCCCTGGTGGCACAGTAGTTAAGAATCCACTTGCCAATGCAGGGGACACAGGTTCGATCCCTGATCCGGGAAGATCCCATGTGCTGCGGAGCAACCAAGCCCTTGTGCCACAAGTACTGAGCCTGTGCTCTAGAGCCTGCAAGCCACAACTACTGAAGCCCGCACACCTAGAACCCATGCTCAGCAACAAGAGAAGCCACCACAATGAGAAGCCCGTGCACCACAACAAAGAAGAGTAACCCCCACTTGACGCAACTAGAGAAAGCCCGCACGCAGCAACAAAGACCTAACTCAGCCCCCACCACACCCAGAGAAGCCAGTAGGAAAATTCAAGACACGCTTTCACCATAATTCACACCCCCAGCACAGGTTGGCAGGAAACCTTCAGCTTCCAGCTTCTCCCTAGGGAGGGAGGGAAAGGACTGAAGCATGTGTCAAAAGTTCTCAATTTTCTGGGAATGGTCAAAGAACTGCCTACTGTCTTATCTGCCTCAGAGGGCTGATGGGACCTGACATACTCTAGAAGTCTGATGGGTGCTGAAACAAAGATAGTATTTTGTCCTAGCATAAAAACATTCACTAGATCCCAGCTTCTCTCTGGAGCAGGAAAGAGTTGGACTGTGTCCAACATTCCAACATTTCCGGGGGCTGCTCAAAGGAATAGTTTTTGTCTCATCTGTCTTGGAGCACTGATGGGACTTGGTGTATTCTAGATTCCTCATGGGCACTAAGAACAAAGACTGTGGTTTGAACTGGCAAGAAGGTTTGAGAGGATCCCAGAATCTCTGGTTGGGAAGATTGGTGAAGGTCTTCTGTACGACACCTATCTGTGAAGACTGGGAGAGGTGGCTGTTTTTTCTAATGTGCAGATACCAACACAAATCATTAAAGAAAAAGAAACAGCGAAACATGGTCCAAAAAATGGGAATAAGATAAAGCTCCAGAAACTGACCCTAATTAAATGGAAATATATGAACTACCTGACAGAGAATTCAAAATAATTGTCATAAAGATGTTCAACAAATGTTCATAAAGAGCTCAGGAGAACAATGCACAGAGAAAGTGAGAATTTTAAGAAAGAGGGAAAAAAGTTAACCAAAAAGAAATCTTAGAGCTGAGAAAAACAGTAAATGAATTTTAAAAACCCAGTAAAAGAGATTGGACTAGATCAAGCAGAAGAAAGAATCGGCAAACTCAAAGATAAGTCATTTGAAATTATCCAATCAGAGGAGCAAAAAGGAAAAAAAATATAAAAGAATGAAGAAAGTTTGAGATTTCTGTTAAGAAAACAGATCAGTATATGGATTGTGGGAGTCCCATAGGGAAAAGGGAGGTAGGAAGGGAGGGAAAGAGAAGGGGCCAGAAGGGTTTTTCACAGAAATGGTGGCTGAAAACTTCCTAAGTCTGGGGAAGGAAATCTACATCCAGACCTAGGAACCCCAACAAACCTCAAATAAGATGAACCAAAGAAATTCACATGGGTGCACATAATCAAATTGTCAAAAGTCAAAGACAAAAAGAGAATTTTGAAAGCAGCAACTAAAAAAGTGACTTGATATGTACAAGGGGACCCCATTAGACTATCAGCGGATTTCTCAGGAGAAACCTTGCAGGCAAGAAGGGAGTGGAATTTTATAGACAAAGTGCTGAAAGAAAAAAACTGTCAACCAACAATACTCTAACCAGCAAAGCTGTCTTTAAGAAATGAAGAGAAGATAAGGAATTTTCCAGACAAACAAAAGCTGAAGGAGTTAATCATCACTAGACCTGCCTTACAAGAAATGCTAGAGGGAGTTTTTCAAGTTGAAACAAAGGACTCTAAAACAGCAACATAAAAGCATATGAAAGTATAAAACTCACTGGTAAGTATATAGACAAATATACTAATACTATAACAGTGACATATAAATCACTTAATTCTAGTATAAAAGTTAAATGACAAAAGTATTAAATATGACTATAAAAATATGTTAATGGATACACCATATAAAAGGATGTAAATTGTAACATCAGTATTGCAAAGTGTGTTTGAGGGGTGAAGTAAAAGTGTAGAGTTTTTGTTAAATTGTTATCAGCTTAAAGTAGACCGTTTAAACTATGTTTTGTGTAAGCCCCATGGTAACCACACACACACAAAATATGTATAGAGGAGACACAAAAGAAAAATAGAAAGGAGTCAAAGCATATCAACATAAAAGAATCAGTGAAAGACAAAGGAACATGGCAAAAGAGGAAAGAGAGGCAAAAGAACTACAAAACAGAAAACAACAAAATTGTAATAGTCCTTCTCTATCAATAATTACTGTAACTATAAATGGATTAAACCCAATCAAAAGACAAAGAGTGGCTGAATAGATTGAAAAAAAATCCAGCCATATGCTGTCTACAAAAGACTCATTTTAGATTTAAGGACACACATGGACTGAAAATAAATGGGTGGGGAAAGATACTCCGTGCAAATGTGACCAAAAGAGAGCAGGAGGGGCTATACTTATATCAGATAAAAATAGACTTTAAGTCAACTATTATAAGAGACAAAGAAGGATGTTATATAATTATATAAGGGTCAGTTCATCAGGAACACGTAACAATTATGAATAAATATTCACCCAACATCAGAACACCTAACTAACATATGAGGCAAACACTGACAGAAATGAAGGTAGGAATAGGCATCAATACAATCACAGTAGGAGACTTCAGTACCCCCACTTGTAATAATGGATAGAACATTTGGACAGAAAATCAACACTTAACTGATTTCAAAGTATCAATATATTGCAAAGCTACAGTAAATATAACATTATAGTACTGGCAATACAGACATGTAGACCAGTAGGACAGAATATAGGGCCCAAAACTAAATCCATAAATATATGGTCACCTGATCTTTCACAAGAGTGCCAAGAATACACAATGTGGGAGAAGTAGTCTCTTCAACAAATGATGTTGGCAAAACTGGATATCCAGATACAAAAGAATGAAATTGGACCCTTACCTTATATCATACAGAAAAGTCAACTCAAAATGTAGTAAGGACTTAAACGTGAGAACAGCAACTGTAAAACTCCTAGAAGAAAACATAGGGGAAAATCTTCATGGCAGTTGGTCTTGGCAGTTATTTTTTTATGTGACACCAAAAGCACAGGGAACAAAAGCAAAATTAGACAAGTGAACCTTGATAAAACTAAAAAGCTTCTGCACAGAAGAAGAAACAATCAACAGGGTGAAAAGGCAACCTATAAAAAGGGAGAAAATATTTGCAAACCACATATCTGATAAGGGATTAATATCCAAAATATATTGGAAACTCCCACAATTCAAAAGGAAAAAAAAATCCAAATAACCTGATTAAAAAATGACAAAGAACTTGAATAGACATTTCCCCTAAAGAAGACATTCACATTGCCAACAGGTATATGAAAAGATCACTAACCATTAGGGAAACGCAAATCAAGACCATAGTGAAATATCACCTCACAACTCTTAGGATGGTTATTATTTTAAAAAATAGAAGTGTTGGCAAGGATATAGAGAAACTGGACACCCTTCTACACTGTTGATGGGAATGTAACATAGTGAAGCTGCAATGGAACACCGTATGGCAGTTACTCAAAAAATTAGAAGTAGAACTACCATATATGATCCACCAATCCCACTTCTGAGTGTTTATTCAAACTAATTGCAGTCAGGACCTAGAAGATATATTTGCACTCCCGTGTTCATTGCAGCCTTTTTCACAATAACCCAATGTGGAAACAACCTAAGTGACCATTGAGGGATGAATGGAGGAAGAAAATATGGTATATGCATACAATGGAATATTATTCAGCCTTAAAAAAAAAGGAATATCAGGATATATGTATATGTATAGCTGATTCACTTTGTTATAAAGCAGAAACTAACACACCATTGTAAAGCAATTATACTCCAGTAAAGATGTTAAAAAAAAAAAAGGATATCCTGCTATATGCAACACTATAGAAGAACTTTTAGGACACCATGGTAAGTGAAATAAGCCAGTCACAGGAAGAAAAATACTATATGATTCCACCTGTATGAGATATCTAAAGAAGTCAAATTCATAGAAGTAGAGAGTAGAATGTTGGTTGCCAGGGCCCTGGAAGAAAGGGGTGTGGGGAGTTGCTATTCAACAGGTATAATTTCAGTTATGCAAGATGAATAAGTTCTAGAAATCTGCTGCACAGCACTGTGCCTACAGTTAACAATACTCTATTGCACTCTTACAAATTTGAGGGTATGTCTTCTGTTAAGTGTTCCCACCATAATAAAATTAAAAATAAGAGAAGAAACCAAGCAGAAATAGGAATACAAGGAAGATACTGGAAAAAAAAAACCTTCACTGAGATAAAAAAATGTATATTGCATCCATTGAATAGGAATAGGATGCTGTGGGAAAAAAAGGGGGGTGAATATTCAGAGAACAAATTAAATGCAGTAGTAGAATGGAAAACTCAATAGAAGGATTAGAAGATAAGTTGAGGAGATTTCCCAGAAAAAAAAAAAGTCAGGAGGAAAACACAAAAAATGGAGAAAAAAGGTAAGTTAGAGAAGCAATATATGAAATCTAATATCAAACAATAGGAGTTCCAGAAAAAGATAATGAAATAAACAGAAGGAAGAAAATTATCAGAGATACAATTACAGAACACTTTCTAGAGCTAAAGAATATGATTTCTGGATTAAAAGGGCCATACTGTGCCTAGCACAATAGATGAAAAACACCAAGACAAAACATTATGAAATTTCAGAACATCTGAGGATGGAATAAACAGAATGGATTTATACAATTTGGTAGAGTTTAGGATTAAATAGATGAAAAATACAGAGAAAACTAAACAAACAAGACTTTTATTGACTCCAGGAAAAACAAAAGGTGGTCATGGTATATACCACAAGAGTAAAAATTAAGATTTTTATGGCAGTTTATCATCATTATGTCTATATTGAATATTGGCCTAACTAAATATGTGATATAATAGTATGAGGACAATGGGAAAGAGGTGGGTAAAAGGAAATAAGAGTGTTAGGGGACTGCAGAAGCCCAAAGATTATTTAATATCCTGATGCCGTCAAGGCTTGTCTTTTTTTCTCTGTCTCACCCAAACTTTCTTCAACTACTGTACCTTGGTATGGGCTGGGGACCTAAGTTGAGGAGAAAAAGGTAATCTGCCACTTGTGTGCTGTTGTTCAAAATTTTGTGCCATTTCTCCCTGCTTTTTTAGATTGGGAGTGTCCCATGTTGGAAGAAAACTTGCTATGTAAGAATTCCACTCTTTTGGACACCAGTAAAGCAGTACCGATACAGAAGGCACTACAGTTTTCAAACCTCTCTGCAATTTTAGGTAAGTTTCACATTCTTTTTCCTCGTATCACAAGAGGAAACCCTTGTCTATATTGGAAAAGCAAAGTACTTTTTCTTTTGAATGATTTCTAAGCTAAATTCATTGATTAGGATTACCTTTGGCTCCACATCATATCTGACTAATAGTAAGTAGCTTAAGTACATATGGGTTTACTTTCTTAAAACATTTATTTTGAATTTTAGACTTGAAGAAAAGTTGCAAAAGTAATACTAAGGGTTCCCATATACCTTGCATCCAGCTTTCTGAAATATTATCTTATACAATCGTAATACAATGGTGATAATCAGGAAATTAACATTGGTATTAAACTGTTAACTAAACTACAGACTTTATTCACGTTTCACCAGTTTTTCCACTAACGTCTTTTCTTCTGTTTCAGGATCCTATCTAGGATCCTACATTGAATTAGATTGTTATTTCTCCCTTAGTCTACTGAGATCTGTGACAGATGCTCAGTGTTTGTCTTTCATAAGCTTGATACTTTTGAAGATTACTGATCAGTTATTTTCTAGAATGTCCCTCAGTTTGAATTTGTCTAGTGTTTTCTCATGATAGGAAAGAAATTATGCAATTTTTGATAAGAACACCACAGAAATGATGTATTAAGGAATTCTTAATGTCAGTACATATATCTTCTTATTGGTGATGTTAAACTTCACTTAATTAAGGTGGTATCTGCTGGTTTTCTCCACTGTAAAGTTACTAGTTTCCCTCTGTAGTTAATAAATACCTAGAAAAAGATAGTTTGAGACTCCATAAGTCCTGTTTCTCCTCACTTTCATTCACTGATATTACCATTCATCAGAAGAACTTGATTGCCACAGTTCTTACTGTGGTGTTCATCTCATGGTGATTTTCTTTTTTTTTTTTTATCTTTATTGGAGTATAATTGCTTTACAATGGTGTGTTAGTTTCTGCTTTATAACAAAGTGAATCAGTTATACATATACATATGTTGCCATATCTCTTCCCTCTTATGTCTCCCTCCCTGCACCCTCCCTATCCCACCCCTCAGGCGGTCACAAAGCACCAAGCTGATCTCCCTGTGCTATGCGGCTGCTTCCCACTTGCTATCTACCTTACGTTTGGTAGTGTATATATGTCCATGCCTCTCTCTCACTTTGTCACAGCTTACCTTTCCCCCTCCCCATATCCTCAAGTCCATTCTCTAGTAGGTCTGTGTCTTTATTCCTGTCCTACCCCTAGTTTCTTCATGACATTTTTTTTTCTTAGATTCCATATATATGTGTTAGCATACGGTATTTGTCTTTCTCTTTCTGACTTACTTCACTCTGTATGACAGACTCTAGGTCCATCCAGCTCACTACAAATAACTCAATTTCCTTTCTTTTTATGGCTGAGTAATATTCCATTGTGTATATGTGCCACATCTTCTTTATCCATTCGTCCAATGAGGGATACTTAGGTTGTTTCCATCTCCTGGGTATTGTAAATAGAGCTGCAATGAACATTTTGGTACATGACTCTTTTTGAATTTTGGTTTTCTCAGGGTATATGCCCAGTAGTGGGATTGCTGGGTCATATGGTAGTTCTATTTTTAGTTTTTTAAGGAACCTCCATACTGTTCTCCATAGTGGCTGTATCAATTTACATTCCCACCAACAGTGCAAGAGGGTTCCCTTTTCTCCACACCCTCTCCAGCATTTATTGTTTCTAGATTTTTTGATGATGGCCATTCTGACTGGTGTGAGGTGATACCTCATTGTAGTTTTGATTTACATTTCTCTAATGATTAATGATGTTGAGCATTCCTTCATGTGTTTGTTGGCAGTCTGTATATCTTCTTTGGAGAAATGTCTGTTTAGGTCTTCTGCCCATTTTTGGATTGGGTTGTTTGTTTTTTTGATATTGAGCTGCATGAGCTGCTTGTAAATTTTGGAGATTAATCCTTTGTCAGTTGCTTCATTTGCAAATATTTTCTCCCATTCTGAGGGTTGTCTTTTGGTCTTGTTTATGATTTCCTTTGCTGTGCAAAAGCTTTGAAGTTTCATTAGGTCCCATTTGTTTATTTTTGTTTTTATTTCCATTTCTCTAGGAGGTGGGTCAAAAAGGATCTTGCTGTGATTTATGTCATAGAGTGTTCTGCCTATGTTTTCCTCTAAGAGTTTGATAGTTTCTGGCCTTCCATTTAGGTCTTTAATCCATTTTGAGCTTATTTTTGTGTATGGTGTTAGGGAGTGTTCTAATCTCATACTTTTACATGTACCTGTCCAGTTTTCCCAGCACCACTTATTGAAGAGGCTGTCCTTTCTCCACTGTACATTCCTGCCTCCTTTATCAAAGATAAGGTGACCATATGTGCTTGGTTTATCTCTGGGCTTTCTATCCTGTTCCATTGATGTATATTTCTGTTTTTGTACCAGTACCATACTGTCTTGATTACTGTAGCTTTGTAGTATAGTCTGAAGTCAGGGAGCCTGATTCCTCCAGCTCTGTTTTTCGTTCTCAAGATTGCTTTGGCTATTCGGTGTCTTTTGTGTTTCCATACAGGTTGTGAAATCTTTTGTGCTAGTTCTGTGAAGAATGCCAGTGGTAGTTTGATAGGGATTGCCTTGAATATGTAGATTGCTTTGGGTAGTATAGTCATTTTCACAGTGTTGATTCTTCCAATCCAAGAACATGGTATATCTCTCCATCTATTTGTATTATCTTTAATTTCTTTCATCAGTGTCTTATAATTTTCTGCATACAGGTCTTTTGTCTCCTTAGGTAGGTTTATTCCTAGGTATTTGATTCTTTTTGTTGCAGTAGTAAATGGGAGTGTTTTCTTGATTTCACATTCAGATTTTTCATCATTAGTGTATAGGAATGCCACAGATTTCTGTGCATTAATTTTGTATCCTGCTACTTTACCAAATTCATTGATTAGCTCTAGTAGTTTTCTGGTAGCATCTTTAGGATTCTCTGTGTATAGTATCATGTCATCTGCAAACAGTGACAGCTTTACTTCTTCTTTTCCGATTTGGATTCCTTTATTTCCTTTTCTTCTCTGATTGCTGTGACTAAAACTTCCAAAACTATGTTGAATAAGAGTGGTGAGAGTGGGCAACCTTATCTTGTTCCTGATCTTAGTGGAAATGCTTTCAGTTTTTCACCATTGAGGATGATGCTGGCTCTGGGTTTGTCATATATGGCCTTTATTATGTTGAGGAAAGTTCCCACTATGCCTTCTTTCTGCAGGGTTTTTATCATAAATGGGTGTTGAATTTTGTTGAAGGCTTTCTCTGCATCTATTGAGATGATCATATGGTTTTTCTCCTTCAATTTGTTAATATGGTGTGTCACGTTCATTGATTTGCGTATATTGAAGAATCCTTGCATTCCTGGAATAAACCCCACTTGATCATGGTGTATGATCCTTTTAATGTGCTGTTGGATTCTGTTTGCTGGTATTTTGTTGAGGATTTTTGCATCTATGTTCATCAGTGATATTGGCCTGTAGTTTTGTTTCTTTGTGACATCCTTGTCGGGTTTTGGTATCAGGGTGATGGTGGCCTCGTAGAATGAGTTTGGGAGTGTTCCTCCCTCTGCTATATTTTGGAAGAGTTTGAGAAGGATAGGTGTTAGCTCTTCTCTAAAGGTTTGATAGAATTGGCCTGTGAAGGCATCTGGTCCTTGGCTTTTGTTTGTTGGAAGATTTTTAATCACCGTTTCAATTTCAGTGCGTGTGATTGGTCTGTTCATATTTTCTATTTCTTCCTGGTTCAGTCTTGGCAGGTTGTGCATTTCTAAGAATTTGTCCATTTCTTCCAGGTTGTCCATTTTATTGGCATAGAGTTGCTTGTAGTAATCTCTCCTGAGCCTTTGTATTTCTGCAGTGTCATTTGTTACTTCTTCTTTTTCATTTCTAATTCTATTGATTTGAGTCTTCTCCCTTTTTTTCTTGATGAGTCTGGCTAATGGTTTATCAATTTTGTTTATCTTCTCAAAGAACCAGCTTTTAGTTTTATTGATCTTTGCTATTGTTTCCTTCATTTCTTTCTCATCGATTTCTGATCTGATCTTTATGATTTCTTTCCTTCTGCTAACTTTGGAGGTTTTTGTTTGTCTTTCTCTAATTGCTTTAGGTGCAAGGTTAGGTTTTTTATTTGAGATGTTTCCTGTTTCTTAAGGTAGGACTGTATTGCTATAAACTTCCCTCTTAGAACTGCTTTTGCTGCATCCCATAGGTTTTGGGTCGTCATGTCTCCATTGTCATTTGTTTCTAGGTATTTTTTGATTTCCTCTTTGATTTCTTCAGTGATCACTTCGTTATTAAGTAGTGTATTGTTTAGCCTCCATGTTCGTATTTTTTACAGATCTTTTCCTGTAATTGATATCTAGTCTCATAGCGTTGTGGTCGGAAAAGATACTTGATACAATTTCAATTTTCTTAAATTTACCAAGACTTGATTTGTGACCCAAGACATGATCTATCCTGGAGAATGTTCCATGAGCACTTGAGAAAAATGTGTATTCTGTTGTTTTTGGATGGAATGTCCTATAAATATCAATTAAGTCCATCTTGTTTAATGTATCATTTAAAGCTTGTGTTTCCTTATTTGTTTTCATTTTGGATGATCTATCCATTGTTGAAAGTGGGGCGTTAAAGTCCCCTACTATGAATGTGTTACTGTCAATTTCCCCTTCTATGGCTGTTAGTATTTGCCTTATGTATTGAGGTGCTCCTATGTTGGGTGCATAAATATATACAACTGTTATATCTTCTTCTTGGATCGATCCCTTGATCATTATGTAGTGTCCTTCTTTGTCTCTTGTAATAGTCTTGATTTTAAAGTCTATTTTGTCTGATATGAGAATTGCTACTCCAGCTTTCTTTTGGTTTCCATTTGCATGGAATATCTTTTTCCTTCCCCTCACTTTCAGTCTGTATGTGTCCCTAGGTCTGAAGTGGGTCTCTTGTAGACAGCATATATATGGGTCTTGTTTTTGTATCCATTCAGCCAGTCTGTGTCTTTTGGTGGGAGCATTTAATGTATTTACATTTATCGTAATTATTGATATGTATGTTCCTATTCCCATTTTCTCAATTGTTTTGGGTTTGTTATTGTAGGTCTTTTCCTTCTCTTGTGTTTCTTGCCTAGAGAAGTTCCTTTAGCATTTGTTGTAAAGCTGGTTTTATAGTGCTGAACTCTCTCAGCTTTTGCTTGTCTGTAAAGGTTTTGATTTGTCCATCAAATCTGAATGAGATCCTTGCTGGGTAGAGTAATCTTGGTTGCAGGTTTTTCTCCTTCATCACTTTAAATATGTCCTGCCAGTCCCTTCTGGCTTGCAGAGTTTCTGCTGAAAGATCAGCTGTTAACCTTATGGGGATTCCCTTGTGTGTTATTTGTTGTTTTTCCCTTGCTGCTTTTAATACGTTTTCTTTGTATTTAATTTTTGACAGTTTGATTAATACGTGTCTTGGCATGTTTCTCCTTGGATTTATCCTGTATGGGACTCTCTGTGCTTCCTGGACTTGATTAACTATTTCCTTTCCTATATTATGGAAGTTTTCAACTATAATCTCTTCAGATATTTTCTCAGTCCCTTTCTTTTTCTCTTCCTCTTCTGGGACCCCTAGAATTCGAATGTTGGTGCATTTAATGTTGTCCCAGAGGTCTCTCAGACTGTCCTCAGTTCTTTTCATTCTTTTTTCTGCTCTGCAGTAGTTATTTCCACTATTTTATCTTTCAGGTCTCTTATCCGTTCTTCTGCCTCAGTTATTCTGCTATTGATCCCTTCTAGAGTATTTTTAATTTCATTTATTGTGTTGTTAATTGTTGCTTGTTTCCTCTTTAGTTCTTCTAGGTCCTTGTTAAATGTTTCTTGCATTTTCTGTATTCTATTTCCAAGATTTTGGATCATCTTTACTATCATTATTCTGAATTCTTTTTCAGGTAGACTGCCTATTTCCTCTTCATTTGTTAGGTCTGATGGGTTTTTATTTTGCTCCTTCATCTGCTGTGTGTTTCCCTGTCTTCTCATTTTGCTTATCTTACTGTGTTTGGGGTCTCCTTTTTGCAGGCTGCAGGTTCGTATTTCCCGTTGTTTTTGGTGTCTGTCCCCAGTGGCTAAAGTTGGTTCAGAGGGTTGTGTAGGCTTCCTGGTTGAGGGGAATAGTGCCTGTGTTCTGGTGGATGAGGCTGGATCTTGTCTTCCTGGTGGGCAGGTCCACGTCTGGTGGTGTTTTGGGGTGTCTGTTGCCTTATTATGATTTTAGGCAGCCTCTCTGCTAATGGGTGGGGTTGTGTTCCTGTCTTGCTAGTTGTTTGGCATAGGGTGTCCAGCATTGTAGCTTGCTGGTCGTTGAGTGAAGCTGGGTGTTTGTGTTGAGATGGAGATCTCTGAGAGATTTTTGCCATTTGATATTATGTGGAGCTGGGAGGTCTCTTGTGGACCAGTGTCCCAAAGTTGGCTCTCCCACGTCAGAGGCACAGCACTGACTCCTGGCTGGAGCACCAAGAGCCTTTCATCCACACAGCTCAGAATAAATGGGAGAAAAAGTAGAAAGAAAGAAAGAACGAAAGAAAGAGGATAAAATAAAATAAAATAGAGTAAGATAAAATAAAATAAATTTATTAAAATAAAAAATAATTATTAAGAAAAAAATTTTTTTAAAAAGTAAAATACCAAAAATGGACGGACAGAACCCTGTGATAAATGGTGAAAGCAAAGCTATACAGACAAAATCTCACACAGAAGCATACACATACACACTCACAAAAAGAGGAAAAGGGGAAAAAATAATAAATCTTGCTCTCAAAGTCCACTTCCTCAATTTGGGATGATTCGGTGTCTATTCATGTATTCCACAGGTGCAGGTACATCAAGTTGATTGTGGAGATTTAATCCGCTGCTGTTGAGGCTGCTGGGAGAAATTTCCCTTTCTCTTCTTTGTTCGCACAGCTCCTGGGGTTCAGCTTTGGATTTGGCCCCGCCTCTGCGTGTAGGTCGCCGGAGGGTGTCTGTTCTTCACTCAGAGAGGACGGGGTTAAAGGAGCCGCTGATTGAGGGGCTCTGGCTCACTCAGTCCTGGCGGAGGGTGGGGTACAGATGCGGGCGAGCCTGCAGTGGCAGAGGCCAGCGTGACGTTGCAGCAGCCTGAGGCGTGCTGTGCGTTCTCCCCGGGAGGTTGTCCCTGGATCACGGGACCCTGGCAGTGGCGGGCTGCACAGGCTTCCGGGAGGGGAGGTGTGGATAGTGACCTGTGCTCTCACACAGGCTTCTTGGTGGCAGCAGCAGCAGCCTTAGCGTCTCATGCCCGTCTCTGGGGACCGCGCTGATAGCCACGGCTCACGCCCTTCTCTGGAGCTCCTTTAAGCAGTGCTCTTAATCCCCTCTCCTCACACACCAGGAAACAAAGAGGGAAGAAAAAGTCTCTTGCCTCTTCGGAAGGTGCAGACTTTTTCCCAGACTCCCTCCCGGCTACCTGTGGTGCACTAACCCCTTCAGGCTGTGTTCACGCCCCAGTCCTCTCCCTGCGCCCCAGTCCTCTCCCTGTGCTCTGACCGTAGCCTGACTCAGCTCCCAGCCCCCGCCCACCCCAGCGGGTAAGCAGACAAGCCTCTAGGGCTGGTGAGTGCCTGTTGGCACCGATCCTCTGTGCGGGAATCTCTCCGCTTTGCCCTCCGCACCCCTGTTGCTTATCTGCTGTTCTGATTGGGTGATTTCTATTATTCTATCTTCCAGATCACTTATTTGTTCTACTGTGTCATTTAGTTTGCTATTCATTGCTTCTAGATTGGCTTTTATCTTGGTAATTGAATTGTCCACTTTTGATTGGTTCATTTTTATAATTTCTAGTTCCTTGTTACAGTGATCTGCATTTTTATCAATAATCTTTCTTAATTATGTTAGCCTTTTTATTACCACCTTTTTGAGTTCAAGGTCTAGTAGACTGGTGAGCTCAGTTTCATTGTTTTTTTCTTACAGAGGATCGTTGTTCTTTTAATTCGGAATAGTTCCTCTGACTTTTCATTTTACTTAACTTTGTCTCTATTAATTTAAGAGAAACAGTTATCTACTATGGTCTTGAAAGGGTGTTTTTATGTGGGAGCATCCTGGTGCAGGCTGTGTGTGTCCCATGTTTTGGTGCAAAGGCTGGTTTTGGTATAGACCCCAGCCATGTCCTTCCTCAGGTTTTTCTGGCTGTTATCCCCTTGATAGGGGGTGTGGTTCATGCTAGAGTATCTAGAGCCTATGCAGAATGTGAGGCAGGGCTTCCTCTCTGCTCAGTGGCTGTCACCACTTTGTCAGAGGCAGGTCTGCTCCCCAGTTGTTGGATTAGAAGCTCTGAGGGTTGGGTCTGATCAGGCTCTGTTGCCCTTGAGTCTGTCCCCTGTCCCAAAGCAAGTGAGGCTTGTTCAGTCACAGAGGACCTGTGTGCCACCTGTGTAGGCATCTGTGATTCTGCTCAGCAGCTGCTTAAGTTCGCGTCCCTTTCTCTGTTGTATTTGTCCCAGATATAGTGCAAGGCTCTGGTGTGACATAGGCTGTGGCTGGCGGTCAGGGCATTGTGGATATAGGAACTGAGGTGGCTGTGCTTCCTCCTGAGATCTGGGCTGCCTCTGTAGCAGACCTCTCCCAAGACCTGCCTGCTCCAGATCTACCACTAAGGTGTGGTGTGGAATTGGTGGAGCCAGGGCACTCTCACTGGGAGCCGAACCACCGTGTATTCCTGAGCGTGCTGACAATGGCCTCCACGGCTCCACCCAGATCACATTCCAGGCCCTCTTGGTGGTCTCTGCGTAGCTAGATGGAGCCCTCTCCCAGGGCCTATGTGCTCGAAGTTCAGGGCTTAACCACTGCACACTCTTTTGATGCCACCCTATGCGCACACTGACAGTACCCACCACAGCTCAACCCGGATCACACCCCAGGCACCCTGGTCTGTCTCTGGGTAGCTAGATCAAGTCTTTGCCCAGAACCTACACCAGGCTATAGTGTGGAGTGAGTGGGGCTGGGGTACTTGCCCCTTTGGGTTGAGAAGTGACATGAGGTTCTCTTTGCCCTGATTGTTAGCAAGCCAGAATGTGTGTACTCCTTAAGGTAGAGTCTAGGCTTTTTCAGCCCTTCTGTCTGTCTCAGCAGATTTCCCAGCAGGCCAGGGTGCTTGTCTCCTGTGCACAGGACCCAAGGACTGTGATGTCCAGGTTGGGCTTGACTTGCTTGCTCCCCAGGACGAGGGTCCACCCATGTGGACCTTTTCTTCCTTACAGATCTCTCCCAGGGGCACAAGTCCTGACCCAGTGCCGTTTTCTTCCATCTCACCTGGTTATGTGGAGATCTGTCTCACAGCTTTGGTTGTATAGGAGTTTTTTCTGCCAGTTTCCAGTTAGTTTTCCATGAGAATTGTTCTACATGTATATGTATTTTTGATGTGTTTGCTGTGGGAGGTGAGTTCCACATTCTTCTATTCTGCCATCTTGGTTACCCTCCCCTGAATTATATTTCTAATAGATTGTTTTTTTCCCTTTCTTAGGTACCTCTTCAGAAGACTATCAGAAATGCCATAGGAAAGTGTAAGAACTAACATTTTAAAAGTTGTTGTGCTTTTAAAACTTTGTGTACTAATAGTTATATAGCAAGTATGATTGGTAACCCACAAATTCAGATGTTTGTTTATTCAGTGTTTGTTGAGGACTCACTGTATACCAGAACTGTTCTGATTGCTGGAGGTATATTTACTAACTATCCATCTGTCTGTCTATCTATCTAATTGCTGTAGTGAACAAAATTGATTAAAAACAAAATCTCTGCCTTCTTTGAGTCCACATTCTAGTTGGAGGAGATGGACAATAAATAAATAAGCAAGTAAATTTATACCATGCTATATGGTAATGAATGCTATGGAGAAAAATAAAACAAAATAGGGGACTAGGGAGTATTGGGATAGAGATTTGCTCTTTTAAGTGGTGTGGTCCGAGACTCACCATTGAAAAGGCAGCATTTGAGCAGAGACCTAAAGAAGGAGACAGAGCAAGCTGTGTAACTCATTGGAGAAAGGAGCATTCCAGGTAGAGGGAATAGCTGGAGCCATGCCCCGAGGCAAGAAGGCCTGGGCTCCTGGTGTGAGGTGAGGGAGGAGGAGTGAGGTAAGAGATAAAGTGAGAGAAGAATCAAGAGGCCAGATCATATAAGGCACTTTAGTCAAATATAAGTGAATTGGAAGGTCTTTGAAGGGTTTAGAAGGATGATATGATATGACTTATGTTTTAAAAGAATCATGCTAGCTGCTGTGTTGAGAATAGACTATGATGAGGCAAGGAATTAGGGAAATTATAGTTAGGAGACTACTGCCCTAATATGGGCAAGAAATATTGGAGTATGGACCAGAGTGGCAAGAGGGGAGATAGTGAGAAGTAGGATTTTGGATATATTTTGAAAGCAGAACTAAGAGGATCCACTGAAGGACTGAGTGGTGAAGTATGAAAGTAGTCAAGGCTAACACCATGGTTTTAGCTTGAGCAACTGGAAGGGGGGAGTTGCCATTTATTAAGATGGGGAAGACTGAGGAGAAACGTATTACCAGGGGCAGATGAGTTTGGCTTAGGGCATATAGACTGAAGGGTAAGGTATGTGAGAGAGACGTTCAAGGAGGTGGTCACATTCTGGATCATGAATACCTTAAGAGCTGGTATTTTTATTTTTCCTGAATATGATGAGAGCCTATGAAAGCTTTTCAGTAGGACTGAAAATATAATGATTTTTTTTAACACCTAATCTTCAAAGGTTGAAAGAACTTACACAAAATTCATACAAGTTTAAAAACAAAGTCAGGAGACACCATCACGAAAGTGAAAAGACAGTATACACAATGGGAGAAAATATTTGCAAATCATATATCTAATAAGGGAATTGTATGCAGAGTATGTAAAGAACTCTTATAACTCAACAATAAAAGGACAAATAACCTGATTTAAAAATGGACAAAGCGGGCTTCCCTGGTGGTGCAGTGGTTGAGAGTCCGCCTGCCAATGCAGGGGACATGGGTTCGTGCCCCTGTCCGGGAAGATCCCACATGCCGCGGAGCGACTAGGCCCATGAACCATGGCTGCTGAGCCTGCGCGTCCGGAGCCTGTGCTCCGCAACGGGAGAGGCCACAACAGTGAGAGACCCACGTACTGCAAAAAAAAAAAAAAAAAAAAAAAAAAATGGACAAAGCATCTGAACAGGCATTTCTCCATAGAAGATAAACAAATGGCCAATAAGCACATGAAAAGATACTTAATATCATTATCCATTCGGGAAATGCAAATCAACTTCATTGAGATACCACTTCACACCCACTCGGATGGTTATAATCAAAGAGACAGATAACAAGTATTGTCTTGGATGTGGAGAAGTTGGAACTCTCATACATGGCTGATGAGAATTTTAAATAGCGAAGGTGCTTTAGAAAATAGTTTGGCAGCTCCTTCAAATGTGACCCAGCAATTCAGTCCTAGTTTTGCATACCTAAGAGAAATGAAAACTATGTGTACACAAAAACTTGTACATGAATGTTCACAGCAAGTTTATTCATAACAGCCAAAAAGTAGAAACAATCCAAATATCCATCTGCTGATGAATAGATAAATAAAATATGGTCTATCTGTAATGGGATGTTATTCAACAGCAAAAAGAAGTGAAATTCTGATATGCACTAAACATGGATGAACCCTGTAAATATTTTGCTAACTGAAAGAAGCCAGTCATACAAGACCACATATTTTATGGTTTCATTCATATAAGATAGCAAGAATAGACAAATCTATAGAGACAGAAAGCAGATTAATGATTGCCTAAGACTGGGGGGGTTTGGGAAGAAATGAGAATTGACTGCTAGTGGGTACAGGGTTTCTTTCTGGGGTGATGAAAATGTTCTAAAATTGACTGTGATGGTGGTTGCACAACTCTCTGAATATACTAAAAAACATTGAATTGCACACTCTAAATTTGTAAATTATATGGTATGTGAATTATATCAATAAATCTGTTAAAAAAGACAAAGTTAGGACCAAGCAAACCAAGGAGATATGATTTTTAATAGGCGATATAGATATAACCAGATTTTTTTTTTTACCAGAATTAAATGGTAGACAGTACAATGTGGTCTTCTTTGATGAGGATCTATAGTATTGGTACTTTGTGTTGCTGAGTGTGTGGGGGCAAGGACTGATAAACTGCTGAGCAAAAATTTCTGTGGAATTTTTAATTACCCAACCAAAATTCTTGCCAATCATCCTACCTCTTCACAAACATATGCATCATATTTCTGTCTTGTGCAATCACTCTTGCAGCAAAGAAGAAGATGGATTAGGAGTGATTAGATTGAAGGGATGACTATTGTGGCATTCCAAGTGAGGCATGATTAGGACCTGAACTTTAGTGGCAAGGATTGCTTAGAAGGAAAACTTGAGAACAATTCAAGAGTGATAATCAACTGTTGTTAATGATTGGATGGTTAAGAGAGGAAGATGGAGTCCATGATGACCCTCAGCCCTCTGACTTAGGAAACAGGATGAATGATGACTCATTCACTACGTGAAGGAACACAAATAGAAAAGCAAGAGTGAGTTGGAGTGACAGGTCTGGAAAACACTGAAATAACCTACAGCACTTTGAAGTGGAGATATCTAGCAGGCATTTGTATATCCCAGCCTGGAAAGCAAGGGAAAGGTTCTGGGCTGAAAGCATAGTTGTTCTCTTGGGAAAGTGTGTAGAGTGAGAAAAGAATAGTTTTAGTGTGATAGGCTCCTTATAGTTATGCTTGCATCTAAATGATGAGAAATTTCTGAAGAAAAGAAAATCAATGACTGTTATTCTTGGGTGAATTATTCTTCCTTGGTGAACAACAGCGAAAATTCTAAGGCTAAATTATTAAGAAAATATAGCTTTGTTGATTTATTTTTTTAAATAACTGATCTAAACTTCTCACGGGCTTTGATCACCTTTCTCCCCTGTTTAGCAGGGAAATGATGAGTTAAAGTTATTAATGCCATCCAGTTACTTCCAGGTAAAAGTCTCTTTTGGGTAAAAGCTGAGTCTTTCATATTTTCTCCCACTCCATATTCCTGAGGATGATCATACCTCTTGATTTGCCTGGGACAGTCCCAGTGTGTGCCTGCTGTTCTCACATAATCTTTTATAGAACTTCCTTTTACTCTCAGAAAGGTCCCAGTTTGGACAAATCGTCACCCTAAATATAGGTGTATAGGCCAGAGGTGGGGGAGGGGTGAAGTTGGGTCTTGAGGGTGTCTGGGATCCACAAGTTGTCTCTGAATTTTTACTGATTTGTGCTGCAGGTTTCAAGACTAGTTCATACCTGGGCTGGACTCTACTGATAAAGTCATTGATGAACTTACAGCTGTATTTTGGGTCTGAAGTCCTCCATTGCTGATTTTTCCTCACCTTAGCTTTTATTGCCACCCCAAACCCCTTAAGTCTCATTGAAGTCCTCCATCCAGACTTTGACTTAGTTGCCTTTCTACAACCTTTGTGGTAAACTCACCTAGACACAACAGCCCTATGCTGGGTATTTTGGTTCTAAATTTGACCACCTTCTCTGCATTGCCTTTGGTATGTGGAACCTTGAGAACTAGTTTACAGTATACAGGAATTAAGGGACTCTTAGGAGGGCTGAGGCCTCCTCTCTGCCTGAGTATCCCAAGCTCTTATTTTTATGTTGAGTTTCCTCCTTGTGTGGATGTTTTCTCCTAGAGTTCTAAACAGGGAGTTTGGCACATGCCCTCTACTTTGGGCTTTCTCTTCACCTCTTCTAATGTCATCATCACACCTATTACCCCCACCTCCAGATTTTGGGCTTGAAGGAGAGAAGTCAGTCCCCATTGTCTAACTGCTTGTTTCCTAAGCCTGTGTCCCCTTTATCTTTCCAATAAACCTTTAGGCTGGAAGGCATAGAGGGGGGATCTATCTTAGGTCACATGAGTTCTTACAGTAAAACTCTGTAATTCATGTAAAACTCTGTGGTTCTGTCTACAAGCCTTAATCTATATATGTTAATAGGACCTTGAGGAATGTAGCAGGATGTTAAATGTGCTTTCATGTAGTCTTAGAGTTTGACCTTAATAGATGAGAACAAAATAAAAATGACAATTACCCCATCCCCTATTCTGTGTAGAACCATCTATGTAGAATTTGTAATAAGTGAGATCAAAACCTAATTCTTTCAACATTAGACCATCACCAATCTCTAAGCTATTTAAGAAAAGACAAAGAATGCACTGAGAGGATGAAATGATCAAGAATGTTTCTTTGATAAGAGTTATTGATGTCATATGCAAGGAGAGGAGAAAACTTCTCCCTCACCTCAACACAAGAGAGAAGCTCCCAGAGATCCATTTGGAAAGTTCAACGTATGTTCCCTGGAATTTGGTTTCTGACTCACACCTGGTAAAGCTAAAAGCAAGAAAGTCTGTTAGATGCTTTGGAATGGCTGATAAAGAGGACACTAGAAATACTTTCAGAGTTTGGCACAGCAAAGATTTGTGCATATTGCCCAGACGTCAGACATAGATCCCACAGAAGGGATCATCTTGAAAGGGATCATGCCAAATACGACTTCCTGGAAAGGACAAAATAAACTTGACTGAAAGAGACTGGAAATTTTACCATCAAATTGAAAAGCTGAGGACATCATAAAGAGCAAGTGAGACAGCCCCAGAGATAGGGAAATCTTATCACTGAACCCTTCAAAATACTTCAGGTTTGGGCTTCCCTGGTGGCGCAGTGGTTAAGAATCCGCCTGCCAATGCAGGGGACACAGGTTCGAGCCCTGGTCCAGGAAGATCCCCCATGCCGCGGAGCAACTAGGCCCATGCGCCACAATTACTGAGCCCGCGCTCTAGAGCCTGCAAGCCACAGCTACTGAAGCCTGCGCACCTAGAGCCCGTGCTCTGCAACAAGAGAAGCCACCGCAGTGAGAGGCCCACGCACTGCAAGTAGGCCCCACTCGCTGCAACTAGAGAAAGCCCGTGCACAGCAACAAAGACCCCACGCAGCCAAAAATAAAATAAATAAATTTATTTTAAAAAAACTACTTCAGGTTTGAAAGAGTCAGCATTTGGTTATCTGTCATGCCCAAAGGGCACCAAGGACATATTAGAATAGTATCAGTTAAGAAAGACCTTTCCTACAGTTCCTTCCTGCTACTCCAATGCCAAAGGATCCTAAAGAGTAGTTAACAAATGGGGAAGGAAAAAGAGCAAGAAATAGAGGAAAAAAACAGTGATGGTTGCTTTCCTCACTGCAGGCTATGAGTCTAAATCAGACCTCAGTTGGGAAAAGGAAGAGGTTTAAGTTGGATAATAAGAGTTTAGTGTTGTGATATTATGCTGGGCTTTTTATTACCTGAAAATGTCTATTGGGCTTCCCTGGTGGCGCAGTGGTTGAGAGTCCGCCTGCCGATGCAGGGGACACGGGTTCGTGCCCCGGTCCGGGAGGATCCCACATGCCGTGGAGCGGCTGGGCCCGTGGGCCGTGGCTGCTGAGCCTGCGCGTCCGGAGCCTGTGCTCCGCAACGGGAGAGGCCACAACAGTGAGAGGCCCGCGTACCGCAAAAAATAAATAAATAAAATAAAATAAAATAAAATAAAAATGACTACTTATAGGCCAGAGAATACCACAAAAGCAACAGAATACACCTGAAAGGGGCAAGAAAGTACTATTTTGACAGGATGAATTTATTTTTTTGTATCTGATTCCTTTTTCCAATATTTTTTATTGAAGTATAGTTTATTTACAATGCTGTGTTAATTTCTGCTGTGCAGCAAAGTGATTCCGTTATACATATATATACATTCTTTTTAAAATATTCTTTTCCATTATGGTTTTTTATAGGATATTGAATATAGTTCTCTGTGCTATACGGTAGGACCTTGTTGTTTATAAATTCTATATATAAAAGCTTACATCTGCTAACTCCAACCTCCCACTCCATCCCTCCCCCAATCCTCTCCCCTTTGGCAACCACCAGTCTGTTCTCTATGTCTGTCATTCTGTTTCTGTTTCATAGATAGGTTCATTTGTGTCATATTTTAGATTCCATGTATAAGTGATATAGTATGGTATTTGTCTTTCTGTTTCTGACTTATTTCACTTAGTATGATAATCTCTAGTTGCATGCATGTTGCTGCAAATAGCATTATTTTGTTCTTTTTTATGACTGAGTAGTATTCCATTGTATATATGTACCACATCTTCTTTATTAATTCATCTACTGATGGACATTTAGGTTGTTTCCATGTCTTGGCTATTGTGAATAGTGCTACTATGAACATGGGGGTGTATGTGTCTTTCTGAATTATAGTTTTTGGTTTTTTTTTTAACATCTTTATTGGGGTATAATTGCTTTACAATGGTGTGTTAGTTTCTGCTTTATAACAAAGTGAATCAGTTATACATATGTTCCCATATCTCTTCCCTCTTGCGTCTCCCTCCCTCCCACCCTCCCTATCCCACCCCTCCAGGCGGTCACAAAGCACCGAGCCGATATCCCTGTGCCAAGCGGCTGCTTCCCACTAGCTATCTACCTTACGTTTGTTAGTGTGTATATGTCCATGACTCTCTTTCGCCCTGTCACAGCTCACCCTTCCCCCTCCCCATATCCTCAAGCCCGTTCTCCAGTAGGTCTGTGTCTTTATTCCTGTCTTACCCCTAGGTTCTTCATGACATTTTTTTTTCTTCTTAAATTCCATATATATGTGTTAGCATACGGTATTTGTCTTTTTCTTTCTGACTTCACTCTGTATGACAGACTCTAGGTCTATCCACCTCATTACAAATAGCTCAATTTTGTTTCTTTTTATGGCTGAGTAATATTCCATTGTATATATGTGCCACATCTTCTTTATCCATTCATCCGATGATGGGCACTTAGATTGTTTCCATTTCCAGGCTTGAATTATAGTTTTTAACAGGATGAATTTAAAGAGGAAATATGAAGGAATAAAATACTTGTTTGCATACTGAGTTCAACTTTTCACTAAAGCAGTAATAGGAATTTAAAAATCATTTTCTCACATTCAGTTTTCAACTCCACTGTCTTGCTGGGGATTCAGAAATTCCACTTTGGTGGTCAAAGGCTGAGGGTTTGATTCTTTTGTATTCCTCTTGTAATAGCTAATCCTCTTTTACACATTTCGATAAGATTGGGGTCAGTCTCATTTGTGAAAGTATAAAATAGAACAGAGTATTAATTTTTTTAAGTATTATTTCTAATGTTACTTGAGATCCTTACCACAAGAATCCTGGAAAACAAGGGACTTCCCAGGTGGTCCAGTGGGTAAGACTCCACGCTCCCAATACAGGGGGCCCAGGTTCGATACCTAGTTGGGGAACTAGATCCCACATGTATGCCACAACTAAGAGTCATGCTGCAACTAAGAGTCGGCATGCCTCAACTAAGAAGTCCACATGCTGCAACTAAAAAAAAAGATCCTGCATGCCACAAAGAACATCCTGCGTGCCACAACTAAAACCCAGCACAGCCAAAATAAATAAATAAATAAATAAATAAATATTTTCTTTAAAAAGATAATGAGGTATCATTTCTTAAAAAAAAAAAAAAAGCATCTTGGTAAACAAGATTGCTATTCCTTTTCCATAAATGAGATAATCAAGACTCAAGACAGGTAAAGTAACTTTCCCAAGGCCACTGAAGTGTAAGTAGCAGAACTGAGCTTTAAATCAACGTCTGTCTGATTCTAAATACTATGCTTTGTCCTCTACACATACTATCTCACACTGATGAACGTATAAGTATATTGCCCTTTATTATGAAACTATTTGTTCATATAGATATGTTAGCATTTTTTCTAACTAGCTTTATTTTTTCTATAGGATAATTGATTGCATAAAAATGTCTTTAAGTATTATTTGAGGATTCTCAAAAGTTACTGAAAGAGTAAAAGAATCCCATTAATTTGTTCTTATTCTAGCATGATGATGTTAGCAGACCAAAGTATTTCTCCAAAACCAAAGAGTACTGCAAGTTCAGAATCAGGTAATTAGTAATGAAACTAATCATTTTCATAATCCTCTATTTATTTTTAACATCTTTATTGGAGTATAATTGCTTTACAGTGTTGTGTTAGTTTCTGCTGTATAACAAACTGAATCAGCTATATGCATACATGTATTACCACATCCCCTCCCTCTTGCGTCTCCCTCCCACCCTCCTTATCTGACCCCTCTAGGTAGTTGCAAATCACGGAGCTGATCTCCTGGTGCCATGCAGCTGCTTCCCAGTAGCTATCTATGTTACCTTTGGTAGTGTATATATGTCAATGCTACTCTCTCACTTCGTCCCTGCTTACCCTTCCCCCTCCCCATTCCTCAAGTCCATTCTCTACGTCTGTGTCTTTATTCCTGTCCTGCCCCTAGGTTCATTAGAACCATTTTCTTTTAGATTCCATATATATGTGTTAGCATACAGTATTTGTTTTTCTCTTTCTGACTTACTTCACTGTGTAGGACAGACTCTAGGGCCATCCACCTCACTACAAATAACTGAATTTCATTTCTTTTTATGGCTGAGTAATATTCCATTGTATATATGTGCCACATCTTCTTTATCCATTCATCTATTGATGGACACTTAGGTAGCTTCCATGTCCTGGCTATTGTAAATACAGCTGCACTGAACATTGTGGTACATGACTCTGTCTGAATTATGGTTTTCTCAGGGTCCATGCCCAGTAGTGGGATTGCTGGGTCATATGGTAGTTCTATTTTTAGCTTTTTAAGGAACCTCCATACTGTTCTCCATAGTGGCTGTATCAATTTACATTCCCACCAACAGTGCAAGAGGGTTCCCTTTTCTCCACACCCTCTCCAGCATTTATTGTTTGTAGATTTTTTGTTGATGGCCATTCTGACTGGTGTGAGGTGATACCTCATTGTAGTTTTGTTTTGCATTTCTCTAATGATTACTGATGTTGAGCATCTTTTCATATGTTTGTTGGCAATCTGTATGTCTGCTTTGGAGAAATGTCTGTTTCGGTCTTCTGCCCATTTTGGGGTTGGGTTGTTTGTTTTTTTGATATTGAGCTACATGAGCTGTTGTATATTTTGAGATTAATCCTTTGTCACTTGCTTTGTTTGCAAATATTTTCTCCCATCTGAGGGTTGCCTTTGAGTCATGTTTATGGTTTCCTTTACTGTGCAAAAGCTTTGAAGTTTCATTAGGTCAGCTTTGTTTATTTTTGTTTTTATTTCCATTTCTCTAGGAGGTGGGTCAAAAAGGATCTTGTTGTGATTTATGTCATAGAGTGTTCTGCCTATGTTTTCCTCTAAGAGTTTTAGAGTGGCCTTACATTTTACATTTTACATCTTTACATCTTTAATCCATTTGGAGTTTATTTTTGTGTATGGTGTTAGGAAGTGTTCTAATTTCATTCTTTTACATGCAGCTGTCCAGCTTTCCCAGCACCACTTATTGAAGAGGCTGTCTTTTCTCCATTGTATACTCATGCCTCATTTATCAAAGATAAGGTGATCGTATGTGCGTGGGTTTATCTCTGGGCTTTCTGTCCTGTTCCATTGATCTATATTTCTGTTTTTGTGCCAGTACCATACTGTCTTGATTACTGTAGCTTTGTAGTATAATCTGAAGTCTGGGAGCCTGAAGCCTCCAGCTCTGTTTTTTTTTCTCAAGATTGTTTTGGCTATTTGGGGTCCTTTGTGTTTCCATACAAATTGTGCAATTTTTTTGTTCTAGTTCTGTGAAAAATGACATTGGTAATTTGATAGGGCTTGCACTGAATCTGTAGATTGCTTTGGGTAGTATAGTCATTTTCACAATGTTGATTCTTCCAATCCAATAATATGGTATATCTCTCCATTTGTTTGTATCATCTTTAATTTCCTTCATCAGTGTCTTATAGTTTTCTGCATACAGGTCTTTTTTCTCCTTAGGTAGGTTTATTCCTAGGTATTTTATTCTTTTTGTTGCAATGGTAAATGAGAGTGTTTCAATAATTTATCAGATTTTTCATCATTAGTGTATAGGAATGCAAGTGATTTCTGTACATTAATTTTGTATCCTGCTACTCTACCAAATTGATTGATTAGCTCTAGTACTTTTCTGGTAGCATCTTTAGGATTCTCTATGTATAGTATCGTGTTATCTGCAAACAGTGACAGTTTTACTTCTTCTTTTCCAATTTGGATTCCTTTTATTTCTTTTTCTTCTCTGATTGCTGTGACTAAAACTTCCAAAACTATGTTGAATAATAGTGGTGAGAGTGGGCAACCTTGTCTTGTTCCTGATCTTAGAGGAAATGGTTTCATTTTTTCACCATTGAGAACGATGTTGGCTGGGGGGTTGTCTTATACGGGCTTTATTATGTTGAGGTAAGTTCCCTCTATGCCTACTTTCTGGAGAGATTTTATCATAAATTGATGTTGAATTTTGTCAAAAGCTTTTTCTGCATCTATTGAGATGATCATATGGTTTTTATCCTTCTGTTTGTTAATATGTTGTATCACAATGATTGATTTGCATATTTTGAAGAATCTTTGCATTCCTGGGATAAACCCCACTTATCATGGTATATGATCCTTTTAATGTGCTGTTGGATTGTTTGCTAGTATTTTTTTGAGGATTTTTGCATCTAGGTTCATCAGTGATATTGGCCTGTGGTTTCTTTGTGACATCTTTGTCTGGTATTTTGGTTTTTTTTTTTGTTTTTTTGCAGTACGTGGGCCTCTCACTGTTGTGGCCTCTCCCATTGCGGAGCACAGGCTCCAGATGCGCAGGCTCAACTGCCATGGCTCACGGGCCCAGCCGCTCCGCAGCATGTGGGATCTTCCCGGACAGGGACACGAACCCGTGTCCCCTGCATCGGCAGGCGGACTCTCAACCACTGTGCCACCAGGGAAGCCCCTTTGTCTGGTTTTGGTATCAGGGTAATGGTGGCCTCGTAGAATGAGTTTGGAAATGTTCCTCCCTCTGCTATATTTTGGCAGAGTTTCAGGATAGGTGTTAAGTCTTCTCTAAATGTTTGATAGAATTTGCCCGTGAAGCCATCTGGTCCTAGGCTTTTGTTTGTTGGAAGATTTTTAATCACAGTTTCAATTTCAGTGCTTGTGATTGGTCTGTTCATATTTTCTATTTCTTCCTGGTTCAGTCTCGGAAGGTTGTGTTTTTCTAAGAATTTGTCCATTTCTTCCAGGTTTCCATTTTATTGGCATATAGTTGCTTGTAGTAATCTCTCATGAGCCTTTGTATTTCTGCAGTCTCAGTTGTTACTTCTCCTTTTTCATTTCCAATTCTATTGATCTGAGTCTTCTCCCTTTTTTTCTTAGTGAGTCTGGCTAATGTTTTATCCATTTTGTTTATCTTGTTAAAGAACCAGGTTTTAGTTTTATTGATCTTTGCTGTTGTTACCTTCATTTATTTTTCATTTATTTCTGATCTGATCTTTATCATTTCTTTCCTTCTGCTAACTTTGGGTTTTTTGGTTCTTCTTTCTCTAACTGCTTTAGGTGTAAGGTTAGGTTGTTTGAGATTTTTCTTGTTTCTTGAGGTAGGATTGTATTACTCTAAACTTCCCTCTTAGAACTGCTTTTGCTGCATCCCATAGGTTTTGGGTCATCCTGTTTTCATTGTCATTTGTTTCTAGGTATTTTTTGATTTCCTCTTTGATTTCTTCAGTGATCTCTTGTTTATTTAGTATTGTATTGTTTAGCCTCCGTGTGTTTGTATTTTTTACAGGTTTTTTCCTGTAATAGATATGTAGTCTCATAGTGTTGTGATCGGAAAAGATACTTGATACAATTTCAATTTTATTAAATTTACCAAGGCTTGATTTGTGACCCAAGATATGATGTATCCTGGAGAATGTTCCATGAGCACTTGAGAAGAAAGTGTATTCTGTTGTTTTTGGATGGAATGTCCTATAAATATCAATTAAGTCCATCTTGTTTAATGTATCATTTAAAGCTTGTGTTTCCTTATTTATTTTCATTTTGGATGATCTGTCCATTGGTGAAAGTGGGGTGTTAAAGTCCCCTACTATGATTGTGTTACTGTCGATTTCCCCTTTTATGGCTGTTAGCATTTGCCTTATGTATTGAGGTGCTCCTATGTTGGGTGCATAAATATTTACTATTGTTATATCTTCTTCTTGGATTGATCCCTTGATCATTATGTTGTGTCCTCCTTTGTCTCTTGTAATAGTCTTTATTTTAAGGTCTATTCTGTCTGATATGAGAATTGCTACTCCTGCTTTCTTGTAATTTCCATTTGCATGGAACATCTTTTTCCATCCCCTCACTTTCAGTCTGTATGTGTTCCTAGGTCTGAAGTGGGTCTCTTGTAGACAGCATATATACTGGTCTTGTTTTTGTATTCATTCAGCCAATCTATGTCTTTTGGTTGGAGCATTTAATCCATTTGCACTTAAGGTAATTATCGAAATGTATGTTCCTATTACCATTTTGTTAATTGCTTTGGGTTTGTTTTTGTAGGTCTTTTCCTTCTCTTGTGTTTCCCGCCTAGAGAAGTTCCTTCATTTATTGTAAAGCTGGTTTGGTGGTGCTGAATTCTCTTAACTTTTGCTTATCTGTAAAGGTTTTAATTTCTCTGTCAAATCTGAATGAGATCCTTGCTGGGTAGAGTAATCTTGATTGTATGTTTTTCCTTTTCATCACTTTAAATATGTCCTGCCACTCCCTTATGGCTTGCAGAGTTTCTGCTGAAAAATCGGCTGTTAACCTTATGGGGATTCCCTTGTGTGTTATTTGTTCCTTTTTCCTTGCTGCTTTTAATATTTTTACTTTCTACTTAATTTTTGATAGTTTGATTAATATGTGTCTTGGTGTGTTTCTCCTTGGATGTATCCTGCATGGGACTCTCTGCGCTTCCTGGAATTGATTAACTATTTCCTTTCTCATGTTGGGAAGTTTTCAAGTATAATCTCTTCAAATATTTTCTCAGTCCCTTTCTTTTTCTCTTCTTCTTCTGGAACCCCTATAATTCGAATGTTGGTGCGTTTAATGTTGTCCCAGAGGTCTCTGAGACTGTCCTCAATTCTTTTCATTCTCTTTTCTTTTTTCTGCTCCCTGGCAGTTATTTCCACCATATTATCTTCCAGCTCACTTATCTGTTCTTCTGCCTCAGTTATTCTGTTATTGATTCCTTCTAGAGTATTTTTAATTTCACTAATTGTGTTCTTCATCACTATTTGTTTGCTCTTTAGTTCTTCTAGAGCCTTGTTAAGTGTTTCTTGTATTTTCTCCATTCTGTGTCTGAGATTTTGGATCATCTTTACTATCATTACTCGAATTCTTTTTCAGGTAGGTTGCCTATTTTGCCTTCATTTGTTTGGTCTTGTAGGTTTTTACCTTGCTTCTTTGTCTGTAACATATTTTTTTGTTGCTTCATTTTTGTTTTTGTTTTTTTTTTGATGTGTGGTGCTGTATTCCTGTCTTACTGGTTGTTTGGCCTGAGACATCCAGAACTGGAGTTTGCAGGCAGTTGGATAGAGCTGGGTCTTGGTGTTGAGATGAGGATCTCCGGGAGACCTCACTCTGATTGATATTCCCTGGGATCTGAGGTTCTCTGTTAGTCCAGTGGTTTTGACTTGGAACTCCCACCACAGGAGCTTCAGCCTGACCTCCAGATTGGGAACCAAGATCCCACAAGCTTCGTGGTGTGGTTAAAAAAAAAATAAGAAGAAAAAAAAAGGAGCAGTACAGTATCAAAGAATAAAAAAACAAAATAAAATTAGAAAGATGAAAAATATATTAGGAAAAATAAAACTATAATTGAAACATCTGCAACAAGGTAAAATAAAACCACAACAGAAAAAAGAAAAAAAAAAGGTGGGGTGGGGTGGGGGTACAAGCCAGAAGGAGAGATCACCAGTCATTGGGGGTTCCTCCATCCCCTTAGGTGTCCGTGGTCCCCCACCGGTGCCTGCTAGATGCCCTAGTTGTGAGGAGATGCGAATTTTGTTTCCTCCTAGTACACCATCTTGACCCTGACTCCCTCTATTCATTTTTGTCACGGTGCTGCAGTATTTGTTAAGAAAACTGGTAGCCCAGGAAATTGAGTGCTTTTTAGTGTGGTTGTATTTAAGAAATGAAGATATGTGAGGTTAGGTCTTAACTATCCCCACAGCACCCATCATTAATTCATTTAATAAACGTTTACTGAGTATGTATTCTGTACTAGGTATTACTATATATACCGATAGGGAGTGATGTATTTTCCCTGACCTTGTAAATTTCATTCGGAGGAGAGGAAGATAATCAGTAAACAGATGCATTGGAGTTATGTGTGATGGTTGAAAAATAAAAGAATCAACAAAGTGCCTTGCATTTTTGGCCCTCTATTATTTAGTTTACTATTAGAATAAACATAGCAAGACCTTTACAACCTTATTAACATCTATTGTATTTCAGATTTCTATTTTCTTTATTTTCTGCAAGAAGTTTTATAGCATCTGTTTGGGGATAAATTTAAAGAATTGCTTGTTTTGCTCCTGATAGATATAAATGTTTGTATGAACTGAAAAAAAAGAGTTTTTTTGGTGTTGTCTTCACTTTAAGCGGTTGTCTTAATGAGCATTTAGAAAATGCCAGGTATTATGTTAGGAAATGTGGGTATAAAAATGCTTAAGATGGTTTCTGTTCTAAGGGAAATGAATCTAGTGATAAAAACTAAACTTGTAAAAGCACACATCCTTGGAAAGAGTAGCACCTACTACCTTGGAGGGTGAGCATTAGAAGGAAGATTTGCTTTACAGATCACAATTAAGGAACTTGTGAACAAAGGAAGAAAGATATGAAAGGGAAAGTTGGTAAGGGTATCAAAAACAATCATGATTTTACCTAGTTCTTGCCAGATTTTGGCTGTGGAAAATATTATTTATAAAGCCTGGTAGTAAGGCAGAATATTGATTCTGTAATTATGTATGCTTGTGTATTCTTACTTTTATGTGGTTGATTGACTTAAAATTTCAAATTAAATAAATTACATCTTACTCTAGAGTTATTTTTTACACATTCCTTAATTCAGCAAATCCAAGTTTGTTCCAGTTGTTTGTTAGGCTCTTTACTAAGTGTTAGGAAACCAAGAAATGACTATATTCCTGCCCTCAGGGGTTCATAGTCTAGTAATAGAAACAAACAAACAAGAAATTACTTCTCAGACATCTCCTGCTCAGTCTTCTTTGCAATCTTATCTACTGCTATTAGCTATTAAATGTGGGAGTTCTTAAAGGCTGATTCCTAGATTTTAATTTCTGTTCAGTCTACTCCCTGATATGTATAAGTGTCCTATAGAAGGTAGGGCTTCCAAATTTTCCATTCTGGACTCTCCTCTGAGGTAAGACCCTTATATGTAGCTGCCTTCTGGACATCTCCGCTTGGATGTTTCAGAGACACCTTATCTCATCATTCGTTAATTCCACTCATTCAACGAATATTTATTAAGCACCTACAGTGTAACACAAACTGTTTTAGTTGCTGGGGAACATGACAAATTTCTTGCCCTAACAGAGTTTATATTATAGTGGAGAAAGAAAGAAAATAAACAAATAAAAACAGATAAACAAATACATATATCACAACATCAAAAATAAGAGTAATGAGGGAAAATAAAGAAGGGTAAAAACAGAGTGTGTGACGAGGGATGCTGTTTTAGACAGGCTAATCAGGATAGGCCTCTCTGAGGAGGTGACATTCACACAGAGCTTGAATGAAGTGACAGAGTACGCCATGTGAAAATCTGGTGGCAGAGCATGCCAGGCATAAGGGCATCACAAGTGAAAAGACCATGAGATGGGAATGTGTTTAGCATGTTGGAAAAAGAGAAAAGAGGCTAGTGTGACTGGAGAAAGATGAGGAAATAAAAATGAATGGTTGAAATTGTAGTCGGTGAGCAAGTGGTATAATGTAGTCTCATATGCCATCGCAAAGAGTAGGGATTTTTTTCTAAATGTGTTGATAAGTGCATCTTAGAGCAGAGGAATGACATGATCAGGTACATATTTTAGAATTATCACTCTGGCTACTATGTGGATAATAGACTAAGGGGTAAGAGTGGAAGCAAGGAAACCTTGTGAAATAAACTATTGCAATGGTCAGATAATGGTGTTTGAGACTAAAGTGATAGCAGTGGTCTGATTTGGAATATTTTTTTTTTTTTTTTTTACAGTTTTTAATTTTATTATTTTTTTGAATTTTATTATTTTTTTATACAGCAGGTTCTTATTAGTTACCTATTTTATGCATATTAGTGTATACATGTCAATCCCAACCTCCCAATTCATCCCACCACTACCTACCCCCCGGCTGCTTTCCCCCCTTGGTGTCCATATGTTTGTTCTCTACATCTGTGTCTCTATTTCTGCCTTGCAAACCGGTTCATATGTACCATTTTTTCTAGGTTCCACATATATGTGTTAATATATGATATTTGTTTTTCTCTTTCTGACTTATTTCACTCTATTACAGTCTCTAGATCCATCCACATCTCTACAAATGACCCAATTTTGTTCCTTTTTATGGCTGAGTAATAGTCCATTGTATATACGTACCACATCTTCTTTATCCATTCGTCTGTTTTTTTTTTTTTTTTTTTATCATTTATAAGTTTTATTATTTTCCAAATCTTATTCAATAACAAGTACTACTTTTCAAATCAGAAAAAAAATTAGTAAGCATGAGGAAACCAACCACCTGATGACAAACTTAAATAGTCACTAATTTCACCAATAGATTTGGGTAATTTCAAATTTCCTTGCTAACACAAATTTTGGAATAAGTCACCTTATGTGTATTACTGAATATGTTCATAACAACCAGAGCCAGAAGTGGGATTTGTCATTTGTTAAATTCAGGCAGCTCACCAAGCAGCCCAGACTTAAACATGAGAACAAATGAATTGCTCACCATAGCTTTGTACTCACATCTCAAATGACTGACTACCTTAGGTACATCTTACCTTCTTTCCACATCCACTTTAGCCATTGAATCTCTCCCTGAGATTAAGAAAAGATTTATGATGAAAAAGATAGCTCTTACCATCGGGAAACTCTTCCTCCCCTAGAAATGCCAACCCTTTGCTCCTTGCAAAGATATGCTCTGTACCAGCATTTTATTTTGGACCCCACCTTATCCTAAAACAATGGAGCATCTTGGCTGAGCAGCCCACAGAGGATTCCATCCGCTGCTGGCCAGACAGAAGCTGGGGATTAGGAGTAAACACTGGGAGCCCCAAGCGGATCAGCCAGTGTGTCCCTGCCCCTCCCCTAAGCTTTATGCTTCCTCCCGTGGAGCCTTCTGTACCTTCCAAAGCCCTCAATGAATGGGCTAGAAAAAGGTTCTTTTCTTCCCTTGGCACTTTACTGCCATGCATGTTTCCCTGCTAGCATGGGCTACTCCATTAAGCCTCCTGCCTGTCAAAATTTCTAGACTCAAAGTAGGCACCAGGCTGTATATCTTCATTGCCTCAAACTCCAGAGGACATGTCAAGCCCTCCAAGTCCAATCCACTCCATCAGTACCACAGGGGAGTGGAATGTCTGCTGGTACAAAATGCCCCACATCCCCTCCTTGCAAGCATCCCCAGTCTCCACAAGGGAGTCTCTCAGGGTCCCTTCACTTGACTTCATGGGGAGCAAAAAGTCTTTCACCTCAAGCAAGTACATCCTACAGGCCAAGATTCCAAAGATTATGCCTTCCTTTCTATCTCTATAATTATATAGACCTGGGGGCTTAGAGTTGAGGGTTCCACGACCAGTTTTGTTATTGTAGGTCTTTTCCTTCTTTTGTGTTTCTTGCCTAGAGAAGTTCCTTTAGCAGTTGTTGTAGAGCTGGTTTGGTGGTGCTGAACTCTCTCAGCTTTTGCTTGTCTCTAAAGGTTTTAATTACTCCATCAAATCTGAATGAGATCCTTGCTGGGTAGAGTAATCTTGGTTGCAGGTTTTTCTCCTTCAACACTTTCAATATGTCCTGCCACTCCCTTCTGGCTTGCAGAGTTTCTGCTGAAAGATCAGCTGTTAACCTTATGGGGATTCCCTTGTGTGTTATTTGTTGTTTTTCCCTTGCTGCTTTTAATATGTTTTCTTTGTATTTAATTTTTGACAGTTTGATTAATATGTGTCTTGGCGTATTTCTCCTTGGATTTATCCTGTATGGGACTCTCTGTGCTTCCTGGACTTGATTAACTATTTCCTTTCCCATATTAGGGAAGTTTTCAACTATAATCTCTTCAAATATTTTCTCAGTCCCTTTCTTTTTCTCTTCTTCTTCTGGAACCCCTATAATTCGAATGTTGGTACGTTTAATGTTGTCCCAGAGGTCTCTGAGACTGTCCTCAGTTCTTTTCATTCTTTTTTCTTTATTCTGCTCTGCAGTAGTTATTTCCACTATTTTATCTTCCAGGTCACTTATCCGTTCTTCTGTCTCAGTTATTCTGCTATTGATCCCATCTAGAGTACTTTTAATTTCATTTATTGTGTTGTTCATCGTTGCTTGTTTCATCTTTAGCTCTTCTAGGTCCTTGTTAACTGATTCTTGCATTTTGTCCATTCTATTGTCCATTCTATCTCCAAGATTTCGGATCAACCTTACTATCATTATTCTGAATTCTTTTTCAGGTAGACTGCCTATTTCCTCTTCATTTGTTAGGTCTGATGGGTTTTTATCTTGCTCCTTCATCTGTGGTGTGTTTTTCTGTCTTTTCATTTTGCTTATCTTACTGTGTTTGGGGTCTCCTTTTTTGCAGGCTGAAGGTTCGTAGTTCCTGTTGTTTTTTGTGTCTGTCCCCAGTGGCTAAGGTTGGTTCAGTGGGTTGTGTAGGCTTCCTGGTGGAGGGTACTAGTGCCTGTGTTCTGGTGGATGAGGCTAGATCTTGTCTTTCTGGTGGGCAGGTCCACGTCTGGTGGTGTGTTTTGGGGTGTCTGTAGACTTATTATGATTTTGGGCCGCCTCTCTGCTAATGGGTGGGGTTGTGTTCCTGTGTTGCTAGTTGTTTGGCATAGGATGTCCAGCACTGTAGCTTGCTGGTCGTTGAGTGAAGCTGGGTGCTGGCGTTGAGATGGAGATCTCTCGGAAATTTTTGCTGTTTGATATTATGTGCAGCTGGGAGGTCTCTTGTGGATCAGTGTCCTGAAGTTGGCTCTCCCACCTCAGAGGCACAGCACTGACTCCTGGCTGCAGCACCAAGAGCCTTTCATCCACAGGGCTCCTTAATTTGGGATGATTGGTTGTCTATTCAGGTATTCCACAGATGCAGGGTATATCAAGTTGATTGTGGAGCTTTAATCCGCTGCTTCTGAGGCTGCTGGGAGAGATTTCCCTTTCTCTTCTTTGTTCTCACAGCTCCCAGGGGCTCAGCTTTGGATTTAGCCCCGCCTGTGCGTGTAGGTCGCCGGAGGGCGTCTGTTCTTTGCTCAGACACGACGGGGTTAAAGGAGCCGCTGATTCGGAGGCTCTGGCTCACTCAGGCCCGGGGGTAGGGCGGGGCATGGAGTGTGGGGCGGGCCTGCGGCGGCAGAGGCCGGCGAGACGTTGCAGCCTGAGGCGCACCTGTGCGTTCTCCCGGGGGAGTTGTCCCTGGATCCCGGGACCCTGGCAGTGGCGGGCTGCACAGGCTCCCCGGAAGGGCGTGTGGCTAGTGACCTGTGTTCGCACACAGGCCTCCCGGTGGCGGCAGCAGCGGCCCTAGCGTCTCATGTCTGTCTCTGGGCTCCGCACTTTTAGCCGCGGCTCGCGCCCGTCCCTGGAGCTCTCTCAAGCAGCGTTCTTAATCCCCTCTCCTCGCGCACCAGGAAACAAAGAGGGACGTAAAAGTCTCTTGCCTTTTCGGCAGTTCCAGACTTCTCCCCGGACTCTCTCCCGGCCAGCCGCGGTGCACTAACGCCCTGCAGGCTGTGTTCACGCCGCCAACCTCAGTCCTCTCCCGGCGCTCCGACAAAAGCCGGAGCCTCAGCTCCCAGTCCCGCCCGCCCCGGCGGGCGAGCAGACAAGCCTCTCGGCTGGTGAGTGCCGGTCGGCCCGATCCTCTGCGCTGGAATCTGTCCGCTTTGCCTTCCGCACCCCTGTTGCTGTGCTCTCCTCCGCGGCTCCCAAGCTCCCCCACTCCGCCTCCCGAAGTCTCCACCCGCGAAGGGGCTTCCTAGTGTGTGGACACTTTTCCTCCTTCACAGCTCTCTCCCGCTGGTGCAGGACCCGTCCCTATCCTTTTGTCTCTGTTTAGTTTTTTCTTTTGCCCTACCCAGGTACGTGGGGGGTTTCTTGCCTTTTGGGAGGTCTGAGGTCTTTTGCCAGCGTTCAGTAGGTGTTCTGTAGGAGTTGTTCCACGCGTAGATGTATTTCTGGTGTATCTGTGGGGAGGAACGTGATCTCCGCGTCTTACTCTTCCGCCATCTTCCCGGACCAGTTGATTTGGAATATATTTTAAAGGCAGATGGGCCAGGATTTCCTGAATAGGTTGGTTGTTGGGTAAGAGAGAAAAGTCAAGAATGACTCTTAAATTATTGGTTTGAGCAACTAGATGAATGGTGGTATCATTTCTTGAGATAGGAACATCGTAGGGCAGAGCAAGTTAGGAGAATAATTAAGAGTCTTTGGTTTATGCATATTAAATTTGATCTGTCAGCTCATGTACATAATGTTACATGAAAGAATGGAAACACAAACAGGTATATACTCATTTATTTTATATATATATATAAAGTTCAAGAACAGGCAAGACTTATTCTGGCTAACAGAAGTTAGAATAGTGGTAATCTTTAAAAAGGGGTTGCTGACTGGGAAAAAACATATAGGAAATTTCTGGGGTGTTGGAAATATTTTATGTCTTGATCTGGGTGATAATTATATGGACGAATACATGTAAATATAAGATTTGTTCCCATTACTGTACCTATGGAGTACCTTAAGAAAATATTAAAACATTAAGAGGATTTTTAACCTTCAGCTGGAGATGTGAAAGCAGTTTGTGACACAGAGTCCGGAGTTCAGGGCAGAGACTGGGGCTGCAGATAAATATTTAGAGTCAGGTATAGATGCTTTGAAGCCGTTAGAGTAGGTGAGTCACTTAGGAAGAGAAAAGAAATAGAAAAGAGACATGTAAAAGAATGTAAATGGAACACTTCAACATTTAGAAACAGCTGTAACAAAATATTCCAAGAGATCAAATAAAACAAGGGTTGATGACTGAGAATTGTTACAACCAAGACCTAACCTAGTCTTCCTCCTCCAGTGTCCTCCGTCTCAACAAATGTAGCTTAATAAACCAAAACATGGGATCATCCTCAACACCTTCCTGTTTGTCATTTCTGTCTCTAAGTACTAATTTTATCTTTTACAGAACTCTCAAACCTACAGCTTCTCTCTACATTGGGAGATGAAGATGAGAGGAATGATTAGCCTCAAAGTTTACCAGATTTAGCAAATAAAGATACACAATGCCCAGTGAAATTAGAATTCAGAAGCAAATAATTTTTAATATAATTATGTCATGAACATTGCCTAGGCTGTACTATTACACAGAAAATACTTAAACTAAAAAGAATTTGTGATTCATCTGAACTTCACATTTAAGTGGGCATCCTATGTTTAATCTCTGCAATGAGGCTGGAAATATGTAAGCAATACAGGGATTATAAAAATAGGATTTTGTATGCCAATTTAAGAAGCTTAAGTTTTAACTTGAGGGCAGTGGAAAGCCTTTAAAGAGTGTTAAGCAGATGATATTAGATTTGTATTTTAGGTATACAGTGTGGATAGTGGACTGCAGAAGGAGGTGATTTGAAAGGCTATTGGGATCTATGTAGCAGGAAAGGTTTTGGGGTACAGATAAAGTTTTTGGTAAGATGAAAGAGGCCTGAGTATGTTTTAAGTGCTGGTAGGAAAGTTGGAGTAGAAAGGGAGAGAGTGAAAATACAGGATAGTAGAAATGGAAGGATAATTAATGAAGAATTCTAATCACATGCAACTTTCTCTACTAATTGAAAGGTAAATCTTTTATATACAGTTTATTTACTTCTGTGAAACCTGGAGCTCTTGAGATAAAGGTATTTTTAAGAATTCTTTCTCCTTTCTGTAGCAAGTCAGGTTGTTCAACATACATTAAGTTTTTCTTCTAAAACTATTACAAAATCATAGTCATTAAAATCCATTTTTTCCTCAAATTTGAGTTCTCTTTTCTGTACTTAGAGTTCATGACAGGTTAAATAATGAAAATACTAAAGTATATTTTTATTATAGATAATGCATCTTGTGGAGTTTTACTTGCTGAGAAAAATTACCCTTCAACCCCTCAAAAAACAAAGAAAAAAGCAAGTATTGAAGCAGAATAACCTTATAAACCATAAATTTCATTAATATGGGACATACTATTTTCTTTTAAACAACACTTTTATAGGAATTATTTTTCAGCTATTTAAGCCAATAATGGAAAATATTTTTGGAGCTTAGCAATTAGATTGCATTATTGTTGCATGAATATATACTCTATATAAAGTTAATGAAAGAGGATTAAAACTTTAAAATTTTCCAATTTCCTTAAATTGGATGTCTATTAATAATTTAAAGTGAAAATAACACATTTGCTTTGTAGCCAGAACAGTGTTCTATACGAAGGAACTGAAAATCAGTACATTAGGCCTGGAATCTAGAGGTCTTTGGGGAGGAATTCAGACTTGATTATGTATATAACAGGAGCTACTCTCTGAGTGGCTACTCAGAGTAAAGTATTATTATCCTTTTCATTATATGTTTTTTATAGCATTCCTATCAGGTAAGTTTTTCATTTGTTTTATTTTTTAGCAATTTTATAGCTGAGAAAAATGAGGTTTAGATATTAACCAATATGCTTGAGGAGCTTGTGACAAGTCTTTCTCAATCTAAAACCTGTACTTTTTCCACTGTACCGTATGGTCACTATATACTTTGGGGAGCAAATTGAAAGAGGGCAAGAGTGTCAGCAGGAAGATTCATTAATAGAAAGTTGCAAAGGTTTTTGGTGGGAGATTGTGGTGGCTTTAACTAGGATGTTTTGTAGGAGAGATGGAATAATATGCGTGGATTGAAGATAATTTTACCTATAGAGTTTATGGATTGGACATAGAGGATGAAAGAGTGAGAGGTGTCAATAAAGGCTTCTAGGTTTGTGTCTTAAGCAGCTTTGATGGATAAAGGTGCTATATAATGTGATAGGAAAGGCAGGAGATCTGAAGGCACATAAAGATGAAAATGTTGGAAGGGCCATTAGCTGTAAGTTTCCAGGTCAGGAAAACAGAACAGGAGTATACAATATTATAGATATTTTAAAATTCATGATAATGGGTGAAATCACCTGGGAAAGAGTATCTAGAGAGTAAGGAAGAAAAGGGGGTCCAGGATCAATTCTTGAAAAACTCTACAGTCACATGGAAAAGGAAAAGTGGGCAGAGAGAACAGGGAAAATAAACAGCATATGGTATCATAGAAGGTAAAGGAGGAGAGCTTTTGCTCCTTAAAGGGAGAGTGGCCAACTATGCTGGGTGCTGCTTGGAGGTCCAGTGTTATAAAGAATTTTGAAAAATTGGAAGACTTCCAGTTTCTGGTCCAACATGAAAGGAACTTAGAAGTCACTACTCTGTCCTAACAACAAGTAGAAACCTGAACAAACTGAAAAATAAGCAACTCTTTATAGATCTTTCGAAGAAGTAAGTAAGGTCACATGGTCAACTGCTACACCAAAATATGGAAAGACAGACAGGTGGATACATAGAATAATGACTTACCAGAGCAGAAACACATGAACAGAAACCTCCCTGTGAACCAGTGCTGGGGTGGGAAACCCAAAAGTGTGATTGATTAATTGCTAAAGGCTCAGTGTGGACAACTCTGAAAGTTAAAAACTCAAGAGGGACCCAGTCATCAGAGGAACCTCCACACTTTTGTGAGTTTTACCTCCAGAAACTCTACCAGATCCTCACAGTGAAAATCAGAGAAGAATACCCTCATGCTTCTGGTAGTGGAAAGGGAAAAGGAACCATTTTGAAATACATCAGAATATTCTGTTCTTCTTAACAAAGCCTGCCCTCAACAGAAAGTGTTTTACAATAGCCTAACTTGCTGGGGTTTTATCAGAGCCTAACCTACCTGGGGAGGGGAAGTACCTGATTCCAGCCAGCTCTCCACTTCCAAGTGGAGGAAGGAAATTATTCAATTCCAGCTCCCTCTAGCCTTCCACATGGGTGAATGGAAGTACCCGATTACTACAAGATGGTCCTTTCTAGCCATCCTGTCTCAACTCAAGGGGGAAAAAACTGAGAAGAACCGGTGATGTTTGCAGTCCAGGGGCACAGGCTCAATAAAAGACTGAGACCTAATCATAGAACTGTAGAATGCTTCTCCATCCCTACAATTTATCAGTGCATTACTAAAGACGTATTCACCACAGTTGCTATTACCCAGTACATCATGTCCACATTTTAGCAAAAAATTACAAGCCATACTAAAGGGCAAAAATTACTGTTTAAAGAGGCTGAATAAGCATCAGAGCCAGAGACAGATGTGGCAGTAGTGTTAGAATGATCAGACCAGAAATATAAAATAACTATGATTAATGTGCTAAGGCAGTTATAGGAAAAAGTAGACAACATGCAATATAAGCAGAGAGATGGAAATTCTAAGAAATAATCAAAGGAGTGCTAGAGATCAAAAACACTATAGCAGGAATGAAGAATGCCTTTGATGGACTCAGTAGTAGAATAGACACAGCTAAGGGAAGAATATCTGAGTCTGAGGACATGACAATAGAAACTTCCCAAACTGAAAAGCAAAGAGAAAAAAGGACTAAAAAAAAAAAAAAAGAACTGTGGGACAACTACAAAAGGTGTGACATATACATAATTAGAATTCCAGATGGAAAGAAACAGAGAAAGGAACAGAAGCAACATTTGAAACAATAATGACTAAAAATTTTCCAAAATTAAAATGTCAGACATTAAACCACAGATCCAGGAAATTGAGACAATACAAAGCAGGATAAATGCCCCCAAAACTACATATAGAAATATCAGATTTGAACATCAGAAAATCAAGCAAAGAAAATATCTTGGAAGAAGCCAGAAGGAAAAACACCTTACCTATAGAAGAGCAAAGATAAGATTTACAGACCTCTCCTCAGAAACCATTCAAGCAAGAAGAGAGTGAAGTGAAATATTTAAAGTATTGAGAGAAAACAACCACCAACTAGAATTCAGTACCCTGTGAAGTTATCCTTCAAAAGTGGAGGAGAAATACATACTTTCTCAGACAAACAAAATTTGAGGGAATTTGTTGCCAGTAGGCTTGCCTTGTAAGAACTATTTAAAGTTCTTCAGGAAGAAGGAAAATAACATGTCAGTATAGGTTTATCTATCTTAACAAATGTACCACTGTGGTGTAGTGTGTCAATAGTAGGGGAGGTTGTGCATGATTGGGGACAAAGGGGTATATGGGAACTCTGTACATTCAGCTGAGTTTTGCTGTGAACCTCAAACTGCTGTAAAATATGAAGTTTGTTAATTTTTTAAAAGTCAATTGCATTTAGGATCAAGAAGGAAATTGATGACTTTGGCAATAATAATTTTAGTGGACTAGTAAGGAAACTAGATTGGAATAGGTTAAAGAGTTATAGAAATTGAGAAAGTATAAAATATATAAAGAAGCAAATTGGGACATAAACAATATAAAATGTGTGTGTGGAGGGGAAAGTAAATGTGTAAAACTTTTTAATGCAATTGAAGTTAATTTGTTTTCAGCTTAAAGTAGACTATTATAAGATGTATTATGAATGCCTTAGGTAATCAAAAAGCAAAAATCTGTGAGAGATACACAATGATAAAGAGAAAAGAATCAAAGCATACCACTAGAAAAAAAAAAAATCAATTCACAAAGAAAGACAGCAATAGAGGAAGAAAGGAACAAAGGAACTATAAAATAATCAGAAAGCAATTAACAAAATGGTGATAGTCCTTACTATCAATAAGTCTGCACCTCTCAGTAATTATTCTAAATGTAAATGTTTTAAATTCTTCATTTAAAAGATATAGAGCAGCTAAATGAAAACAAAATACCTATATGCTGTCTACTAGAGACCCACTTAAGCTTTAAGGACACTAAGGCTGAAAGTGAAGGGATGGACAAAGTTATTCCATACAAATAGAAACCCAAATAGAACAAGGGTAGCTATACTTATATGAGACAAAATAGATTTTTAAGTCAAAAGCTGTAATAAGAGACAAAGAATGCCAGTATATAGTGATAAAGGGGTCAGTTCATCAAGAGGATATAACAATTGTAAGTATATACTTACTGAATTTTGAAGCACTGAAGTATATTAAACAATTATTAACGGATCTAAAAGCAGAAATAGGCAGCAGTGCAATAAGAGTAAGGGACTTCAATACCTGACTTTCAAAAATGGATAAATTATCCAGACTGAAAATCAGTGAGGAAATAATGGACTTGAACTACACTTCAGACTAAATGCACCTAACAGACATATACAGAACATTCCACCCAACAACGGTAGAATCCACATTCTTCTCAAATGCACAGGAAACATGTTCCAGAATAGATCATACGTTAGGTCACAAAACAAGTCTTTAACAAATTTAATAAGATTGAAATTATATCAAGTATATTTTCTGACTGCAATGGTATAAAACTAAAAATCAACAATAAGAGCAAAGCTGGAAAACTCAAATATTTGGAAATTAAACAACATATTTATGAAAAACCGATGAGTCAAAGAATAAATCAAAAGAGCTATTAAAAATATCTTGGGGGGGGGCTTCCCTGGTGGTGCAGTGGTTGAGAGTCTGCCTGCTGGTGCAGGGGACACAGGTTCGAGCCCTGGTCTGGGAGGATCCCACATGCCGCGGAGCGGCTAGGCCCGTGAGCCACAACTACTGAGCCTGCACGTCTGGAGCTTGTGCTCCACAACAAGAGAGGCTGCGATAGTGAGAGGCCCACGCACCGTGATGAAGAGTGGCCCCCGCTTGCCACAACTAGAGAAAGCCCTCGCATCGAAACGAAGACCCAACACAACAAAAATAAATAAATTAATTTAAAAAATATATCTTGAGGGCTTCCCTGGTGGCGCAGTGGTTGAGAGTCCGCCTGCCAACGCAGGGGACACGGGTTCGTGCCCCGGTCCAGGAAGATCCCACGTGTTGCGGCATGGCTAGGCCCATGAGCCATGGCCGCTGAGCCTGCGTGTCCGGAGCCTGTGCTCCGTTAACAGGAGAGTCCACAACAGTGAGAGGCCCGCGTACGGCAAAAAAAAAAAAAAAAAAATCTTGAGACAAATGAAAATGGAAACACAACATACCAAAACTTATGGGATACATCAAAAGCAGCCTTACAAGAGAAGTTTATAGCGTTAAACACCTACATTAAGAAAAAATTAAGACCTCAAGTAACAGCCTAATCTTATACTTCAGGGAACTAGAAAAAGAAGAACAAACTAAGTCCAAAGTTAGCAGAAGGAAGAAAATTAAAATATTAGAGCAGAAAGAAATGATCTAGAAACTAGAGAGACAATAAAAATGATTAACTAAGCTAAGAGTTGGTTTCATTAAAAGATGAACAATTGAGAAACTTCTATCTAGACTAAGAAAAAAAGATGACTCAAATTAATAAATTATAAATGAAAGAGGAGGCATTACAACTGATAACACAGAAATGCAGAGAGTCATAACAGACTTCTGTGGATAATTATATATCAACAAATTTGATAACTTAGAAGATATGGATAAATTCCTAGAAATGTACAACTTACCAAGACTGAATCACAAAGTAATAGGGAATCTGAACAGACCAATAATGACCAAGGAGATTAAATCAGTAATTAAAAATTTCCCAGCAAAAAAAGGAACCAGCTAGCTTCACTGGTGCATTCTACCAAACCTTTAAAGAATTAATATGAGTCTTTCTCAAACTCTTCCAAAAAGTTGAAGAGGAACACTTCCAAACTCATTTCTGAGGCCAGCATTACCACGGTTACTAAATTCAGATCAGGGCATTGAAAGAAAATTACAGGCCACTATCCCCACTGAACATAGATGTAAAAATCCTCACCAAAATGCCATCAAACCAAATTTAAGGACACATTAAAAGGACCATATACCATTATCAAGTGAGATTTATCCCTGGGACTCAAGGATGGTTCAACATAGGGAAATAAATTCATGTGATACACCACATTAACAGAATGAAGGGTAAAAACCATATGATCATTTCAATAGATGTTGAAAAAGCATTTGACAAAATTCAACATCGTTTCATGATGAAAACTCTCATTAAATTAGGTATAGAAGGAATGTACCTCATCATAATAAAGGTCATATATGACAAGTGCATAGCTAACATCATAGTCAGTGGTGAAAAGTTCAAAGCCCTTCCTCTAAGATCAAGAATAAGAAAAGGATGCCCACTCTTGCCACTTCTACTATACTATTCAACATAGTATTGGAAGTCCTAGCCAGAGCAATTAGGCAAGAAAAAGAAATAAAAGGCATCCAAGTAAGAAAGGAAGAAGTGAAATTATCTCTGTTTACAGATGACTTGATCCTATATTGAAAACCATAAAGACTCCACCAAAAACCTTTAGAACTAATAAACAAATTCAATAAAATTGTAGGATACAAAATCAACATACAAAAATCGGTTTCATTTCTATACACTAACAAAAAACTATCTGAAAGAGAAATTAGAGGGCAATCCTGTGAGATAATAGAAAAAATATATATACTGGTCTCTGCCCCCAGTTTCTGGCACAGAACTCCTAAACCCTTATAATTTCCTAAGTGTAAGAATGCTAGGAGCATCTCTTTGTTTTAGTATGTGGTCTTTGACCTCATCCCTGACACAGGACTCCTACAACCTTGTAAACTCCTAAGTGATAAGAGTACTAGTGGATATTTTGTTTTAATGAAGCAACTCCGGATGGGCTTCTGGATGGCTCTGGTATAGGGACTGGTCACCAGAAAGATGAAGCCATGATTAGAAGCTTGGAATTTTCAGCCCACAGCCTCCCCTTCTCCAGAGAGTGGTGAGGGGCTGGAAATGAAGTTAATAATTGATCATGACTATGTGAGGAAACCTCCATAAAAGTCCCAATAGTAGAGGGTACGGAGAGCTGCCAGGTTGAGCACAGAAGCTCCTGCACTTGGAACTCTCCCAGACCTCACCTTATGTGTTTTTTTATCTGGCTGTTCGTATATATCCTTTAATAAATTGGTAAATGTAAGTAAGTGTTTCCCTCAGTTCTGTAAGCTGCCCTAGCAAATTAATCAAATCTGAGGTGGGGGTGATGGGAACCTCTGATTTGTATCCAAATCAGACAGAAGTTGTGGGTAACCTACTACTCACAATTGTCATCTGAAGTAGGATGGGAACAGTCTTGTGAGACTGAGCCCTTAACCTGTGGGATTTGACACTATCCCCAGGAAGATAGTGTTAGTACTGAGTTGAACTGTAGGCTGCCTAGCTGGCATTGTAGAAAATTGCTTGTTCTGGAGAAACCCCCACACACATTTGGTGACCAGACCGTGCGGGTTTTGTGTGAGTAGTAAAGTAGACTCACAGGAGAAAGACTCATAAGAGGTAAAACAGGTTTTTCCTTTTAAAATCCCATTTACAGTAGCATCAAAAACAATAAAATACTTAGAGATAAATTTAACCAAGCAAGTAAAAGACCTGTACACTGAAAACTGTAAGACATTGATGAAAGTAATTGAAGAAGACAGAAATAAATGGAAAAATATCCCGTATTCTTGGATTGGAAGAATTAGTGTTGTGAAAATGTCCATACTATCCAAAGTGATCAACAGATTCGGTGCAATCCCTATCAAAATTCCAATGACATTTTTCACAGAAATAGAAAAACTATTCTAAAATTTATATCAAACCACAATAGAACCGAAATACCTAAAGCAATCTTGAGAAAGAAAAAAGCTGGAGACATCACATTTCTTGTTTTCAATTTATATTACAAAACTATAGAAATGAAAACAGTATGGTACTGGCACAAAAAGAGGCACATAGACCAGTAGAGAGCACACACATAAACCTACGCACGTATAGCCAATTGATTTTTTTTTTTTTTTTTTTTGCGGTATGCGGGCCTATCACTGCTGTGGCTTCTCCCGTCGCGGAGCACAGGCTCAGCGGCCCTGGCCCATGAGCCCAGCCGCTCCGCAGCATGTGGGATCCTCCCGGACCGGGGCATGAACCCGTGTCCCCTGCATCAGCAGGTGGACGCTCAACCACTGCGCCACCAGGGAAGCCCTAGCCAATTGATTTTTGACAAGGGTGCCAAGAACATAAAATGGGGAAAGGATAGTCTCTTCAATAAATGGTAATAGGGAAACTGGATATCCACATGCAAAGGAATGAAATTGGAACCCCATCTTACATTAGTCACAGAAATTAACTCGAAATGGATTCAAGACTTACATATAAGACCTGAAACCCTAAAAACTCAAAGAAGAAAACATAGGGAAAAAGCTTGACATGGGTCTTGGCAATGATTTCTTTGATAAGGCACCAGAACACACAACAAAAGCTAAAATAAACAAGTGGGACTACATCAAACTAAAGAACTTCTGCATAGAAAAGGAACAGTTAGTAAATTTAAAAGGTAACCTACAGAACGAGTGAAAATATTTGCAAATCGCATATCTTCTAAGGGATTAATATCCAAAATATATAAAGAACCTATATAACTCAAGAGCAAAAAGCAAATAATTCAATTTTTAAATGGACAAAGTACCTGAATAGACAGTTTCCCAAAGAGCATATACAGGTGGTCGATAGGTACATGAAAATGTGCTCAATATCACTAATCATAAGGGAAATGCAAATCAAAACTACATTGAGATATCACCTTGAACCTGTTAGGATGGCTATTATCAAAAAGCCAAAGCTAACAAATGTTGGCAACGATGTGGAGAAAAGGGAACATTTATACACTGTTGGCGGGAATGTAAATTGGTATAACCATTATGGACAACCATATAGCAGTTCCTCCAAAAATTAAAAATAGAACTACCATGTAATCCAGCAATCTCACTCCCAGGTATGTATCCAAACGAAGTGAAATAAGTATCTTGAGGAGTTATCTGCACTCCCATGTTCATTGCAGCATTATTCACAATAACGAGATATGGAAACAACCTAAATGTCCTTCACTGGATGAATGGATAAAGAAAATGTGATATAGATGTAGAAAATGGCATATTATTCAGCCATAAAAAGAAGGAAATCTTTCCATTTGCGACAATCTGTATGAACCCGTAGGGCATTATGCTAAGTGAAATAAACCAGAGAAAGATAAATACTGTATGGTATTGCTTATATGTGGGGGGAAAAAGCCAATTTCATTACAGAGAATAGAACAGTGGTTGCCAGGGTCTGGGGTATGAGGAAATGGTGAGATGTAGGTTAAACTACAGACTTTCAGTTGTAAGAAAAATAAGTTCTGAGGGTCTGACATTAGCATGGTGACAATAGTTAATAATATGGTATTGTATATTTTAAAAGTTGCTGAAAATATATTTTAAGCTTTCTCACAATGCACACTCCACTAATGTTAACTATGTGAGGTGATGGATATGTTAATTACCTTGATCTTGGTAATCATTCCACAATGTATATGTATATCAAATTATCACTTGTGTGCTTTAAATATATATATTATTATATTTGTCAATTATTCCTCAATAAAGGTGGGAAAAAAAGAAAAAAATAAAGTAAGGAAGTAATGATTATCTATAGAGATTAATTCTGATGGGAAATAGTGGAAAAGAACAGTAACTAGAGGGAGAGGCAGGGTCAGAGGAAATTTATTCTGTTTTGTTTTAAAGATGGGATATGTGGGACCATTTTTTAGGGCTAATGGGAATAATAGAAGGAAAGAAGAGGGAATAGTGAATGTAACTCAGTAGGCAACTGGAGCTCCCTGTGACATAGAGATCTAGTTGAAGTTGACCTGAATTTCACTTTTTTAACCTAAAGCAATGAAAAATCTTCCACATACTTCTATGTTTTCTTTTCCATGCTTCTTTGCTTCCTCCTGGTTACATTTCCCTTTCCTGTTTCCATGCATGCTGTCTCAGTTTCATACTCCATTATCTCTCTCTCTCTCTCTCTCTCTCTCTCTCTCTCTCACACACACACACACACACACACACACACACACAACCACACACACGCACACCTTTCTATACAAATCAAGCATCTTATAATTTGTGTGTCACATGTTACATTAAATGCCATTTCTTATGCTCTTGCATGTTCTGCCCCTTCTCAAAAGCTGTGTTCCTAAGTTTCTCTTCCTGACTATAGCTTTACCATTTCTGGGATGCTGGTCTATGAGAACTTCCTTATATTATTTTGAAGAAGATATACAGATGGCCAATAAGTACATGAAAAGATGCTCAATATCCTTAGTCATTAGGGAAATGCAAATCAAAACCACAATGAGGTATGACTTCATATCCACTAGGATGACTATAATCAAAAAGACAGATAACGGAATTCCATGGTGGTCCAGTGGTTAGGACTCGGCACTTTCACTGCTGTGGCCCGGGTTCATTCCCTGGTCGGGGAACCACAATTCTGCAAGCTGCACAGCACGGCCAAAAAAAGAAAAACAAGACAGACAATAATAAATGTTGGTGATGATGTGGAGAAATGAGAACCTTCAGACATTGTGGGGTGAATGTAAAATAGTACAGCTGATTCGTAAAACAATTTGGCAGTTCTTCAAAATTTTAAACGTGGAGTTACCGTAGGACTCAGCAATTCTACACTTAGGTTTATACCCAGGAGAAATAAAAGCATACATCCTTACAAAAACTTATACATGAATGTTCTTGACAGCATTTATTCACAACAGGCAAAAAGTGGAAACAACACCAGTGTCCATCTCCTGATGAATGGGTAAATAAAATGTGGTATATCCATACAATAGAATATTATTTGGCAATAAAAACCAGTGAAGCACTGATACATGCTACAACTTGGATGAACCTTGAAAAAACTATGCACTGTGAAATAAGCCAGTCACAAAAGGCCACATATTATATGACCTCATTTATAAGAAGTGTCCAGGATAGGCAAATATATAAAGACAGCCATAGATTAGTAGTTACTTAGGGCTGATGGGGATGGAATGGAGATTGACTGCTAATGGTTATGGGGTTTCTTTTAGTGGGAACAAAAATGTTCTAAAATAGGCTGTGGTGATGATTGCACAACCCTGTGAATGTATTAAAAACCATTGAATTTTACTCTTAAATGGGTGAATTTTATGGTGATTTATATCTCAATAAAGCTATTTTAAAAAATAAAAACAAAAAGCTTCCCTATACTATTATATGGAGGAGAGAAGTCCTTGAAAAGATGAGGAAGGATGAGATCCAGAATACCAGTGGAGAAACTGGCATTTAAAAGAGGAGGGAGATTTCTCTTGTGATATACTTGTAGATGTAGTGGTAGCAGGGCGGGTATTGTGCTTAGAAGGACCCCATGCTTCATTTAATGCTCTGTTTTCACCATCTTGACATTTTAAATAGCTTTTAAATATTGGGGCCCCACAATTTTATTTTGCACTGGGCCCCCAAAATTTGAGTCTCGAGTGAGTAGTTGGATGCTGTTTGATGTCTTTTATTGTTGCAGGGAAGGGTGAGCCAAAGATGTCAGTTGCAGATGGTAGAAGGAAGGAGGCTGGAGGTTTAAGGAAAATTGGGTGATTTTGAAATAGTCATGAGAAGCTAGAGAAGTGTAGAAGAGGTGCCAATCTGTGGCTACTCCTTTTGAGTTTGTAGTGCTGTTGGTATGCCACATTGTATAATTTTCTCCAACACTTAATTGCACTGGTGGTACAGCGGATATTGATGTTAGGGTTCATCAGGCTGGGGATTTGTCAGGCATCTGTGATAGGAGGAGAAAGCGATAAGAAAGTAGTTATAATGATGGTTGGTGGTAGATAAGGAAGGAATAAGACAGGAGAAAGATCATGGATGAGATAACATTGTAGGATCAGTAAATTGGAGATTTCAATGACAGGGAAGTTTATTTCCTCAAGATAATTGTGCAAGGGTTGGACAAATATAGGAAGCTATTTGAATTGATTGATTCTGTAGTTTCTATTGATGGCAAGGGCTAAGTTTGATCATAGAGTGAATGAAATGCCATGAGGGGAAAAGGTTATTGGAAATGCAGAGATCAAGCAACTTAGAGACCAGTTGGTTGGCTGGGTTATTCCCTTGGATGATGAAATTGCTGAGAATGATGACAGGAGTGAAAGAAAAGGCTGTATGCAAGGTGTGAAATTTTCAGTGAAAGAAAGGAGTTAATAGTTGACAGTAAGTACCTCACTCTTTGCTCCATACCTTTGTTCTTTCCTTTGCTTGGACTATATCAATACCTTATACCTCTTCTACTTCCCTCCCCTCCTCTTTCTTTATCATCCTCTTTATCCCCTTACCCTCAACTCAAAATCTTGTCATTCTCAAATTGCATTCTCCTCAGTTATGTTGAATATATTTAAACTTTGAATATTATTCTACTTTATTTATTTATTTTAATTTATTTATTTTTGGCTGTGTTGGGTCTTCGTTGCCACTCACGGGCTTTCTCTAGTTGCAGCAAGCAGGGGCTACTCTTCATTGCAGTGCACGGGCTTCTCATTGCGGTGGCTTGTCTTTGTTGCGTAGCATGGGCTCTAGGCATGTGGGCTTCAGTAGTTGTGGCACACGGACTCAGTAGTTGTGGCTCGTGGGCTCTAGAGCGCAGGCTCCGTAGTTGTAGCGCATGGGCTTAGCTGCTCCACGGCATGTGGGATCTTCCCGGACCAGGGCTCGAACCCATGTCCCCTGCATTGGCAGGTGGATTCTTAACCACCAGGGAAGTCCCTGAATATTATTATAAACACATCTTGAAAGCATAAGACAAGTCACATAACTTAGGACAAGCAGTCACTGAACAGTTTTCAGTGCAGGGACTAGTTGGTAAAGCAATACACTTTCTTTTTTTGTTTGTTTGTTTGTTTTTGTTTTTGTTTTTTGGCGGTACGCGGGCCTCTCACTGTTGTGGCCTCTCCCGTTGCAGAGCACAGGCTCCGGACGCACAGGCTCATCGGCCATGGCTCACGGGCCCAGCCGCTCCACGGCCATGTGGGATCTTCCCGGACCGGGGCACGAACCCGTGTCCCCTGCATCGGCAGGTGGACTCTCAACCACTGCGCCACCAGGGAAGCCCGCAATACACTTTCTTGTAGTTGCAGCTTCCTGATGTCTTAGAAAGGACTTTTTGTTTTTTAAATGAAGATTATTGCATAATAAAGATATTTATATAAATATATTTAATGTTTTCTCTAAAATTTAGTTTTAAATAGTGACAAATAAATAGATCTTATTGTCATTTTTCTTTTCAAAAACACTATTTGGGAGATGTTACCTTAAATGTGGTAGGACAATTTTTTGAGCTGAGTATATTTCAGACTATTTTGTCTTTCAACAAATTTTTTTTCCTTAAATATATTAAAAACCTTCCTTTTTTAAAAAAACTTTTTAAGTTTAAAACTTTCTTTCAAGTTGAGGGAATTATAGATAGAAATATAGATCCCATTTTAATTATAACAATTATAACACAAATATATATAAAACAATAAAAATAGGACATCTGAGAGATGATACAAATGTTGTTATAGCATTGTAAAATGTGTTTTATGATTCTGAATTTCTTTCAGCCTGAAAAAGATCCTGAACCTAGAGATACAAGTTCTCAAACAACATTAAGCTCTCATCACCTAAATATCAAGGTTCCATCATCTCACCAGAGGTCTGTTGTAGAAAGCAGTGCAGGTAGATCAGTTGCTAAAGTTCTGCTGCCTCAGCCCCTCAAACCTGCGTTGGTAAGCACTGGCCTTTTATTAACTAATTCTTGAAAAGACTATAAAAAGAAAATGTACTTATTAGGAAAATTTAGGTATGCATTAATGTCTTAGCAAATCTAGGAAAAAATGCGGAGAATCTATGTACTTACAGCTATATACAGGCAGATTTTTTTTTTTTTTTTGCGGTACGCGGGCCTCTCACTGTTGCGGCCTCTCCCGTTGCAGAGGACAGGCTCCGGACGCGCAGGCTCAGCGGCCATGGCTCATGGGGCCAGCCGCTCCACGGCATGTGGGATCTTCCTGGACCGGGGCACGAACCCATGTCCCCTGCATCGGCAGGCGGACTCTCGACCACTGCGCCACTAGGGAAGCCCCAGGCAGATGTTTTTTAAATGGATTGACTGTTGACAATTGTGTCACTTGAGACCACTGGGAAGAGATTATTCCAGCAGAATTAAGAGTTCAGGGCTTCCCTGGTGGCACAGTGGTTGAGAGTTCGCCTAACGATGCAGGGGACACGGGTTCGTGCCCTGGTCTGGGAAGATCCCACATGCCGCGGAGCGGCTAGGCCCATGAGCCATGGCCACTGAGCCTGCGCGTCTGGAGCCTGTGCTCCACAACGGGAGAGGCCACAACAGTGAGGGGCCCTAATAACGCAAAAAAAAAAAAAAAAAAAAGCGTTCAAATGGCATATTGGAGGGGGTAATACCTGAGAAAGGAAAGCAGGGAGGAAGGAAGATTGGGCTGGAATAGCCTCAGTCTTCAATGCAGATCTGACAAAGACTCTCCCAGTGGGGAGGTCTGGAGCAAAGATTGTCCATTATAGGAATATTATGTTGGGCTGCTATGCTTAGATGTTGGCTGAGGCTTGCCCTAGATGATGGCCTCAACCTGAAAGCTGAAGCAGATTCTAAAGGTGTTGCAGCTGGGCAGTATCAGCTAACTGCACTCCTTGCAGTGGAACAGCATGTATTATTTGTAACCTTTGCATGGCAATTCCTAGGGTAGAATAATCCCTATTGTTCAGATGAACAGATTAAAAGATCATATAGGTAATAAATTAGAGAACTAACATATTTAGTGTACTAGGTAAATTTACTTATAATTTTTTGATAAAATCTTCCTAATAAATATTCCAGATTATGTCTTGAACAACTAGTTTAAGAGATTTTAAGCCAGAAAGAAAGAGTTCAAGAAAGAAAAGACGAAAGAAAGAAAAAAGAAACCTAACACAACTTCCCTGTGATGTTCAGGTTTTATGAATTTGGGTTCCAGGCTTGGCAGCATGTAATGACACCTATTCAAAGAGATATATCATTTTTACCACATAGAGTTCTCTTGGAGGTTGTTTGACCTAGCTCAAGCCAAAAAATTCTTTAGTTTCTTGTCTAGTGTTTTAAAATTTAATTAGCATATTAAAATTTTATTACTATGACATATGATCTAGTATACTATTAAAATTTTGTTTGTACTGTATTAAGGTATTTTATTTCTTTCTGCTATTCAATTCCCTATTTCACAAAATACTGATAGAACACACATTCCAGTACTTCTGATAAGAAAAGCAGAGGCCTGTTAACAAGTACTCCGTCTTCACAAACAGCTAGTTTAATGGTAAGTGTTATTAGCATTTGACACTTGTAGTATCTATTTTCTGGCTCCCTGTTCTTCCCATTATTCTGTTTCTCTTAGACTAGGGGAATATCGCACATAGACAATAATGTCTGTAATTTCTATTGCATAAACATACTTTCACTGGAAGTACTCTATATACTGGTATACATGAAAGAAAGATTTCTGTCTTCTTTAAAAAAAATTTTTTATTGTGGCAAAATATATATAACATAAAATTTACCATTTTAACCATTTTTTAATTTTTTTTTTTGTGGTACGCGGGCCTCTCACTGTTGTGACCTCTCCCGTTGCGGAGCATGGGCTCCAGACGCGCAGGCTCAGCTGCCATGGCTCACGGGCCCAGCCGCTCCGCGGCATGTGGGATCTTCCTGGACCGGGGCACGAACCCGTGTCCCCTGCATCGGCAGGCGGACTCTCAACCACTGTGCCACCAGGGAAGCCCCATTTTAACCATTTTTAAATGTGCAGTTCAAGTACTTTCACATTGTTGTGCAACCATCACCACCAACAATACTGAGAAATTTTTCATCTTGCCAAACTGAAATTTCATACACATTAAACAGTAACTCCCCATTCTTTCCTCCCCAGTCCCTTGTTACCACCATTGTACTCTCTGTCTCTATGAATCTGATTGTTCTAGGTACTTCATATAAATGGAATCATACAGTATTTGTCTTTTTTGTGACTGACTTATTTCACTTAGCATAATGTCTTCAAGGTTTATCTATGTTGTAGCATGTGTCAGGATATACTTCCTTTTTAAAGGCTAAATAATATTACATTGTGTGAATATACCACATTTTGTTTATCCATTCTTCTGTCTATGGGCATTTGGTTGCTTCCATCTTTTGGCTATTGTGAATAATGCTGCTATGAAAATGGGTGTAAAAATATCTCTTTGTGACCCTGCTTTCAATTCTTCTGGGTATATTTTTGAGGAGCCACCATACTGTTTTCCATGTCAGTTGCACTATTTTACATTCGCACCACAATTTACAAATGTGCCAATTTCTCTACATCCTTGCTAACACTTGTAACTTTCTGTGTTTTTTTTTAAATAATAGATGTGAGATGGTATCTCCTTGTGGGTTTTTTTTTAACACCTTTATTGGAGTATAATTGCTTTACAATGGTGTGCTAGACTCTGCTCTACAACAAAGTGAATCAGCCATACATATACACACATTCCCGTATCTCTTCCCTCTTGCATCTCCCTCCCGCCCACCTCCCTCTAGGTGGTCACAAAGCACTGAGCTGATCTCCCTGTGCTATGCGGCTGCTTCCCACTAGCTATCGGTTTTACATTTGGTAGTGTATATATGTCCATGCCATTCTCTCACTTTCTGCCAGTTTCCCCTTCCCCTTCCCTGTATCCTCAAGTCCGTTCTCTAGTAGGTCTGCATCTTTATTCCCATCTTTCCCCTAGGTTCTTCATGACCTTTTTTTTTTTTTTTTTTTTAGATTCCATATATATGTGTTAGCATACAGTATTTGTTTTTCTCTTTCTGATTTCACTCTGTATGGCAGACTCTAGGTCCATCCACCTCACTCCAAATAACTCAATTTCGTTACTTTTTATGGCTGAGTAATATTCCATTGTATATATGTGCCACATCTTCTTTATCCATTTATCTGATGATGGACACTTAGGTTGCTTCCCTGTCCTGGCTATTGTAAATAGAGCAGCAGTGACCATTGTGGTACATGACTCTTTTTGAATTATGGTTTCCTCAGGGTATATGCCCAGTAGTGGGATTGCTGGGTTGTATGGTAGTGCTATTTTTAGTTTTTTTAAGGAACCTCCATAAGTTCTCCATAGTGGCTGTATCAATTTACATTCCCACCAACAGTGCAAGAGGGTTCCCTTTTCTCCACACCCTCTCCAGCATTTATTGTTTGTAGAGTTTTTGTGATGGCCATTCTGACCGGTGTGAGATGATATCTCATTTTAGTTTTGATTTTCATTTCTCTAATGATAAATGAAGTGGAGCATTCTTTTATGTGTTTGTTGGCAATCTGTGTATCTTCTTTGGAGAAATGTCTATATAGGTCTTCTGCCCATTTTTGGATTGGGTTGTTTGTTTTTTTGTTATTGAGCTGCATGAGCTGCTCATAAATTTTAGAGATTAATCCTTTGTCAGTTGCTTCATTGGCAAATATTTTCTCCAATTCTGAGGGTTGTCTATTCATCTTCTTTATGGTTTCCTTTTCTGTGCAAAAGCTTTTAAGTTTCATTAGGTCCCATTTGTTTATTTTTGGTTTTATTTCCATTTACCTAAGAGATGGGTCAAAAAGGATCTTGCTGTGATTTATGTCATAGAGTGTTCTGCCTGTGTATTCCTCTAAGAGTTTGATAGTGTCTGGCCTTACATTTAGGTCTTTAATCCATTTGGAGTTTATTTTTGTGTATGGTGTTAGGAAGTGTTCTAATTTCATTCTTTTACATGTAGCTGTCCAGTTTTCCTAGCGCCACTTATTGAAGAGGCTGTGTTTTCTCCACTGTATATTCTTGCCTTCTTTATAGAAGGTAAGGTGACCATATGTGCGTGGGTTTGTCTCTGGACTTTCTATCCTGTACCATTGATCTGTATTTCTGTTTTTGTGCCAGTACCATACTGTCTTGATTACTGTAGCTTTGTAGTATAGTCTGAAGTCAGGGAGCCTGATTCCTCCAGCTCCTGTTTTTCTTTCTCAAGATTGCTTTGGCTATTTGGACTCTTTTGTGTTTCCATACAAATTGTGCCATTTTTTGTTCTAGTTCTGTGAAAAATGCCATTGGTAGTTTGATAGGGATTTCACTGAATCTGTAGATTGCTTTGGGTAGTATAGTCATTTTCACAATGTTGATTCTTCCAATCCAAGAAAATGGTATATCTCTCCATCTGTCTGTATCATCTTTAATTTCTTCCATCAGTGTCTTATAATTTTCTGCATACAGGTCTTTTGTCTCCTTAGGTAGGTTTATTCCTAGGTATTTGATTCTTTTTGTTGCAGTGGTAAATGGGAGTGTTTCCTTAATTTCTCTTTCAGATTTTTCGTCACTAGTGTATAGGAATGCCAGAGATTTCTGTGCATTTAATTTTGTATTCTGCTACTTTACGAAGTTCATTGATTAGCTCTAGTAGTTTTCTGGTAGCATCTTTAGGATTCTCATCTGCAAACAGTGACAGCTTTACTTCTTCTTTTCCGATTTGGATTCCTTTTATTTCTTTTTCTTCTCTGATTGCTGTGGCTAAAACTTCCAAAACTATGTTGAATAAGAGTGGTGAGAGTGGGCAACCTTGTCTTGTGCCTGATCTTAGTGGAAATGGTTTCAGTTATTCACCATTGAGGACGACATTGGCTGTGGGTTTGTCATATATGGCCTTTATTATGTTGAGGTAAGTTCCCTCTATGCCTAGTTTCTGGAGGGTTTTTATCATAAATGGGTATTGAAGTTTGTCGAAAGCTTTCTCTGCATCTATTGAGATGATCATATGGTTTTTCTCCTTCAATTTGTTAATATGTTGTATCACATTGATTGATTTGTGTATATTGAAGAATCCTTGCATTCGTGGGATAAACCCCACTTGATCATGGTGTATGATCCTTTTAATGTGCTGTTGGATTCTGTTTGCTAGTATTTTGTTGAGGATTTTTGCATCTATGTTCATCAGTGATATTGGCCTATAGTTTTCTTTCTTTGTGACATCTTTGTCTGGTTTTGGTATCAGGGTGATGGTGGCCTCGTAGAATGAGTTTGGGAGTGTACCTCCCTCTGCTATATTTTGGAAGAGTTTCATAAGGATAGATGTTAGCTCTTCTCTAAATGTTTGATAGAATTTGCCTGTGAAGCCATCTGGTCCTGATCTCTTTCTTGTCTGTTGAAAGATTTTTAATCACAGTTTCACTTTCAGTGCTTGTGATTGGTCTGTTCATATTTTTTCTTTCTTCCTGGTTCAGTCTTGAAAGGTTGTGCATTTCTAAGAACTTGTCTATTTCTTCCAGATTTTCCATTTTATTGGCATATAGTTGCTTGTAGTAATCTCTCATGACACTTTGTATTTCTGCAGTCTCAGTTGTTACTTCTCCTTTTTCATTTCTAATTCTATTGATTTGAACCTTCTCCCTTTTTTTCTGGATGAGACTGGCTAATGGTTTATCAATTTTGTTTATCTTCTCAAAGAATCAGCTTTTAGTTTTATTGATCTTTGCTATCGTTTCCTTCATTTCTTTTTCATTTATTTCTGATCTGATCTATATGATTTCTTTCCTTCTGCTATCTTTGGGTTTTTTTTGTTCTTCTTTCTCTAATTGCTTTAGGTGTAAGATTAGGTTGTTTATTTAAGATGTTTCCTGTTTCTTAAGGTAGGATTGTATTGCTCTAAACTTCCCTCTTAGAACTGCTTTTGTGGCATCGCATAGGTTTTGGGTCTTGTGTTTTCATTGTCATTTGTTTCTAGGTATTTTTTGATTTCCTCTTTGATTTCTTCAGTGATCTCTTGGTTATTAAGTAGTGTATTGTTTAGCTTCCATGTGTTTGTATTTTTTACAGATTTTTTCCTGTAGTTGATATCTGGTCTCATAGCGTTGTGGTCGGAAAAGATACTTGATACGATTTCAATTTTCTTAAATTTACCAAGGCTTGATTTGTGACCCAAGATATGATCTATCCTGGAGAATGTTCCATGAGCACTTGAGAAAAATGTGTATTCTGTTGTTTTTGGATGGAATGTCCTATAAACATCAATTAAGTCCATCTTGTTTAATGTATCATTTAAAGCTTGTGTTTCCTTATTTGTTTTCATTTTGGATGATCTGTCCATTGTTGAAAGTGGGGTGTTAAATTCCCCTACTATGATTGTGTTACTGTCGAGTTCTCCTTTTATGTCTGTTAGTATTTGCCTTATGTATTGAGGTGCTCCTATGTTGGGTGCATAAATATTTACTATTGTTATATCTTCTTCTTGGATTGATCCCTTCATCGTTATGTAGTGTCCTTCTTTGTCTCTTGTAGTAGTCTTGATTTTAAAGTCTATTTTGTCTGATATGAGAATTGCTACTCCAGATTTCTTTTGGTTTCCATTTGCATGGAATATCTTTTTCCCCCCCTCACTTTCAGTCTGTATGTGTCCCTAGGTCTGAAGTGGGTCTCTTGTAGACAGCATATATTCGTGTCTTGTTTTTGTATCCATTCAGCCAGTCTGTGTCTTTTGGTTGGAGCATTTAATCCATTTACATTTAAGGTAGTTATCAATATGTATGGTCCTATTACCATTTTCTAAATTGTTTTGGGTTTGTTATTGTAGGTGTTTTTCTTCTCTCGTGTTTCCTGCCTAGAGAAGTTACTTTAGCATTTGTTGTAAAGCTGGTTTGGTGGTGCTGATTTCTCTTAGCTTTTGCTTGTCTGTAAAGGTTTTGATTTGTCCATCAAATCTGAATGAGATCCTTGCTGGGTAGAGTAATCTTGGTTGCAGGTTTTTCTCCTTCATCACTTTAAATATGTCCTGCCAGTCCCTTCTGGCTTGCAGAGTTTCTGCTGAAAGATCAGCTGTTAACCTTATGGGGATTCCCTTGTGTGTTATTTGTTGTTTTTCCCTTGCTGCTTTTAATACGTTTTCTTTGTATTTAATTTTTGACAGTTTGATTAATATGTGTCCTGGCGTGTTTCTCCTTGGATTTATCCTGTATGGGACTCTCTGTGCTTCCTGGACTTGATTAACTATTTCCTTGCTCATATTAGTGAAGTTTTCAACTATAATCTCTTCACATATTTTCCCAGTCCGTTTCTTTTTCTATTCTTCTTCTGGGACCCCAAAATTCGAATGTTGGTGCGTTTAATGTTGTCCCAGAAGTCTCTGAGACTGTCCTCAATTCTTTTCATTCTTTTTTGTTTATTCTGCTCTGCAGTAGCTATTTCCACTACTTTACCTTCCAGGTCACTTATCCGTTCTTCTGCCTCAGTTATTCTGCTATTGATCCCTTCTAGAGTAGTTTTAATTTCATTGTTTTGTGTTGTTAATCGTTGCTTGTTTCCTCTTTAGTTCTTCTAGGTCCTTGTTAAACGTTTCTTGTATTTTCTCCATTCTATTTCCGAGAGTTTGGATCATCTTTACTATCATTATTCTGAATTCCTTTTCAGGTAGACTGCTCTTCATTTGTTAGGTCTGGTGTGTTTTTACCTTGCTCCTTCATCTGCAGTGTGTTTCTCTCTCTTCTCATTTTGCTTAACTTACTGTGTTTGGGGTCTCATTTTCGCAGGCTGCAGGTTCGTAGTTCCCATTGTTTTTGGTTTCTGCCCCCAGTGGCTAAGGTTGGTTCAGTGGGTTGTGTAAGCTTCCTGGTTGAGGGGACTAGTGCCTGTGTTCTGGTGGATGAGGCTGGATCTTGCCTTTGTGGTGTGCAGGTCCACGTCTGGTCGTGTGTTTTGGGGTGTCTGTGGCCTTATGATGATTTTAGGCAGCCTCTCTGCTAATGGGTGGGGGTGTGTTCCTGTCCTGATAGTTGTTTGGCATAGGGTGTCGAGCACTGTAGCTTGCTGGTCATTGAATGGATCTGGGTCTTGGCATTGAGATGGAGATCTCTGGGAGATTTTCACCATTTGATATTATGTGGAGCTGGGCGTCTCTTGTGGACCAGTGTCCTGAGCTTGGCTCTCCCACCTCAGAGGCACAGCCCTGATGCCTGGCTGGAGCACCAAGAGCCTTCATACACACAGCTCAGACCAGGTATGTGGGGAGTTTCTTGCCTTTTGGGAGGTCTGAGTTCTTCTACCAGCATTCAGTAGGTGTTCTGTAGGAGTTGTTCCACATGTAGATATATTTCTGATGTATTTGTGGGGAGGAACGTGATCTCCACGTCTTACTCCTCCACCATCTTGAAGCTCCTCTCTCTCCTTGTGTTTTGATTTGTATTTCCCTAATGGCCAATGATGTTGAGCATCTTTTCATATGCTTATTAACCATTTTTATATCTTCTTTTGAGGAGTGTCTTTTCAAGTTCTTCACACATTTAAAAAATCAGGTGGTTTATTTTTTTGTTGTTCAGTTATAGGAGTTCTTTATATATTCTAGATATTAACCCCTTATCAGATATATGGTTTGCAAATATTTTCTCCCATTTTGTGGGTTACCTTTTCATTCTGTTGATAGTGTCCTTTGATGCACAAAAGTTTTAAATTTTTATGTAGTCCAGTTTATCTTTTGTTGTTGTTGTTGCCTTCGCTTTTGTGTCATATCCAAGAATTCATTATTAAATGCAGTGTCATGAAGGTTTCTCCCTGTGTTTTCTTCTAAGAATCTATAATTTAGCTCTTACCCAGCCAGGGTTCTTCTTAGGTTCAACTAAACAGCAGGTATACAGCTGTTTAGGTATACAGCAGGTATACAGTAGAGCAGGAGCAGATGTTCCTCTTCAGCAGGAGCAGTCCTCACAGAAGTCCATGTAGTAGCTTATATAGCAGTCTGGGGACAGCTCAGATACAAGGAGATGAGATCCAGTATCTTTTGTAATAACACATAGGCGCAGCTTCCAGGGTCCCCACAAGGGATATGCCTAATTACAAGAGTCCGGGAAGCCCAAAATATGGTGCCTTTTCTAGTATTTATTTACTTATAGTGTGCGTATAGTTCCTCCCAGTCCAGATGCAATTTCTCAATCAGATACCATTTTTACCCTAAGCAATGTTACCTAGTAATACAGTTGACATTCTTACCTTTATCCTAGTGGAACAGAGTTGGAGAGTTAACCAAAGATCACTTTTTCAAGATGGGGAAAAGATTTCTGTAAGCACTCTGCTCATAATCTTTCCAGTGTTCTAAAGATTAATACTTTTTCCAGAAAATGACTTTCATTTTTTATTCATTTTTGTTTTATATTTTGGGTTAAAATGTATATATGAGAAATAAGTGTTTAAAAATGAGTTTTGTCCCCTGCAAAACTAATCTTTTGACTATTTTGTAAATACCAACATCTTTTTAAAATTAAGCTATAATTCACATTTTATAAAATTCACCTTGCTAAAGTGTGAATTCAGTGACTTTTAGTATACTCAGAAGGTTGTGCAGCCGTTGACCCCTAATTTAGGAACATTCAGGAACATTTTTAGGAACATTTTTCATCACCCCCTTAGCAGTCACTTACCATTCCCCCCATCTCAGCCTTCAGCTCCTGGAAATTACTAATCTACTTTCTGTGTTTTTAGGTTAGCTTATTAATAAGTGGCCATTTCGTATAAATTGTATCATACAGTATGTGGCCTTTTTGTGTCTAGCTGCTTTCACTTATAATATTTTCAAGATTCATCCATGTTACAGCATTTATCAGTACCTTGTTCCTTATTTATGGCTGAATAATATCCCATTATAAGGATATACCACATTTTATTTTCTAATTCATCAGTTTATGGGCATTTGGATGAATAATAGTGCTATGAGTGTTCGTGTACAAGTCTTTGTATGGATATATGTTTTCAGTTTTCTTGGGTATATACCTATAAGTGGAAAAAGAATTAATTGGTTACATGGTAACTGTATGTTTAATACTTTTTTTGTGGTGGACTTTTAAAAACAGCTTTTTTGAGGTACAGTTCACCTATTTAGAGTATAAATTTCAGCGTTTTTTAGTATATTCACAAATATGTGCCATTATCACCCCAGTCAATTTTAGAACATTTTTATCACCTTAAAAACAAACTCTGTACCCTTTAACCATTACTATTATCCCCTTATTCCTCCATCCCACTATCTGGCCCCAAGCAACCACTAATCCGCTTTCCATCTCAGTAGATTTCCTGGACATTTTATATGAATAAAATCATATAATATGTAGTCTTTTGTGACTAACTTCTTTTACTTAGCATAATGTTTTCAAGGTATCAGTACTTCTTTCCTTTTCATGGCCAAACAATATTCTATTGTGTTCATGACCATTTGGGTTATTTCTGCCTTTGGACAATTATGAATAAAGCTGCCATAAACATCCAGGTACAAGCTTTTGTGTGGATATATGTTTTCATTTCTCTTGAGTGTATACCTAGAAGTAAAATTGAAGGGTTATAAGGTAACTCTATGGTTGGTCATTAGAGGAGTTGATAGACTGTTTTCCAAAGTGGTTGAATAGTTTTACATTCCCAGCAGCAGTGTATGAGTGTTCTGATTTGTCTATATTCTTACCAACACTTACTATCATCTATCTTTTGGGGTGTGAAGTTGTATCTCATTGTGATTTTGTAATGGAGCTTATTGGCCCTTTGTATATCTTCTTTGGAGAAATGTCTTCTCAGATCCTTTGCTTATTTAAAAGTTAGGTTATTTGTCTTCTTATTGTTGAGTTGTAAGTGTTCTTTATATGTTCTAGATACTAGACCCTTATCAGATAAAGGATTTTCAAATATTTTCTCCCATTCTGTAGGTAAATACCAGTGTCTTTTAATAAATAAAAATACTTTTGAGAACACTTAATGGCTTAACATTTTAAGGTTTACATTTTGTTACCAAATGAATCTGAGACTAATTGCCCTTTGGTTCTTCTACACCAAATGAGGCATATAGATTCCCCTCAATTCCAAGCTGTCATTCCTTGGCTGACTACACTGAAAGGAGGCCAGTTGACTCAAGGACTTCTGGAGATTTTCATTTTCTAGGGCCTCACTTTAATGTGACCTTCCTAACAGTGTTTCAAGGTACACATTGATAGGCCTGAAGTTGTTCTGTCCTCCTACAAGGAAGAGGAGCTAGGCAAAGGCAGATGCCCCCCACTCCCTACCCAGCGCAGTTGATAATTCATTTTGGGCACATCTACAAGTGGTGTAGCCTAGGTTCAGGCCAGACCTAGTCTGATCTGGATAGTCAACATGACAAAGCTTCTTAGAATCCCAAACTAAAGAGTATGGATCATGACTTTGGTTTTAAATATTTTGAATTTGATGTAGAAATATGTGGTGATTTAAGTAACCTGATAATGATATGGTTATGGTGCTCAGGAAAGAGATAGAGATTTAAAAATCTCTAGTGTACAATTGGTAGGCAAAAAGAAGGCAAGAGTAGAACACTGGGGAAGGCTGACAGTTGAGGGAAGAGCAGGAGAAATTATTCCATGAGGTGTAGTTGCTGGGTATGTGAATTTCATTTAGTAGGTACTTAATATATAAAAATTAAATTGTGCTTTAGCAAATGAAAATTCCTATTTAAAAAATAATTTTTTAAATTCCTATTTAAAAAATAATATATAAAAATTAAATTGTACTTTAGCAAATGAAAATTCCTATTTAAAAAATAATTTTAAATTTAAATTATTATTTAAATAATAATTTCAAATAATACAAGGCTAAAGAGCCTTGTATTCTTCTTTATAGATTCACTTGTTCCCAGTTAAACATGCATCTTTTGAAGAAGTATTTCTAAATACCAACAATTATATGAATTCAGATAAAATTATTCATATGTCAAGTTCACAAGAAAATCATTCTATTGAGAGAGTAGTTCAACTTTCCTTTAATTAAAAATATTGTTTTTGCCACATTGAGCTTCTACAAAAGAGTAATATATTCTTTTATAGATTGATTTGTCCTCAGTACAAAAAACATCTTTTGAAGAACTGTTTCCAAATGTCAGCAATTATGTTAATTCAAATGAAATTGTTCCTGTGTCAACTTTGCAAGAAAATTCTTCAAATGAGGTAGTATTTTCAAATTTTCCTTCACTTACTAAAAGAAATAATTACTGTTATATTGGATACTTTGTATATGAGATACTTTAAGAGATCTGTAACTCAGTTGAGGCTAACATCATCTACATGTGGAGTCAGCTATCAGATATAATTCCAAATAAAGGATATTAGGCTGCCACAGCCAAAACACTTTGCATCATCAGGACCTAGGGATATTAAACAACTAGAGGAAATAGTATTATCCTACTTGAATCCAAAACTCAGTTTTTGTTTGTGCATATAAATTGTAGACATCAACCTAGTTGTGTTAGAATGAATATATGGAAGTACTATGATCCACGAATAAAACTCATAACTCTAAGGGCCATGGGGTGTGGGATGGGAGTAAAGAAAGAGGATGACCAGAAAAAGAGAGAAGAACAGAAGAGAGAGAGGGAGAGAGAAAGAGACAGAAAGAAGGGGAGAGAGGGCAGACAAGAGAGACAGAGATAAAGAATAAGACAAGAAAGAGGCAGAGAGAAAAAGAAATTAAGAGGCAGAACTTAGGGGTGGGCAGTGGTTCATTGCAGCTAGATCTTTTCACTGTGACCCTGGAGTGAAGGCGGGGATGCAGGTGGTGAGGAGAAAGCTGGAGATGAGATTGTAGAGATCAACAGGGGCCAGTATCAAAGAGCGTCTTATAATCCATGTTAAGGAATTTGGATTTTTTCTTGAGGGGGGGCTGGTAAGGGATTGTAAACAGGATATATCAAATGTTCTTGTATAAAGTTTATTTTGGCTCCAGGGGTGGAGAGCAGATTGTAAAAGTCTGAGACTAGAGGCATCTTGAGGGATAATCTTCAGAGAAAGAGAGTAAGAGAAAGAAAGAATATAGGGTAAGAGGCTTAAGGATAGTAAAAATAGTTTGAAATAGGAGTTTGGGGGAATGGAAGAATTAGGGAAACCAAGATTATAGCCCATTGTTGAGATCCCAGTTGAAACTAAGAACTATTGCCTTTTTTTTTTTTTTTTTTGCGGTACGTGGGCCTCTCACTGTTGTGGCCTCTCCCATTGCGGAGCACAGGCTCCAGACGTGCAGGCTCAGCGGCCATGGCTCACGGGCCCAGCTGCTCCGCGGCATGTGGGATCTTCCTGGACCGGGACACGAACCCGCGTCCCCTGCATCGGCAGGCGGACTCTCAACCATTGCGCCACCAGGGAAGCCCAGAACTATTACTTTTTTTAAAAAACGTTCTTTATTGAGGTATAATATAATTGACATGCAATAAACTGCACATATTTAAAGTGTGCAATTTAGAAGTTTTTACGTATGTAAGCACCTTTGAAACAACCACCACAATCAAGATAGTGGAAATATCCATCACCAAAATTTCCGCCTACCATTTTATAATTTCTTTCTTCCTGCCCCACCCTCTGCTCCCTAAGAAACTACTGATCTAGTTACTGTCATTATAGATTGGATTTTGGAGGAGGGGGGGGGTGGGAGGGGGAGGGGGAAGGGAGGAGGAGAGGGGGAGAGAGAGAGAGAGAGAGAGAGAGAGAGTTTTTTGGTCTGGCTTCTTTTACTCAGCATAATTATGAGATTCAGCCATGTTGTTGAGTGTATCAGTAGTTTGTTCCTTTTTATTGCTAAGTAGTATTCCATTGCATGGTATACCATAATTTAACCGTTCACCTATTTATGGACATTCAGATTGTTTAGCTGCTGGGAACATTTGTGTACAAGTATTTGTATTGACAAAGAATCTCTCCTTGATCAAACTTGAGTTAGGCTACTCTGAGCCCTCTTCTCAACTTGGCCTTGACCTTGGGCTTCCGCATCCATCCTTGAATACATTTTTAGCAAGAATTCTGCTACGTCAGTTTAGAGAGAGTCCCCCACCCCTGATACCTGATCACCCTGGCTGCCTTTAGCAGCCTGGCCTATTAAGTCTAATTCGGTTCCTGGACCCAATTCCAACGAGTGTGCAATGAGGAGGGTTTCCCCACACTTCCAGCAAGCGATGCTCCAGGCACCAGCTGGGTATCATAGATTTCAACCCAATTCTGACACTATCTACCCAGAGATAGCATCAGATTCCGCAGATAAAGGACTCCGTCCCACAGGAACACCTTCCACTTCAGACACCAATTGCAAGCCCAGGTTATTATCTATGTTTCTGACAGACTGGCTACAAATTGGAGGTTCCTATGACCCCGTTCTTGGACTTCAGACTCCAGTCACAAGTCCAGGTTGTTACATTTACTTCTGACTTACTGGCTATAAATCAGAGGTTCTCACAACCCTCTCCTTGGGTTTGATTAATTTTTTAGAGCAGCTCACAGAACTCAGAAAAACATTTACTTACTAAATTACTGGTTTATTATAAAAGGATATAATTAAGGGACAGCCAGATAGAAGACATGCATAGGGCAAGGTATGAGGAAAGGGTGCAGAGCTTCCATACTTTTTCTTGGAGTGCCATTCTCCCCGAATCTCACCAACCCAGAAGCTGTTTGAACCCTGTACTTTTGGAGTTTTATGGAGGCTTCATTACACAGGCCTGGTTGATTAAATCAATGGTCATTGGTGATTCATTCAACCTCTAGCTTCTCTCTCTTCCCTTATGAGGAGAGGTTATGGTGTGGGCCTGAAATTTCCAACCCTGTAATCACATAGCTGGTTTCCCTGGCAACCAGCCCATCCTTTTTTTTTTTAAATTAATTAACTTATTTATTTATTTTTTGGCTATGTTGGGTCTTTGTTGCTGCACGCAGGCTTTCTCTAGTTGTGGTGAGCGGGGGCTACTCTTCGTTGCAGTGCGTGGGCTTCTCATTGTGGTGGCTTCTCTTGTTGCAGAGCACGGGCTCTAGGTCCGCGGGCTTCAGTAGTTGTGGCACGTGGGCTCAGTAGTTGTGGCTCACAGGCTCTAGAGCACAGGCTCAGTAGTTGTGGCACACAGGCTTAGTTGCTCAACGGCATGTGAGATCTTCCCAGACAGGGCTCAAACCCGTATCCCCTGCATTGGCAGGAGGATTCTTAACCACTGCACCATCAGGGAAGTCCCTTATCCTTAAGTGCAGTTCAAAAGTCACTTTATTAATGTAACAAAAGATACCTCATTGCTCTCATCACTTAGAAAATTCCAAGGGTTTTAGGAGCTCTATACCAGAAATGCGGGCAAAGATCAAATATATATTTCCTATCGTAAATCATAGTATCACAGATCAGTTTAGCAAGAATCCCTGTACCCTTGATGTCTCCTCATAGCAGTTTTCCATCCTCTGATGACTTCACTCTCTTCATTGGCTATAAATCCCCAGCTGTCTTTGCTGTATTTGGAGTTGGACCCAATCTCTCTCTGCTATTGCAGTACCCCTATTACAATAGTTTTGAATAAAGTCTTCCTTATTGTTTTAACAAGTATCAGAATATACTTTCTTTTACAGCATGGATGTATATTTTCTTTCCTCTTGGGTAGATATCTAAGAGTGGAAATTGCCAAGCTGTTTTCCAAAGTGGTTATACCATATTTTACATTTCCACTAGCAGTGTTTGAAACATGTAGTTGCTTGTGAACAGTGTCATTTGAAGAATATAAATTTTTAACTTCAACGAAGTCCAACTTGTCAGTTTTTTAATGAGGTGTGCCTTTGTTGTCATATCTAAGAAATCTTTGCCTAACCCAAGGTCACAAAGATATTCTATGTTTTCTTTTTTTTTAAATAAATAAATTTATTTATTTATTTTTGGCTGCATCGGGTCTTCATTGCTACATGCAGGCTTTCTCTAGTTGTGGCGAGTGGGGGCTACTCTTCGTTGCAGTGCACAGGCTTCTCACTGTGGTGGCTTCTCTTGTTGTGGAGTATGGGCTCTAGGCACGTGGGCTTCAGTAGTTGTGGCACGCATGCTCAGTAGTTGTGGCTTGTGGGCTCTAGAGCGCAGGCTCAGTAGTTGTGGCGCACAGGCCCAGTTGCTCCTCGGCATGTGGGATCTTCCCAGACCAGGGATCAAACCCGTGTCCCCTGCATTGGCAGGCAGATTCTTAACTACTGCACCACCAGGGAAGTCCGATCTTCTATGTTTTCTTCTAGAAGTTTTATAGTTTAAAGTTTTACACTTATGCCTATGAATTAATTTTTTTTAAAGGGAACGCTATTTATTTTTGGCTGTGTTGGGTCTTCGTTTCTGTGCGAGGGCTTTCTCTAGTTGCGGTGAGTGGGGGCCACTCTTCATCGCGGTGCACGGGCCTCTCACTGTCGCGGCCTCTCTTGTTGTGGAGCACAAGCTCCAGATGCGCAGGCTCAGTAGTTGTGGCTCACGGGCCTAGTTGTTCCGTGGCATGTGGGATCTTCCCAGACCAGGGCTCAAACCCGTGTCCCCTGCATTGGCAGGCAGATTCTCAACCACTGCACCACCAGGGAAGCCCTGAATTAATTTTATTATATGATGTAAGGTATGGATTCAAGTTCATTTTTTTGCATATTGACATTCAGTTATTCTAGCACCATTTGTGGAAATGCTATCCTTTCTTCACTGTATTGCCTTTGCATCTTTGCTGAAAAACAGTTATCCCTATATATGTATGGGTTTGTGTCTGGATTCTCTATATTGTTCCATTCATCTACTTGTTTACCTTTATGCCAATACCATGCAGTATTGAATAATGTGGCACTATAGTAATTCTTGAAATCAGATAGTGTTACCCCTCTAACTTTGTTATTCTTTTTCAGTTGTTTTGGCTGTTCTAGGTCCTTTGCATTTCTATATGAATTTTAGGATCAGCTTGTCAATTTCTACAAAAAAAGAAAAAAACAAAACCCTGACGGGATTTTGATTAAGATTGCATTGAATCTGTAGATTAATTTGAGGGTAATTGATATCATAACAAGATTGAGTTTCCCATCTTAAGAAAAAGGTGTATCTGTCCATTTATTTAGGTGTTTTTCAATATTTCTCCAAAATATTTTGTAATTTTTACTGTACAGGTCATTATTCTCACCTAATTTCAATATTTCATATTTTTGATGCTATTAATTTCAATTTCTCACTATTCATTGCTAGCATATAGAAATACATATTTTTTTGTATTTGATTATTATATTAGTCTTCTTGGGCTGCCATAACAAAACACCATAGACTGGGGGGGATTAAACAACAGAAGTTTATTTTTTCCCAGTTCTGGAGGCCAGGAAGTCCAAGACCAAAGTGCTGGCCTATTCAGTTCCTGATAGGGCTCTTTTCCTCACTTGTAGATGGCCACCATCTTGCTATGACTTCACATGGTCTTTTCTCTCTTTGCACAAAGAAAGAGAGGGCTCTGGTGTTTCTTCCTTTTCTTATGAGGGCACCAGACCTCTCAGATTTGGGCCTCACTCTTATAAACTCATATCACCCTCTCATAGACCCTATCTCCAAATACAGTCTCATTGAGGATTATGACTTCAACATATGAATTTTGTAGGGACACAAACCCTCAGTTCATAACAAAGGTACTGTAAACTTGCTAGTCTTAATTATTAGTAGTTTCTTCCCCTAAAGGTTCCATTAGACCATAGGCGATTATGTCATCTGTGAATAGAAACAGTTTTACTTCTTCCTTTCCAATATGGATGCCTTTTTTTTCTTGCATAATTGCATTGGTCCATCCTCCTGTACAATGTTGAGAGAGAGCAGTAGGGAGAGCAGACATCCTTGCAGTAGTTCACTATTAAGTATGATATTATCTGTAGGTTTTTCTTAGGTTGAGGAAGTTTTCCTTCTATTCCTAATATGCTTGAGAGAGTTTATCAGGAATGGATGTTGGATTTTTGCCAAAGGTACTTCTTTTATTTTTAAAAAAAATTTTTTTTTATTCCAAAGGTACTTCTTGTGTCTTCTAAGGTGATCATAGGGTTTTTCTTTTTCAGTTTGTTAATATGGTGAATTGATGATGATTGTGAATTGAATATGATATATTGATTGACATTATGTTAAATCAACTCTGCATCCTAGGATAAACCCTACTTGGTTGTGGTGTATTTTTCTTTTTATATATTTTTGGATTTGATTTGCTTAAATTTTTGCATCATTGTTCATGAGGGTCTGTACTTTTATTTTCTTTTGATGTGTATGTCTGGTTTTGGTATCAGAGTAATGATAACCTCATAGAACAAGTCAGGAAGTATTCCTCTTCGATTTTTTGGAAAAGAGATAGTATTATTTTTGCCTTAAATGTTGGGTGGAATTCACTATTGAAGCCATCTAGGCCTGGAATTTTCTGTGTTGGAAGGAAATAAACTATAGTTACAACCTCTTTAGGGCTATTCAACTTATCTCTTTCTTCTTGAGTGAACTTTGGTAGTTTGTGTATTTCAAGGAATTTGTCCATTTTCTATAAACTTATTCATTTATTGTCAAATATTTATAATCTCTTATTATTCTTTAATATATTGGCATCTGTAGTAATGTAATCTTTCTCATTCCTGATATTGATAATTTGTGTTTTCTCTCTTTTTTTTTTTCCCTGAACAATCTGGTTTCTGCTCTGATATTTTCTTAAGCCTGCTTACTTTGGGTTTAATTAGCTCTTCTTTTTTCACTTTCTTAAGGTGGAAGCTGAGGTCATTGATATGAGACCTTTCTTCTTTTCTAATATAGATTTTAATGCTACACAATTCCTTCAACTACTGCTTTAGCAGCAACCCACAAGTTTTGACATGCTGTGTTTTCATTTTCATGTACTTCAAATACTTTCCACTTTCCCTATTTATTTATTCTTTGATCCATGGGCTTTTAGAAGTGTTCTATTACCCAAATATCTGAAAAATTTCCAGAGATATTTCTGTTACAGGTTTCTGATTTCATTCCATTGTGGTCTGAGACCATACTTTATATGCCTAGAATCCTTTTAAATTTGTTGAGACATGTTTTATAACCAATATGGTTTATTTCGGTGAATGTTCTGTGTGTACTTGAGCATAATGTGTATTCTGCTTTTGTTGGGTAAAGTGGTCTATAAATGTCAATCAGGTCAGATTGATTGGTAATGATGTTCAAGTTGACTATATCCTTGCTAATTTTTTGCCTACTTGGTCTGTTGATTATTAAGAGGTATTGAAATCTCGTACTATAATGGTAGATTTCTCTATTTCTCCTTTTAGTCCTATTCTTTTTTGTTTCACATATTTTGAAGCTCTGTTACTAGGTGTATAAACATTTACAGTGTTTAGGATTGTTATGTCTTCTTGATTAATTCACCCCTTTATCATGAAAGACCTTATTTATCCCTGGTAATATTCTTTGCATAGAAATCTCCTTTGTCTGATACTAATATAGCTACTCCAGCTTTGTTTTGACTGTTGTTAGCATGGTGTATATTTTTACATCTTTTTACTTAAAAAATTTTTTAGAGAAGTCTTAGTTTTATAGCAAAATTGAGAGGGAGGTTCAGTGATCTCTCATATACTCACTACTTCCACACATGCAGAGCCATAACCATTATCAACATCATTCACCAGAATGGTACATTTTTTTTTACCAAGAATAAGCCTACATTGACATATCATAATCACCCAAATCCATAGTTTAAATTGGACTTCAATCTTGGTGTTGTACATTCTGTGGGTTTGGACAAAAGTATAATGATATTACAGGCATACCTCAGAGTTATTGCAGGTTCAGTTCCAGACCACAGCAATAAAGTGAATATCACAATAAAGTGAGTTACACAAGTATTTTCATTTCAGAAAACTTGCATATAAAATTATATGCGTATACAATTATATTTATACTATAGTGTAGTTGTTTAAGTGTGTAGTAGCATTAAATCAAAAAAAATCTTAATTAAAAAATACTTTATTGCTAAAAAATGCCAAAACAATTATAATAATCAAAGTTCACTGGTCACTAATGACCATAACAAATATAATAATGAAAATATTTGAAATATGTATGAATTACCGAAATGTGACACAGAAACATGAAGTGAGCAAATGCTATTGGAAAAATGGCACCAGTAGACTTGCTGAACACAAGGTTGCCACAAAACATCAATTTGTAAAAAAATACAGTATGTGCAAAGTGCAATAAAGCAGAGAGCAATAAAACAAGGTATGCCTATAATTATAGTATTGTATAGTGTATTTTCACTGCCCTAAATATCCTCTGTGCTCTACCTATTCATCTCCCCTCACCTACCCCTGACAATCATTGATCTTTTAATTTAATTATCTCCATAGTTTTACCTTTTCCAAAATGTCATATAGTTGGAAACATACAGTATGTAGCTTTTTCAGTTTGTCTCCTTTCACTTAGTAATGTGCATTTTAGGTTCCTCCATGTCTTTTCAAAACTTAATAGCTCATTTCTTTTTAGTGATATTTGAGTGATATTCCATTGTCTGGATGTTTATTTATCCACTCACCTATAGAAAGACATCTTGGTTGCTTCCAGGTTTTAGCAATTATGAATAAAAGCTGCTGTAAATATCCATGTACAGATTTTTGTGTAGACATAAGTTTTCAACTGATTTGGATAAATACCATGGAGTGAAATTGCTAGATCAAATGGTAAGAGTATGTTTAGTTTTGTAAGAAATCACCAAATTATCCTACAAAACGGCTATACCATTTTGCAGGCCCACCAGCAAGGAATGAGAGTTCGTCTTGCTCCACATCTTCACCAACATTTACTGTTTTCAGTGTTTTGGGGTTTGGCCATTCTAGTAGGTGTGTAGTGGCATCTCATTGTTGATTTAATTTGCATATCCCTGATGTGAAAATATGATATGGAGCATCCTTTCCTATGCTTACTTGCCAGCTGTATATCTTCTTTGGTGAGGTGTCTGTTAAGCTGTTTGGCCCTTTTTTTTTTGCAGTACGTGGGCCTCTCACTGTTGTGGCCTCTCCCATTGCAGAGCACAGGCTCCGGACACGCAGGCTCAGCGACCATGGCTCATGGGCCTAGCCGCTCCGCGGCATGTGGGATCTTCCCGGACCGGGGCACGAACCCGTGTCTCCTGCATAGGCAGGCAGACTCTCAACCACTGCGCCACCAGGGAAGCCCTGGCCCATTTTTTAATTGTGTTGTTTGTTTTCTTATTGCTGAGTTTAACAGCTCTTTGTATATTTGGGGGATTTTTGTTTTGTTTTGTTTTTTTATTATTTATTTATTTGGCTGTGTCTGGTCTTAGTTGAGGCATATAGGCTCTTCGTTGCGGCTTGCGGACTTCTCTCTAGTTGTGGTGCGTAGGCTGTAGAGCACACAGGCTCGGTAGTTGCAGCACACGGGCTCTCTAGTTGTGGTGCACAGGCTCCAGAGTGTGCAGGCTCAGTAGTTGCAGTGCATGGGCTCTAGAGCGTGCAGGCTTAGTTGCCCCCCGGCATGTGGGATCTTAGTTCTCCAACCAGGAATCATTAGTCCCCTGCATTGGAAGGTGGATTCTTAACCACTGGACCATCAGGGAAGTCCCTCTTTGTATATTTTGAATAACAGTCCTTTATCAGATGTACCTTTTACAAATATTTTCTCCCAATTTGTGGCTTTTCTTCTAATTCTCTTGATACTCCCTTTTGCAAAGCAGAAGTTTTAAATTTTAAGTAAATCTAGCTTATCAATTATTTCTTTCATGGATCATGTCTTTGATGTCACATCTAAAAAAAATCACCATACCCAAGTTCATCTAAGTTTTCTCCTATGTTGTCTTTTAGGAGTTTCATAATTTTGCATTTTACCTTTAGACCTGTGATCCATTTTGAGTTATTTTCGGTGAAGGTTGTACGGTCTGTGTATAAATCCATTTTTTTTTGTATATGGATGTCCATTGTTCCAGCACCATTTGTTGAATAGAGTATTTTGCTTCATTGTATTTCCTTTGCTCCTTTGTCAAAGATCAGTTGAGTATATATGAGGGTCTATTTCTGGGTTCTCTCTTCTGTTCCATTGATCTATTTGTCCACTTTTTTGGACACTCTCATGATTACTATAGCTTTATAATAAGTCTTAAAGTTGGATAGTGTCTGTCCTCTGACTTTGTTCTTCTCCTTCAATATTGTGTTCTCTAATCTGGGTCTTTTGCCTTTCCATATAAACTTTAGAATCAGTTTTTCAATATCCACAAAATAACTTGGTGAGATTTTTATTGGGATTGTGCTGAATCTATAGATTAAGTTGGGATGAACTGCCATTTTGACAATATTGAGTTGTCTTATCTATGACCATGAAATATATCTCCATTTATTTCATTCTTTTTTGATGTCTTTAATCAGAGTTTTATAGTTTTTCTCATATAGATCTTATGCATATTTTGTTAGATTTATACCTAAATAATTCATTTTGGGGGGTGCTAATATAAATGGTAATGTGTTTTTAATTTCAAATTCCAATTGTCCATTTTTGGTATATAGGAAAGCAATTGACTTTTGTATATTAACCTTGTATCCTGCAACCTTGCCATAATTGCTTACTATCTCCAGGAGTTTTGCTGTTGTTTTGTTGTTGTTGTTGACTCTTTTGGATTTTCTGCATAGACAATCATGTCATCTGCAAATAACAACAGCTTTATGCCTTCTTTACACTCTGTATATCTTTTATTTCCTTTCTTGCCTTCTTGAATTAGCAAAGACTTCCAGTACAATGTTGAAAAACAGTGGTGAGAGGGGACATCCTTGTCTTATACCTGATCTTAGTGGGAAAGTTTCAAGTTTTTCACCATTAAATATGATGTTAGCTGTAGGTATTTTTTAATAGATGTTCTTTAGCAAGTTGAAGAAGTTCCCCTCTATTCCTAGTTTACTGAGAGTTTTTAATCATAAATGAGTATTATATTTTGTCAATGCTTTTTCTGCATCTACTGATATGATTATGTGGTTTTTCTTCCTTAGCCTGTTAATGTGATAGATTGCATTAATTGATTTTTAAATGGTGAGCCAGCCTTGCATACCTGGGTTAAATCCCACTTGATCTTGGTGTATAATTCTTTTTTATACATTGTTGCATTTGATTTGTTAATATTTTGCTGAGGATTTTACATCTATGTTCATGAGAGATATTGGTCTATAGTTTTCTTACTTGTAATGTCTTTTTTCAGTGTTAGTATTAGGATTATGCTGGCCTTGGAGAATAAGTTAGGAAGTGTCCCCTCTGCTTTTGTCTTCTGATAAAGATTGTAGAGAATTGGTGTAATTCATTCCTTAAATGTTTGGTGGAATTCACCATTGAACTCATCTGGGCCTGGTGCTTTCTGTTTTGGAAGGTTATTCATTATTGATTCAATATCTTTAATAGATATAGGGCTATCCAGGTTGTCTTTTCTTTGAGTGCATTTTGGAAGATTGTGCCTTTCAAGGAACTGGTCCATTTCATGTAAGTTATCAAAGGTGTAGGCATAAAGTTGTTCATGGTATTCTTTTATCATCCTTTTAAATTTTGTGGGCTCTATTGTAGTATTGTCTTCTCTTTCATTTCTGATAGTAATAATTTGGGTCATTTCTCCTTTTTTTTCCTAGTTAGCCTGTATAGAGGCTTGTTAATTTTATTGACCTCTTCAAAGAACCAGCTTTTGTTTTTGTTCATTTTCTCTATTGGTTTTCTCTTTTCAATTTCATTGGTTTTTGCTCTAATTCTTATTATTTATTTTCTTCTGCTTACTTTGGATTTAATTTGCTCTCTTTTTTTGCTGTTTTCCTAGGTGCAAACATAGATTCTTTATTTTAGGTCTTTCGTCTTTTCTGATATGAATATTCAATGCTATCAATTTCCCTCTAAGTACTGCTTTTGCTGTACCCCACAAAGTTTCATAGGTTATGTTTTCATTTTCATTTAGTTCAAAATGGTTTAAAATATATCTTGAGATTTCTTCTTTGACCCATGTGTTATTTATCTCTAAGTATTAATCTCTAAGTATTTGGGGATTTTCCAGCTGTCTTTCTGTTACTGATTTCTAGTTTCATTCCATTGTGGCCTATTAGCACATACTGTATGACTTCTATTATTTTAAACTTGTTAAGATATGTTTTGTTGCCTAGAATGTGATATATCTTGGTGAACATTCCATGTGAGCTTGATAAAAATGTGTAATCTGCTGTTGTTGGATGAAATAGTCTGTAGATGTCCAATGTATCCAGTTGATTGATGGTGCTGTTGAGTTCGACTATGTCGCCACTTGTTTTCTTCCTGCTGGATCTATTTCAGAGAGAGAGGGTTTTAAAGTCTCCAGGTACTATAGTGAATTTATCCATTTCTCCTTTCTGTTCTATCCATTTTTGCCTCATATAGATGCTCTGTTGTTAGCTACATACACATTAAGAATTTGTATGTCTTCATGAAGAATTGACTTATTTATCATTACATAATGCCCTGCTCTACCCCTTATAACTTTCCTTACTTTGGAGTCTGCTCTATCTAATATTAATATAGCTACTACTACTTTCTTTTGATTAGTGTTAGCATGTTATATCTTTCTCCATTTACTTTTTCTTTTAAATTTTTGTTGGAGTGTAGTTTATTTACAAGTTGTTATTCAATAGTTTCAGATGTACAACAAAGTGAATCTGTTATACGTATACATATATCCACTCGTTTTTAGATTTTTTTCCTATATAGGCCATTACAGAGTACTGTAAGTACAGTAGGTCCTTAATTACTGTACTATTAAGTACAGTAGGTCCTTAATAGTTATCTATTTTATATATATTACTGTGTATATGTCAATCCCAATCTTCCAATTTATCCCTCCCCCCCATACCCTCTGGTAACCATAAGTTTTTATTTTCTACATCTGTAACTATATTTCTGTTTTGTAGATAAGTTCATTTGTACCCTTTTTTTTAAGATGCCACATATAAGTGATATCATATGATATTTATCTTTCTCTGACTTACTTCACTCAGTATGACAATCTCTAGGTTCATCTTGTTGCTGCAAATGGCATTACAGTATTTCATTCTTTTATGGCTAAGTAATATTCCATTGTATATATGTACCACAACTTCTTTATCCATTCTGCTGCTGATGGACATTTAGGTTGCTCCCATGTCCTGGCTATTGTAAGTAATGCTGCAATGAATATTGTGGCACATGTATCTTTTCAAATGATGGTTTTCTCTGGATATATGTCCAGGAGTGGGATTGCTGGATCATATGTTAGCACTATTTTCAGTTTTTTAAGGAACCTCCATACTGTTCTCCATAGTGGCTGTACCAGTTTACATTCCCACCAACAGTGTAGGAGGATTCCCTTTTCTCCACAGCCTCTCCAGCATTTATTGTTTGTAGATTTTTTGATGAGGGCCATTTTGACTGGTGTGAGGTGATACTTCATTGCAGTTTTGATTTGCATTTCTCTAATAATTAGTGACAAGCATCTTTTCATGTGATTTTTAACCATCTGTATGTCTTTTTCGGAGAAATGTCTATTTAGATCTTCCACCCATTTTTTGATTGGATTGTTTGGTTTTTTTGATACTGAGCTGCATGAGCTGTTTATATATTTTGGAGATTAATCCCTTGTCGGTCGCTTCGTTGGCAAATATTTTCTTCCATTCTCAGGGTTGTCTCATAGGTTGTCTCTTTTCATTTTGTTGATGGTTTGTTTTTTGCTGTGCAAAAGCTTTTAAGTTTAATAAGATCCCGTTTGTTTATTTTTGTTTTTATTTTCATTACTCTAGGAGGTGGATTGAAAAAGATTTTGCTGCAATTTATGTCAGAGAGTGTTCTAAGTTTTCCTCTAAGAGTTTTATAGTATTCAGTCTTAACATTTAGGTCTTTAATCCATTTTGAGTTTATTTTTGTGTATGGTGTTAGGGAGTGTTCAAATTTCATTCTTTTACATGTAGCTGTCCAGTTTTCCTAGCACCACTTATTGAAGAGACTGTCTCTTCTCCACTGTATATTCTTGCCTCCTTTGTCATAGATTAGGTAGCCACAGGTGCATGGGTTTATCTCTGGACTTTCTATCCTATTCTGTTGATCTATGTTTCTGTTTTTGTGCCAGTTCCATACTGTTTTGGTTACTGTAACTTTGTATTATAGTATAGTCTTAAGTCAGGGACTTCCTCCAGCTCTGTTTTTCTTTCTCAGGATTGCTTTGGCTATTCGTGCCCTTCTGTGTTTCCATACAGATCATAACATTTTTTTTCTAATTCTGTGAAAAATGCCATTGGTAATTTCATAGGGATTGCACTGAAACTGTAGATTGCTTTGGGTAGTATAGTCATTTTCACAATATTGATTCTTCCAATCCAAGAACATGGTACATCTCTTCATCTGTTTGTGTCATCTTTGATTTCTTTCATCAGTGTTGTATAGTTTTTTGAGTACAGGTCTTTTGCCTCCTTAGGTAGGTTTATTTCTAGGTATTTTATTCTTTTTGATGCAATGGGATTGTTTCCTTGATTTCTCTTTCTGATCTTTCATTGTTAGTGTATAAGAATGCAAGAGATTTTTGTGTATTAATTTTGTATCCTGCAACTTTACCAAATGCATTGATGAGCTCTAGTAGTTTTACGGTAGCATCTTTAAGGTTTTCTATGTATAGAATCATGTTATCTGCAAACAGTGACAGTTTTACTTCTTTTCTGATTTGGATTCCTTTTATTTCTTTTTCTTCTCTGATTGCCATGGCTAAAACTTCCAAAACTATGTTGAATAATAGTGGTGAGAGTGGACATCCTTGTCTTGTTCCTGATCTTAGAGGAAATTCTTTCAGATTTTCACCACTGAGAATGATGTTTGCTGTGGGTTTGTCGTATATGGCCTTTATTATGTTGAAGTATCTATGCCCACTTTCTGGAGAATTTTTATCATAAATGGGTGTTGAATTTCGTCAAAAGCTTTTTCCACATCTATTGAGATGATCATATCATTTTTATTCTTCAGATTGTTGATATGGTGCATCACACTGATTGATTTGCAGATATTGAAAAATCCTTGCATCCCTGGGGTAAATTCCACTTGATCGTGGTGTATGATCCTTTTAATGTGTTGTTGGATTCTGTTTGCTAGTATTTTGTTGAGGATTTTTGCATCTATGTTCATCAGTGATACTGGCCTGTAATTTTTTTTGTGATACCTTTGTCTGGTTTTGGTACCAGGGTGGTGGTGACCTCGTAGAATGAGCTTGGGAGGGTTCCTTCCTCTGCAACTTTTTGGAAGAGTTTCAGAAGGGTAGGTGTTAACTTGTCTCTAAATGTTTGATAGAATTCGCCTCTGAAGCCATCTGGTCCTGGACTTTTGTTTGTTGCAAGTTTTTTAGTCACAGTTTCAAATTCAGTACTTGTGATTGGTCTGTTCATATTTTCTATTTCTTCCTGGTTTAGTCTTGGAAGGTTGTATCTTTCTAAGAATTTGTCCATTTCTTCAAGGTTGTCGGTTTTATTGGTGTATAGTTGCTTGTAGTAGTCTTTTATGATCCTTTGTATTTCTGCGGTGTCTGTTGTAACTTCTTTTTCATTTCTAATTTTATTGATTTGCGTCCTCTCCCTTTTTTTCTTGATGAGTCTGGCTAAAGGTTTATCAATTTTGTATACCTTCTCAAAGAAGCAGCTTTTAGTTTCAGTGATCTTTGTTATCATTTTCTTTGCCTGTATTTTATTTATTTCTGCTCTGATCTTTATGATTTCTTTCCTTCTGCTAATCTGGGTTTTGTTTGTTCTTGTTTGTTTAGTTACTTTAGATGTAAGGATAGGTTGCTTATTTGAGATTTTTCTTGTTTTTTGAGGTAAGATGTATTACTATAAAGTTCCCTCTTAGAACTGCTTTTGCTGCATCCCATAGGTTTTGGATTGTCATGTGCTCATTGTCATTTGTCTCTAGGTACTTTTTGATTTCCTCTTTGATTTCTTCAGTGATCCATTGATTATTTAGTAACACACTTTTTAGCCTCCACATGTTTGTGTTTTTTACAGATTTTTTCTTGTAATTGATTTCTAATCTCACAGCGTTGTGAGATGTGTTGATATGACTTCAGTTTTCTTAAATTTACCGAGGCTTGATTTGTGGCCCAAGGTTAGATCTATCCTGGAGAATGTTCTGTGTGCAATTGAGAAGAATGTATATTCTGCTGCTTTCGGATGGAATGTCCTATAAATATCAATTAAGTCTGTCTGGTCTAATCTGTCATTTAAGGCTTGTGTTTCCTTACTAATTTTCTGTCTGAATGATCTGTCCATTGGTGTGAGTGGGGTGTTAAAGTCCCCCACTATTATTGTGTTACTATCGATTTCTCCTTTTATGGCTGTTAGCATGTCCCTTATATATTGAGGTGCTCCTATGTTGGGTGCATATATATTTACAATTATCATATCTTCTTCTCGGATTGGTCCCTTGATCATTGTGTAGTGTCCTTCCTTGTCTCTTGTAATAGTCTTTTAAAGTGTATTTTGTCTGATATGAGTATTGCTACTCCAGTTTTCTTTTGATTTCCATTCATATAGAATATCTTTTTCCATCCCCTCACTTTCAGTCTGTATGTGGGTCTCTTGTAAACAGTGGGTCTTATTTTTGTATCCATTTAGCCAGTTGCATCTTTTGGTCAGAACATTTAATCCATTTACATTTAAGGTAACTATCCATATGTATGTTCCGATTGCCATTTTCTTAATTGTTTTGGGTTTGTTTCTGTAGGTCTTTTTTCTTCCTTTCCTCTTTTGTTGTCTTCTCTTGTGTTTCCTGCCTAGAGAAGTTCCTTTAGCATTTGTTGTACTGCTGGTTTGGTGATGCTGAATTCTCTTAACTTTTGCTTGTTTGTAAAGCTTTTAATATCTCTGTTGAATCTGAATGAGAGTCTCCTGGGTAGAGTATTCTTGGTTGTAGGTTTATCCCTTTTATCACTTTAAATATATCATGCCACTCCCTTTTGGCCTGCTGAGTTTCTGCTGGAAAATCAGCTGATAACCTTATGTGGATTCCCTTGTATGTTATTTGTTGCTTTTTTCTTGCTGCTTTTAATATTTTTTCCTTGTATGTAATTTTTGTTTAAGTTAGATTAATTAATAAGTGTCTCTGTGTGTTTCTCCTTGGGTTTATCCTGTATGGGACTCTCTGTGCTTCCTGGCCTTGGGTTACTATTTCCTTTCCCATGTTAGGGAAGTTTTCAATTATAATCTCTTCAAATATTTCCTCAGTCCCTTCTCTTTCTCTTCTTCTTCTGGGACCCCTATCATTTGATGCATTTAATGTTGTCCCAGAAGTCTGAGACTGTCCTCATTTCTTTTCATTCTTTTTTTCTTTATTCTGTTCTGCAACAGTGATTTCACCATTCTATCTTCCAGCTCACTTATCTGTTTTTCTGCCTCAGTTATTCTGCTATTGATTCCTTCTAGTGTATTTTTCATTTCAGTTATGATATTGTTCATCACTATTTCTTTGTTCTTTAGTTCTTCTAGGTCCTTGTTAAACATTTCTTGTATCTTCTTGATCTGTGCCTCCTTTCCTTTTCTAAGATCTTGGATTATCTTTACTATTGTTACTGTGAATTCTTCTTGAGGTAGATTGCCTATCTCCTCTTCATTTAGTTCTCTTATAGGTTTTTACCTTGTTCCTTCATCTGCAGCATATTTCTTTGTCTCATTTTGTTTGACTTTCTGTGTTTGTGGTCTGCTTTCTGCAGGCTGCAGGGTAATAGTTCCTCTTGCTTCTGTTGCCTGCCCCCTGCTGGGTGAGGTTGGTCCAGGGGCTTTTGTAGGCTTCCTGTTGGGAGGGACTGGTGCCTGCCTTCTGGTGGGTGGAGCTGGGTCTTGTCCCTCTGGTGGGCAGGGCCATGTCAAAGGGTGTGTTTTGGGGTGTCTGTGAGCTTAGTATGACTTTAGGCAGCCTGTCTGCTGATGGGATGGGTGGGGCTGTATTCCTCTCTTGCTGGTTGTTTGCCTGAGGCGTTCCAGCATTGGAGCTTACAGGCTATTAGGCGGTACTGGGTCTTGGTACCGAGATGGGGACCTTCAGGAGAGCTCACACCAATTAATATTCCCTGGGGCTGGGAATTCCCTGGCAGTCCATGGCCAGGACTCGGTGCTCCCATCGCAGGGGCTTGGGTTCGACCCCCAGCCGGGGAACCAAGATCCCAAGCTGTGCAGTGTGGCCAAAAAAAAAAAGAGAGAGACCACAAAACAAGACAGACAAACAAAAACCAAAACAAACCATAAAAACAAAACAAACAAAAAATCCCAAAGAAAACAGAAAGCAAGAAAACAACCAACCAAAGAAAAACACAACTAAAAAAACCCAAAAAAGAAAGAAAACAACCAAAAAAAAGAACCCCTCCCAAAATCCAAACAAAAACATACAATAAATAAATATAATAAAATAATAGAAAAATAAAAAATGCTTTAAAAAAATTTAATAACAATAAAAATAAAAAGTAGAACAACAACAACAAAATTTCCCTGGGGTCTCTGCTACCAGTGTTCTTGCCCCCATGGTGAGCTACAGCTAACTCCCGCCTCCCCAGGAGACCCTCCAAGACCTTGAGGAAGGTCTATGGACCTGCTGTGGGCACTGTGGGGGCAGCTCAGACTCTGACCTGCCCCAACTCTCATGTGTACTTGCCCTCAAAGTCCACAGCTGCTGAAGCTAGACCCATCTCAGTTGTGGGAGCACTCATTGTTCATTCAGATGTTCTGCAGGTACTGGGTTTACCAACTGATTGCAGGGGTTTAATCTACAGCTTGCGCAGCTGTAAGGAGAGATTTCAGTTCTTCGTTAGTCACACAGCCCCTGGGACTCAGCTTTGGTTTTGGCCCCCCCTCTGCTTATGGGCCACCCTCAGGCATCTGCTCCCTGCCCAGGCAAGAGGGGGCGAAGGCAGCAACTGGGGGCACTCTGGCCTGTTTCAGTGGGAGGGGGTGGGGCAGTAACTGACTGGGGCATGCTCGCTCACTTAGGTGGGAGGGGCAGGAGGCGGTGACCAACTGGGTCACCAGCAAGTGCGCTTGCTCGAGCGGGAGGCGCTCCTAGTGCCTGTGGAGGCAGGGGCTGGTGTGTGAGGAGAGGCTGTGATGGCGGCTCCGCCCTTCACGCATCACTCAAAATGCACCTCGTTTCTATGGCAGTCCAAGCTTCTTTCAGGAGCATTCTTGGTTGCATAACTCCTCACTGCCGTCCCCTCAGGCTGTCTCCATGCAACCAACAGCAGTCCTCTCCCTGGGTCCACTCTCCAAACCCCACATTCCGGCACCCAACCCCTGTCAGCACTGGTAGACACCCATCTTAGGCTGGGGCATGCAGAGCTGTGGCACAGACCATTTGTGTAAGTCTTGCTCTGTTCTGCCTGCCACAGACCAGTTGCTGCACTTTCCTCCAGTAGCCCCTGAAGCTCCCCTTCTATCTCAGCTGATCTCCCTGTGGTGAGGGGGCTTCTCCTCTCCTTCAGCTCCCCCGCAGTGGTGTGGGTTCCATCCTGTTTCCTCTTTTCTTTTTCTTCCTTTACTCTCTTTTGTCCTACCTGGTTATTTGGGGATCTTTTCTTGTCCTTTTAGGCGTCCGAGGTCCTTTGCTAGTGTTCAGCAGGTTCTCTATGCTAATTGTTCAATTTGTAGATGTATTCTTGATGTATTTGTGGGGAGAGGTGAACTCCAGGTCCTCCTATTCTGCCATATTTACCCATCACATCTCTCTATTTACTTTTAATCTATGTGTGTCTTTATATTTAAAGTGTTTTTCTTGTAGCCAACATATAGTTGTGTTGTGGTTTTTGATGCACTCTGACCATCTCTGTCTTTAAATTGGTGCATTTAGGCCATTGACATTCAAAGTGATTAGTGATATAATTGGATAAATATCTAGCATATTTGCTACTGTTTTTCTATTTGTTGCCGCATTCTTTGTTTCTATTTTTGTCTTCCTCATTTTTTCTGCCTTTTGCAGTTTTAATTGAGCATATTGCATGATTATGTTTTCTCTTCTTTCTTAGCACATTAGTTATACTTCTTTTTTACTTTTTTTAGTGGTTACCCTAGTGTTTTCAGTATACATTTACAGCTGATCCAAGTTCACTTTTAAATAACACTATCCACTTCACAGGTAGTGCAAGTACCTTATAATAACAAAATAATCCTAATTCATTTTCCCCATCCCTTATATCGTTGTTGTCATTCATTTCATTATACATAAGCATATGTACATTTACACCTAAGATATTTACATAAGTGTTCATAATTGAATATATTACTGCTATTATTATTTTGAACAAACTGTTATCTGTTAAAACAATTAATAATTGGTTTTTAATTGATTGTTTATTTTAATTGACAATTGATTTTTCAATTAAAAAGATAAAAGTTTTAATTTACCTTCACTTATTTATTCTCCATTGCTCTTTCTTTCTTTATGTAGATCCAAATGATCTATATCATTTTCCTTCTTCCTGAGGAAATTGTATTAATATTTCTTTCAAAGCAGGCCTACTGGCAACAAATTCCCTCAATTTTTGTTTGTCTGAGAAAGTCTGTATTTCTCCTTCACTTTTGAAGGATAATTTCACAGAGTACTGAATTCTAGTTTTGTTTGTTTTTCTGTCAACACTTTAAATATTTCACTTCATTCTTCTCTTTCCTGAATGATTTCTGAGGAGAGGTCTGTAAATCTTATCTTAGCTCTTCTATAAGTAAGGTGTTTTCCCCTCTGGTTTCCTTCAAGATATTTTCTTTCTGTTTGATTTTCTCATGTTCACATCTGATATGCTTATATGTAGTTTTTTGAGCATTTATCCTGCTTTGTATTCTCTTAGATTCCTGGATCTGTGATTTGATGTCTGACATTAATTTAGGACAATTCTTAGTCATCATTGCTTCAAATGTTGTTTCTGTTCCTTCTCCTTCTGGAATTCCAATTATGTATATGTCACTCCTTTTGTAGTTGTCCCACAATTCTTAGCATTCTATTATGGTTTTTTCAGTCTTTTTTCTCTTAGCTTTTCAGTTTGGGAAGTTTCTATTGTACTATCTTCAGACTCAAATATTCTTTCCTCAGCTGTGTCTGGTCTAATAATGAGTCCATCAAAGGCATTCTTCATTAGAAAATGCAGGGACTTCCCTGGCAGTCCAGTGGTTAAGACTTTGCCTTCCAATGCAGGGATTGCAGGTTCAATCCCTGGTCAGGGAGCTAAGATCCCACATGCCTTGGAACCAAAAAAACAAAACATAAAAAAAAAACCAAAAACAGAAACAGTATTGTAACAAATTCAATAAAGACTTTGAAAATATCCACATCAAAAAAATCTTAAAAAAAAAAAAGAAAATGCAGACAATGTATCTTCCTTTCTGTCTGGTGGGGAAGAGAGACACAAGAGGAAAATTACAACTCTGACAAGTACTACAAAGAGAGTGGTACACGGTACTATGAGAACCTATGAAAGGGGCACTTGGCCTGGTTGAGACAGTAATGGAAAGATTTTCTAAGGAACTAAAAGTTGATGTTAGGTCTTAATGATAAGTAAGAGTAATCTAGGCAAGGAAGCTTAGGAAGGGTGTTTCAAGACTACTTGGTGTAAAGCCCTTAATCCTTATATCAAGACTATAAGGGCCTGAGGGAATGCTATCATGACTGGAGTGGTGAAAACAAGTGGGAGGATGATACAAGATAAGGCTGAATGGTGAGAAGAAACTGGTCAATTTAGAGTTTTGAATACCATTTTATAGATTTTGACCTTTATGATTTTGTTAGAATTAAGTAACTCAAACTTTCTTTTAAATTTGTCATTTAGAGTCAAATTTGATCTACTAATAAATTGTCAGTATAGTTCAATAAAAATGTATATCTCAAAATTCAGTAATTTTGCTGTGTTTTTATTGTATTTGTGTTTTTTATAAATTTATTTATTTATTATTTTTGGCCACATTGGGTCTTCTCACAGTGCTGCACGTGGCTTTCTCTAGTTGTGGCGAGCGGGGGCTACTCTTTGTTGCAGTGCACAGGCTTCTCACTGCGGTGGCTTCTCTTGTTGCGGAGCTCAGGCTCTAGGCACGCAGGCTTCAGTAGTTGTGGCATGTGGGTTCAGTAGTGGTGGCGCATGAGCTTAGCTGCTCTGCAGCATGTGGGATCTTCCTGGACCAGGGCTCGAACCCATGTCCCTTGCATCGTCAAGCAGATTCTTAACCACTGAGCCACCAGGGAAGCCCTTTATTGTATTTGTTTTTAGGATTACCTTTTATTTATGACAAGTATTAATAATTATCCATTCATGAAAATAATGCACATTTTCCTCTTGTTTGTTTATATTTATTTTAGTTTTATTTTGATAAGAATACTTACATGAGATCTACCCTTTTAACAGATTTTTAAAGATTATTGTCTATAGGCACAATATTATACAGCAGGTCTCTAGAGCTTATTCATTTTGCATCACTGAAATCTTATATCCATTGATTAGCAACTCCTCCCCCCCCACCCCGCCCCAGTTTCTGGCAAGCACAATTCTGTTCTTCGCTATTTTTTAAAAAAGGGCAACAAATGTTAGCGAAGTTGTGGGGATATTGGAACCCTTGTACACTGTTGGTGGAAATGCAGAAATGGTGCAGTTGCTATGGAAAGCAGTGTGGAGGTTTCTTTAAAAATTAAAAATAGAACTGCTGTATGATCCAGCAATCCCACTTATGGGTATTTATCCAAAGAATTGAAATCAGTATCTCAAAGAACTATTAGCACTCCAGGTTCATTGCAGCACTATTCACAATAGCCAAAATGTGCAAACAGCCTAAATCTCCCATTGACAGATGGATAGATTTTGTTTTTTAAATGTGTACAGTGGAACATTATTCAGCATTTTAAAAAGAAGGAAATCCTGAGATACAGGATAACATGAAGAAACCTAGAGAACATTATGCTAAGTGAAATAAGGCATTCACAGAAGGACAAATACTTCTTATTTTTTTAAATTTATTATTATTTATTTTCTTTAATTGTTTTTTTGGGCTGTGTCGGGTCTTAGTTGTGGCATGCAGGATCTTTCGTTGTGGGGCTCAGTCTCTTCATTGTGGTGCGCGGGCTTCTCTCTGGTTGTGGCATGCAGGTTTTCTCTCTCTAGTTGTGGTGCATGGGCTCCAGGGCACGTGAGCTCTGTAGTCGCGGTGCACGGGCTCCAGAGTGTGTGGGCTCTGTAGTTTGTGGCACGTGGGCTCTCTCGTTGAGGTGTGCGAGCTCAGTAGCTGTGGTGCATGGGCTTAGTTGCCCCGCAGCATGTGGGATCTTAGTTCCCTGACCAGGGATCGAACCTGCCTTCCCCTGCATTGGAGGGCAGATTCTTTAACACTGGACCACCAGGGAAGTCACAAGGACAAATACTTCTTGATTCCACTTATATGAGGTATATAAAATAGTTTCCTTTTAAAATTAAATAAAAAGTTAGTTAATTTAAAGAAAATATTAATAGTAAATTTGCTGTGTAGATATGACAAAACAAATAAGATCGTATGGAATAAACTTTGAGATTAGTGCTTTAGAGAGTAATTTGGAGGAAGGGGGAGCTAGAGGACAAAACCTGCAGAAGTGCTGTTCATGATGAAATTCAACTGGTCTAGATGTTTTCATATAAATTTTTAAATTATCTTCGTGTGTGCCCCATAGCCTACTGCTGCTCAATTTGTTCATGCCATTAATCCTAGGTTTAGAGTTTTCCTGATGTGCTTTTGGGAAGAACAACACAAACTTACCTCTGATTTTTCTTTTTTGGTCTTGTTGAGATGTAATTGACATAAAATATTGTATAATTTAAGGTTACAATGTGATAATTTCATACATGTATATATTGCTATTATGTGTGTGTATACATACCCCACAATAAGGTTAATTAACATATCCTTCCCCTCACACAGTTACCATTTAGTTTTTTGTTGTTATGGTGGGAACATTAAAACTATGTTCTCATGCCAACATTCAAGTATACTATAGTTATCATGCTGTACCTTACTTAGATCCCTGGGATTTATTCATTTTATAACTAAAAGTTTGGATCCCTTGACCATCATCTCCCCATTTCCTCCACCCCTCAGCTCCCGGCAACCATCATTCTACTCTGTTTCTGAGTTTGATGTTTTTAGATTCCACATATAGATGAGTTCATACAGTTTTTGTCTTTCGCTGTCTTACTTCACTTAGCATTATGCTCTTGAGGCTTATGTATATTGTTACAAATGGCAGAATTTCTTTCTTTTTATGGCTGAATAGTATTCCATTGTGTGTATGTGTGTGTGTGTATATATATATATATACACATATATATATGTAGTTTCATTCTTTTTTATATATAATCAATAAACTATCTTGATCCAGAAGCTTCACCTTTAAACTTTTCAGAAGTCTACTTTAACATGTTATTCGTTCTCAGAGAAAAACATTATCATTTGAGTCCCTGCATTTAAAATGATGATTTTAGTATACCTTTCCTTCCTAACTAAAATATTTGCATTCAGTTTTGTAGCTAAATTTACAATTATTAACATGTATCATGTTTCAGTATTTGGCACCCCTTGTCTTATATCAGGAGCCTCCCTTTTTTGAGTTCTTAAGTTTCATTTATTTCTTAGGTAAGGTGTGTCTAAAGACAAGATTTTCGTGAAGAATACAGTGACACATTTTTAGAGCTTTTATTATTTGAAAATCTCTTTATCCATATGAAGGAAGGATGAGTTAGGTATAAAAATCCTTTGCTATGCAAAAGCTTTTAAGTTTAATTAGGTCCTGTTTGTTTATTTTTGCTTCTATTTCCTTTACTTTAGGAGACAGAGTCAAAAAAAAATTTCTAAGATCTATGTCACAGAGTGTTCCACCTATGTTTTCTTCTAGGATTTTTATGGTTTCCAGTCTTACGTTTAGGTCTTTAATACATTTTGAGTTTATTTTGTATATGGTGTTAAAGAATGTTCTAACCTCATTCTTTTACATGTAGCTGTCCAGTTTTCCCAGTTTCCTCTTTTTTGTTGAAGAGACTTTTTTCTTCATTGTATATTCTTGTGTCCTTTGTTGTAGATTAATTGACCATAAGAGAGCCATTTCTGGGCTCTCTATTCAGTTCCATTGATCTGTGTGTCTGTTTTTGTGCCAGTACTATGCTGTTTTGATTACTGTAGCTTTGTAGTACAGTCTGAAGTCGCAGGGGTGGCTTCTCCAGCGCTGTTCTTTCTCAAGATTATTTTGACAGTTTGGGGTCTTTTATGTTTACATACAAATTTTAAAATTATTTCTTCTAGTTCTGTGAAAAATGCCGTTGGTACTTTGATAGGGATTGCATTGAATCTGTAGATTGCCCTGGGCAGCGTGGTCATTTTAACAACTAATTCTTCTAATTCACGAACATGGTATCTCTCTCCATCTGTTTCTGTTGTCTTCAGTTTCTTTCATCATATCTTATAGTTTTTTGGGTATAGGTTTTTTACCTCCTTAGGTAGGTTTATTCCTAGGTATTTTATTCTTTTTGATGCAATGGTAAATGTCCTCTTTCTGATTGTTTGTTGTTAGTATGTAGAAATGCAACAGATTTCTGTATTTTAATATTGTATTCTGCACCTTTACCAAATTCATTGTTGAGCTCTAGTAGTTTTTTGGTGGCATCTTTAGGATTTTCTATGTATAGTATCATGTCATTTGCAACCAGTGGCAGTTTTATTTCTTCCTTTCCAATTTGGATTCCTTCTATTTCTTCTTCTTGTCTGAGTGCTATGGCTAGGACTTCCAATACTATGTTAAATAAAATTGGTGAGAGTGGGCATCTTTGTCTTGTTCCTGATCTTAGAGGAAATGCTTTCAGGTTTTCACTGTTGAGTATGATGTTAGCTATGTTTTTGTCATATATCTTAAGTTGAGGTGTGTTCTGTCTATGCTTACTTTCTGGAGAGTTTTTATCATAAATTGACATTGAATTTTTGTCAAAATCTTTTTCTGTATCAATTGAGATGGTCGTATGTTTTTTATTCTTTAGGTTGTTAATGTGGTGTATCACATTGATTGATTTGTGGATATTGAAAAATTCTTGCATTCCCTGGGATAAATTCTGCTTGATCATGGTGTATGTTCCTTTTATTGTATTGTTGGTATTCAATTTGCTAATATTTTGTTGAAGATATTTGTATCTATGCTCATCAGTGATATTGGCTTGTAATTTTTTGTGTGTGTGTGTGGTATCTTTGGTTTTAGTATCAGGGTGATGCTGGCCTCGAATGAGTGTGGCAGCATTCCTTCCTCTGCAATTTTTTGTAATAGTTTATGAAGGATAGGTGTTAATTCTTCTGTACATGTTTGGTAGAACTCACATGTGAAGCCATCTGGTCTTGGACTTTTGTTTGTTGGGAGTTTTTAAATTACTGATTCAACTTCATTACTGGCAATTGGTGTGTTCATATTTTCCATTTCTTCCTGGTTCAGTCTTGGGAGATTGTACATTTCTAAGAATTTGTCCATTTCTTCTATATTGTCCATTTTATTGTCATATAATTGTACTTAGTTGTCTCTTAGGATCCTTTGTATCTCTGTGGTATCAGTTATAACTTCTCTTTCATTTCTGATTTTATTGATTTGGCCCCTCTCATTTTTTTCTTGATGAGTCTGGCTAAAGGTTTATCAATTTTGTGTATATTTTCAAAGAACTAGCCATTAGTTTCATTTATCTTTTCTATTGTTTTCTTTTTCTCTATTTCATTTATTTCTGCTCTGATCTTTATGATTTCTTTCCTTCTACTAACTTTGGGTTTTGTTTGTTCTTCTTTTTCTAGTTCCTTTAGGTTTAAGTTTAGGTTATTTATTTGAGATTTTTCTTGTTTCCTGAGATAAGCTTGTATCGCTATAAATTTCCCTCTTAGAACTGCTTTTGCTGCATCCCACAGATTTTGGATCATTGTGTTTTTTTTCATTTGTCTCCAGGTATTGTTTTAATTTACTCTTTGATTTCTTCAGTGATCCATTGGTTGTTTTATAGCATATTGTTATCCTCAACGTGTTTGTGTGTTTTGCAGTTTTCTTTTCCTGCAGTTGATTTCTAGTCTCATAGCATTGTGCTCAGAAAAGATAATTTATATTGTTTCAATTTTCTTAAATTTACAGAGGCTTGTTTTGTGGCCTAGCATGTGGTCTATCCTGAAGAATGTTGCATGTGCTCTTCAAAAGACTGTATTGTGCTGCTTTTGGATGAAATGTTCTATACACACACACACACACACACACACACACACACACACACAAGTCCCTCTGGTATAACTTGTCATTTAAGGCGGGTGTTTCTTCCTCATTGCCTGGATTGAAGAGGAGAGGTTTATTTCTCTGTGTATATGTATTTACCTCCTAGGTAAGGACTGTAGTTAGCTTTGCTTGGATCACATGCCTGCTTTGTGGACCAATTGTCATTGCCAGGGAAATGTCAAATTATAATTGGCCAACCCTAGGTCACTTGCCCACATTTTTAGTCAGAAAGCAAAGTTATAACCCCAAAGAGGATGAGAAGCATGCTGAGCAGACAAAACAATAGCTCTCAGAGCCCACTATAATTATTTTTTGTTTCTTTAGTGTTGAGGAGACCAGCCTAGTTTATTTTCCTTTTCAGACAACTTGTTCATTTTTCTACCTGGTAACTTGTTAGCAGAAAACATCTTTCTTTTCTTCTTTTTTTTCTTTTCATAGATTTATTTATTTATTTATTTATTTTTGGCTGTGTTGAGTCCTTGTTGCTGAGCATGGGCTTTCTCTAGCTGCGGTGAGCAGGGGCCACTCTGTTGTGGTGTGCAGGCTTCTCACTGCGGTGGCTTCTCTTGTTGCAGAGCATGGGCTCTAGGCGCATGGCTCAGTAGTTGTGGCACATGGGCTTAGTTTCTCCGTGGCATGTGGGATCTTCCCGGCTCCTGGCTCAAACCCATGTCCCCTGCATTGGCAGGTGGATTCTTAACCACTGTGCTACCAGGCAAGCCTAGAAAACATCTTTCTTTTGAAGATGTACTTTAATGTCATTCTTTTTGATTGGAGGAGGGAACAATTCTGTATGGTATCTTTGAGAGTTGCTAAGAGAGTAGATTGTAAAATATCTCATCCCAAGGGAAAAACAGCTTTTTTGCAAATACATGAGGTGATGGATAATAACTAAACTTACTGTGATAATCAATTCACAATATATACATATGTCAAGTCATTATGCTTACACCTTAAACTCATACAGTGTTATATGGCAACTATATCTCATTAAAAGTGGAAGGAAAAAAGGGGGAGAGGGACTTTAGGAATATGTTGAACCCTTTCATTCCTCTCGTATAATTTCTTTTTTAGCTCAGACATTTTCTAGTGTATCTCTGATTATGGCTTAATTTCATTTATTCTCTGTTCTAATACAAATAATCTTTATTTTAACTTTTTTGTTGTTTTCTGTATTGATCTATCTTTTCTCTCATTTGCCTCTTTTGGTCCTTTTTCTCTATATTTTGATAGCACTTTCCAAGTTTTTCCTTCAAAATCTGGAAATCAGGGACTTCCCTGGTGGTCCAGTGGGTAAGACTCCACGCTCCCAATGCAGGGGGCCCAGGTTTGATCCCTGGTCAGGGAACTAGATCCCACATTCATGCCACAACTAAGAGTCTGCATGCCACAACTAGTAGTCCACGTGCCGAAACTAAGAAGTCCCCATGCCACAACTAAGAAGAAGTCTGCATACTGCAACTAAAACATCCAGCATGCTGCAACAAAGATCCCACGTGACGCAACTAAGACCTGGTGTAGCCAAAATAAATAACAGATATTTTAAAAAAATACTGGAAATCAAAGCAACCTCAAATATCAGTTACATATATAGAAGATTTTCATTCTGGAAATGCACTGAGTCTTTGAGTTGGGAAAAGGTTTATCTTCAAAATACTTAATGGTTCAGGCAGGGGTACAGAGCACCAATCTATCAAAATGGTGTTGGCCCAATCAATCAACCTCAAACTATAAACAACTAATACAGATAGGAACCTCAGGTGAATGTCAGCCCTGGAGTCAGATGGTGGATGACAGAGAAAAGATTTTCCTTTTTTTCCCCCCAGGTACTCTGAAAATGGATGTTTTATGAGACTGAGACTTAATAAGTTTTTCTCCAATTCAGTTTCGTAAATCTTAAAATCAACGGAGGTCCTACCCTATTTATGGTATTTGGTAAACTATGACCACTTTTCCTTGTTTTTTCTGGAGTAAATACTTATCTTGTTTACTTGTTGTATTAGTTCCCTAGAGCTCCAGTAAAAAAGTACCATAAGCTAGGTGGCTTCTTGAAAGAACAGAAATTTATTCTTTCACAGTTCTGGAAGCTAGTAGTCTCAAATCAAGGTGTTGGCAGGGCCATATTCCCTTTGAAGCCTCTAGGGGAGGATCCTTCCTTCCCTCTTCTGGCTTCTCTTAGCCCCAGGCATTTATTGGTTTGTGGCAGCATATCTCCAATCTCTGCCTCTATCTTTGTATGACTGTCTGTGTGTTTCTTTGTCTTCTTATGGCATTCTCCATGTGTGTTTTGTGTCCAAATTTTCCTCTTCTTTGAAGGATAGCAGTCATACTGGACTAAGGCCCACTTCTAATGACCTTATCTTGATTAAATCTGCGAAGACCCTATTTTCAAATAAGGTCACCTTCACAAGTATTGAGGGTTAGGACTTCAACATATCTTTGTTTGGGAGGCCACAATTCAACCCATAACTTGTCTTCTTGTTTTTCTGTCTAATCAATCCTAAACTCTTTGCCAGTTATCCATGTGGCCCCTCAGGATTTTCAGTTTCATGAAGTTTTCTATGAATTTCAACTATGCCTGGGGCATAGTTATCTTCCTAGAATCTCCCTATACAATGATCCTAAGAATTTACTTCGCCTCTCTCCTGTTTCTTCTGTCCTGTAGCTTTCTCTTTCTGCTGTATTTTGGTGGAAGTGATCATCCATTAGCCTCCTGAGAAAGTGAACATGGTATAGAAATTGTTAGAGATTGAAAATCTTTTTATTCCATCCTCACATATGATTGGTAGTTTAAGCTGGTTGGGGAATTCTAGGTTGGAAATAATTTTCTTTGCTAGCATAATTCTATTATAGTTCTGGTTTTCAGTATTATTTTGAGAATCATTCTTGTTCCTAGTCTTTTATTAATGAACAATTTTTCCTCTGTGGAGGTCAGAAGGATCTTCTCCTTATCCTCAGTGTCTTGAAATTTCATGATCATGTTCCTTGGTATAGGTTTTTGTCCATGTATTACGCTAGAACATGGTGGATTCTTTTAACCTGGAAGCATAAACACTTTGGTTTGGGGATTTTTTTTTCATATTATCTCATTGATAATCTCCTTCTCTCTGTTCTTTCTCTTTTTTCTGGAACATCTATTATTTGTATAGTGGACTTCCTGTACCAGCCCTTTCAAATTCTTATCTTTAAAATAATCTCTTTATCCTTTTGTTCTACTTTCTGGGAGATTCCCTCAGTTTTATCTTCCACATCTTATATTGAAGATTTTGCATTAATGCTATAATATTTGTAATGTACAAGAGCTCCTTTTTGTTCTCTGGATGTCGCTTTATAATATACTTGTTTCATGGTTGCCATACCTTGTAATGTTAATTAGCTAATGTTGATGTTTTCTTTTACTACTGTAGTCTCTGTTTCCTCCAAGATGTATCCTTCCTTCTTTTCTTTAATTTTCTTCTTTTTCCCTCTTCTCCTCTCTTCTTTCCTCCCATTCCCTCTGTTCTTCTCTTCTCCCTCCCTCCCTCTTTCTCTCCCTCCTTTCCTCCCTCCCTCCCCTTCTTCCTTCCATCCTTCTTTCTTTCTTTCTTTCTTTCTTTCTTTTCCTTCCTTCCTTCCTTCCTTCCTTTCTTTCTTTCTTTCTTTTTCTCTCTTTCTCTCTTTCTTTCTCTCTCTACTCATATTTAAGATTGTGGATCTAAAAAGCTGATTGGACACCCTAGTTCCTGCGTAGAGCTTGTCAACTGTGAAATTCATTGTAGGGTGATTTTGCTGAAACTTTTACTTGTATCAGCAACATTAGCTCTTTCCTTTTGGACTGCAGAGAGCAAAATCTTTCAATCTCTTGTCTGGAGGATAAAAGCCTCTTAGGGTTGGGAGTCTCAGCACCACTTTTGTGATGAATTGGGAGATTGGGATTGACATATATACACTAATATGTATAAAATGGATAACTAATAAGAAACTGCTGTCTAAAAAAATAAATAAAATAAAATTCAAAGAAAAAAGACAGAAAAATAGAAGCAATCTGAAAGATTAGATTAAGCTGGTAATCTACTTTCCTTCTTGTCCCAAATTTCTTTTTTTTTAAATAAATACATTTATTGGGCTTCCCTGGTGGCGCAGTGGTTGAGAGTCCGCCTGCCGATGCAGGGGACACGGGTTCGTGCCATGGTCCGGGAAGATCCCACATGCCGCGGAGCAGCTAGGCCCGTGAGCCATGTCCACTGAGCCTGTGCGTCCGGAGCCTGTGCTCCGCAACGGGAGAGGCCACAACAGTGAGAGGCCCGCATACTGCAAATAAATAAATAAATACATTTATTTATTTTATATATTTTTTTATTTTTGGCTGAGTTGGATCTTTGTTGCCGTGTGTGGGCTTTTCTCTAGTTGTGGCAAGCAGGGGCTACTCTTCGTTGCAGTGCATGGGCTTCTCATTGCAGTGGCTTCTCTTGTGGAGCATGGGCTCTAGGTGCGTGGGCTTCAGTAGTTGTGGCACACGGGCTCAGTAGTTGTGGCTCATGGGCTCTAGAGTGCAGGCTCAGTAGTTGTGGCTCATGTGCTCTAGAGTGCAGGCTCAGTAGTTGTGGCATACGGGGTTAGTTGCTCCACGGCATGTGGGATCTTCCTGGACCAGAGCTCAAACCCACGCCCCCTGCATCGGCAGGTGGATTTTTAACCACTGTACCACCTGGGAAGCCCAGCACCACTTACTTTTAGTACAGTACCTCCCACTTCAACTTCTGGAAATTCCTTAGAGAGGAAACCGTCTGTTATACCATTTTCATAGACAAATCCTACAGTCTTTTGATTGAGTTGGAGAAGAGCAGTTACAAGAAGTAGGAGAGTAGGTCTGGGAATTCGACTGCCTTCTCTTTATGTAAATATAGCATTCATAAAAGAGTACGTGTATGGAAAAAAATAGATGAACACCCTTATGCTCTCCTACCATGCAGACAATTAAATAGAACATTACAAATATCACCCCCCCCGAAACCCGAGGAGTCTCACTATGATTCCATTAACCCTCTCCCATAAGTAATGACTGTCCTGAGATTTGTGCCATTCATTCCTCTACTTTTATTTTATTTATTTATTTTGCGGTAAGCGGGCCTCTCACTGTTGTGGCCTCTCCCGTTGCGGAGCACAGGCTCCGGACGCGCAGGCTCAGTGGCCATGGCTCACGGGCCTAGCCGCTCCGCGGCATGTGGGATCTTCCCGGACCGGGGCACGAACCCGTGTCCCCTGCATCGGCAGGCGGACTCTCAACCACTGCGCCACCAGGGAAGCTCTACTTTTATTTTTATTACTAACATCTTTACTAAATCTTTCATTCCATGAACGTTATATATTTCCTGATTTATTTAAGTGTTCCTCAATATTTTTCAATAAAGTTTTATTATTTTAACCAGAATGACCTTGTATTTTTTTTGTTAAACATATTCCTATGTACATTATATTATTTGATGCTGTGGTAAATGATGTCTTTTTATAATTTCATTTTTAACTTTTTGTTTATAGAGTATAGAAATACAAATGACTTGTATATATTTAGCAGAGCCAGCACTCTGCTAAATCTTATTAATGCTAATATATGTATATGGATTCTTTTGGATTTCTATGTAGACAGTCATATCATCTGTGCATAATAACAATTTTGTTTTTTCCATGAGAATTGTCCCTTATTGTCCTGGATAAGACCTCCAGTACAACATATTTCTTTTTTGAGATCTTAAGGGAAATTGTTTAAAAGGTTTCACTGTTGGGGCGAGTCAAGATGGCGTACTAGGAGGACATGGAATTTGCATCTCCTCACAACTAGTGCACCTACCAGGCACCCATGGGGTACCACAGACAGCTAAGGGGACAGGAGGAAACCCCAGTGACCGGGTAGGACATGGGGCATGGGGGGAGTGAAGGGGGAGGAGAAGTGGAGGCGGGGCAGGACTGGCACCCTGAGGGGCAGCTGGAGGAGGGGAAGGGATCCCATGCCCAAAGGGGGAAATTTTAGAACTATTGGGAGGGCAGAGGATCAAAAGGGAGTGTAGCCAGTGTTCCCCTGCCCACTTGGACCCCCAAGAACCTGCTGGGATCCTGGGCCTGATCCTCTGCCCACCTAGGCCCCCTCCAGCTGCGGGAGTCCTGAGGGGAGTGGGAAGGAGGGAAGGCGGAGCAAAAGTAAAGGCTGGACCTCCAGAATGGCACCCCTGAGGCGTGGCTGGGGGAGGGAAGGAGTCCCTACACCCAGCAGTACCCACCCACTGTTAGGGGTCCAGTAGCAATGGGGGAGACCCTGGGGAGACAGTAGGAGAGGGGAGGGAAGGAATGGAAGGGAACGGGGCCAGTGCTTTCCCTGTCCCAGAAGCCTGTTGGACTCCCAGGCCTAATCCTCTGCATTCAGAGCCTCCCTCCTGCTGTGCAGAGCCCAAGCCCCACCCCTACACCTCCACCCAGGGCCCTACCTCCAAACTCCGGAACCCTACACTCCAGAGGCTCTCCTTTGGACATGCTGCCTCTCCCCTTCCACACAGCTCCTAAGCAGAGGACCGCCCCACACTTGAACGTTACCCGCCTAGGCCCTGCCCCAGTCTCAAACGTCACCACCCTACCCACCTAGGTCCTGCCCCACACTAAACCCTGGCCCTGCCTAAGTTCCACCCCCTGCCTAAACTCTGCCCCCATAGCCAAGGCTTTTTTTTCTTTTTCCTTTTCTTTTTTCCTCTTTTAGTTTGGGGTGCTGTTTTACCTTGTTTTATTGATTGGGGTGCTGTTTTACCTTGTTTTATTTTGGTGTTTTTTCTTGTTTTTTTTAAATAAATATTTATTTATTTATGGCTGCATTGGGTCTTCGTTGCTGTGAGTGGGCTTTCTCTTGTTGCAGCGAGTGGGGGCTACTGTTTGTTGTGGTGTGTGAGCTTCTTATTTCGGTGGCTTCTCTTGTTGTGGAGCGTGGGCTCTAGGTACGTGGGCTTCAGTAGTTGCAGCACACAGGCTCAGTACTTGTGGCTTGCGGGCTCTAGAGCACAGGCTCAGTAGTTGTGGCGCATGGGCTCTGCGGCATGTGGGATCTTCCCGGACCAGGGATCGAACCCATGTCTCCTGCATTGGCAGGTGGATTCTCAACCACTGCGCCACCACGGAAGCCCTGTTTTAACTTGTTGATTCATTATTGTTGATTCTTTATATTTTTCCTAATAAATCTTTTATTTTTCTAATTTTATTTTACTTTATACTTTGTTAGTGATCTCTCCTTTTAGCTTGTTGCCCCCCCTTTTTTTCTTTTTCTTCCTGTGGTTTTATTTTACCTTGTTGCAGTTATTTCAATTACAGTTTTATTTTTCCTAATATATTCTTTATCTTTCTAATTTTATTTTGTTTTTTATTCTTTGATATTTTACTGCTCCATTTTTCTTTCTTTCTTCCTTTTTTTTTTCTTTTTTTTTTCACTGTGCCATGAACCTTGCGGGATCTTGGTTCCCATGGGGGAGGTTGGGCCTGAGCTCCTGTGGTGGGAGCTCTGAGTCCAAACTGCTGGACGAACAGTGAACCTCAGACCCCAGGGAATATTAATCGGAGTGAGGCCTCCTGGAGGTCCTCATGTCAGCACCAAGACCCAGCTCTGTCTAACTGCCTGCAAACTCCAGTGCTGGATGTCTCAGGCCAAACAACCAGTAAGACAGGCATACAGCACCACTCATTTAAAAAAAAAAATTGAAACGACAAAAAAATATGTTACAGTCGAAGGAGCAAGGTAAAAACCTACAAGACCAAATAAATGAAGGTGAAATAGGCAAATTACCTGAAAAAGAATTCAGAGTAATGATAGTAAAGATGATCCAAAATCTCGGAAACAGAATGGAGAAAATACAAGTAACATTTAACAAGGATCTAGAAGAACTAAAGAGCAAACAAACAGTGATGAACAACAAAATTACTGAAATTAAAAATACTCTAGAAGGAATCAATAACAGAATAACTGAGGCAGAAGAACTGATAAGTGAACTGGAAGATAAAATGGTGGAAATAACTGCCAGGGAGCAAAATAAAGAAAAAAGAATGAAAAGAATTGAGGACAGTCTCAGAGACCTCTGGGACAACATTAAACACACCAACATTCAAATTATAGGGGTCCCAGAATAAGAAGAGGAAAAGAAAGGGTCTGAGAAAATCTTAAAAGAGATTATAGTAGAGAAACGTCCCTAACATGGGAAAGGAAATACTCAATCAAGTCCAGGAAGCACAGAGAGTACCATACAGGAGAAACCTAAAGAAAAACTCGCCGAGAAACATATTAATCAAACTATCAAAAATTAAATACAAAGAAAAAATATTAAAAACAACAAGGGAAAAGGAACAAATAACATACAAAGGAATTCCCATAAGGTTAACAGCTGATTTTTCAGTAGAAAGCAAGCCAGAAGGGAGTGGCAGGACATATTTAAAGTGATGAAAGGGAAAAACCTACAAACAAGATTACTCTTCCCAGGAAGGATCTCATTCAGATTTGATGGAGAAATTAAAACCTTTACAGATAAGCAAAAGATAAGAGAATTCAGCACCACCAAGCCAGCTTTACAACAAAGTGCTAAAGGAACTTCTCTAGGCAGGAGACACAAGAGAAGGAAAAGACCTACAATAACAAACCAAAAACAATTAAGAAAATGGTAATAAGAACATACTATCGATAATTACCTTAAATGTAAATAGATTAAATGCTCCAACCAAAAGACATAGACTGGCTGAATGGATACAAAAACAAGACCTGTAGATATGCTGTCTACAAGAGACCCACTTCAGACCTAGAGACACATACAGACTGAAAGTGAGGGGATGGAAAAAGATATTCCATACAAATGGAAATCAAAAGAAAGGTGCAGTAGCAATACTCATATCAGACAGAATACACTTTAAAATAAAGACTATTACAAGAGACAAAGAATGCCACTACATAGTGATCAATGGATCAATCCCAGAAGAAGATATAACAATTGTAAATATTTATGCACCCAACATAGGAGCACCTCAATACATAAGGCAGATGCTAACAGCCATAAAAGGGGAAGTCAACAGTAACACAATCATAGTAGGGGACTTTAACGCCCCAGTTCACCAATGGACAGGTCATCCAAAATGAAAATAAATAAGGAAACACAAGCTTTAAATGATACATTAGGGCTTCCCTGGTGGTGCAGTGGTTGAGGGTCTGCCTGCTGATGCAGGGGACACGGGTTTGTGCCCCGGTCCAGGAGAATCCCGCGTGCCGCAGAGCGGCTGGGCCCGTGAGCCATGGCCACTGGGTCTGCGTGTGCAGAGCCTGTGCTCCGCAATGGGAGAGGCCGCAGCAGTGGGAGGCCTGCATACCACAAAAAAAAAAAAAAAAAGATACATTAAACAAGATGGACGTAATTGATATTTATAGGACATTGGACATTCCATCCAAACACAACAGAATACGCTTTCTTTTCAAGTGCTCATGGAACATTTTCCAGGATAGATAATATCTTGGGTCACAAATCAAGCCTTGGTAAATTTAAGAAAATTGAAATTGTATCAAGTATGTTTTCTGACCACAATGCTATGAGACTACATATCTATTATAGGAAAAAATCTGTAAGAAATACAAACACCCAGAAGCTAAACAATACACTACTAAGTAAGAAGAGAACACTGAAGAAATCAAAGGAGAAATCAAAAAATACCTAGAAACAAATGACAATGAAAACACGATGACCCAAACCTATGGGATGCAGCAAAAGCAATTCTAAGAGGAAAGTTTATAGCAATACAGTCCTACCTCAAAAACCAAAAGAGCCCCAAACAACCTAACCTTACACCTAAATCAGTTAGAGAAAGAAGAACAAAAAAAACCCCAACGTTAGCAGAAGGAAAGAAATCATAACGATCAGATCAGAAATAAATGAAAAAGAAATGAAGGTAACAGTAGCAAAGATCAATAAAACTAAAAGCTGGTTCTTTGAGAAGATAAACACAATTGATAAACCATTAGCCAGACTCACCAAAAAAAAAAAAAAAAAAAGGGAGAAGACTCAAACCAACAGAATTAGAAATGAAAAAGGAGAAGTAACAACTGACACTGCAGAAATACAAAGGCTCAGGAGAGATTACTACAAGCATCTATATGCCAATAAAATGGAAAACCTGGAAGAAGTGGACAAATTCTCAGAAAAGCACAACCTTCCAAGACAGGACCAGGAGGAAATAGAAAATATAAGCAGACCAATCACAAGCGCTGAAATTGAAACTGTGATTAAAAACATTCCAACAAACAAAAGCCAGGACCAGATAGCTTCACAGACAAATTCTATCAAACATTTACAGAAGACCTAACACCTATCCTTCTTAAACTCTTCCAAAATATAGCAGAGGGAGGAACACTCCCAAACTCATTCTACGAGACCACCATCATCCTGATACCAAAACCAGACAAAGATGTTACAAAGAAAGAAAACTACAGGCCAGTATCACTGATGAACATAGATGCAAAAATCCTCAACAAAATACTAGCAAACAGAATCCAACAGCACATTAAAAGGATCATACACCATGATCAAGTGGGGTTTATCCCAGGAATGCAAAGATTCTTCAATATATGCAAATCAATCATTGTGATACACTATATTAACACACAGAAGGATAAAAACCATATGATCATCTCAATAGATGTAGAAAAGCTTTTGACAAAATTCAACGTCAATTTATGATAAAAACTTTCCAGAAAGTAGGCATAAGGGGAACCTATCTCAACATAATAAAGGCCATATATGACAAGCGCACAGTCGACATTGTTCTCAGTGGTGAAAAACTGAAACCATTTCCTCAAAGATCAGGAACAAGACAAGGTTGCCCACTCTCACCACTGTTATTCAACAGAGTTTTGTAAGTTTTACCCACAGCAATAAGAGAAGAAAAAGAAATAAAAGGAATCCGAACTGGAAAAGAAGAAGTAAAACTGTCACAGTTTGCAGATGACATGATACTATACATAGAGAATCCTAAAAAGGCTACCAGAAAACTACTAGAGCTAATCAATGAATTTGATAAAGTTGCAGGATACACAATTAATTCACAGAAATCTCTGGCACTCCTATACACTAATGATCAAATATCTGAAAGAGAAATTAAGGAAACACTCCCATTTACCATTGCAACAAAAAGAATAAAATATCTGGGAATAAACCTACCTAAGGAGAAAAAAGACCTATGTGCAAAAAACTATAAGACACTGATGAAAGAAATTAAAGATGATACAAACAGATGGAGAGATATACCATGTTCTTGGATTGGAAGAATCAACATTGTGAAAATGCCTATACTACCCAAAGCAGTCTACAGATTCAGTGCAATCCCTATCAAACTACCAATGGCATTTTTCACAGAACTAGAACAAAAAAATGCACAATTTGTATGGAAACACAAAAGACCCCGAATAGCCAAAACAATCTTGAGAAAGAAAAACAGAGCTGGAGGAATCAGGCTCCCAGACTTCAGACTATACTACAAACCTACAGTAATCAAGACAGTATGGTACTGGCGCAAAAACAGAAATATAGAGCAATGGAACAGGATAGAAAGTCCAGAGATAAACCCATGCATGTATTATCACCTTATCTTTGATAAAGGAGGAAGAGTATACAGTGGAGAAAGACAGCCTTTGCAATAAGTGGTGCTGAGAAAACTGGACAGCTACATGTAAAAGAATGAAATTAGGACACTTCCTAACACCATACACAAAAATAAACTCCAAATGGATTCAAGATGTAAATGTAAGGCAAGACACTGTCAAACTCTTAGAGGAAAACATAGGTAGAACACTCTATGACATAAATCACAGCAAGATCCTTTTTGATCCACCTCCTGGAGAAATGGAAATAAAAAGAAAAATAAAGAAATGGGACCTAATGAAACTTAAATGCTTTTGCACAGTAAAGGAAACCATTAACAAGATGAAAAGGGAACCCTCAGAATGGGAGAAAATATTTGCAAACAAAGCAACTGACAAAGGATTAATCTCCAAAATATACAGTCAGCTCATGGAGCTCAATATCAAAAAAACAAACAACCCAATCCAAAAATGGGCCGAAGACCTAAATAGTCATTTCTCCAAAGCAGATATACAGATTGCCAACAAATGTATGAAAAGATGCTCAACATCACTAATTATTAGAGAAATGTAAATCAAAACTACCGTGAGGTATCACCTCACAGCAGTCAGAATGGCCATCATCAAAATATCTACAAACAATAAATGCTGGAGAGGGTGTGGAGAAAAGGGAACCCTCTTGCACTGTTGGTGGGAATGTAAATTGATACAGCCACTATGGAGAACAGTATGGAGGTTCCTTAAAAAACTAAAAATAGAACTTCCATATGACCCAGCAATCCCACTACTGGGCATGGACCCTGAGAAAACCATGATTCAGAAAGAGTCATGTGACACAATGTTCATTGCAGCACTATTTACAATAGCCAGGACATGGAAGCAACCTAAGTGTCCAACGACAGATGAATGGATAAAGAAGATGTGGCACATATATACAATGGAATATTAATCAGCCATAAAAAGAAATGAAATTGAGTTATTTGTAGTGAGGTAGATGGACCTAGGTTCTGTCATACAGAGTGAAGTAAGTCAGAAATAGAAAAACAAATACCATATGCTAACACATATATGTGGAATCTTAAAAAAAAAATGGTTCTGATGGACCTAGGGGCAGGACAGGAATAAAGACACAGACATAGAGAATTGACTTGACACAGGAGGGGATAAGGCAAGCTGGGATGAAAGTGAGAGAGTAGCACTGACATATATACACTACCAAATGTAAAATAGCTAGTGGGAAGCAGCTGCATGGCACAGGGAGATCAGCTCGGTACTTTGCAACTACCTAGAGGGGTGGGAAAAGGAGGGTGGGAGGGAGACACAAGAGGGAGGGGATATGGTGATATATGTATGCATATAGCTGATTCAGTTTGTTATACAGCAGTAACTAACACAACACTGTAAAGCAATTATACTCCAATTAAGATGTTTAAAAAAAAGTTTCCCTGTTAAGCTTAAAGCTTGTGCACGTTATTTTATAGATAACTTGTACTAAGCTGGATAACCTGTGGTAAGAAGCAAGTAAAAGAATTTTAGCAGCTGAATGAATAAAGGTTCATTTCTTGATCATGCTTTATGTCCATTGGGTTGACTTAGGGCCCTGCTCATAGAGCAGCCTGCATCTTGAATATTGCTAGAAATTATGCCAGTAAAAAAAAAAAAAGAAAACTCTGGAATGTCTTCTTACATTGGCAATTAAATATTCTGGCCTGGAAATGACGTTCATTACTTCTGCTCTAAACTCATTGGCCAGGGCTTCCCTGGTGGCGCAGTGGTTGAGAGTCTGCCTGCTGATGCAGGGGACACGGGTTCGTGCCCTGGTCTGGGAAGATCCCACATGCCGCAGAGCGGCTGGGCCCGTGAGCCATGGCCGCTGAGGCTGCGCGTCTGGAACCTGTGCTTCGCAACGGGAGAGGCCGCAACAGAAACTCATTGGCCAGAAATACTCACGTGTCCTTACTGAATCAGAAGGGGAATAGGAGGTGTATATTCTCCACAAAAAATAGAAAGTCTTTGAGAAACAATACTCAGGACTACCAATATCCTTTACTAGGTTGAGAACTTCCCCTTATTTCTAGTTTGCTATGATGTGAATGTGATTTTTATTAAAATTTTTTTCTGCATCTATTGGGTACATACTTCTTTGTTGAGAGCGATTTTTCTCTCTGCTCTGTGATGCTATCATTCCACTGTCTTCTCTCTTACATACTGCTGTTGGGACTCTTCTATTACCCTAATTGTCATTTCCTTGTATATTATATGTATGCAGGAAAGGGTTAGATTATAAGGCCTGCACTTTCCCAAGGTCCTCAGGCCTATCCTGTGGTGAGGCTCCTGGGAGATGATCTCTGAGCCCCTGGCATATCCTGACTGATAACAGTGTTTTTGTATGTTCTGAGCCAGGCCAGATAGTTTATGCTAGCAAGTGATTTATGGTAAACACCTGTTTTTGTTGCCTGAGGCTTTGGGCCACCTTGTATCAGTTTGACCTCTGGGGGACTGGGGTCTGAGTAGCTGAGGTCAGTCATGCAGGCACTGCATGCTTATGTGACTGACTCCAAATAGAAACCCTGATGCCAAGGCTCACTGAGCTTCCCTGGTTGGCAGTACTTTGTACATGGGAGAAATAAGTGTTCTCCATGTGACCTCAACTAGGAGTGGACAACTGGAAGCGTATCCTCCTGAATTCAGTTCTATATGCCTTTTCTTCTGGACTCCACCCTATGTGCCTTTTCCTTTTGCTGATTTTATCTTATTTTAATTTTTAAAAGTAATTAATTGTTTGTATTGAAGTAGAGTTGATTTAAAATATTATACTATTTTCAGTCGTATAGATAGTGATTCAGTGTTTTTGCAGACTGTACCCCCATTATAAGTTATTGTAAAATAATGGCTATAATCCCTGTGCTCTACAATGTATCCTTGTTGTTAATCTATTTTATACATAGTAGTTTTTATGTTACTCCAGTCCCCCTAATTTGTCCCTCTCCCCTGCCATCTCCACTTTGATAACCACAAGTTTGTTTTCTATATCTGTGAGTCTATTTCTGTTTTGTATATTCATTTGTATTATTATTTTTTTAGATTCCACATATAAGAGATGTCATAAAGTATTTGTCTTTCTTGGTCTGACTTATTTCATGAAGTATAATATTCTCTAGGTCCATCCATATTGCTGCAAATGACAGAATTTCATTCTTTTTTATGGCTAATGGTTCATTTTATATATATATATATGTGTGTGTGTGTGTGTGTGTGTGTGTATGTATATATTGCATCTTCTTTATCCATTTATCTGTCAACGGACACTTGGGTTGCTTACATGTCGTAGGCATTATAAATAGTGGTGCTGTGAACATTGTGGTGCATGTATCTTTTCAAATTAGTGTTTTCATTTTTTCTGCACATATACCCAGGAATGGAATTGCTGAATCAAATGGTAGTTCAATTTTTTCTTTTTGAGGAACCTCCATACTGTTTTCCATAATGGCCGCACCAATTTACATTCCCACCAACAGTGCACAAGGGTTCCCTTTTCTCCATATCATCTCCAACATTTGTTTTTTGTAGACTTTTTGATGATAGCCATTCTGACAGATGTGAGGTGATATCTTATTGTTGTTTCAATTTGCATTTCTTTAATAATTAGCGATGATGAGCATCTTTTCATATGCCTGTTAGCCATCTGTATGTCTTCTTTGGAAAAATGTCTATTTAGGTCTTCTAGACATTTTTTATTGGGTTGTTTGTTTTTATTGATATTGAGTTTTATGAGCTGTTTATATATTTTGGATATTAACCCCTTTTTGGTCATATTATTTGCAAATATTTTCTCCCATTCTGTAGGTTGTATTTTCATTTTGTTTATGGTTTCCTTTACTATGCAAAAGCTTTTAAGTTTACTTAGGCCCCATTAGTTTGTTTTTGCTTCTATTTCTTTGCCTTAGGAGACATTTTCAAAAAATATTGCCACTATTTATGTAAAAGAGTGTTCTACCTTTGTTTTCTTCTAGGAGTTTTATGGTTTCTAGTCTTGTATTTAGGTCTTTAATCCATTTTGTAATTTTGTATTTTTGTAAACGGTGTTAGAAAATGTTCTAATTTCATTCTTTTACATGTAGCTGTTCATTTTCCCCCAGAACCACTTGTTGAAGAGATTGTCTTTTCTCCACTGTATATTCTTGTGTCCTTTGTCATAGATTAATTGACCATAGTTGTGTAGGTTTATTTCTGTGCTTTTTATTCTGTTCCATTGATCTATGTGTCTCTTTTTGTGCCACTACTCTGCTGTTTTGATTACTGTAACTTTGTAGTATAGTCTGAAGTCTGGAAGGGTTATACCTCCAGCTTTGTTCTTTTTTCCCAAGATTATTTTGGCAACTCAGGGTCTTTTTGTTGTTCCATATGACTTTTAGGACTATTTGTTCTAGTTATGTGAAAAATGTCATGTTTATTTTGATAGGAATTGCATTAAATCTGTAGATTGATTTGGGTAGTATGGCCATTTTAAAAATATTAATTCTTCCAATCCAAGAGCACAGGATATCTTTTCATTTCTTTGTATCATCTTCAATTTCTTTCATCAATGTTTTATAGTTTTTAGAGTATAGGTCTTTCACCTCCTTGGTTAATTTTGTTCCTAGTTATTTTATTCTCTTCTCTGTGTGTTTAAACAGGATTGTTTTTGTATTTTTTACTTTCTTTGTGTATAGAAATGCAACAGATTTCTGTATATTAATCTCATGTCATGCAACTTTACTAAATTCATTTATTATTGCTAATAATTTTGGTGTAGAGGCTTCAGGATTTTCTATACAAAGTATCGTATTACCTCTTCTCTTCCAATTTGGATACATTTTCTTTGTTTTTCTTACCTTATTGCTGTGGCTAGGCCTTCCATTACTATGTTAAATAGAATTGTTGGGAATGGGCATCTTCTGCCCACTGTGTTCTTTCTGATTTTAGAGGAAAGACTTTCAGCTTTTCACCATTGAGTATGATATTAGCTCTGGGCTTGTTGTAAATGGCTTTTATTAAGTTGAGATATGTTCCCTCTGTACCCACTTTGATGAGAGTTTTTATCACGAATGGATGTTGAATTTTGTCAAATGCTTTTTCTGTGTCTATTGAGATGATCATGTGATTTTTATCTTTGCTTTTGTTATTGGGTGTATCACACTGATTGATTTACGAATATTGAACTGTCCTTGTGACCCTAGAATAAATCCAACTTGATCATGTATATGATCCTTTTTATATATTACTGGATTTGGTTTGCTGATATTTTGTTGAGGATTTTTGCATCTATATTCATCAAAGATATTGGCCTGTAATTTTCTTTTTTTTGTAGTGTCTTTGTCTGCTTTTGGTATCCGGGCAACGGTGGCCTTATAGAATGAATTGAGAGTGTTCTTTCCTCTTCAATTTTTGGAATAGTTTGAGAAGGATAGGTATTAATTCTTTTTTATATGTTTGGTAGAATTCCCTTCTGAAGCTCTCTGGTCCTGGACTTTTGTTTGCTGGGAGCTTTTTTTAAATTACAGATTCTATTTCACTTCTAGTGATTGGTCTGTTTAAATTATTTGTAGCTTTTTGGTTCAGTCTTGGCAGGTTGTATGCTTCTATAAATTTGTCAGTTTCTTCCAGGTTGTCCAATTTGTGGACATACTAACTGTTCATAGTATTATCTTATGATTTTGCGGGGGTATTTCTTTGTTGTCAGTTGTTATTTCTCCTCTTTCATTAATTATTATTATTTTTTTCATTCATTAATTATTTTGAGTCCTCTCTTTTATCTTCTTGATGAACCTGGCTAAAAGTTTATCAATTTTTAAAATCTTTTTTAAAAAAACAGTTCTTGGTTTTATTGATCTTTTCTATGGTTTTTATCTCTATTTTACTTATTTCCTCTCTAATCTTTATCCTTCCTTCTGCTGACTTTGGGCTTTGTTTGTTCTTCTTTGTCTAATTCTTTTAAGTGGAATGTTAGGTTGTTTATTTGAGATTTTTCTTGTTTCTTGAAGAAGGCTGTATTGCTATAAACTTCCCTCTTAGAAATGTTTTTGCTGCATCTCATAGATTTTGGGAACTTTTTTTTCCATTTCATTTGTCTTGACGTATTTTTTGGTTTACTCTTCGATTTCATCATAGACCCATTGGTTTTTTAGTATCATGTTGTTTAGTCTCCACACGTTTGTTCTTTTCCCATTTTTCCTTCTGTAGTTGATTTGTATTTACATACCATTGTGGTTGGAAAAAAATGCATGATAATAATTCCTATCCCTTTACATTTGTTGAGGCTTGTTTTGTGGCCCAGTATGTGATTTACCCTGGAGCACTTTCTATGTGCACTTGAAAAGAATGTGTATTCTGCTGTTTTTGGATTTAGCGTCCTATAGATATGTATTAAGTACAACCAGTCCATTGGGTTATTTAGGACCACTGTTTCTTTATTGATTTTCTGTCTGGATGATCTGTCCATTGATGCCAGTGGGGTGTTAATGTACCCTACTATTACTGTATTATTGCTGATTTCTCTCTTTATGTCTGTTAGTATTTGCTCTATATATGTAGTTGCTCCTGTATGGGTGCATATATGTTAATGAGTATAATACCCTCTTCTTGTATTGATTCCTTTATCATTGTGAATGATAATTAATCTTCATCTTTGTTATAGCCTTTGTTTTAAAATCTATTTTGTTTGATATGAGTATTGCTATCCCCACATTCTTGTTGTTTTTGTTTACATGAAATATATTTTCTATCCCCTCACTTTCAGTTTTTGAGTTTTGTGTGTGTCTTTAGCCCTGAAGTGAGCCTCAGATAGGCAGCATATTGAAGAGTTTTTTTTAATCCAGTCATCCACGCTATGTCTTTTGGCTGGAGCATTTAGTCCATTGACACATAAAGTAATTATTGTAGGTATGTACTTATGCCATTTTATTACTTTTTTCCAGTTGTTTTTTGTAGTTGTTCTCTGTTGATTTCTTCTTTTTGTTTTTACCATTGTGATTTGATGATTTTCTTTAGTAGTGTACTTGGGTACATTTCTTTTTGATTTCTCTTTATCTACTGTAGCTTTCTGATTTGTGGTTACCATAGAAATAATATTGACCCAGGATTATATCTACTTGTTTTAAACTTGTATTCATTTAAGTTCAAACACATTCTAAAAGATCTCCATTTTTTACTCCCCTCCCCAACATTTTGTGTTTTTGATGTCATATTTTACATCTTCATGCTTATCCTTTTGCTGGTAATTGTAGTTGTAGTTGCTCTTACAATATTTTGTCTTTTAATCTGCACAGTGGTTTATTTAAGTAATCTTCAATCCTTACTATATACCTGCCTTTCCTAGTGGAATTTTCTCTTTCCTCTAGATTCTTACTTCTTTTCCATTTAGAGACCTTTCAACATTTCTTTTAAAGTAGGTTTAATATTGATGAATTCTTATAGTTTTTCCTTGTTTGAGAAGCTCTTTATCTCTCCTTCTATTCTAAATGATAATACTGCATAGAGTACCCTTGGTTGTAGGTTTTTCCCTTTTAGGTCTTTGAAAATATAATGCTGCTCCCTTCTGGCCTGCAAAGTTTCTGCAGAAAAATCAGAGGATAGCAAAAAGGGAATTCCCCTGTATATGACTCTTTGTTTTTCTCTTGCTGCCTTTGGAATTCTCTCTTTATCTTTAACTTTTGCCATTTTAAGTATGATGTGTCCTGCTATGGGTCTGTTTGGGTTCATCTTGTTTGGACCCTCTGTGCTTCCTGTACCTGGATATATGTTTCCTTTTCTCGATTTGCGAAGTTTTCAGCCTAATTTCTTCAAATACATTTTCAATCCCCTTTTCTCTCTCTTCTCCTTCTGGAAACCCTATAATGTGAATGTTGTCACACTTAATATTATCCTAAAGATCTCATAGGTTGCTTTTTTTTTAAAATTTGTGTTTCTTTCTGCTGTTCTGATTGGATGATTTACATTATTTTATCTTCTAGGTCACTTATGCATTCTTCTGTATCACTTAGTCTGCTATTCATTCCTTCTAGTGTGTTTTTTAATTTCAACTATTGAATTTTTCATTTCTGATGAGGTCTTTTTTATATTTTCTCTTTCCTTGTTAAAATGATCAGTGTTTAGATCAATTATTTTTCCTAGTTCAGTTAACATTTTTATTACCAATGATTTGAATTCTTTATCTGGTAAATTGCTTATTTTTATTTGTTTGTTTTTCAGGGTTTTTTTCCCTTGCTCTTTCAATTGAGGGCAGTTTCTCTGCCTTTTTGTTTTGCTTAACTTTCTCTGCCTCTTGGAATTTAAATCAAACAGTTACCTGTTATGGTCTTGAAGAGGTGTTCTTACATGGGAGTTTTTCTCTGTAGACTGTATGTGCTCAGTGCCTTTGGTGGGAGGGATGGATTTGATGTGGACACCAGTCATGCCTTTCTTCAGTGTTGCTGGCAGCTATCACCTTGGAGGAGGTGGGGCTGGAGATGGAGGGGCTAGAACTTGCACAGGCTGTGAGGCAGGACTTCCTCTCTGCTGCATGGCTGTAACAACCCAGTCACAGCGGGTTGTGATCCCAAGCTGCTGGAGTAGAAGCCCTGAGGGTTGGGCTCATGCTGGCTCTGTTTTTAATTGTTTTTCCTTCTCCCTGCACCAGGACCTTTGCCCCAAAGGAGGGCTTGTGTACCTACAGAAGTCCAATGCTCTGCCTGTGTTCGTCACATTTTTTCCCAGGTCGTGGCTGCTCCAGATATAGACCTGTGGTGTGGCATGGAGTGAGCCACACTCAGCTTGGGCTGGGGTACATAGCGAGGTGGTCGCGGGGAAACCCAGTGGCTGTGCTGTTGTCAGAAGTCTGGGCTGTTTCTGGGGTGCTGCTTGAGTAAACACCAGCAGTCAGCACTGCTGCTCTACCTTGGCTGTGCCCCAGAACCGGGTCACCTCTGCATCCCAAGGTCAAGTCTTTTCCCCTGAGCTGCTGCCCTAGATTCAGTGCCACGCGGTGGCATGGAGTGAGCTGTGCTGGGGCATTCACTTCACTCAGGTTGGGGAGTGCTGTGAGGTGGCTGCTGGAAACCCAGCAGCTGCTGGGGCAGACCTCTGTCTTACCTGCCTGGGGGCAAGCCAGTACCTGTGCACTCCTCATGAGTGAAATCCAGGTTTCATCAACCTTTCTGTCTCTCCCAGTGGTTTTCCAACCAGCCAAAGGGCGAATGAGTAGATTCTCCCAAGAAAACTCTGGTACTGTTCAGTATCAGAAGGATGGAAAATGAATTCTGGGCAGGAAAATTGCAGATGTCTACTTCAGAGGGTGATATGAATTTTACATTTGAAGAGGTTTCTGTATAATCTTTATTTAAAATAGGAGGAGCCCTTCATAAATATGTATCTCTACTTCTGAGTTCTAAGAGACAAGATATGTCATGTTTGAAAGATACGGTATTTCTTTATTCTAGAGACGGTCTGCTTGACGGGATATTGTCTAAATTAACTGACAATCCCTATCAAATTACCAATAGCGTTTTTTACAGCCCCTTTGGTACTTACTTTCTTGTTATTATAGTGAAATTATATGAGGATGTGAAATGTATTTTGTCCATCATTTCTGCTTAAAACTATTCTGAGCTGAATCTTGAAGAACAACTCTGACACTGACCTTGACCCTGATCATTTATTTTGTTGCTCTTATTTGATGAGAATCCTATGGACCTAAATTGGAGATCTCATCCTCCTAAGATTTGTGTCTGTTTCTACTACAAGTGTAGCTAGGGTTGAGTATCAATCTGGGACCATTTTGGTCCCCTTTAACGATTCTGGTTTTTTGTCACAATCTCAGGTTCAGCATTCCTTTCTTCCTGTTGGCCCATTTACGGTGTCCTGTTCTGAGCCAGTCCCTGTGTCTAGTGGCATGGAATACATTGATTGGCTAGGCTGGGTCTTGTGACCTTGTTGGTGCTCAGAAGTGTTATCAGTGGTGCTGGGAAAACTGGACAGCTACATGTAAAAGAATGAAATTAGAACATTCTCTAACACCATGCACAAAAATAGACTCAAAATGGATTAAAGACCTAAATGTAAGACCAGATAGTATAAAATTCCTAGAGTAAAACATAAGCAGGATACTTTTTGACATAGTCGCAGTAATATCTTTTTGGATCCGTCTCCTAGAGTAATGGAAATAAGAACAAAAATAAACAAATGGTATCTAATTAAACTTAAAAGCATTTGCACAGCAAAGGAAACCATAAACAAAATGAAGAGACACCCTACAGAATGGGAGAAAGTATTTGCAAACAATGCAACTGACAAGGGATTAATCGCCAAAATATACAAACAGCACATGCAGCTTAGTATCAAAAAACCAAACAACCCAATGAAAAAATGGGTAGAAGACCTAAATAAACATTTTTCCAGAGAAGACATACAGATGGCCAAAAACCACATGAAAAGATGCTCAACATTGCTAATTAGAGAAATGCAAATCTAAACTACAGTGGAACCCTCCTACACTGTTGGTGGGAATGTAAATTGGTACAGCTGCTATGGAGAACATTATGGAGTTTCCTTTAAAAACTAAAAATAGAGCTACCATATGATCCTACAATTCCACTCCTGGGCATATATCTAGAGAAAACTATAATTTGAAAAGGTACACGCACCCCAGTGCTCATTGCAGCACTATTTACAGTAGCCAAGACATGGAAGCAACTTAAATGTCCATCGACAGATGAATAAAGAAGATGTGGTATATTTATACAATGGAATATTACTCAGCCATAAAAAAGAATGGAATAATACCATTTGCAACAATATGGATGGATCTGATCATCATACTAAGTAAAGTAAGCCAGACAAAGACAAATATCATATGATATCGCTTCTGTGTGGAATCTAAAAAAAAACCAATATAAATGAACTTATTTACAAAACAGAAAGAGACTCACAGGCCTAGAAAACAAACTTATGGTTACTAAAGGGTAAGGGGGGGGGTGGGGGGAGGGATAAATTAGGAGGTTGGGATTAATATATACACACTACTATATATAAAATAGATAACCAGCAAGGACCTACTGAATAGTACAGGGAACTATACTCAGTGTTTTATAATAACCTATAAGGGAAAAGAATCTGAAAAAAAATATATATATATATAAAACTGAATAAATGAACTTATTTACAAAACAGAAAGAGACTCACAGGCCTAGAAAACAAACTTATGGTTACTAAAGGGTAAGGGGGGGGTGGGGGGAGGGATAAATTAGGAGGTTGGGATTAATATATACACACTACTATATATAAAATAGATAACCAGCAAGGACCTACTGAATAGTACAGGGAACTATACTCAGTGTTTTATAATAACCTATAAGGGAAAAGAATCTGAAAATATATATATATATATAACTGAATCATCACTGCACTGTATACCTGAAAGTAACACGATATTGTAAATCAGCTATACTTCAATGTAGAAAAAAGTTATAAAGGTAACCAGTAGAAAGACTAAACGTTAGTGCTATGGGGGAAGGGATGTAAAGTGGTATAAAAAGGTGATTTAATTTAATCTATCAATTATAGAAGAAATAAATATTCCTCATAAAATTTCAAAAAAAATTAACTGAGTTGGGAAATCAAGGAAATCTAGTGTTTGGCTCTGACTTAAATTTATATTTATGTTTTAACTCAGTAAATCCTGTAAACTTTCTCTCCCACTTTGGAGTGCTTGAATCTCAACTCATTACTTTCTCTCTGTTTTTAAATAAGTTATCTAACCTCTCTGAACATAAGTTTCCTTGTTTTACAAATGGGAGTAATATAATCTGCTTTGCTGGTTCTTGGGAATATTAAATAAGCAAATGTTTTAAAACCAATTACCTAGTGTCTGGAGTGAAATAAGCATTTCATAGATGCTTTCTATTGTTAATATCTATGAAATATATGGATATTGAGACTATTTGCCTTTGAAATAAAATAAAACAATCTATAGATATAGTACCTGGAAAAAATATGCAATATCTGCTTTTTTCTTTTGCAGTTTCCTTCAAATACATCAGAAATATGTTGTATTATTAAAGCATCACCAGGAACTAGACAAGTGGAAAGTAAAGCTGTTATTGTAAGGAAGAAGAAGTATTCTCTTCCTGAAGATACTCCTGAAGGTACTGTAGTATGAATGCAGAACCTACTTTTTGGAAGACACCAAACATTTTTTAATTGTAAATTCCTTATGTATACAGGAAGTTCAATTATAGATTGTATTCTGAGAGTTCTGGCATAAAGTGGAAATGGTAAAATTATTAAAAACTTGGTCAGGTTTCAGAACCTGAGCAAAATAGTTTTTTGAAAGTCAGATACTTCATCTCTTGAAAAATTAGCTTATGCCATTGATTTAAAGTGTGTTTATCTAGGATACTTCCTCTTATAACTATCTGAAATTTAGTGTTGTTGGGTTTCATATTTAGTAGGTATTTCATTTTTAAAGATATGGAGATATTTTTGCATTCACTTAACATTGGTTGAGCACTTCCTCTGTGAAAGGCACCTTATTATAACTTCTTTATTTCTCACTATTACTTTATGATGACAGGATGTATACTCTGTCCTCATTTAATATATTAAGAATCTGAGGCTTAAAGTATTATAGTATGAAATTTGTCTAAGATCACACTGCTTCCGAGTGGTGGAGAGGAATTCAATCTTTAAAGGCTTCTAAACGCCAAGTTTAGGTTTTTCTGTACTTCTCTCACTGCATATCAGGCAGAATGTCTAATTACTCGATGGAGCTTGGGCACCTTCGAAAGGTAAGCAGGCAGTGAAGCAATTGAAACTTAATAGGTTATGTATAACTTGATCCTTGTCCCCATTTCCTCCACAGAATGTGCCCTGAGCACTCCTGAAGTCCACAGAGATCTTTTTATTTTCCTCTAAGTTCCTTGACTACTTAATTCGATGACACTCATTTGACACTGAATAATATACTACTACCTGACATAATTTACAATGCTGACTTTTCATATTCTTTAGGTTATGAATTTTTCAAGGACAGAAACCACATACTAGACTTCTTTCTATGTCTATCTCTGATAGCTTTTTTAGCATAGTGGTAGGGAATAGTAGATGCCATATCAGTCAGGATTCTACCAAAGAAACAGAGCTAGTAGGACATATATAGCCACAATCTATGTATACGTATACAAAGAGATTTATTTCAGAGAATTGACATACGCAATTGGAGGGTCTGGCTGAAAACTCTAGGGCAGGCTGGAAACTCTTGGGCAGGAGCTAATGATACGGTCAGTCCTCAGGAGGAATTTTTCTTCTTCAGAGGAACCTCAGTTTTGCTCTTAAGGTCTTTCAGTTGATTGGATGAGGCCTACCTACATTATCAAGGATAATTTCCTTTACTTAAAGTTAGTTATTACGTATGTTAGCTGAACCTACAAAATACCTTCACAGCAACACCAAGATTAGTATTTAATTTAATTGGGTAATGTTGCCTAGCCAAGTTGACGCATACAACTAACCATCACAGTCCACTCCATGTCAACTATGCATTCATACACATCTCCTTAAACCATATTTAATCTCCAAATAAAGACAATAACAAAGTCATACTTCTGCCTAACATAATACAACTGCTGTAAATAAAACTGAAAATATACTAACTCCTTCCCCAGAAGAGGATGGGTGATGTTTGTTCTTCTGCTTGATATCATATAACTTAAATACTATGATATAAAGTTAACTGATATTAATACAACTTATGTTATATGACATGGGCATGAGAGAGAGAAGAAAACAAAGATATTTGCTTGACTAGTCATGTGGTCATAACGGGTATTTATAACTACCTTCCTCCACTACCCATTTCATATTCCCTCTCCCCTCAGTAAGCATCTCAGCTGGTTGTGGTTCTTTAACTGGTCAGGTGACACAACCCTCATTTCTGAAGGGCCCGTGCTGTTAGTAGTCCTGCTTAGATTGGGTTATTGTAGTTTTCCATTGACCTTAATCATGGGGCATGGTAGAAGAGATGCTCTAAATGATCTCCTGTATTCCAGACATACTCTTCCTTACCTCCATCATGGAGTAGTAGTCCAGTTTCCCGTTGGTAGTCAGGATCAATCACCCCAGCCAGCACAGTAAGTTCCTTCTTTTCCTGTTGACTCAGAGGCATGAGAAGCTCAAAGTGGCCAGGTGGCTGTCTTAATTTCTAGTTCAGTGGAATCATTGTTGTGACTCCTGCATTACTCCCTTTGGAACTAAGACCTCTAGACCTGCAGAGCATAAAGTCATGGCAAAAGGAGGCAAAAATTTTGCAGTGGGTCACCAGGGGTAGTATTGAATAGTCTCACTTCCATTTCTACCGCTTGACTCCTGGGCCTGTGAATCCTGGCCATGGGAGAAACAGTACCATGTATTGGATGCTGATTCAGAGCATACACAACCTTCTGCAGAACCTTGCCTCAGCCCTGCAAGGTATTGCCACCTAGTTGGTGCTATAACTGAGTATTCCAAAGGCCTTTCCATCATTCTGTCAGGCCAGCTGCTTCAGAATGGTGGGGAACATGGTAAGACCAGTGAATTCCATGAACTTGGGTCTATTGCCAAACTACTTTTGCTGTGAAGTGAGTTCTGTAATCAGAAACAATGTTGTGGGATACCATGATGGTGGATAGGGCATTCCATAAATCTTTGGTTGGTGATTTTTAGCAAAAGCATTATGTGCAGGGAAGGCAAATCCATATCCAGAGTAATTTATTCTTACTATTCCAGTAAGAATAAAATGCTGCCCTGATCATGATGGAAGTGGACCAATGCAATCAACCTCTTGCCACCAGGTAGCTGGCTGACCTCTCCAGGGAATGGTGCCATATCAGAGACCAACTAGGTGTTGGTCTCTGCTGCTGACAGATTGGGTACTCAGCAGTGGCTGTAGCCAGGTTGACTTTGGTGAGTGGAAGTCTGTTTTGCTGAGACCATGTATAACCTCCATCCCTGCCACTATGGCCACTTTGTTCATTGGCTTATTGGGTGATGACAGGGGTGGCTGGGGAAAGAAGCTAATGGGTATCCACATAACAGGTCATCTTATCCACTTGATTATGAAAATTTTCCTCTGCTTAGATAACCCTTTGGTGAGTGTTCATGTGGGACACATATATCATCATGTTTTTTGCGCATTCAGAGAGTTCTATCCACATGCCTCTTCCCATATTTTCTTGATACCAATTTTCAAATCATGTGCCTTCTGAGTCCCTGACCATCTAGCCAGACTATTGGTCACAGCCCATGAATCAGTATATAATCAAACATCTGGCCATTTCTCCTTCCAGCAAAGTGAACAACCAAATGTACTGCTTGAAGTTCTGCTCACTTCATCCCTTCACCAGTTTCCTTCAGGGATGTCCCAGAAAGAAGCTGTAGGTGCTATAGCTGTTCACTTTCAGATGGTGTCTGCATATCTTGCAGAACCATCTGTAAACGAAGCCTTAGCTTTATTTTCCTCAGTCACCTGACCATAGAGAACTCCCCATGATGCCATTAAAGCAGGCAGGGAGAGAGAAGATAATGTACCGGGAGTAGGGGCCACGGGCATCTGGGCCACTTCCTCATATAACTTACTTGTGCCTTCAGGACCTGCTTGAGCTCAGTCTCATATATACTGTTTCCATTTGCTAACAGAGTGCTGCTCTTCACAGCCAACTTTATGGCTTGGTGCATCAGACAACACACAATTCATGATGGGTAGCTCAGCTCTCATTGTAACTTTGTGGCCCATGGTTAAATATTCAATCTCTACTAAGACCTAGTAGCAGAGCAAAAGCTATTTCTCAAAAAGAGAGTAATTACCCACAGAGGATGGCAGCGCTTTGCTCCAAAATCCTCAGGGCCTGTACTGTGATTATTCACCTACAAGCTCCAAACAGCATCTCTTTCTGCCACTGACATTTCAAGCACCATTGGATCTGCTGGACTATATGGTACAAGTGGCACAGTAGCCTGGACCTTTTGCAGAGCCTTCTCTTTATTCTGAGACTCCCTCAAAACCAGCAACTTTTTAGGTCACTTAGTAGGTGGGCTGGAGTAGTACACACAAATGAGGAAATATGTTGACTCCAAAATCTAAAATGGCCCACTACATGTTGTCTCCTTTTTGGTTGTAGGAGAGGCCAGATGGAACAACTTATCCTTTACCTTATAAGGCATATCTCTCATACCACTGGAACCCTAGAAGTTTCACTGAGATGGAAAAGAGACCCAGCAATTCCACTTCCCTGGACACTAAAGACCCAGCAATTCCACTTCCAGTCTGTTTTGCTGAGACCATGCATAACCTCCATCCCTGCCATCATGGCCACTTTGTTCAGTGGCTTATTGGGTGATGACAGGGGTGGCTAACATATATATGACACTGTATATATATATACAGTGTATCCACTGTAATGGGTACATATGTTCATCATAAGATATATACTAGCATGTTCATAGCAGCACTGTTGGTAATAGCTTCAAACTGGAAACTATCCGAATATGCCCATCAACAGTAGAATGGACAAATAAACTGTGGTATATTCATTCATTAGGGTGCTATATAGCAGTGAGAATCAACAGTATATAGTTACTTGCAACAATATTGATGAGTCCCACATAAGAAGCCAAACACAATACAGTACATTTAATATTACTTATATTTAGTACAAAACTAGGCAAACTAAACTATGATGGAAATCACCACAGTGGGTGTCCTTGTTGGGGAGCGGGTATTAACTGGAAAGCGTTATAAGAGGGAATTCTAGGGTACTGGTAGTGTTCAGTTTCATTATCTGGATGCTGGTTACATGGGTGTGTTAAGTTTCTGAAGACCCAACAAGCTGTACAGTACACATATGTGTACTTTTCTGTGTGTATGTTATACTTCAGTAAAATGATAAAAATAAACTTGTCTTAATTTGATCTTTTTGGCCTATCATATTAATTTATGACAGCAGGTAATGTCACAATTCTGGGTTTAATTATTCAACAAATCAAAACTAAGTTGTATCTAGGAAGTTCTTTTGAGTGTTCAGACCAAAATTATTATTATTATTATATTATTTTCATATACAAAAAGATAAAACTTGAAACAGTTTTAGATTTTTCCTCCTATTCTGTTGGGGTGCGGCTGCTTCTTCACACAGGGGAAAATACTACATTCACATCAGTTTATTTGAGGACCCAGTGCCGAGTTCAAGCAGCAAAACCCCAACTTAGCAGATCTAATTTCAAACTTGACACTCATTTCTAAAATTACCACAGTAAAAAGGAACAAAGATCCACTGCAAATGAATGAACTATGATACAATGTTCTCTCCGAAATGTCTTCATTTTGCAGCTGTAATTACATGGATGTCTGCTTTAGGCCATTTTAGATGTGTGCGGGTATATAATATATATATATGTGTGTGTGTATTTCATATATATACACATATATATATATATGTGGATGTGTGTGTGTGTACATATATATATATATCAGCACATTTTTCAAATCCAGACAGGGTAACAGCAACAGCTTAACTCTGTGTGTGTGTGTATATATATATATATATATATATATATATATATACTTTTTTTTTTAAACATGATACTTTAGTATAACTTTTGTTAATTCAGTAGTACAATCTATTTCTGTTTTACAGAATTTTTATTTTATAGCTACAAGGGTGAAAAGTGACCTATTACATTTACATCTCACATATCCTGGCATACAAACAGTACTTAACTGAATTTGAGCCCCAAACTAGAAGTCTTTAGTTTTAGTACTTGAAGAGCTTCTTCACTTCTACAGTCTTAAATCATATCCTAGTCACATTTCCAGAGTTTTCAAATGATTCATCATTGTAAACCGCGAGAAACAGGTGAATCCAAACTTTTAATTACAGTTGTATATACAAGTTAGATAACACAGCTCAAAAAGACTTTGCTATCCATCCTAAACCCAACACACACATTGTCCACTAAGTTATTAGACAAGTCTTAGGGTTTTCCTTCTTTTCCTTACAAATAATACACACATTTAGAAGGAGCTGGTAAAACTGATATATAAGATGGCAAATGAGAGGTCACATCTGTTGGTTCCAGAATTGGTCCTGCAAATGTTGTACTCTGCTGTGTTCTTTAACTGTGTGTCTGTTACATGCAGAAGCTCTTCACAAGAACTGTCATCAAACTCAATGTAAGTTAAATTTACAGTACTGTATGAAGTTCTTCAGATTCAAGGATAAATGTGGAAAAAATATTAACACGTGAAAAATTCGGCCTTTCATGCTACCATTAAGACCGTGTCAAATTCATAAGCAGATTCTTTGGTACAGTTGAAAAGCGGAATTGTATGGATTTGTGGCGTGGAACTGAAATATAGAAGTATGTTTCTCATCTGCGGTAATCCTCACCCCCAATTCTCAAGTACCACCCAATTTTCTTTGCATTTTTACAGAATTCTGGGGGAAAAAAAAGGGAGGAAAAAGACGCTGGCATTGTAACACTTCCTCCCCTCACAGGAGGTCTTCACGCTCTCAGATGAGGTCTCCTAAGACTCTCTGTATGGTCACTGGCTCTCGGACGGCCTTTGACAATGACTTGGACACTTTCCAAATCGAATCCCAGATGTTGCCTAACCTTTCCTACTCTTATCTCTGTCATTGCTGGTAAAATTTCGATGAGCGCGTTTTTCCCTTATGGAGAAATCAGACCAAAATTTTTAGTTTAATTCACAGAAAGCCCCCTGATGCCTGTTGAACTAGTTGTGCCACCTCCTGGCTTCTTCCTAGGCTCTCACCTCATATAGCAGCCTCCTTATTTAAGTAATTCCCTTTCAACCTCTGGGCACTTGTCTCTGTCTTTCCTTCAGTAAAAATAGCAAAGCCCCAAGCTAACTGTGAGCATGTTATTTTAAACATGCAGCAGGCTATTTTTAGTCCTGGCATTTAACAGTTTAGCTAGTTTGGCAGTAATCTAATCAGGACTACAGAGTGAAGCTCACTTTTGATGGTCTAGGACCCCTGTTCAGTATGCTGCTTGTTCATTAATAACTGGCACTATGCTGATTAAAGAAAACAAATTGGTGAAAGTAAACCACTAGAGGAGTCCAAAAGAGATGTGGTAGAGGAGGTGATGTGGGTAAGTAGAGATCTGAGAATGGTGACAGAGAGACAGATAGAAGAGGCCTTAGAAAACATCCAGTCCAAGGTTTCTCATTGTGTGCTCCTCTGACCACCTGTAGCAGAATCACTGCAGACCTGGTAAATTACAATCTCTAGCGATATGGCACAAGAATCTACAATTTGATGAGCTTTCAGAGTGATCCCAATAAGCACTAAAATTTGAGAACCATATAATAATCTAGTTTATTTTGCTCATTTTGCGTATAAAAAAAATGACCTGGCCATATTGATAAGTGACTTGCCCAAGTTCACACAGCTAATTACTGGTAGAGTCAGAACTAGAACTTAGTTTTCCTGGTTCTGAGTTTGACTGGGTAGCTGTCAAATAGGGAATGTGGGGTAGAGTAGATAGGGCTCTGAGTTTCTCAGGTCATCCAGACAGAGCAGTTTTGATTCTCTTTGCTTTACACATTGGACTTCTATATCTATTTAAACAGACTTAACTTTTTTTTTTTTTTTTTTGCCAAGAAGACGGTTGGACAATCATTGCTTCTGTACCTCTTACAGTTACAGCAATGGATGTCTAATTTATTGGTACTTTAATTCAGCCAACAAGCATGCATTATGCTCTGCATTATTAGATAGGGATAGGAGTATAGCCTTTGCTCTCTGGGGCTCACAGATTAGTGATGAAGTAGACCTCACAGTCTTCTCTATAAGGTGATAAGTTAGAAGTGGAGCAAAACACTCTAGGAGCCCAGGAGAGGATGCTTTTAACTTTGAAGTGTCAGAGAAGACTTCCAAGCTAACAGTACATTTTGGAAAATCAGACAAAACCTGTAGCTATCCTTATAGTAAGATTTTTATTTTCATCTCCAGAAGAGATGATAAATGATGTGTTATAAATTCATATCTTAAGCTAGTAGAATAACAGCCTTTACCTGGATACATATATATCTTTAGTGAGAGTTTGAGTTTTTAGATAATAATAGCAGGCAGAAGTATCACACAGAAATATGATAAAGTGTGGTGCTCATACCACATGGGGAATGTATAAATAATGCAAATTCCAGGGTCATTGCTTCAGCAGTCTGATTCAGGATTTCTGGGGATTGAGAACCAGTGTAACCTAAAAATGTTTATTGGTATAATTGCCAGGGTTTAGTGACTGCTTAGGTACTGGTACAGGGTAGTGAGAGAGAAGGACAGTTAGAGGATGACTCCTAGGTCTCTAGTATTGTAAAGTTTTAGAAATGATGTGCTCTAGGTGATGTCAGGGGAAAATATAGGGCATGACCCTGGATGTATATATGAAGGCAGAGAAGGGATAGGGGAGACTACATAGTTGGGTGGGTTGATTGCCACTTGGAAAGTTACTCAAAAATTGGTATGGGACTTCCCTGGTGGCGCAGTGGTTGGGAGTCCACCTGCCGATGCAGGGGACACAGGTTCGTGCCCTGGTCCGGGAAGATCCCACATGCCGCAGAGCGGCTGGGCTCGTGAGCCATGACCGCTGAGCCTGCGCGTCCGGAACCTGTGCTCTGCAGCCGGAGAGGCCACAACAGTGAGAGGCCCGCGTACAGCAAAAAAAAAAAAAAAAAAAAAAAAATTGGTATGGAGAAGATGGCTGTGGCCCAAAGTCTTTAATAAATGAGCAGATAGTATCTGAGGTCAGTGAAGACAACAATAAGGAGGAATAGAGGGTAGAATAGCCAGTACTTCGCAAACTTTAATTTACTTGTGAACTGCTTGAGGATCTTGTTTAAAATGGAGATTTTGATTCAATAGGTCTGGAATGGAGCCCAAGATTCTACATTTCTAATCAACTCCTAGGTGACATTGAAGTTACTGGTCCATGGACCACACTTTGAATATCAAAGATATAGGTCTCTGGTGTTCCAACAGCTGCACATCAGACTTTCCTGGATATTTGAGTCCCTTGTCCAGAGGTTCTGTTCTAATTGGTATGGAGCATAGCCTGGATATCAGGATTTGTAAAAGCTCAGATAACTCTATGGTACAGCAGAGTTTGAGAACCTATTGATATAGGCTGATTAGGCTAGCGGGTGAGGTATATCGTAGTATGAAAGTGGCAATGGAAATAGGTAAAGCTGACTCCACTCTGGATCTTGTGGTACAAGATATTGGGGGAGGGGTGAAGGCCCCAGAATCCTGTATTGGAAAGAACCTGGGTTCATCTACAACAAAGGGTAGGAGAATGAAAAGGAGAGATGGGTAGGAAAATGTGAGGAGGTTCTGACTAGGTGGTGGCTGAGGAGGACTGGGATTAGGAGCACAACTGGATCCATTCCACCAGGTTACAAGGCTGGAGTTAGCGACTTGTGATGGCCACTAACAGCTGTCTTTGCTGGGCTTTCCATTGGAATGTTATTGAGCAGGTCTCTTTGTGTCTCCAAAGAGAAGAGAAGCGTCTTCAGCATGTCCAGGAAGGAGTGAGCCAGCTATTCCATTTTTTTTTTTAATGACCTCTGGATTTGTTTCCTAAGGCTCGATGGAGTGAAACTAGAGTTGCTTGGACATCAAGCGTTCTCTCCCCCAGGGACTGATTATAATAACTATTGAACACCTGCTTGTGATGCATATGAAATAATCTATTGTTATTTTTTTCTCCAGATATTATAATAAAAACAAGTGGCAGGATGTAGCAGCTGTGGCTGAATTTTCACTACTTTGAAGACTTGAATGTGAAGTCAAAGTCCGTGAAGCAGAATGTCTGCCTAAAATTACATGAAATTCAAAAATCAAAATTCTCTGATTATTTGTGACATATCCTGATGTTGAAATTCTGTTGAGTCTTATAAATTACTTTTAATGAGCTGAGAAAGAATCTTCTGTCTGCTTCTTAAATGTACGTATTTGTATTATAAAATAACAAATAGCTTATATTAGAAGACTGTACACTAAATAGATGACTTCAGCTATTTATAAAGACCCAACACCAGGATACTAGGTAACTTCCTTTGATGGTTTTTTCCCAAGTTTATCCTTTGTATGGATTAAAGGTAGTAAAATTGTTGATGCTTATATTACGAGCTATTTTTAACAGAACTTAATTGAAACCACATGAGTGAGAGACCTAATTCCAGGTCTGACTGAAAGAAACTCTATACTTAAGGTTTGCTGAAGCAGGGAATGTATAATACGTACAATCAATCACACACTAAGTATTTAATATATTACCTCATCCCCGAACAACCTTTTTTAGCTAATGCTATCTATCTGTAGGATTTTTTTTGGGGGGGTAATACAGCTTATTGTGGCATCTTGGAAATGCCCTTCCTAAAAAGGAACAATCCTGTTGTCAGTGAACAGTGTATAACGGTGAGATTTTAACTCTGTTGGTTTTACTAATGTTATTAGACATAAAAGTAAATGAGGCCAATTTTCAAAGCTCCTTCAATATGAAAGAGAATTGTAAAATTGAAGAATTAACTGAGGTTACATAACCCATATAGTACTCATTTTTAAATAGGACTCCCATGAAAATATTCTTGTAAACGATTTGACAAGGTCTTAAGCCACTAACAAAACTATTTGTGATTTCAGTTCCACATTTTAATCTAGAGGTGAAATATGGGAAAGTTGTTAGGAAATGTAGAAGAGATCATTAATGATGGATGTTAGAACCAAATTTAGACCTGAATTCTAAATCAGTACTCAGCTAAGTCAGCAACTCCTGTGGTAGTTTTAAAGCAGAAGTGTGATAAGCAGTGAGGGAAGAAGAAATGGAATAGAAGGCCTATTACCTGCCTTCAAGGAGTTTATAATCCAAGGGGGAGGAGTTAGAATGAGAACAAAGTATTTGATAATTTCTAAACAGGTGGTAGGTTCTTGTGAGAAAAAACGATACCTGATTCTTAGACTGGGCCTAGTGGGGCTGGAGGAGATAACATTTGATAGTTCCATGTTGCTGATAAGAAAAATATAGCTACCTTAGAAAGATAAATACTTGGCAAGGCTGATGTGAAAGTAGGATTATGTGAGTTCAATATTTTTATCAGCTTGAGCACAGGGCAAGGTGGGAGGGAGGAAGGAGTTGCAATTGGAGTTGAAGGTTTAGTGGTAGAGGACATAACTTCGATTATGATTAAGAGGAGGGAAAGTAAAATAAGCCTGCTTGCTGTCTGGTGGACGTTAGAAGTTCCAAGAGGATTCCTGTTGGCAAATCCTAGAAGAAGGTTATACTCTTAACTTTACATTGGTGGGTAGGCCACAGACGTCTCTCAGTGAACCTGCCTGGAAGATCATCAGAAAGGACCATCTCTTTCTGGGGTGAGGGTCTCCATAGTTTTCATCATATTTTCTAAGCGGTCTGTGATTTTTAAAAAGTTAACAATGGGACTGGATCCCTTTACTTTAGCATATAACTAATTACATTTCATTTTTAAGCACTTAAAATTATATTTTCAAATTACACTTCGTGAAAAAAAATCTCAGGTCGTAAGTGTGAAAATCCAGTTAAAAATTCATGAAAGGCCAGGCATGATACCGTTTCCATTTAAAAAAAATTAACTAGAGTTTTTTTCGCCTTTCCCAGGTGTAATTCATCATGGTTTGTTCAGTTATGAATAGCCTCTTTATCTCATATTGTGTATACAGGATATGTGTTTATATGAAGGGTATGGTGCCCAGACTTTCCAGATGGATGTTATCTTCAACCTCTCCTGCTCTACTGTTGCTTTCTAACCTGCATTTTAAAATGCTGAATCAGCTTATATCTTAAATACTCCCTTGATTCCATATGTTCTTCTACCTACCCAATAATTCTTTACCTGTTTACATCCATGCTTCCTAAAAAGAGTGCTTTCTGCTTTCTCACTGATTCCCTCACTACTCAGCCCTTTCTCCTCTTCCTTCCCCTGCCCCAATACACATAAAGTCTGGTTTTAGCTCTGATCCTTCACTGACACTGGTCCCCTCAAGGCTACAAGCAACTACTTTGATGCTAATCTAAGGAGTATTTTTCAGTTCTTGTCTTACCCAACCTTTCCCAGCTAATGATGTTGTAGACTATTACTCTCCTCTTGAAAGCCTCCAGTAAGGAATGACCTCTCTGAAACATTATTCTCCAGTCTTTCATCTCATGTATAGCTCTTTCTCTTCCATTTCTCCTGAAGCCTCATTTTCCTCTGTCCAGTCTTTAAATTTTGTTGTTTCTTCGGGTTCTATTCTAGGGCTTCTTCTTATGTTACACAGTCTCCCTGGGTGATGTCATCTACCACTGCCATCAGTTATCATCTCTGTTCAGTTGACCCCAAATATTTGTCAGTAACTGCCATGGATATTGGTAGTGGAGATGTGTCGTGACTGGCCCTGTATCTGTCCCCCAAAATGTTTGCTGTCTTTCCTTGTATTCCCACAGCATCCTATACTTGCCCACGTCATAGCATTTATCACAATGTACTGTAATTGCCTTTCAAATTCTACTTTTTCTCCCTTAGATTGTAAGCTTCTTGAGCGCAGGAACTACATCTTGTTCATCACTGTATTTCTGTTCCCCTCTACCTCTATTGTAATTGGATTTTGAGTTTCCAGGTCACATGGTTTAGGTGGGATTGATCCCACCCTTAGTTCCAGGGGTGGGCCTTTAACGGTTTAAGTCAATTAACATGGCCCTCCTAACTCAGGCACAGTGATTGGTTCAGAACGGGTGCAAGGCCTAAAATAACCTATTGGATTAAATCTCAGAGCTTTTTCTGGGAATGCTGGGATGTAGACATTTTACTTTTCCTCTTGGATTTTTATCTGAAAGGATTTTACCTGAGAGGAGAGCTTCTGGCAGCCATCTTGTGTCCACAAATGGAGGCCCTGCCTGGGAATGGAGTTCATACAGAGAAATTAGAGCTGGGATAGAGAAATTGGATTCTTGATATCATTGTTGCAGTCTCTGGATGCAGCTGTACCTGAACTGTGCTCTACTTGAGCTCCAGTTATGTGAGCCAATCAATTTTTTTTTTTTGCTTAGGCTAGTTTAATTTGGGTTTTCTATCATGTGCAACACAGAACATCCTGATTGATGGACTCACACAAGACCTTTCTAGAGTTCTAAGTCTGTGTAGCCAAAAGCTTACTTGTCATCACTACAGGGATTCTCATGGTATCTCATATTCAACATATCCCAAACTCAACTTATCTCCCCCTTGAAGCAGTTCTTTCTCCTATCATCTGTTTCAGTGTTATATATCTTCATCTATCCAAGTTACCTGAGCCAGAAATTTGCTGTCACCCATGACTCCTCTCTTTCTCTTACTTTCCCACAGGCAGTCAGTCATGAAGTCCTGTTGATTTTGAATCCTAAAAGCCCTCATTATTTTCCATACTCCTCCATTCCCATGGCTATTCTCTGAGTTCATGTCAGTACTTCTTGCCTGGCTTAGAATGAGAGCCTCTTCACTAGTTTCTCAATCATTATTCTTGTACCTTATAGTCAGCTTTCCACAACGTATCCAGAGAGCTTTCTAAAATGCTCATCTGATCATGTTTTCTGCTTAAAATTCCTCAATAGCTCCCCATATCCTCTGGATAAAGTCTTATCTTTTAAGTGATTTTTACAGTTTTCTTTTTTTTTTAAGATTTATTTTATTATTTATTTATTTTATTTATTTTTGGCTGCATTGGGTCTTAGTTGCAGCACGTGGGCTCTTCGTTGTGGTGCACAGGCTTCTCTCCAGTTGTGGCGTGGGGGTTTTCTCTCTGTAGTTGTGGCGTGTGGGCTCCAGAGCGCGTGGGCTCTGTAGTTTGAGGCACGCAAGCTCTCTAGTTGAGGCGCGTGAGCTCAGTAGTTGTGGTGTGCAGGCTTAGTTGCCCCGCAGCATGTGGAATCTTAGTTCCCTGACCACGGATCAAACCCGCGTCCCCTGCATTGTAAGGCGGATTCTTTACCACTGGACCACCAGGGAAGTCCCTTACATAGTTTTCTTAATCCAGTTCAATTTTACCATTAGATTATATTGTAGGTCACTGAATTTTTATATTCTCTTTTGCCTCCACCAGGCAGATGGTATGTGCTGCTCCATCTGCCTGAAACACTTTCCATGCCCACATCCTCTTTTCTTTAGCATATCCCGTTTTAATTCCTATTTATTTCACCCTTCAGAAAACTCCCTGTAATTCTCCCAAAAGGTTAGTTGCTTTTCCTTGTTTTCCCCTGGCATCCTGTACTTGCCACATCATAGCATTTATCATAATGTAACACCATGTAATTGCCTGTCAAATTCTGTTTTTTCTCTCTAGGCTGTAAGGTCCTTGAGTGCAGGAACTACATCTTGTCCATCATTGTATTTCCAGGTTGTAGCACAGCTCCCAGACACATAGTAAACATATTAAGTGTTTGAAAAATACTTGTTGAAAGAATGTTTGTCATAGAAGTGTGCCATTATTCTTGCATACTTCTAATAGAATTCAAGATGAGGATTTCAAGCCAATTTTATATTGAAGATAAAAGTTTGATTCTTTAAAAGCACTTATCACAATCTGTAATAACCTGTTTACTTGTTGATTTCTTAAGGGTGAGGGCTGTACCTGTCTTGTACATTATTGCATTCTGGAACATAGCAGGTATTTGATTTCAGCATCTCTATTAGATTATTTCTCTTAGCATATGAAATTCTCTAATATCTTCCATCTCAAAAAAAAAAAAAAAAAGAGGAGGACAATTTTCCCTCCTCCCGTCTCCTCTCAATCCTCATTTTTCTGCTCCTTATCTCAGCAAAATGGAGTAGTTGTCTATACTTGCTTTACCACTCCCTCCCTACTCTTTCTTTTTTAGTCCACTCCATTCAGGCTTTTGCTCATCCTTCCATTGAAACTGTTCTTGTCAAGATGTCCATGTTGACAAATCTAATGGACACTTAAATTTTCAGTAACATTCAACACAGTTGACCCCTTCCTCCGTTTTGGGTTATTTTCTTCTCTTGTCTTGCTACTACTGCTTATGCTCATCCTTCTTTCCTGGATCCTTCTCTTCAAGACTTGTAAGTGTTGCCTTCTTTGAATATTAGTGCTGGACTCTCTTCTGTATTATACACTCTTTCATTTAAAAATTAAAAAAATTATTTTTGGCTGCGTTGGGTCTTCATTGCTGTGCGCGGGCTTTCTCTAGTTGCGGTGAGCGGGGGCTACTTTTCGTTGCGGTGCGTGGGCTTCTCATTGCAGTGGCTTCTCTTGCTGCAGAGCATGGGCTCTAGGCACACGGGCTTCAGTAGTTGTGGCACATGGGCTCAGTAGTTGTGGCTTGCGGGCTCTAGAGTGCAGGCTCAGTAGTTGTGGTGCACGGGCTTAGTTGCTCTGCGGCATGTGGGCTCTTCCCGGACCAGGGCTCGAACCCATGTCCCCTGCAGTGGCAGGCGGATTCTTAACCACTACACCACCAGGGAAGTCCCATACACATTCTTTCTAGGTAAACTCACTCATTCTATATTTTAAATTCTGTGTATTAGCTGATGCCTACTGAATTTCTCTGCAATCCTGGATTCTCCTCATATATTCTCAGAATCTCCACGTGGATATCTAATAGCCAATTCAAACTTAATATATCCAAACTTAATATGCTTGATTTTCCTCTTCAAACCTGTACTTTCCCTGGTCTTTCCATCAGGAAATGACTTCCATTTGGTTGCCCAAGGCAAAAACGTAGGAGTCAATCCTTAGTTTTCCTTTCTTTCACTCCTACTACAAATCGTGTTAGTTCTATCTTCAAAATAGTTAGCCAACATCAGCTCTTGCCTAAAATACATGGTAGACTCCTATATGGTTTCTCTCCTTCCATTCTTATTCTTTTATAATCCCTTCTCCACAGAGCAACCGATCTTCTAAAATCATAAATTCTATCACGTCCCTCTCCTGTTTTAAACTCCTACAATAGTTCCCATCACAATGTAACCTCCTTCGCATGATTTACAAGGTTCTACATAATCTGGCTCCTTGTACCTTTCTAGCCACATCTCAAACATCTTCCGCCTCCCACAGGGTGTTCAGCTGTTTTGGCCTCCTTTTTCTTCTTCAAACAGGAGAAACCCATTCCTGCCTCAGTCTTTGTACTTCTTCTTCTCTCTGCTAGAATGTTCTTTACCATCATCTTCCCGTCACGGGTTCCTTTTCATTCTTTAGACCTCAGTTCAAATACCGCATCTTTGGAGAGGATTTTCCTGACCACTCTATCTAAATTTGGCCGCACCAGTTGTACTATCAACTCTTTTTTTCCTAGCTTTTAGGACTACTTGCAAACATCTTGTTTACTTTGCCTCTTCCCACTAAGAACTAAGTTTCTGAGAGTAGGAATAGACTACCAGAACAGAGTCTGGGACCTTTGAGGGACTCAATAAATATTTGTTGAATAAATGATTGTTTGTTTGCTGTTGCCTCAAACCACTGCCATTCCCTTATTATATAGCAGTAAATCATTGGTTGGCTTAAGAGTTTTTAAAACTGAGGTACCGTCATGAGTCCATCTAAGTGCCATTCAGGAAGTTTTACTTTATCATCTTGATTCTGACTATCTTGTTCTGAGATGCTATCAATGAAAATTTAACTTGTTTCAGGAAAATTTAGCACAACTCAGGTTGTGCTTACTAGCATGGTGGTTAAGGGAGCAAGATTCCAGTTTTATTGCCACCTTTTGCTATATTTGATAACTGGAAAATGGCTGTAGTGAGAAGTGCCCCTGTCTTCTATGATATTGGAGTCAGTTGGACAGAGCCCCAAAGGCTGTTGGGGTTTGTGGGGAGGCTAAATCTTCTACTCCTGAGTGAAAGTGTAGGCCTTATGTCTAATTTTCTAACCCAACAGTTCCACATTCATATAACATTAATGAATCATTATTTTCTTTCTTACATTTCCTCCTTGCTCCTAAACTTAAAGAGGCTACTTTAAGACACCTCAGCTTCTCTGGGGGAAGAGGTAGTGTTAAGTAAAAGGGGAAAAAAAGATAATATACAGTTATTGAAGTTGAAAATATTTTCATTTTAACCTGCATAATTACGTATAGTTATATGTCCTCTTTTATGACAAACTTGTATCATTTCAGTGCTCTCTGAGTCTATAATTTGAGTATTACACAACAACATAAAGGAAATGTGATGAATGATAGCAAGTAAATTTTGTTTTTTTCTGTACCTTTCAAGTATAAGACCACAGAAATGAAACCTTTACATGATTAGAGAACACTAATACAAAGTATCTCTTATGCAAGTCCTAATGTTCTTTCCCTTACTATTAATATCTATAATTATCCACGAGGTAACTTTTTGCCAAGATGAAAGCACCTAAGATTATTGTATTTATAAACTTCATTCTGAGGGGAACTGGAACTACTCTGTGCCAGCCACGGAGCGGCCATGATTCCTCCTTGTGTCTTTGGTCAAATATAGACAGGCTTGAGCCCGTTTCCACTTGCACTCATTTAGTGATACTTGCTAGTGTCAAAACAAAACTTTCCCAAATGATCGCTTCATTAATTGACTTATAGGATGCGTGTTTTCTCACTTTAAAAAAATTTCAGACTTCATTTTTTGTTTACAAAATTCCATTCCGCGTTCATATTTTGTGAGAGAAATATACATAGCTATTTTGCCTCATTAGAAATCTTTCAGCGTTTGGCGCCAGAGAATATCTTAAGTTTATAGGGGATACAGTCTTGCTATTTTGACCTTGTATTGCTCAGTAATTCTGGAGCTTGGGCAATGTACGGAGCAACTCTGAATGACTCTTAACCTGAGCACCTCAAATGTCACCTCCTCAGAGAGACCTCCCCCACTCACTTCATTGTTTCTCATTCACAACACTGGTAATTTCAAATTACCTTTTTTACTTATTTACTGTTTCCTCATATAGAAAGTTAGCCCTATCTTTTAAATTTTGGATCCCCAGTGCCTAGACCAGGGACACTTAGACATTGTGGAAGGAATAAATTAATTTCTTAATCACCTATAAATAGTGCTTTAAAAATTCTTGTAACATTGAAACTGAACAACACGTTGTTACATGACCACTGAAATTCTCCGAGATACATACTCTGGCTATTACTTTTCTTTTTTCTATATAAGGCCACTTATTTCATAGCATAAACTCTAGCTGCAAATCAGTGGGAGCTGGCAGCCACTTAGAGACAATTTGATTTGTATGCCTTATTAAGTGAAATTCTCAAAAAAGTATTTTAATCTAACCTTCCAAACCACATACCAGTAATTTCCAGACATTCATATCTGTCAGAGAATTGCGTCCCATGGTACAAAATTCCTCCTGCTGGAGGGGCAGTAGGGGAATGAGTAGGGGAACTGAAGATCTGTAAGACCAATTTGATCCAAACCCTGATAAATTTTGGTTCCCTGGGTTTAAGTAGACTGTACGGTCATTAATGAGCAATGTTTTTCTTTGGAAAGGGTTTTCCGCCTATTAAACTCATTTGTTCACAGTTTCACAGTTCCTCTCTCTCTCTCCATACCTAGACATTGAGTGTAAATCCTGAGCCTCCTATGGCTAGCTCTTCCAAGGGGCTAATTCCCGGTGTGTCAGGGTTCGAGGCGCAAGTGGTAAACACCGAGGGCCGCTGCCCTCAGTGCCTGGCCGAGGCCATCTCTGCCGGGAGGCATGGCTGCGGGGAGCGTCTTGGCAGATCCTCCACCAGGCCCGTGAGCCAGCCCCGCTCAGTTAAGCTCTGAGCCCAAACCTCTCGCGGCCCAGCGTGAGCGGGCCTGTGGTCCCGGGCTTAAAGTCCAGCATGTGCCGCGGCCCCACGGGTACGCTCGCGCACCTGGCCTGCTCCGGGGGCCGCCGGACTCCGCCAGGCGCGGACGGAGGCGCGAAGCCGCAGAGACTGAGGGGAGGACGGCGGGGGAGGGGCGACTGCCAGTGGGGTCCTGAACTTCTCTCTTAGTCGTGGATGCGGGAAGCGGAAGGTTTCTACACTCCAAAGTCCCTGGCGTCGTCCCCGCGGCACCCTGCTGTAGACTCAGGTAGCAACTAACAGCGTCACGGAGAAGGACCGGGACCGCTGCATGTTCCTTTTTCACGTCCCCAGCCACCCCAGTTTCCCGCCCCTCCCCTCCGCGCATGCCCCGCCCCGTGAGCTGCCACGTGAGGACATCCACTGGCCAGCCTATGGGCGCCAGCTCCGCCCCACGGCCCCGCCTTGCACCCTGCTCCGCGCGCCACCACGTGATGCGGCTCACCGCCAGCCAATGGACGCCGGCCTTGCCTCGCGCCCCGCCCCGCGCGCCGTGGCCGTTTGAAGTGACTAATTTCTGTCATATGACTGAGGCGCCTATGGGGGTGGCGGGGCAGCTCTAAGAGCGGGGGCCTGGCGAGTGCCCTGTGGAGCGACCCCGGCCTGGCCGTGGCCATCATGGCCCCTACGCTGTTCCAGAAGCTCTTCAGCAAGAGGAGCGGTCTGGGCGCACCCGGTCGGGACGCGAGGGACCCGGATTGCGCGTTCAGGTAGGTCGCTGCAGGGCGAGGGGCGAGCAGCGAGGGGCGCGGAGCCGATGGCCTAGTGGGCTTTGGCTTCCAAAGGCGCTGGGGCTTTCGGTGCTTACGCTTGAGCGGCAGCGTCGCCCCAGGACCGGGATCAGGGCCGCGGTCGGGAGGGGCCGGGCAGCTGCAGACCTGCGCTGGACGGTTCGAGCGAGGTCCTCTCTCGCCTACCCCCCTCTCCCACGGTTGCCCCTTCCCCCTCGTCCGGGGCTGTTTGTTTACGTCCTGCTCGGCAGCCACGCGCTACTCTGCCCCTCCGGACCCAGCATCGCGGCCTGAGCTTAGGGTCCACACGCCTTCCTGGCGACGCGTAGAGTTGGGCGCGGGCTGGATTGGACCTCTACCGCCGTCCTCCGGGCCGAAAAGTTCTCCCCTCCTCCCCGCGGCCAGTCGTCCTCCGGGTGCTCCATTCCAGCTTGGTTGCTCTTGTGGAGAGAGCCGCACGTTTTGGCCAACCTTCGGAGTAGAGAACGCCGGAGGAGCGTGTAGGCAAGCTGCTGTTATTTCAGATTTCTTGTAAACCTAAGTTGGAGGTGTGCAGATACCGGACCCAGTGGCTTTAATGTTGCCGAAGGAGAAATGTGAAACCTAAGAGTTTGTGGTTTTTACTGACCAGAATGAAGCTGCGCTGAATCAAATGAAGCATGGCCGTAAAATTGACCACCCCCTTGGAACTGTTACTAAAAACGAGTTTTTAAAAATTGAGAACGGTAGCATCATATTTTGTGGTATTACAGGCTTTGTTAATTTTTGGTTACAGTACCTGTTGCTGATAGAAAAACTTTTAAAAATTGTAAGACAATAGAATATAAACCTGAATTCTAGGTAAAATTTAGTTTCGAAACTGCATTTGAAGAAGAGATTATGTCTTTCAAACAGCCTTCATACTTGTTGCCGTGTGGAAACTTGTAAATGTAACTAGGCTAAATGTCAAATATCACTCAAACCTGGTAGGATAGCATAGAGCCCAGTTGTACAGTAGTAGTAGGAAGAGATGAGTATCTGTTAAATTTTGCAGTAGCCAGAGTCTGAAATGAGTGTACCACACTGGTTGAAAAGGTTTTGATAATCTTAAAATTATTCACTCTCTCTTGCTAATGCAGGTCCCATTACTAAACACTCAGTAACTTGTGGAATTGAAGTATTAAATGGAAAGAAATTTGACTTTTAGAGGAAGAAAAATCTCAGTGGTGAACATCTTGGAACAGTACTTAGTAAAAGTTATCTAGCTTTTGGTCTTTTCTACTGGGAAATAAATGTCTTGCCATGCTTATCTAATGACTTTAAAGATTTCTTTAGTGTTTTTCTTTTGAAAAATGAAAGTGCAGTATAGATAGTATTACATTGAGCCATACAGTAAATCAAGGGTTAGTAGAAAGCAAGTTCAGGAGGGATATTAAAAAGGTGACATTTGAATAGGTTTTCTATTTCTGGGTAAAGATTTACTTTGGGGTACCCAAGTTTCCAAGCATCTCAAGTTATTCTTGTGAAAAAAAGTTTATTTTTTTAAAATGTAAACTCTACTATATGTTTGTGTAATACTGCTTTAGAGTTGCCAAAGCACTTTCTCATCAGTTATCTCATGTGATGTTTCACAACAGTCTTGTGAGATAGGGCAAGTAGCAGTATAGATAACTACATGATCCTTTTTATGTGTAAGAATTATGTGTAAGCACAAAAACTGCAGTACAATACGGAAAAATGCGTAGAAGTGTACATGTGAGGAAATGAAAACTGGGTAATGTCACACACTTAGTAACTTGCAAATTTAATCAACCCAATCTTTTTTTTTTTAACACCTTCATTGAGCTATAATTTACATACAATAAAATCGAGCCATTTGAAGTCTATAGTTATATGAATTTTGTTACATGTATACAGTCGTGTACCCACCACCCCAATGAAGTTTTAGAACACTCCATCATCCAAAAAATACCCTCATGCCCCTTTGCTATCATTTCTTAATGCCTTCTCACCCAGGGCAATCACTGACTTGCTTTTGTCTAATGACAGAGGTTTTGACGTTTCTGGAATTTCATATAAATGTAATCATACTGTTTATAGTCTTTTGTGTCTGGCTATTTTAACTCAGAGTGATGATTTTGAGATTCATCCATGTTGTTGCATTTATCTGTAGTTCGTTCCATTTTTTGCTGAATAGTGTTCCATTGTATGGGTATACCACAGTTTATCCATTCACTGGTTGGCAGACTTTTGGGTTGTTTTCAGATTTGGGCTGTAATAACAATGCTGCTGTGAACATTTGTGAACAAATCTTTATGCGGAAATACATTTTCATTTCTCTTGGAGTGGGATTGCTGGGTCATATGCTAAGTGTATGCTTAACTTTTTAAAAAAATTGCCAAACTTTTCTAAAGTATTTGTACCATTTGTATTCCCACTAGTAGTGTATGAGGTTACAGTTGCTCCAGATTCTCTCCAAATCCAGATATTGTTAGTCTGATTTTTTTAAATTAAAAAAATTTTTTGTGTTGTAAAAAACACCTAACATAAAATATACTATGTTAACCATATTGGAGTCTCTTTAAAAATTTATTTTTATTATTTATTTATTTAAAAAATTTTAAATTGAAGTATAGTTGACTTACAATGTTGTGTTAGTTTCAGGTATACAGCAAAGTGAATCTGTTATACATATATTAATACACATATCCACTCTTTTGTAGATTCTTTTCCCATACTAATGGGTATAGTGGTATCTTGTGTGGTTTTAATTTGCATTTTCCAAATAATAAACTGTGTTTCGCATCTTTTTATGTAACTCCTGTTTTTGAGTAGACTAAAATTTAGTTTTTATTCCAGTATACCATGGTTTTCATTCTAGAATACTTTTTTGGTTTTGTTTGTTTTAGTCAGTGTAAGTTGTTAAATAAGGCTTGGACACAGCCATTGGCAACTAACTATAGCTCAGCCTGTAAGAGTCAGTTCCTAGAGTAAACAATATACGAGGCTAAATAGTCATAAGCCATAATAGGGCTCTTGGGTAGGAAAGACCTGAAATAGAGAAGTCTTAGGAGCTTTTCAGTATTGTTTTTCATGGTTACTCCACTGAAAAAGATGGTCAGGGATTACCCCTTTCCATTCAGTCTGAACTCCCTTACCTTATAGGTTTCTGGTGCTTTGTCCTAGCTAAGGTTCTTGAGCTGGAGGTAAGTATGTAGGGTATCACAGGGAGAATATTATTTTAATCGTATATAGAACTAAAACAGTAATTTGTTTTAATCTTTTAAAGAATTTGGGAAAGACAGGGAAGATACTGCTTTATGTTTTCTCCATCAGGCCACTTTCCAGGGGAAGTAAGATTTAAATGTAAGTCTAATAACTGCAGTACGTATAAAATGATTGCTTTAAAAATAAAATTCTCTTCATCTAAAAATGATGTTAATAATGGCAACTGTGCAGGGTTGTCACGAGGTATATTAGTGAAGGTACACTAAACTGCGTTGTGTTAATAAATAAGCTAAGTCTCAAAAAAAAGTTCTTGAAAGAAGCCTAATTTGACGAAGAAGATTGTTTTAGAGTTATATATCTGTAGGACATAATTCATGTTTTGTTCAAAAAACAGTTTCTGTATTTTTATTTTATTCCTAATACATGAACGTTTGCTCTTTTTGTCTGTATCAGTTAACAACCTCTTAACTGGTCTTTCTGTCATCACTCTTGCCTTTCTCCAAACTATTCTCAATACTTCATCCTTTAAAAAAATGCTAATTCTGATCATGGTCAGCAGGCAAAATGGTATAGAATTTAAAATCTCCACAACACAGAGGTATTTTAAGGATTCAAAGAGATAAATCATGTTGAGCAGTTAATGCAGTGCTTTAGTGCATGGCTTTCACAACCAGAAGTTGTTTTTGCTGTGATGATCTCATGCTTATGTATAAAACCATTCAGTTTAGGACAGTTTAGGACCAAACTCCTTAACATAGCCTGTGGTGGTGTAGCTTCTGTGAAGTCTCTAGTCTTGACCTTTTAATTTTTTTTAATAAGGTCATTTTTTAACATAGCCATTAATCTATTATTATCCCTTATATTATCTATTAATATTATATATCTAGGGACTTCCCTGGTGGTGCAGTGGTTAAGAATCTGCCTGCCAATGCAGGGGACACGGGTTCCATCCCTGGTCCGGGAAGATCCCACGTGCCGTGGAGCAACTAAGCCCGTGTGCCACAACTACTGAGCCTGCGCTCTAGAGCCTGCGAGTCACAATTACTGAGCCCGCGTACCACAACTACTGAAGCCCACGTGCCTGGAGCCCGTGCTCTGCAACAAGAGAAGCCACCACAATGAGAAGCCCGCACACCACTACAAAAAATAGCCCCGGCTCGATGCAACTAGAGAAAGCCTGTGCGCAGCAACAAAGACCCAATGCAGCCAAAAAAAAAAAATATATATATATATATATACACATCTATTAATATTATCTACTAGTCTATATTCAAATTTTCTCAGTTGTCTCAGGATGTCTTTTTACAGTAGGTTTGTTTGAATCAGTCTGCATATTGAATTTGCCGTTATGTGTCTTAAGTAATTTTTATTCCACAACGGCCTCCCCCCGCTCTTTTAAAAATAGCATTTGTTGTTTTTAAACTGGGTATTTTTCCTATGAAATTTCCCACATTGTCTATTTGCCTGTTTGCTCTCTAATGGTTTCCTTTAATTCACTGGTTCCCAGCAATCTCTGTTTTAACAAGACCCTCCAGGTGATTCTGAATGCTCAAGTTTGAGAACCACTGCTATAACTTATTCTCTCTTTCCCGAAAACTGGTGGTTAGATACTTTACTAGATTCAGGTTCAGTTTTTTTTTTTTTTTCTTTTTTTTTTTGCGGTACGCGGGCCTCTCACCGCTGTGGCCCCTCCCGGTGCGGAGCACAGGCTCCGGACGCGCAGGCCCAGCGGCCATGGCCCACGGGCCCAGCCGCTCCGCGGCACGTGGAATCCTCCCGGACCGGGGCACGAACCCGTGTCCCCTGCATTGGCAGGCGGACTCTCAACCACTGCGCCACCAGGGAAGCCCCAGTTTTTTTTTTTAATTAAAATATTCCAAAGATTTTGCAGTGTACTTCGTATCCATACGTAATGTCTGGTTGTCCCATTTTTTAGTGCTGCTAAGATTGATTAGTGGTTTCAGGTGGTATCAGCTTTATTCTTCCATTATAAACTTCACCCTTCACTAATGGTTTTAGCGTCTTTTGTTGATTATTGCCTGAATCCATTATCTTGTTAGGGGATGCAAATGGTAATATTCTGATTCTTTAATTCTTTCTGCATTTATTTCCTGAAAGAACTTTCTCTTACTACTTATTTGGTTATTTGCTACAGGAAAGTCAGCATCAAAGTTTATCACTTTTGAGAATAATTTATGATGAGTTCAATGAAGGTTTTCATTTTAATTATCATTTTTTAGTATTACCATCACCTCTTGGATTTTAATGTGTTTTAATCCATTACTGTCAAATTGTCCCGTATTTAGCCAGTGGAAGACTTTTCAAGTTGACTTCTGTGCCCTTTGACATGATCTGATCTCATTAATCTTTGATAACTTGTTGCTTTCTTCTGGACTTGTCTTAATCTAATCACCTTCCTTTTCTATGATTTTAACACCTTGGATTTGTTTTAGGTTTTGGGATGTGCCATGCTGTGCTGTTCTTTGTTTTTGGCATAGTTTTATATACCTTTTTGTTTAGCTTTTTGTACTGATCATCTGGGCTTATCCTAATTATTCTTTCTCCAGGAAGCCATTTCTGATTTCTCCCTGAGTTTGGTTTCACTGTAATTTTCTTCCATAGGTTTCTGTATTTCCTGCTGTGACATCTATCACAGCTGTCATTACTTGTCCACACCTCTCTTTGCTTGCTTGAGAGCCCTCTTCAACTTCAAGGTGTATTTTGGAGTTAGAACCTTGTAAGCCACATGATGGGTTGTTTGTGGGGAACAAATGCCTAGGTTTCTGTCTGGAGCAGCTAGGTAGACACCGTTTTCGAAGGAGAGACCATGATACTGTGGAGGCCCATCTTGAACACCTCATCAAAAGTAGCAGCTCTCTCCCCTATTCTCTGTCAGAGCACACTGTTTATATCCTTCATAGTTCTTTTTACAACTTATCATCTCTCTCCCTCAAGTTCACATTGTGAGTCAGTGTATACAGCACAGTGCCTGAGCTTGTGCTCAGTAAATATTTGTAGAATGAATATATTAAATAATTTTAAGGGCAGAAAGAGTCAGAAGTTCTGTTTTGGACATTTGGTCTAGTGTTAATTACTAATGAGATATTTATTTGTCAGTTTAATAAAGTAAATCTGGAGTTCACAGTAGAGCGTGGGCCTGGAGATAATGAACTTGGGCTTAGGGTCAATGATCAATATTAAAACTAAGGGAATGGGTGAGATAATCTAGGAAAAGGGTGTATGTAGGTAGAGAATTGGAAAGAACAGGTTTTGTACTGAGGAAATCTAAAATGTACAGATGTGGGGGAGGAAAGTCTACAAAGAAAGAATGGCCAGAGAGATTGGGGGAAGGCCAGTGGTGTGTGGCGTTAGGAAAGCTCAGAAAGGGAAGTGTTTAAAAAATGATGGAGTGATAAATTGTTTTGTATGCTGGTTGCTGACAGGTCTTATGAGATCAAAAACAGAAAAGTATAGTTGGAGTTGTCAAGTTGGAGATAACTGGTGATCTTAATGGTTTTTTTTTTCTTTTGAGGGGGCATGTTTGGGGGAAAGAGTGAGATGTGTATTAAATGAAAAGGGAGGAAATGGCTTCACTGCTAAAGCTTTCTATTTCTGTAGGGGAAGCAATCTGTAGTGCTGCGTTATCTTTTCACTTTCAGTATTCTGATTTTATGTCACATTTTGAGCTTCTGAAGTTTTTAAAGGCTAGCATCTCAATATTATCAATGTTTGTAAGAATCATAGTTAAGAAGTTTTTATTTAATGTGATTTTTAAACATTTGTTCATTCACAAGTTGTTGTTTTTTTTTTTTTTTTTTTTTTTGCAGTACGCGGGCCTCTCACTGTTGTGGCCTCTCCCGTTGCGGAGCACAGGCTCCGGACGCGCAGGCTCAGCGGCCATGGCTCACGGGCCCAGCCCCTCCGCGCCATGTGGGATCCTCCCGGACCGGGGCACGAACCCGTGTCCCCTGCATCGGCAGGCAGACTCTCAACCACTGCGCCACCAGGGAAGCCCTGTTGTTTTTTTTTTTTTTTGCGGTACGCGGGCCTCTCACTGTTGTGGCCTCTCCCGTTGCGGAGCACAGGCTTCGGACGCGCAGGCTCAGCGGCCATGGCTCACGGACCTAGCCGCTCCGCGGCATGTGGGATCTTCCTGGACCGGGGCACAAACCCGTGTCCCCTGCATCGGCAGGCAGACTCTCAACCACTGCGCCACCAGGGAAGCCCACAAGTTTTTTTAAATTAAAAAAAAAACCCCTTCATAAACTGTACCTTTTAATCTTATATTAGAGATAGAAGTTATAATATTCTTTACAGAGACTCCTGTGAGAGCGTATCTTATTAAAGTGAGAAGCTGAGAATTTTAAGTTAATTTCATGTTAATGAAATCAATATTTGGTTCTAAGAGTCTAATTTTGCAATAAGAAATACAAATTTTTTTTTTTTAAAAACATCTTTATTGGAGTATAATTGCTTTACAATGGTGTGTTAGTTTATGCTTTATAACCAAGTGAATCAGCTATACATATACATATATCCCCATATCTCCTCCCTCTTGCGTCTCCGTCCCATCCTCCCTATCCCACCCATCTAGGTGGTCACAAAGCACCGAGCTGATCTCCCTGTGCTATGTGGCTGCTTCCCACTAGCTATCTATTTTACATTTGGTAGTGTATATATGTCCATGCCACTCTCTCACTTTGTCCCAGCTTTTTATTGTTAATTTGATTTGCTTTTCCATCTCTAAGTAGTGGTATTAGATTTGTTTTTTGGAACCATGTTTATTGAAAGAAAATAGCTTAGTAAAAAATGCAGCTTTAATATTCAACTTATAAAACTTGGACCTCATTTCTTACTAATATAATAACTATTGTCTTAAATCTTGATGAGTTTAAGTTATCTTTTAGGAGAGACTTGTTTAAAAAAAAACTCCCCCATGTAAAACATAACAATCTTCTTTATTTTTTTTAATTAATTTTTATTTTTTTAACATTTTTATTGGAGTATAATTGCTTTACAATGCTGTGTTAGTTTCAGCTTTATAACGAAGTGAATTAGTTATACATATACATATATCCCCACATCTCTTCCCTCTTGCGTCTCCCTCCCTTCCACCCTTCCTATCCAACCCTTCCATCTGGTCACAAAGCACTGAGCTGATCTCCCTGTGCTATGCTATGCGACTGCTTCCCACTAGCTAGCTATTTTACATTTGGTAGTGTATATATGTCGATATATACACTACCACTCTTTCACTTTGTCCCAGCTTATCCTTCCCCCTCCCCGTGTAGAATCTTCTTTATTAAAAGGAGTTCTAAGCTAGTCTTACACAATCTTACTTCTGTTCCTGGCACTACCATTCTCTTAGTCTACCAAGCTGAAAGAGAATCATCTTTTACTCTTTCCTCTAATTGCCTCATTTGGTCATTTGTTAAGTCCTGTTGATTCAAATTCTGCAACATCTTAGTTCTTTTTCATTTTCCACTGCCATCATCTCACTTAGACCTTTAATGCTTTTCATAAAAATTTGCCATAACTTTCCCACTTCGTGTGTGTTCCCCTCTATACTATCCTGCTAAATTGACTTTCTTAAACCATAATTCTGGTCAATTCACTCAGAAATCTCCTTTGACTCCCTGTTGCTTAATAGAGGATTGCTCTGTGCCAAGCACTGCTCTAAGTGCTCTACACATATTAATTCATTTAATTCTCACAATAGCTTTATTATAAAGTAGGTCTGATTATCCCTATTTTATAGATGAGAGAATAGAGGCACAGAGAAGTTAAGGACCTTGTCCCAGGTCACACATTTAGTAAGTGATATAATTAAGATATAAATTCAGACATTTGAGTTCCAGATCCTTTTTTTAAACGAAGTCCAAGCTCTTCAGCTTTTCATGTCAGCCTCCTTTAGAGTTGTAGCTTACTGTAATGGACCTGGGTTCAGATCCCTGCCCCAGTGGTTCCTGTATATATAACCTTGGGAAGCAGTATCATGTCATCATTAAAGGTGCTGTGGTGTATGCATGTCACAGTGGGGGAGAGGATGCTGAAGAGATTGTCCGTTGTACCTACCATCTTAGAGTTGTTTTGAGGATTAAATGGCATGGTAGTCTCTCAAATGTTAAAATTCTTTCCCACACTCCCTCATCCTTCAGTTTATTCTTTCCAGTCTTCCTTCTAATTTTTCCTCTAGCTGTGGGCTCTGAATCAGATTACTTGATGTTTCTTGAGAATATTCTGGTTCATGTTTGCACACTGCTTGAAATTACATGGCTACAACACATCTCTCTTAAGGCTACAATAGAAACCATGTTTTCGCATCAAGGCAGTTATTTTCTTGGGTTGTAATTGCTTCTTTATGGACCTATATACTTCACTAGACTGTAGGTTCCATAGGGCACAACCATGGTCTAACTTGTTTAGTGCTGTATTCCTGGTGTTTGACTCACAGAAGGCATTCAGTAAATATTTGATGAATGAATAAAAATAGTCACTGATTGAAAAAATTTTAATTCCTTTAACCAAGGATGTTTCTGTCTTGGGTTATTTGTCTAAAGTAGTTATTTCTCTGTACTTTGAGCACATTTTTCTTTGACATCAGTGTTTACCAATTTAAAGGAAAATTCCATTGTTATTTTGATCTTTTTAAGATAGCGAGAATGGTCTGATTTTCCAGAAATAGGTTAGATTCTCTATTTATATCTCTTGTAACACCTCATACTTCCCCTTCCTACCATTTTTCACGTTCAGAATGTGTGTGTGTATATGTGTGTGTACACAGAGTCTTCTCTGACGTACTCAGTATATGCTGAATGGATAAAAGAATGAGTAAATGAACTCATTCTTTTATCCATTGAGTAATGTATTCTTTTTGGTAGTGGGAGTTTATTTCAAGAACACAAGAGGTTTTGAGGTACCATGGAATTTCTTTTCCATTTGAGCATACTAGGTCCTTAGACCTTCTGATTGTTAAGCAGACCTTATGGGGAAGTGGAGCAACAATTTAACCTGGCTCTTTGGGGACACAGCCAGAGCTCTAGGGATCTGCTTCCTTGTACTCACGTTGCCCAGTATATAGTATCCCTTGACACAATGGCATTTTATCCCAAGTCACCCCAGAGAGATTACACCCTAGTGTAATCCTAATAGAGTGGCAGAGTTGGTTTCAAGGGCATGTGGGTTTCAGTTTATACTGTTATGATCCCATTTGTAGGATGCAGCTGTCAGGCTCTTTGCAGCTTTTTGGCCTGCTTTCCCACCCTGTTGTGGTCTGTTATATAATTTTTAAAGTTTTCCATTTATATCAAGAAACTACAGATTGTGATGTTAATGAGAAGGTGAATGAAATCGAGTAGTGATATGATTCCCACAAATAGGGATTTTGTATTAAGTTTTATATTAATTTCTATTAATTCCTAATTACTTTAGAATATAAAACATATATACTATACATTTATTGAATGCAGAAATATAATAAATGTTATTTGTGAATAATCAAAGAAATACCTGAACGTAGTTTAAACATTAGACAGTAAAACCCCATGTTAATGCACCCGCTGTGACGTAAGTGGCTCCTGGACCCATGGAACTTCTGACTGGCTGGCTCACGGGCCCAGCCGCTCCGCGGCATGTGGGATCTTCCCAGACCGGGGCACGAACCCACATCCCCTGCATCGGCAGGCGGACTCTCTACCACTGCGCCACCAGGGAAGCCCATAGACAAGCTTTTTACATGTGAATCTGACTCTAAATTTATGTGTTGAATTTTTTGCCCCCAGCCCAACAACATTATGGCAGGAATTTACTTAGAGTAAGTTCCTCCAACCCAGTCCTGAACCTAGATGCAACTGCTTTTTTAATTGTTTGATGTTTGCTTAAGTATTTGCTTTTATATTTATAAATAATATGAATAGACTGTTTTATAAAAAATTTATTCATCTTAGACATTAATTTCTTGTATTGGTAAAGATTTAGGTCTTAAACATGCACACATATACACACACTCATGCATACCCTTCCCTTTCTTCTTCATTCTTCCAATATTACAATTTTTGGTTAGTTTAGATAATCAAGGTTAACTATATTATTGTATTATAAATGTTTACTGCTGAGCTAAATATATTTTATGTTTTATTGTTCTTTTTTTTACTTATCTCTTGGAGTTAATTGCCTTTTTTTCTTTTTCTTTTTTTGTTTGCCCTGTTTTCTTTGAAATCTTTAGCTAAGTATTACAGCTCCATAAAATACCTGTCAAAACAATTTCTCTCTCTTAGTTAAACCTAGTCGATAATTGACTTTTTAAAAAATATTTATTTCTTTATTTGACTGTGCCAGGTCTTAGTTGTGGTCTGTGGGGTCTTTGGGGATCTTCAGTTGTGGCATGCAGGATCCTAAGTTGCGGCATGTGGACTCTTAGTTGCAGCATGTGGGATCGACCTCCCTGACCAGTGGTCGAACCTGGGCCCCCTGCACTGGGATCGTGGAGTCTTAACCACTGGACCACAAGGGAGGTCCCTAGATAGTTGATAATTAACACTTTTTCCTCCTGGATATGTCCATCTTGGAACCATCTGCCCTTCTCTGGCTCTAGTTTGTACTTCTTGCCCTGTAGGTCTGCTCCACAGCAACATGATGAGCCTTCCTTTGCCTTCCTCCTGGAAATTCCTTTGACCTTTAAAAGTTAGGATCTCCTGTAGACTGGCTTTCATGACTTCTTCGTTTTTGGATTGTTCCCTTGTTTTGGTGCTACCTATCCCTCTTGGAGCTTCCTGAGAATGATTGTTAGAGATAAATTTTTTGAGACTTCGCACGTGTGAAAAAGTGTTTATTCTATTTTTGTGTTTGGTTGGCAATCTAGTAGATGCACAGTTCTATGCTGAGAATCATTTTAATTCAGAAATTTGAAGGTATTGCTCCCTTGTCTTCTGTCTTCCAATATTGATACTGAAAAGGCTGGAGCTATAACTCTCAGCCCCCAGGAAGCTTTTGGAATTTTCTGTTTTCTCTATTTTGTTCTGAAATTTCACAGTGATGAACCTGTACCTTTGTTTTTTTAAAAAAATTCATTGGTTTATACTTGATGGGCCTTTCAATCTGGAGACGCCCTGAGGCTGGTGCAACTCTGACAAGTTTCCCAAGAACATAAATATTTGTTATGTATAAGGGGTGGGTTAAGAGAGAAGATGAAGGACATTTTGACATCCTGTGGAGGATATGCTTTTTGTTCCTTTGTCTCTCCTCTACCTTCCAAAGGGCCTTACGTTTCCAAGGCCTTTGCTTCTCAGGGACTCTGAGGAGATGAATCGTTCGGTTGCTCCTAGACATTTATTGACATTTAGGTTGTAGCTGCTTATGTTTTTGAAAAGTTAGTTGCTACTTTTCATCTTTCAATTATTTATTGCGGTCTCTTTATGCTTGAAATTTTTCCTCTCATATTGTCTTTGTCTTAAATATGTACGTATATATGTATATATTTGTGTGCATGTGTGTATATATATGTATACACACACACACATACACACACACACACACACACTTCATTTACTGTCATTTGAATGGGATTTGAATGTATCAGTGTACCAGTGCTTAACCTGGATTTCCTAAAAAAGTTTTTAAACTTATGAAATACTTCAAACCAAAAAGTAAAGAGAATGTTATAACAGTACCCATCTTTAACAGTTATCAACATTTTGTTTCTTTTTGTTTGTTTCATTCTCTCTTCCCTCAACTTATTTTAAATATTAATACTATTATTTGTTGTTGTTGGAATATTTTAAAGTACACTCCAAAAATCCTGTCATTTCACTCATGAATACTTGAGTATGAATCTCTAAACGATTACTATTATTCCTGAAAATTAACAGTGATTCCTTAATATTTAATACTCAGTCCATGTTCAGTTTCCCCTGATTGTCTCAGAAATGTCTTTTTAGAGTTTGAAGTTGGATTCTAATTTGTCTGTAGAATATTGCATATTTGGATTTGGATCTGATTTCATCTTCACTGTGTCCTTTACCTTGTTCCTCTCTCCACCTTATTTTCTTTAAATTGGGAGTTAGATCTCAGACTTGATTGGATTTAGGTGCAGGGTTTTGTTTTGTTTCTGTTTCCTGTTTGTTTTGTATTGTTTCCTAAGACTACTTCGTAGGGGCGCTGTGTACTTCTTACTGCATTTTATCAGGAAGCACATAACCTCTGGTTGTCCCACTTTAAGTGGTGCTAAGGTTGATCAGCAGGTTCAGGTGGTGTGAGCCTGATTCCTCCATTTTAAAGTTGCCCATCAACTGTTCACCTAATGGATTTAGCTTCTATTTATGCTGATTATTAGATTATTTCAGTGATTCTCAAACTTTAGTATGCATCAGAATCTCTTGGAGAGCTGGTGAAATTTTTGTAAACAATAAATGGTCCTTGGAAATTTGAGGACTGATGTTGATGTTTGGATGCCGAGGTGGTTCTTTGTACCACAACTGTAGCTGTGATCTTCAGTTTTAGAAGCTTCTAATAAAGCTAGTTAATATAGGCTGTATCACTCATTTCTTGTGCTTGTATCTAGCAAATGTGTCTGCTATTTTTAAAAAAATATATAACAGCTTCATTAGATATAATTTACACTTTATATAAATTATAAATTTATAATTCACCCGCTTAAAGTGTGTAATTCAGTTGTTTTTAGTTTATTCACAAAGTTATGCCGCCATCACCACAGTCAGTATTAGAATTTTTTTTTTTTTTTTGGCTGTGTTACATGGCTTGTGGGATCTTAGTTCCCCGACCAGTGATCAAACTTAAAGTGTGTAATTCAGTTGTTTTTAGTTTATTCACAAAGTTATGCCGCCATCACCACAATCAATATTAGAATTTTTTTTTTTTTGGCTATGCTGCATGGCTTGTGAGATCTTAGTTCCCTGACCAGTGATCAAACCCGGGCCTCCTGTAGTGGAAGAGTGGAGTCCCAACCACTGGACTGCCAGGGACTTCCCAATATTAGAACATTTTTATCACCAGAAAAGAAACCCTGTACCCATTAGCAGTAATTCTCAATTACCCTACCCACTACCACCCACATTCCCCCAGCCTTAGACAACCACTAATCTACTTTCTGTCTCTGTAGGTTTGCCTGTTCTGGACATTACATATAAATGAAAGCGTACAATATATGGTCTTTTGTGACTGGGTTCTTATACTTAGCATATGTTTTTAAAGTTCATTCATGTTATAGCATGTATCAGTACTTCAGTCCTTTATATTGATGAATAATATCTCATTGTATGGGATATCATATTTGTCCGTTCATCAGTTAGTAGACATTTGGGTTGTTTCCACTTTTTGGCTGGCTATTATGAGTAATTCTGCTGTGAACTTTTGTGTACAAGTTTTTGTGTGAACGTGTTTTCATTTCTCTTGGGCATATATTAGGAATGAAATTGTTGGATCATACGGTATGTGTAAAATTTTGAAGAACTGCCATTCTGTTTTCCAAAGAATCCACTGACATAGCTTTGTGCTGCTGAGACAAAATATCAACCTAGAATTGATATATAGTGAGACTTGTTTGAGAGTCTAACATACATATATATGTGAGAAACAAAAGGTGAGGGAATTCCACTAATAGAAAAATGTTTGCAGTGCAAGAATAAATGGTTAAGATAAACAACAAGGTCCTACTGTATAGCACAAGGAACTATATCCAGTCTCCTGGGATAAACCATAATGGAAAAGAACATTAAAAAAAGAATGTATATATGTGTAAAGCTGAGTCACTTTGCTGTACAGCAGAGATTGGCACAACATTGTAAATCAACTGTACTTCAATTAAAAAAAATAAATGGTAAGGAAAAAGAAACGGACAATATAAAATGAGACACGTGGGTAAATCTACACAGATATTGGTAGTATAAAAACAACAGACATGTCAAACAGAGCTTAAATATTCGAAAATAGTACCATGCTAGAGGGTAGTTGAGATGGAGAGAATGAAGTAGAATTAAAACATTCTGTGGCCATAAACAAGACCAAAAGACAACGCTCAGAATGGGAGAAAATATTTGCAAATGAAGCAACTGACAAAGGATTAATCTCCAAAATTTATAAGCAGCTCATGCAGCTCAATAACAAAAAAACAAACAACCTAATCCAAAAATGGGCAGAAGACCTAAATAGACATTTCTCCAAAGAAGATATACAGACTGCCAAAAAACACATGAAAGAATGCTCAACATCATTAATCATTAGAGAAATGCAAATCAAAACTACAATGAGATATCATCTGACACCAGTCAGAATGGCCATCATCAAAAAATCTAGAAACAATAAATGCTAGAGAGGGTGTGGAGAAAAGGGAACACTCTTGCATTGCTGGTGGAAATGTAAATTGGTACAGCCACTATAGAGAACAGTATGGAGGTTCCTTAAAAAACTACAAATAGAACTACCATATGACCCAGCAATCCCACTACTGGGCATATACCCTGAGAAAACCATAATTCAAAGAGTCATGTACCAAAATGTTCACTGCAGCTCTATTTACAATAGCCCAGAGATGGAAACAACCTAAGTGTCCATCATCGGATGAATGGATAAAGAAGATGTGGCACATATATACAATGGAATATTACTCAGCCATAAAAATAAACGAAATTGAGCTATTTGTAATGAGGTGGGTGGACCTAGAGTCTGTCATACAGAGTGAAGTAAGTCAGAAAGAGAAAGACAAATACCGTATGCTAACACATATATGGAATTTAAGAAAAAATAAATGTCATGAAGAACCTAGGGGTAAGACGGGAATAAAGACACAGACCTAGAGAATGGACTTGAGGATATGGGGAGGGGGAAGGGTAAGCTGTGACAAAGTTAGAGAGTGGCATGGACATATATACACTACCAAACGTAAAATAGATAGCTAGTGGGAAGCAGCCGCATAGCACAGGGAGATCAGCTCGGTGCTTTGTGACCACCTAGAGGGGTGGGATAGGGAGGGTGAGAGGGAGGGAGACGCAAGAGGGAAGAGATATGGGAACATATGTATATGTATAACTGATTCACTTTGTTATAAAGCAGAAACTAACACACCGTTGTAAAGCAATTATACTTCAATAAAGATGTAAAAAGCAAAAAACAAAAACATTCTGTGGTTCTAGGGGGCTTCCCTGGTGGCATAGTGGTTAGGAATACGCCTGCCAATGCAGGGAACATGGGTTTGAGCCCTGGTCCAGGAAGATCGCACATGCCGCCGAGCAGCTGCGCCCGTGCACCATAACTGCTGAGCCTGCACTCTGGAGCCTGTGAGCCGCAACTGCTGAGCCTGTGTGCCACAGCTGCGGAAGCCCGCGTGCCTGGAGCCCGTGCTCTGCAGCAGGACAAGCCACTGCAATGAGAGGCCCGTGCACCAAAGCGAAGAGTAGCCCCGCCTCGCCTCAAGTGAAGAGGGCCCGTGTGCAGCAACAAAGACCCAACGCAGCCAAAAATAAATACATTAATTAAAAAAAAAAAAACATTCTATGGTTCTTTTATCTTTTGAGGATGAAGATAATAAAGTATGAAGTATGCATGTTAAAATTTCAAGGTTACATGGTAAATTGAAGTATGTAACTTCCAAATTAATAGAAGAAATGGAATGTAGAAAAAAATGTATGAAAGGATAGGAAAAGAAACAAGTCACAGAACAAGTGCAAAGAAAGAGAATAATGTACTAGTGGAAATAAATTCCAGCATATTATAAGGATCGTATTAAGTGAAGGCAGACTAAATAATGCAGTTAAGACAAAGATTTGATAGGCTGGAAAAAAATTAAATTCAGCTGTAGGCTACTGTTTAAGATACATACCCTAGTACACCAATACGGAAAGATTGAAAGCAAAAAGGTAGAAAAAGATATCTAGAAAACCAAAAGAAAGCTGGTGTAGCTCCAGTCATACCAGATAAAATAGAGTTTAAGACACAAAAATTATTAGTGATAAATACAATAATAAAAGGTTAATTTACCAAGAAGTTTTGATAATATGTAAGAAGAAATTGTCAAGGAGAAATGCATACACTTACTATAGTAGGTGAGTTTTAACATACCTGTCCTAATTATTGAAGATGAAGTAGAAAAAAATTATTAAGAATAAAAAAGATTTTAAAAACACAGTCAACACTTAATGGACATACAGAAATCTGCAATTGGAAGTTGGAGGTAACACATTCTTTTCTAACATTTATAGAACAGTTATGGAAACAACTTATGAGTCAAAGGAGAAGAAATCCTAAATGGAATTTTAAAATAATTAGAAGTGAATTTTAAAAGTGAATTTTAAAATAATTAGAAGTGAATTGTAATAAATGCCATATTACAACACTTGGGATGTAGCTAAAACCTCACTGACAGTAAATTTATAATTTTTACATAAGAGGGAAGTTGAACAACTGCCCCTTCTAGGGCTAGCTAATTCCTAGAGATAGCAAAGGACTCCTCCAGAAGTGTGCCTTTCATGTGCAAACCAACCAATCCTCCTTTGGTTGTACCCTCCACCTACCTCCTATATTGAGCTCTTACCCTCCTGGGCCACTACTTCCCTGCTCTAATCACCCCAGGGCCAGGTACCAGCCAACTAGGGGCAGTTTATGTACCATGGAGACCACTGAAATTATTCAAACTAGCCAATCCTAAACCTGATTAGCTTGTTTACTTTGCCATTCTTTCTTGTGAAAACCACAATAAAGGTTCTTGCCTCATTTTCCTCCCATTCCTTCTGCCTCCTGACCCACCCTGGTGCTTCCGCATATGGCCTGTTGTGGTCTGGCATTCTTCCTAATTCCAGGGAATTGTGAGTATAAATTTCTTTCTTCATGGCAGTTATTTCCATGTCTGTGTCTTACCATACCTGATTAAAACAAATCCTGGGTTCATTTTAAAATCAGTATAGCTTTATGAGTTTGGACAAATGTATACAGCTGTGTAACAGCCACTACAGTCAAGATGTAGAACTTTGTATAACCCTCAAAAGTTCCCTTGTACCCCTTTGTAGTCAGTAACCAATCCCTGCTCACCCTGCCCCCAGACAATTTCTGATCTGCTTTCTGTCACTACAGATTAATTTTGCATATTCTAAAATTTCATGTAAATGAAATCCTGCCCTATGTACTCTTTTGTATCTGGTTTCTTTCACTCAGCAGAATGTTTTTGAGATTCATCCATTCATCCAAATACTGCTTATTTCAGTAGCTCATTGCTTTTTATTCCATTATAGTATTCCAGTATCCGATTATATAAATATACTAAAATTTGTTTATCCATGTACCAGTTGATGAATATTTAGATTAATTCTGGCTTGTGGGGTCTATTATGTATAAACCTGCTATGAACATTCATGTATAAGTCTTTGTATGAACACGTTTTTGTTTCTCTTGGGTAGATACCTAGGAGTGGAATTGCTGGTTTGTAAGCAAGTGTATACTTAATAAGAAATCACCAAACTGTTTTCCAAAGCACTTGCACCAGTTTACTTTCTCACTAAAAATGTGTATGATAATTCCAGTTATCATCAGCACTTGTGGGTGTGTAGTGGCATCTCACTGTAGTTTAATTTGCCTTTCCCTTATGCCTGGTGATGTTGAGCATATTTTTTGGTGTTTATTGGCTGTTCATATGTATTCTTTTGTAAAATGTCCAATTATTTTGTCCATTTAAAAATTGAAGTACTACTTATTATGGGTTGTAAGACTTCTTTATGTATTCTGGATAAAAATTCTTTGTTAGCTTATTTTCTCCAATCTCTGGTTTGCATCTGTTTTTTAGTGGTATCTTTCAAAGATCAGAAGCCTTAAATTTGGTGAAGTTTCTTAGTTTATTATATTTTAAAGATTTTATATATATGTTTTTTTGTGTGTGTTCTAAACAATTTTTGCCCTACTCTAAGGTCAAGAAGATTTTCTTCTGTTTTCTTTTATAAATTTTATAGTTTTTGAGGTTTTATGTTTAGGTCTATGACTTATTTTTAGTTAATTTTTACATATGGGGTGAGCTCAGTATTTTCCATACAAGTATCTAGCTTATCCAGCACCATCTGTGGAGATGCTTTCTTTTTTTTTTTTTTTTTTTTTGCAATACGCAGGCCTCTCACTGCTGTGGCCTCTCCTGTCGCAGAGCACAGGCTCCGGACGCGCAGGCCCAGCGGCCATGGCCCACAGGCCCAGCCTCTCTGCGGCATGCGGGATCCTCCCAGACCAGGGCACGAACCCGTATCCCCTGCATCGGCAGGCGGACCCCCAACCACTGCGCCACCAGGGAAGCCCGAGATGCTTTCTTTTGATTTTTGCTTAATTACCATGTGTTAACATGTCTTTCTCTTGTATTGATACATTCTGGTTCAGAAGAAATTTCCCAATAAACAATAATAAATGCCATCTATCATATACTTGAAATAGTGTAGTATAAGATTATGCATGTTTTTGAAATGTAGAAAAAGATAAATTATGAGGTTTTATTGTAATAATCAGCCAAAGCACAATGCACTTTTACATAATGTGCTTCGTAAATAAGAATGTTTACTTTGGGCCTTAGTCTTAGCTGCACATAAAAACTGAAAATATTTTTATTCAGCTATTCTAATCAGTCTAGGGAGTGAAAGTAGTAGAAGACTGCTTTTAGTAGAATTTCCAACTCCAAGAAATGTTGAATCCAGTGGTAGAGGTTCTGTGTATATCTAAAAACAGAACACATATTTGGTAACATGTCGGAAAAGGAATGACCTTTATTTTTTATTTATTTATTTATTATTATTTTTTTACATCTTTATTGGAGTGTAATTGCTTTACAATGGTGTGTTAGTTTCTGCTTTGTAACAAAGTGAATCAGTTATACATATGACCTTTATTTTCTAATTTGCTGATGTGTACCTTAGAATCAGCTGTGGATTTCTTTAAAAAGCCTTCAGGTTGCCCTACTTGGAATTAATTCTCAATCTTCTAGGATTTTGGGCAGGTGATTGTTTTGGTTTGTTTTGAAGCTCTCCAACATGATTTTGATGTACAGCCCAAGTTATCAATCCCTGATTATACTCCATTTTCTCATTTGACCTCTCAGTCATCCTGTGAGACAAGTAGTGTTAGCTCAGTTTTGCACATGAGGAAGATGAAGCTTAATGTGATTATATACCTTCCTCCACAAGGGATATAAACAAGAAACTTAACAGAAAACATTTAAAAAATGACCTTTAAACATTTTGAGTGATGCTTAACCTCAGTAATTAAAAAATACAAATCAAGATGTCATGTCTATAATTCACTAAGCTGTCTAACAAAGGTTAAAAAGAATGATATATTGTTATGGTAAAAGAGTGGTGAAGCAAACCCTATTTTATGATTGTGGAGTGTAGGTACAACTATTTTGGAGAGCATCAGTTGTGTAAAAGTGATCATGTAAGCATATTCTGATGTTTATTAAAGCATTATTTGAAGTTGTTTCCAGTTTAAGTTGTTAACTGTGACCATAATTAGGAGATCGATTAAATAAGTTATGGTATATACGTTGGAACACTGGGTAGCTCTGTAATAGAATATGGTAATTTTGTATTCCCTGGTAGAGATTTACACATATATTAAATTTTAAAAAGTTGCTGGGTAGTATGCAGTGTGATCTTGCTTTTATAAATGCATGAGAGTTAAACATTGAATTCTGTTAACGTGGCTATTTGTACATACTTATAGGAAAAAGTCTAGATGGAAACAGAAAAGTGTTGAGAGTGGTTAGGTCTGAGAAGAAGGATTGGTAGGGTGGTTTTTTCATATTTTATACCTGTTTGTTGTTTGTATTCACCTGGCTGTTGCAAATAAGGTCTGTTGTTTCTGTAATTTTAAAAAGATATAAATGTGAAAAATGTAACTTGGTCAAGATCAACACAACTGGCAAGTGGCATAGCTAAGACTTGGAATTCTCAGACTCCAAAGGAGAAATTTTTCAGAGAAATATTAACCCATGTGATAATGAATTTTAACTGATTTGTAGTAGGAAAGCATTAAAATTTTTTTGTTTTTAAAATTTACATACAATAAAATTCCCTTTTTGTGGTATAAAGTCCTATGAATTCTTTTTAAAACAAACTTTTTATGGAAGAATAGCATACTTAAGAAAAGTGTCCACATTTTAACCATTCAGCTCAATGAATTTACACACGTTGCCAGGTAACTGGTACCCAGTTCAAGAAACAGAACATTGCTTGTGTTTCTGAAGTCCTCCTCATGACCCTTTCAATCCCCACTCTCCTGACTTCAAACACCAGGGATTAATTTAGCCTGATATTGAGCTTTATATAAATGGAACCATACATATGCTCTTTTCTTTGTCTGGCTTCTTTTTTGCTCAACATTATGTTTGTGTTTATCCATATAGTGTATGTAGTCTAGTTTGTTTTCATTGCTGTAGGCCAGGATTTCTCAGATGTGGCCCTATTGACATTCTTTGTTATAGGGGAGGCTCTTTTGTGCATCAAAGAATGTTTCCCAGCATCCCTGACCCCAATCACAAGATGCCAGTAGCACGCCCCCCAGTTCTGACAACCTAAAATGTTTCCAGATGTTGCTGAATGTCCCCTGGGGAGGCGGGCAGAGTCTGGTTGAGAACTACTGAAGTACAGTATTCCTTTGAGTATGCCACAATTTATTTACCCAGGCTACTATGTTGATGGATATTTGGATCATTTCCAGTTTGAAGCTGTAAAGAATAATGTTGCTATGAACATTTTTGTACAAGTTTTTTTGGGAAGGTATATCCACATTTCTGTTGAGTATGTATGTTGGATTGAATTTATAGGTTATAAGATATGTGTATGTTCAGCTTTGTTAGATTTTGCCACATTATTTTCCAAAGTGGTTGTACTAGTTTTTACTTTACCAGTCATGTATGAGAATTCTGTTTTTCCACATTCTCATGAGGCTTAAATTTGAACTATGATATTTTGAAGTTTAGGGCCTGAGTTTTCTTCTTTTTTGTGTACCCACTGGTTGGCACAGTAAATGACACACAGAAGATGCCAGTTGCTGAGTGAATGAAGGCATGAGTTCTGGCCCTCTGCTCTAATGTCCTGTGATCTGGATGACATATAGCTCAGCTCTGGCATTTGGGAAGCAGTTACCCATCACAGTTGCTCTTTCCTATGTTGATGACAAGGTCTCCCTCCCCACCATCACCAACAGCTTATGGTCCCCAGACAAGGCCATGTTTTCACTTTCTTGGTGAGTTTCATGAACTGACAGCTGTCAAAGCCAAATGTCAGTAACTGTGATATCAAAGGTTTACTGAAATTGTTTTTAAGCTTTGTCATTTAAACAAGACTTTCTGGTCAAATGAGAATCTGTTTTTCCTTTTATACTGTAACTATATTTTCAGAGGGATGGAACTCTTTTTTTTTTTTTTAAAGTGATTGCGTTTAATGGTTCCACATGTTCTGCATATACCGTAAATACTAAGTATGTTGAAGGCAGGTACTATGCCCTCCCAGGTTTTTTGGAAGCACATATCGCTACCACTGTATCATCATCATTTTCATTAGCACCATCATTAGTGTCATCATGTTGCTTCTGTATGAAGCTTCATATATGTGTATATGTATATAATTTACTGAGGTGAAATTCATATAACATAAAATTAACCGTTTTAAAGTGAACAATTCAGTAGCATTTAGTGCATTCATAGTATTGTGCAATCATCACCTCTATCTGTCTACTTTTAAGTAGTTCCAAACATTTCCAAGACTCCAGAGCAAACCCTTTATCCATTAAACAGTTTCTGCTTCCCTTCCACCTTAACCCCTGGCAACCACCAATCTGTTATCTGTCTGTGTGGATTCATCTATGTTGGATATTTCATATCAGTAGAATCATATGATATGACCTTTAATGTCTGGCTTCTTTCACTTAGCATAATGTATTCAAGATTCATCCATGCTATAGCATGTTTCATTGCTTTTTATGGCTGAATAATATTGCATTGTATGTACATACCACAGTTTGTTTATCCATTCACTTGTTGATGGACATTTAGGCTTTTTCCACTTCTTGGCGATTGTGAATAGTGCTGGTAAGAACATATACATATATTTATTTTCATTCCTAATACATGACTAGATTATTGCAACCACCACCACTGATACTGAACAATTCCAGATCCCCAAAGAATTCCGTTGTGCTGCTCCCCTGCAGTCAGACCCTTCCTCCCTTCTAACTGTTGGCAACCACTGATAGTGGATTTATAGCAGTAAGAAATCTAAGTAATATCTCAACTATGTAGTCTGGCTTTCCTTAAGTATATAATGGATATCTGAAAAGTTAAATTTTTAGAATTAGAGACGATGTTTTAGAAGCTGGAGATTAGAAATACTTTTATGTGTTTACTAAATTCAGTTTTTCCAACTTGTTAATTATGATGAGGAGTAAATAAAAATTACTAGCATAAAACTCTGCACTTACCTAGAGAGCAGAGCTAACTATAAAGAGTGCTATCTTAAAATGTTTTATAAATACAACATGAAATTATTAGATTAGATAGGTTTTTTTGTTGTTTTAGTGAACTGTTTCTTACCCTTAACCGTTTTGTTTTGTTTGTGTACAAAAGATGTCTTGGGATTTTATGTTTTATTCCCGTCAGATCTTCAGTTAAATATACACTGATATGTTTTATATGTTAATTTTAAAAGCTCAGAGGAAAGATTAATCAGCTTTCTGAAAACATAACATGCACAATAAAATAACTATTTGCTGGGGGAGGGGGAAAAAGCCCTGTTGTCTTCTAGTACCAGTTGGTATTACGTAGGTTTGTTTGGTGTCTCATGTCTTATTTATAGTAGTTTGGAGCTGGAACTAAATACTAAACAAACACTAATGTTCCACTGTAGCTTAAGTATGCATTAGAGTCTTTCTTTGATCATAATTATTTTTACTTGTGTATATACTTCTATGAAACTAGGAACTTCTGAGAAACTGACAACTTGCTTGAATCCAGTCCATTTTTATATACCTTAATACAGAAGCAATATGTAGCACACTTAAATTTACTTACTTGTTTAGGTGATATTTATAAAAGCTTTATAATTCTATGAATAAGTTATGAATTAATAGAAGATACTTAATGATCTTCGGTAATTAACTGAGAGAGATCATGAGGAAACATTTATCAGTACTGTTTGTCTGCCTGTAGAAGCTTCTCAGACTCCTCCTTCCTCTCAAGAAAAGAGCTTTTGTTGGATTGTGAAAATGACTATACTACCCAAAGCAATCTACATATTCAAGGCAATCCCTATCAAACTACCAACGGCACTTTTCACAGAACTAGAACAAAGAATTTCCCAATTTGTATGGAAACACAAAAGATTCCAAATAGCCAAAGCAATCTTGAGAAAGAAAAATGGAGCAGGAGGAATCAGGCTCCCTGACTTCAGACTATACTACAAAGCTACACTAATCAAGACAGTATGGTACTGGCACAAAAGCAGAAATATAGATCAATGGAACAGGATAGAAAGCCCAGAGATAAGCCCATGCACATATGGTCACCTTATCTTTGATAAAAGAGGCAAGAATATACAGTGGAGAAAAGACAGCTTCTTCAATAAGTGGTGCTGGGAAAACTGGACAGCTACATATAAAAGAATGAAATTAGAACACTCCCTAACACCATACACAAAAATAAGCTCAAAATGGGTTAAAGACCTAAATGTAAGACCAGACACTATCAAACTCTTAGAGGAAAACATAGGCAGGACACTCCATGACATAAATCACAGCAAGATCCTTTTGGACCCACCTCCTAGAGAATGGAAATAAAAACAAAATAAACAAATGGGACCTAATGAAACTTAAAAGATTTTGCACAGCAAAGGAAACCATAAAAAAGACTCAAAGACACCTCTCAGAATGGGAGAAAATATTTGCAAACGAGGCAACTGACAAAGGATTAATCTCCAAAATATACAAGCAGCTCACGCAGCTCAATATCAAAAAAACGAACCCAGTCCAAAAATGGGCGGAAGACTTAAATAGACATTTCTCCAAAGAAGATATGCAGATTGCCAACAAACACATGAAAGAATGCTCAACGTCACTAATCATTAAGAGAAATGCAAGTCAGAACTACAGTGAGGTATCACCTCACACCGGTCAGAATGGCCATCATCAAAAAATGTACAAACAATAAATGCTGGAAAGGGTGTGGAGAAAAGGGAACCGTCTTGCACTGTTGGTGGGAATGTAAATTGATACAGCCACTATGGAGAACAGTATGGAGGTTCCTTAAAAAACTTAGAACTACCATATGACCCATCAATCCCACTCCTGGGCATATACCCTGAGAAAACCATAATTCAAAAAGAGTCATGAAGCACAATGTTCGTTGCAGATCTATTTATAGTAGTCAGGACATGGAAGCAACCTCATTGACAGATAAATGGCTAAAGAAGATGTGGCACTTCTATACAGTGGATATTACTCAGCCGTAAGAAGAAATGGAGTTATTTGTAGTGAGGTAGATGGACCTAGAGACTGTCATACAGAGTGAAGTAAGTCAGAAAGAGAAAAACAAATACCGTATGCTAACACATATATTTGGAATCTGAAAAAAAAAAAAAAACAGGTTCTGAAGAACCTAGGAGCAGGACAGGAACAAAGACGCAGACATAGAGAATGGACTTCAGGACACGGGGAGGGGGAAGGGGAAGCTGGGACGAAGTGAGAGAGTGACATGGACATATATCCACTGCGAAATGTAAAATAGATAGCTCGTAGGAAGCAGCCACATAGCACAGGGAGATCAGCTCGGTGCTTCGTGTCCACCTAGAGGGGTGGAATAGGGAGGGTGGGAGGGAGACGCAAGGGGGAGGAGATATGGGGATATATGTATATGTATAGCTGATTCACTATGTTATACTGCAGAAACTAACACACCATTGTAAAGCAATTATACTCCAATAAAGATGTTTAAAAAAAAAAGTGCTTTGTTGGGATAAATCACAAATCTGATGGCTGTATTTCTTAAAATTTTTCAAGTATTAAATTTTCTAGAGCTCTGAGAATTTGCAACTGATAAAAATCATATCACTAGATAATTTTAATTTTGCATTTATTCTTTCCTTGTTTTTTTTTTTTTTTTTGTGGTACGCAGGCCTCTCACTGTTGTGGCCTCTCCCGTTGCAGAGCACAGGCTCCGGACGCGCAGGCTCAGCGGCCATGGCTCATGGGCCCAGCCGCTCCGCGGCATGTGGGATCTTCCCAGACCGGGGCACGAACCCGCGTCCCCTGCATCGGCAGGTGGACTCTCAACCACTGCGCCACCAGGGAAGCCCTCTTCTTGGTATTTGTTATCTGACTTTGCTTACCTCCTTCAACATGCAGACCTATGCTTTGGGATGCTTTCATTTTATACTGGGAGTGACGTTTATTAGTTGGCTTCATTACTCCTTCACAGTAAAAAAAAAAAAAAGTGTGAATGAATTTTACATAAAATTCTCATATAACATAATTTTACATAACAATGGCAAAGTAAGAAATTAAAAAAAAGATATCAGGTGCGTGGCTTTCAAAGTTGATATTAGAGCTCTTAAAAATCTATCACTCAAGACTTGTTCAATGTTACTTTTTTAGAGGAAACATGAGTTGTCTCTGGTAAACTGCTTTTACACTATTTGTAAAATAAAGACTATCTTGACTTTGTTTTAAAAATGTAAAGGAGCTAAAAAATTGACTTCAAACATATACTGGGGCTTCCCTGGTGGCACAGTGGTTAAGAATCCGCCTGCCAATGCAGGGGACACGGGTTTGAGCCCTGGTCCAGGAAGATCCCACATGCCGCGGAGCAACTAAGCCCATGTGCCACAACTACTGAGCCTGCGCTCTAGAGCCTGCGAGCCACAACAACTGAGCCTGCATGCCACAACTACTGAAGCCCGTGCGCCTAGAGCCTGTGCTCCACAACAAGAGAAACCAACACAATGAGAAACCCGCGCACCTCAATGAAGAGTAGCCCCTGTTCACGGCAACTAGAGAACGCCCGCGTGCAGCAACGAAGACCCAACACAGCCATAAATAAATAAATACATACATACATACCAAAAACATATATTGGTGCATTCATTTGGTAAGCAAATTTTGTGCACTTGTTTTTTTTTTTTTTTTTTTTGAAATGCCAGACATGGTGCTGGGCCTATGGAAAACAATGAGATTCTCTAGGGCAGGGATTCTTAATCATTTTTCCTGCCAAGTATCCCTTTGGCAGCTTGGGAAGGCGTATAGATCTCTTAGAAAGATGTTTATAAACACATAAAACAAAAAACATAAGATTATAAAGGAAACTCACATTGAAGTCGTCAAAATGTTAAGTTTGTGAGATAGTAACATTCTGCATATTAACTCATTAAATACTGAGAGCTATTATCGGATCTAGTAAGTATGGTACTTTTGAAATAATGAGGGTAAACAATTTTTCTACGATATGTGCATCAACTGTAGTGTGTTGGGACTATCTGTGATTCCTCTTGATGATCAAAGTTATAGGAACTACTAATACCATTGAGGTTTGTTGCCTACATTTTAATGGAAGGAAATGCTAAATTGTGGTTAGAGTTAGTGAAAGTAAATATGCCATTTTTTCCTTTATCCAAGTTCCTTTTGCACACCGAACCACAGATCCCTTGTGGGTTAGTAAACTTGACTTTAAGACTCCTCCTTTAGGAGCTCTTAGTTTAGGCTGTGAAACTGATACTTGAATAGGTAGTGAAAGCTGAAATCTGAGCAGGGATTTTGTCTCATCCATCTTTGTATTTTCATAATCCCACAATGACAAGTAAGTGTTAATTAAGCAGATGACTATAATATGCTCTAATAGAGCTATGTAAATAATTCTGAGCGTGCATAAGGGGACGTTACCTCTGTTTAGCGATTGCCTCTGTTTTTGTTAGAGGAGGTGGCATTGAGCTGCATCCTAAATTTAGGATACCCTGAATTTTCAGATTGAATGAAGCGGGGGTGCTTATAGTTGAGGCATGCTCATAGGCATAGCCTAAGGAAAGGCTATGGCAAATTTAGTGATTATTGAGTTTTGGGATATGCGTATAAGGGAATAGCAGGGAATGAGAAGTTGGGATCATGCTGGAGCTCACATTATAAGCAGAGTTTTGTGTATACTAGGCATCTGGGAACTAGTGGTGTGTATAATGTGATCAGCTTTGTGTTTTAGGATGTAATCTCAGATAGCATTGTGACAGACAGATGGGACAGAATGGAGAGAGACTGGAAGCAGATGCCAGTAAAGGCACTGTTATATTTGTTACAGGTTAGAGAAGGTAGGTCATAACAGTAGCAGAAGGATGGGAAAGGTGATGCTATATATCTGGGAGAAAAGGATTCAGTGTTTGGATATGAAATGTGAAGGAGAAGTTGTGGCTGAATCTACTCTGTTGGGAGATTGGGACATGGGTCATGGTAGTGCCATTAACCAAGGTAAGGAATACAAGAGGGAATAGTACGCATGGTGGAGAAGATAAGGAAGTTTAGCTGTACTTAATAAGGCTGAGCTACCTTGAGATTCAGGTAGAGGTTTCTCAGGCAGATAGTTGGGGCTAGAGATAGAGATTTTGAAATCTTCAAATCATTGCATTACAATCATCTGTGATTTTTTTTAAGGTTTGTTTTATTGAGATACAATTTACATGTATTAAAATTCTGTTTTTTAGGTTTGTAGTTTTTTTTAGGTTTGACAAATGTATAGTCATATAATCACCACCACAATTGAGATATAGAACATTTCTGTCACATCAAAAAGTTCCCTTGTACCCCTTTTGTAGTTATTCTCCCCTCTTCCACATCCAGCTCCTGACAACCAACCATTCATCTGATTTTTGTCCCTGTAGTTTTGTTCTTTTCAGAATGTCATAAATGAAACCATATATTATGTAGTCTTTTGTATCAGGCCCTTTCACTTAATATAAATGCTCTTGTGATTCATTTGTGTTATTGCATGTAGTAGTAGTTGTTTTCGTTGCTGAGTAGTATTGCACTATGTGTGTGAAGGTTTTTAAAAAACACACATACCTGGGCTCCAAATACTGTGTCTGAATTCAGAAAGATAGCTAGAAAATGGTAATGTGTTGGAAACTGGATGAGATGAGAGTATCAGGGAATAGAGTGCAAGGAGGTGACAGTGTCAAATGTGCACATTCAGAGGTTGAATAGGGCATTAAAGAGGCTGTGCTTAGGTAACTTCTTCAACATTCGTTTAGAAGGGAAGGAAATGTGTCAGTAACATAACATGGAGATTTTTAGAGATAAATGGTTGGAAGAAACAAACTAGAGTTATAAGAAAAAGGAAAGATTGAACAAGAGACCAGAAGGGGTGGAATCAACTCTGTAGACTTGGAGAGGAAGAGGAACATCTTTCCTTTTAAGGTAAAAGGGAAGGTGATAGGATTGGGCTCTGTTACGATGATGGGGGAATGGTTATTTTTGAAAATTTGTGACCATTGATATGAAAGGAAATAAAGAGTCATTAATAGTTTTGTAGTAATGGAATGACCTGATGAATCATTATACTCCTGGAAGGTGAGTCTGGGATGAATTGGAACAGGAGAGCCTACAGTTAACAAAATGGCTATATCTATGTATGACATCTTGAGGGCTTGGACTTTTAGGATTGTCATGAGAAATGAAAGTGATAGATACTAGAGATATTTAATTTTTTGTGTGTGTGGTTTAGAGGTTATTTTGAGAATTGTTAGCCATTTAAACTATTAGCTAAAAAAATATTTGAAGGAAGATTGAATGACCTAATGGAATTGGTGTCATTGAGATGATGCTTAATTTTCCAAGCATTTGCTTTTACTATATATGCCTGTAGAATCACCACTGTGATTCTAAATTAACTTGTTTTAGTTCTTATTTGTGAGTAATCCATAGCACAGTGACTCTTCTAAAACCTGTTTCTGTATTTTAGACAACCTCTCAATTTTCAAGGATTAACTTTAGGCTGATAATGAAAAATGAATAGTTTTAATTTTTCCTGTTTGAGAGTTCATAATGCTTTAATATGATGATTGAGTGATGTTTGCTTTCTTTTAGATAACCTCTTGATTCTCATAAGTCCAGAAGCATTTTGTGAAATAGAAGACCATTCAGAACAATGGCCTTTGGGTTGATTATTAAATATATAAAATTCCAACAGGCTGGTTTTAACACTTCTGTTTCTTCTATAACTTGGAAGTTAAACTTACTAACAAGCTACTAGCTAAAAAAAGGATGGTATGAGGTTTATCTGTGTATTTTGTGCAGTTCTTCATATTCTCAAAAATGCTGAGATTTTCTCAACCTAAAAATAGATAAAAACCTGTTAGTGTGGAGATCATTTTAGAAGTGGAGGGGAAGACAGAGAAAGAAACAAAAAAAGACATTACTGATTTTTACTGACAGTAGAAACTGTCAGTTCTCTGCTGGTGATTTTCAAAATCGTATCTCTGTCCCTGACTTTCTAGCAGAGATACACCCAGACACACATTTTAGCTTCCTTTAGGACATCTTAATTTTGACATCCCGCCAGTGCCTTAGGATAATTACAAAATCAAATTGTTTAGGCTTCTTATTTCTACCACTTATTTGAGGAATAGTTAACACTGTCTTAGTACCACATTTAATTATTCACTGAATGTTTTTGATTTTTGCTCTCTCAACTCCTTTTTTGACCATTGCCCTTACCATCATCCTTTGTCCAGGCCTGGTAATTTCAGGCTGGTTCTCTCTGTTACTATTATTATTTTTTAATTAATCAATTAATTTACTTTTGGCTGCGTTGGGTCTTCGTTGCTGCACGGGGGCTTTCTCTAGTTGCGGCGATCGGGGCTACTCTTCATTGCGGTGCGCGGGCTTCTCATTGCTGTGGCTTCTCTTGTTGCGGAGCACAGGCTCTAGGAACGTGGGCTTCAGTAGTTTCAGCACGTGGGCTCAGTAGTTGTGGCTCACAGGCTCTAGAGCGCAGGCTTGGTAGTTGTGGCGCACGGGCTTAGTTGCTTCTCGGCATGTGGGATCTTCCCGGACCAGGGCCGGAACCTGTGTCCCCTGCGTTGGCAGGCGGATTCTTAACTACTGCGCCACCAGGGAAGTCCTCAGTTATTTTTCAATAGCACCTATACTGTGTTACTCCCTTGCTAAAGAATATGTTATGTTCGTGGTTTTGGGGGTTTTGTTTTTTTGCACATACCTGAAAGTTTTAGAATTCTTGTATGTGAAAATTTCATTGGGTGAATTTTACCTCTCCATTCTTATTTTCGAAATCTGTATACAACCTTTGGGTTTAGTAAGCCAGTGAAACTGCTGCATATATATTACTCTTACCTTACAAGGCCTAGTCAATGCTGTGCCTGTCTCCTCATATCACAGTACCCCCTCAAGTGTAGAAATTTCTGAAGAATTTAGGATATATAATATATTGTAATACTTCATCATATAACAATTAATATTTTAGCACATACCCTATCTTCTTAGGTTATAGGCTTTTCCAGGGCTGGGCTGGCCATTTTTACCTCTGCAAAAGCCAGTTTTGACTTTTATGTATAATAATAATAAAGATAGATACTTGTAATGCTAATATTTCTGGAAGCATAGAATAAAGATAAGTATTTTTATATCTTAAGCTTATTTTTGTGCCTGGCACAAAATAGGTCCCTAGTTTAGGTGTGTTCAGTGAGTAAAATGCAATTAATCAATCAGTTAATAGTCACTTTTTATTGTATATTTATAACATGCCATGCATTGTGCTGTATGCTTCATACATATTAAATTTCTCTAAATCCTTACAACAATTGCATGACATAAGTATTGTTATTTACATTAATAGTTGTAGTATTTAATGATACAGCTAATAAATGACTGAGCTGGGACTTGTACCTTGGTCTTTCTGTTTTAAAACCACTTAATTGCTATACTCCTTCCCATAAAATGTGTTTATGTGAATTTATGTTTATAAGATTTCTAAATTTATGTTAGGCATCCTAAGACACTCTCATATTTAAGTGCATGGTCGTAAATATGAAGCTTACTCTGTAAATTTACAGTCCTGAAATATAGCATAGTGATCTGTCCAGTACATTGCACTCTTAAAAACTCTGAATTGACAAAAATTAGAGGGCAGTGTATACCCATTATAACTTCAAAATTGGAAGTGGTGTTCTAGGATTCTGATCGTAGAAAGGGAAAACAACTTGCCTAAGAAGTGAGGCTCAAACCCAGACTATGTAACTGTGTATTGGGGTGTAAGCAAAGGTTTATAACAGAGACTGCAAAGTACAGTAAAGTAAGATAAAATGATCTCTCTCTCTTATATATTAATTTAAAAAAAACAAGAAGTAGGTAGGTAATTCTTGGCCTGTAGACAGTGCAGTTGCATGAAGTCATTTAATGATCCAAACTAGTAGGTGTGCTAGGACAGCTCTGCCATGTTTATCATGTGGTTTCCCTTTCTGAGTCCAAGGGGGCTGCACTAATTGTTGCTGTTTCCCAGCTATCGGGAAGGGGCAAGGAGCGAAGAAGAAAAGCAGTTTGTATTTAGGGAGATGGCCTAGAAGTTGCACATGCTAGTTCCTCTTGTAGTCCATTAACTTGAATTTAGTAATATGGTCATGCTGAGATGCAAGGGAAGCTGGAAAATGTAGTCTCTAGCTAGGTAACCATGTGTGTCTGAAAACTCTAATAGTTCTATTATTAAAAGGAAAGGAGGGCAAAACCCTAGGGAACAGTTGGTAGTCTTAACCTACAGTCTTAGTTTAGTTTTCAATATGAATGACTGTAGAGATTTTAGGATATAATGGTGAAACCTTAATAGTGTCCAGTAACAATGATAGGGCTAAATATGGGGCATTCGCTAGATAATGAGTAAGAGGTAAATTAGAGGTGTGCCAGGCAACAGCAGTGGTTCATTAGGCCACTCTGTGATGTTTCAGTTTTCTAATAGAAAGCCTTTTCAGTTGAAAAAGCAAGACTATGATGGGGAGATATGGTAGAAGTACGGATTCAGGATTGGAAAGCACAGCCAGGAGGTTGTCTTGAAGATATGGGATCTAGGAAAATGTAGCTGGTAGTAAAGGGAACATTGAAGTGTCAGGCTGCAGAAAGTCTAGCTTAGCCAGAAGGCTTCTGCACTGGAATGAATGAACTAGAGAGCTTGAGTAACTGGAGGGACAGGGTAGGATGGAAACAGTTATTTATTCTACAACTGAACAGAAAGATTTTTTTTTTGGATTAATTAGTGTCTTTTTTTTTCTTTTTTGTTTCGCGATTCGCGGGCCTCTCACTGCTGCGGCCCCTCCCGCTGTGGAGCACAAGCTCCGGATGTGCAGGCCAAGCGGCCACTGCCCACGGGCCCAGCCGTTCCGCGGCACGCGGGATCCTCCTGGACCGGGGCACGAACCCGCGTCCCCTGCATCGGTAGGCGGACTCTCAACCACTGCGCCGCCAGGGAAGCCCAATTAGTGTCTTTTTAAAAAAAATTTTATTTCTTTTTGGCTGCATTGGGTCTTTGTTGCTGCGCGCGGGCTTGCTCTAGTTGCAGCAAGCGGGGGCTACTCTTCATTGTGGTGCGCGGGCTTCTCATTGCGGTGGCTTCTCTTGTTGCGGAGCACAGGCTTTAGGTGCGCAGGCTTCAGTAATTGCAGCACATGGGCTCAGTAGTTGTGGCGCGTGGGCTTTAGGGTGCGCAGGCTTCAGTAGTTTTGGCTCACAGGCTCTAGGGTGCTCAGGCTTCAGTAGTTGTGGCGTATGGGCTCAGTAGTTTTGGCTCACAGGCTCTAGGGCGCTCAGGCGTCAGTAGTTGTGGCACACGGGCTTAGTAGTTTTGGCTTGCAGGCTCTAGGGAGCTCAGGCTTCAGTAGTTGTGGCTCATGGGCTTCAGTAGTTGTGGCTTGCAGGCTCTAGAGTGCAGGCTCAGTAGTTGTGGTGCATAGGCTTAGTTGCTCCACAGCATGTGGGATCTTCCCCCACCAGGGATCAAACCAGTGTTCCCCGCATGTGCAGGCGGATTCTTAACCACTGCACCACGAGGGAAGTCCCAGTGTCTTTTTTTTAATTGAAGTATAGTTGGTTCATGATATTTTAGTTTTCAGTATAGAGCAGTGATACAGTATTTTTCATAGATTATACTACATTTAAAGTTAATACAAAATAATGACTATATTTCCCTGTGCTGTACAATATATCCTTATTGCTTATTTATTTTATACATAGTAGTTTGTATCTCTTAATCCCTTATCCCTATCTTGCCCTTCATCCTTTCCCTCTCCCCACTGGTAACCACTAGTTTTTGCTCTAAATCTGTGAGTCTGTTTCTATTTTGTTATTTTCGTTGTTTGTTTTATTTTTTATGTTCCACATATTAGTGGTAACAGAGTATTTGTCTTTCTCTGACTTATTTCACTATCCCCATTGTTGCAAATGGCAGAAATCCATTATTTTTTATGGCTGAATAATATTCCTGTGTGTGTGTGTGTGTGTGTGTGTGTGTGTGTATCACATCTTTATCCATTCATCTTTTTTGATGAACACTTAGGTTGCTCCATATTTTGGCTATTGTAAATGTTGCTGCTATAAACATTGGGACACATGTATCTTTTTGAATTAGTGTTTTTATTTTCTTTGGATATATGCCCAGGAGTGGGATTGCTCGATCATATGGTAGTTTTTTTTAAATTTAAAAAAAAATTTTTTTTTGGGAACCACCATACTGTTTTCCATAGTGGCTGCACCAATTTACATTCCCCACTTTTTGCTTTTGTTTTTTAATGATACTGGACAAAAGAGGACTACTTCTGTCTTTGTATTGCAGGCTGTATCCCCATTCCAGACAGATAGACATTGTACTTTGTGAATACATTTTCTTTATTGTGTTGGGAGTGTCCAAGACCACCCCAGGTTCATTGATTCACTGGAAGAACTCACAGGACTCAGCATATAGTCAAACTCAGAGCTAAAGTTTATTACAGTGAAAGGATACAAAGCTTATACAAATCAGCAAAGGAGAAGGCACACGGAGCAGGGTCCAGAGAGAACCAGGTGCAAACTTCCAAGTACCCCTTCCCAGTGGAGTCTCACAGGATGCATTTAAATTCTTCAGCAATGACGTGCTATTTAGTGGGGACTGATCAGATAGTGCCCAACGTTTTTATTAGATACTGGTCATGTAGAAATCTCTGACCAGCATGTACCAAAATCCAGACTCCCAGAAGAAACGCAGGTATTCAGCATAAACCATAATTTGTACAGTTGTTTAGTTATAGTAAACCACACTTATCACTTAGAGGAAGTTTCGTATGAGTGTAGAAAACTGTTTACCAGTCAAGTTCCCAGATGCCAGCTAAAGGCCAATCTTACAAGCAGGCCTTTCTCAGGATCACAGACTTAGGCTTGCCATGTTAACTCCTTTCTGCACGCTCTTCTCTGGCTTTATTCATGTTGGTTTTCTAGGTTTCTTGTAGAATGAATGCCATGTCCCCAAGTAGGCAAAGCCAGAAGTAATAGTTTATAGATTGCTTTCTTGTATATTATTTGATTCTCCCCACAACTCTTTATTGAGGTTGGTAGAGGAAAGAAATTTTATTAACCAATTTATGGGTAAGCACATAGGACCTTTAATAAGGAGCTTAAATGATGTCCAAAGCTGGTAAAAGTTGGAGGCCAGGTTATGTGAGTTCCAAATATTTTAAAAACTCTTTAAAAAATATTTATGAATTTAAATTTGATCAGCACTGAAAGGGAAAGTTAAAGGAGAAAAAGGGACACTTAAAGTTAAACGTTCTGTTAGCTTCACATAAAATCCCCCTAATCTTTATGTCTGGGACCCCTCTCCCCCAATTTTGGCAAAAGAAAAGAGGATTGTATAGTCAGTTTATATCATGTTTAGAATAATTATTCTCTCTTTTAAGGATAAAGAGTTGGGAGGGAATACTGAATGCATTACCTCCCTGAAATGAAAAGTAGGTACTGAGATATTTTTTCATTCTCATTAAAAAAAAAAACTAAACCAAAATCCTATTTCATGTTTTGTTAACATTAATAATCTCAAGATAAAAAACATTTCATGAGAGTTCATTCAAACATTAGTTTTTAGTTTTGATCTATTGACAGGCTACTAAATGTCAACCATAGAATATAGCTATGCACAAGAGAAGTATGGTCCCATCCTCACAGAGCTTATGGTCCAGTAGAAATGGAGACAATAAATAGGCAATTACGACAGTAGTCTCTTCAACGCCAGAATGGAGGATGTACAGAGTGTCAGTTTAGAGCTCTATTGAGGTAGAGAGAGGAATGCAGTGGAGGCACATGGGAAGGGAACCTATTCCACATGTAGGGTGGAGGATTGGAATGACGAGGAAGGCTTCTTGTGGGAAGTAACATACAAGCTGAGACCTGAAAAATGAACCAGGCTAATAGGGGAGGACAGAAAAAAGTGTGCTAGACCGAAGAAAAAACACAGTGAAGAAGCTTGAAGTGAAAACGTTGCCTTTAAAGAACTGATTGAAGTGGATATGACAGGAGGTGGGAGGAGAGAATAGGTAAGAACCAAATCTATTAAGAAGTTAGATCTTTATCCAGAGAGCAATGAGGTATTAACCAGGAATTTTTAAGTTAAGTGAGTGACATATTAAGGTTTTCCCACTTTAGGTACACTGTGGAGAATAAATTGGAGGAAAGCAGAAGAGACTGGGAGACTAATTTAAGCAGTGAGATAGTATGGTAGCTCACACTAGGATGGTGGCAGTGTGACAGTGGTTATGATCTGACTCAAGACGTTTAGGAGACAGAATAAACAGGACTTGGTGACCTCTGGATTTTTGGTTGAGCATCTAGGTGAATGGAGACTTTTGTAGGTTGACATTAGAGAAGTAAACTTTTAATTAATTCAGCTATTGGCTTTCCTCTTTTTTTTTCCTGTTTTGGAACACGTCCTTTTTCTTCCATTGTTTCTTAGTGTTATGGTACTTTGCTGGTTTTTGAGCTAGTGGACATCAGACTTTTCTCTGGCTAGTTCTTTTCTATCCTGAAACTTTTCAGTGAAAAAACACATCTTGTTCTGCCATAAGATTATGAAGGTTATCAAGTTATTTTGTATTCCTTGGAGGAGAGTCTGACGGTATACATGTTCTTTTGAACCTTGTTTTCTTCAAGGTTATATATATCCTCCAAGGTATATAAAGATCTTGGAGATCTTTATATACAGCTCTGTCTTACACTTTTAAAGGCTTACACAGTGTTCCACTGAATGAAGGTACTGCAATGTATTTATCAAGTCTCTTATTGATGGGCAGTTTAGTTGTTTTTGTTTTTTCCCCTTAATACATTTAGTGCTGCAGCAAACATGCTTATATCTGATTATATTAAACCCAGATTTGTATCACAAGTCTGTCATGAATGAGCCCTGAAATGTTGGATCTGTAAATTTATTCAATTTACTTCTATGTCTTTATGCAGGCTTCTAACTTAAGTAATCGAAGATGGATTCTTTTGGTTCTGAAGAAAGTAGGGGCAGGACAGGAATAAAGACGCAGATGTAGAGAATGGACTTGAGGACACGGGGAGGGGGATGGGTAAGCTGGGACGAAATGAGAGAGTGGCGTGGACATATGTACACCACCAGATGTAAAATAGATAGCTAGTGGGAAGCAGCCACGTAGTACAGGGAGATCAACTCAGTGCTTTGTGACCACCTAGAGGGATGGGATAGGGAGGGTGGGAGGGAGACGCAAGAGGGAAGAGATATGGGGATATATGTATATGTATAGCTGATTCACTTTGTTATAAAGCAGAAACTAACACACCATTGTAAAGCAATTATACTCCAATAAAGGTGTTAAAAAAAAAGATAGATTTTTAAAAACAGACTTACGTTTTAAGTGAAATAAGTCAGACAGAAAAAGGCAGATACTGTATGATATCACTTCTGGGTGGAATCTCAAAAATAATACAAATGAATCTATTTACAAAACAGAAACAGACTCACAGACGTAGAAAAACAAACTTATGGTTACCAAAGGGGAAGGGTCGGGAGGATAAATTAGGAGTATGGAATTAACAGATGCACACTACTGTAAAATAGATAAACAACAAGGATTTACTGTATAGCACGGGGAGCTATATTCAATATCTTATAATGACCTATAATGGAAAATAATTTGAAAAAATATATAAATATAACTGAAAAAAATAAACTTAAGTTTTTAGAGCAATTTTAGGTCCCAGCAAAATTGAATGGAAGGTACAGAAATTTCCCATATATCCCCTGCCCCCCACACATGAAAGATGGATTTTAAAAGTTTCTGCCTAATGAATTGTGGTGAAGCTCTAGAACCACTGTGGCAGATTTTATATATCTTTAACAAGTACCAGGACTATTAGAATTAATTATAAAGTATTACAATTAAAATAAAGTTATAGTTTTTATAACTAGGACAAGAAGGCATTGTACTTGGAAGAGATACTTCTAGTAACAGTGTCAGTAATTCACCAAATGTTTATTGAAATCTTGATCTGTGTGACAGTGTTTTAAGTGTTGAGATAAAACACTCTCCCTATACTAATCAAAGAGATAGTCCTGTCTTACAGATGAGGAATCTGAGGACTAGAAAGTTAAGACACTTTTCTAAGCTCACAGTCAGTATGTGGCAGAGTTGGGATTTAAATCCAAGTTTGGCTTATTGAGAGCCCATTCTGCTTCTGTCATGTTGGATGTGGGGAATGATTCTTGGTTTTAGCATATTGTCTGTTAGGATTTGGTTTAATAGCTCATTATATTAAGGCATTTCTGTTACTTACTGCATTTGTCACATCAGCATAATACACAGATGCACCCTCCATGTTTTCTGGAAGAATATGCTGATATATGTTAAAATGCAAAAACCCAGAGAAAGTGTTTTTAAAGCAAGCTGAAATGTTTCTTTTTCATGAACCAACCAAGTAATGTAACTTGATAGATGTATTGAAGTTTATAACTTCAAAGGTAGTATTTTGTGTTAGACTTGTCTATGTGAATTCAACGTAGAGTTCAGATTTGTGAACCAATTTTCATATTGACCTTTCTGGGTCCTGTGATCATTAGGGCCTGCTTTTTAGTTGTGTGTCATCTGGGTAGAACACAAACTTGTGGCTTTTAAGAATGTGTGTGTGTGTGTGTGTGTGTACTTGTTTGAAATGACAGAGTTGGGACACAGGGAAGTTGACAAAGGCGCTATTCTGTTTTCTTGTTTATTAGGTGACCCTGAGTTCCTCATAGATGGGGGTTGTTAAAGAGTTGGGTTCTAGCTATGGTTGCCTGAGTACTCTGCCTAGGACCTGCCCTTTTTGAGTTAAAGAACCCTTAAAACAAGTTGGCATTCCTAGTCTGTACCACTTGCCAGGACGGCACTTGGTTTATAGAATACTCAGGTTGATTTTCTTTAATCATATATTTTTAGTAGAAGAGATAAAGGAATTGAAAAGTAGTCAGTCATAATTTGTTTCTGTAAAAATCCCAGATTCTTTGGTGAAACAAAAGAACAGGATGTCACTTATGAAATGGTAGGACTGGATAGATGGACCTTTTGCAAAAAATAGATTTTGTCATTGGCAGTAGATTTCTTAAAAGCTCCCAGTGTCCCATGGCCTTGTTGCTAGGATTAAGCCTTTTTGCATTGCAGCATGGAGAGGCTTTTATTTGAGTTAAATTCAGGCTTCCTGGTATGTCACCTGACAGTCTTGTGGTTTCAGATGAATATGGTTCATTGCTATTATTAACCTGGGATGGCAGTTGTACATAACTGGAGTTTTTAGGGATTTTGAAAAGCAGAATTGCTTAAGAGAAATAGAGATGCTACTAACATACAGCTTAAGATTTTATTTTCAAATGTTGTTAATGTCAAAATCAGCCCAAATCTAGTTATAAATTTAGTGATGTAACAATGTTAATGCTGCGATTTTAGATAGACTTATTTTATGAATAATTGATTAAAGTTATGGTTATAAATTTAATTAGAAGGGCTTGAGAATGTTTTGAGCAGGTGGTACTCATTATTTTAAAGTTTCTAATTTATAAATAGTACATTTTAGTCTGGGCGTTATGTGTGTCTTACTCTCTGTCATTTACTGCTCTTCTTTCTCATGTGTATGTAGGAGTGCTCAATACAGCTATTTGAAAAACAGTGTACTTTTGTTTATCTCATATACATATTTATAAATAAAATTTAAATTGAAAACTTGACATTGTATTAGTCAGCTTATTGATTATAATCCAGTTATTTTATAGTTGATGTTATTCTTTAATTTTACTGATATAGACCTGAATTTATCTTGTAGTTTTTTTTTTTTTTTTTTGCGGTACGCGGGCCTCTCACTGTTGTGGCCTCTCCCGTTGCGGAGCACAGGCTCCGGACGCGCAGGCTCAGTGGCCATGGCTCACGGGTCCAGCCGCTCCGCGGCATGTGGGATCTTCCTGGACCGGGGCACAAACTCGCGTCCCCTGCATCGGCAGGCGGACTCTCAACCACTGCGCCACCAGGGAAGCCCTATCTGGTAGTATTTTTGATGCTCTTGTAAACATCTTAATTGTGTGTCGCCACACATTTATGACTAGAATTAAATGATTTGAATTAGTAGTGAATTTAGACTAAGCTACATTGATTTTATATTTTAAATAAATCCTACTATGAAAGTAGGATTAAAAATATTTAAAAATACTTTTTCAATATGTGTAACCCAGTTGAACAACATGGATACTGGCTCTCTCAATTGTTTTAGCTCTTTTAAACATTCTTCCAGTGTTTCACTGCAGTTTAAGTTCTCAGGTATGTAGAATTAATGTCAGAAAGTTAAAAACCACATAGGTCAGGTGTATTTCAGTTGGGCCTAGGTGTTGCTGAAAAATACTAAGTAAAATATGATAGCAGATATGATAACATGGTATCCTCTCATGGTATGGAAATTTGCTGTTGCTGAGGTTCCATTTCACAAAGAATTCATGTTATACATTGTCACTTTTCCTTCTCTGAAATACTTTATGTAAATTTTACTTTGTGCATATTATTTTATACATGTTAGATTATGGGATAAGTATAAATAGATTTGGGGATTTTACCTAATGCTGGTAATAATTTATATTTTTATCTTACGGTATTTTTCACATGTATTACCTAATTTGATTAAATGAAGATAGTAATCCTATAGCCAAGTAGCTGACTATACTTGTCATAGAAATGTATTTTTTCACATGTGTTACCTAATTTGATTAAATGAAGATAGTAATCCTATAGCCAAGTAGCTGACTATACTTGTCATAGAAATGTATTTTTTCACATGTATTACCTAATTTGATTAAATGAAGATAGTAATCCTATAGCCAAGTAGCTGACTATACTTGTCATAGAAATGTAAATGACAGTCATTAGGATTTCATTAATATTCTGGGTATAACTGAACTTAGTATGACTGAAAATAATTAAAATATTAAAGATTAACTAGTTTTGGGACTTCCCTGGTGGTCCAGTGGTTAAGACTCCACGTTCCCAATATAGGGGGCCTGGGTTCGATCCCTGGTTGGGGAATTAAGAATCCCACATGCCACAGCTAGAGAGCCCATGCACCGCAACTGCTGAGCCCACATGCTCTAGAGCCTGGGTGCCACAACTAGGGAAGCCCTCATGCCACAACTAGAGAAGCCCGTGCACTGCAACGAAGACCCAGCATAACCTAAATAAATAAATACAAATTTAAAAAATAAAGATTAACTAGTTTTATTATAATATTTAGTTTATTAAAATGTAGTTGGAGAAGAATCATTAGCTGTTAGCAGCCTATATGAAAATTAAGATTGTTCTGAGAAGAAAAAGACCTAAATTGATACCTAAATTCTTTGGAACTGAGGTTAATAAATAAATCATGGGATTATTTTTCAGTCAGGTTAGAGGATTATAATTCCTTAGATACAGAAATAATTACTCTACATAAAGTCTATAATGTAGGCTTCCAGCATTAAAATGGTATCTCCTGAAATAGTCACTCATTCACTCATTTGTTCAGTGAATTAATTGAAGTTCTGTTATATTGCTATCTCTCTCAGCTTCTAACTATAGTATTCAGGAAGATATTGAAACATGAAAAGCCAAAACAAAATATAAACTAAAATGATTAACAAGTTGTTAATCTGGGAGGAATTTCCACTGTTTACAAAATCAGTTAAATTATATTGAAAACAAAATTGGTGCAATAACAGCACCTTGTCACTGATGATCCTATGTACCCAAGAAAATTAATTATTTTAAGCACTTCTTTAGTTGTGTGACTCCTAGCAGAAATGCAGTAATACTCTGAATAGTGATCAATATTTTCCATTCTTTAAAAACTTTCTGTAATGTAACGTTTACATGTATTTTATGGTTCCTATTATTTTCTGTATATGGTTCCTCTAATTTTGTATATATTCTGACATTAGGTCTTTCAACCCTTGATTTGGGGTAGAGTTATCATATTGGGTCCTTAACTCTACAAAAACATTGAGTACTGTCTATAAACTGAGTAAGCAGTTGTCTGATGCATATGTAATTCACGTGTATTTATGTTCTTTTATTAATACTATATTGAATTTATAGTAGCTTTCAGTCATTTTCTCAGTTACTGGATGCTAAAATTTTTTTAACATTAAAAAGGTGTCCTTTTACTAGAATGATTGGGAATTGCTGATATAGACCATATGTTCACAATGATTATTTTTTTAAATGCACAGTAAATATATCAAAAGGAAAATAAGAAGCTCTCTTACCTGATACAATTGGGACTTAGAGTTTAGTGGAAAAGTCAGTTGAAGTGAGGAATTTATTGTATACATTGTAACATTTTATTTTCAGCTTAAAGCATGTAAATATGCATTCGTTTGCCAGTCCTTTGCTGGTCAGTGTGTTTTACAGAGGGAATAGTGAATGTTATTTCTCCATCATGGGACCAAAAAATTAAAATGTTATCTAAACTAAAAAGCATTGTAAGACTTATATACTTTGCTTTCAGGAGATATATTTAAACATTGGCTAGTTAGCAGCAGAGTTTTCTAAAGCAAAATCTGTCTGCAGGTTTTAAAAAACTCAGATCACTTTCCCCATGTACAGAAAATGTTTCTCCAGTTGGCTCTGGTACTTTTGGCTCTGGTGCTTTGAGGTTCTGATGGTGACCAGTTCTTGGCATGTCCGTGTTAGGTTTGGAAAGCTTTTTGCTTGTCACTTGTAGCCTAATTTAGCATTCTTCCTTCTCTTTCTTCCTCGCACCATTGTTTCCTTCCTTCCCCAGTAATTTATCCTTTATCAAATTCAAAATGTTTTCCAGTACTGAGGCAATTAATCTATCAATACATGCATAGCTTTTGAAACTGGGCTGCTCTCTCCATTTCTTGCAAGAGGACAGGTTGTTAATGTTTTCTCAGAGTTGGTCTTCATCATCTTGCATGTTTCCATTTCACTGAGACACCAGTGATGGATAAGGCTCAGGAGAGAACAACTAACATAGTGCCAGGTACATAGTAGGCACTGTACAAATAATTATTGAATGAATGAAGTTAAAATCCATAGGTTTGCTGAATATACTGTTTAGTAAGAGATTATTAAAGTTGAAGTGAAAATGTCTTATTTAGGTAATGTGTTGAGATACAAACTAGTGTTTAGTCTGGTGTTTCTCAGTCTTTTTTTTTTTTTTAACATTATTATCCCGCTAGAGAGCTTTTTTTAGACATTTTTTCCCTTAATTGCCACCCTCCCCACTTGAACTTTTAATACCACAGATAGATATACTGTGTATTTTCTTACGTATTATGGCCTTTTGGAGGGCCACACCCATTGTAACACCCAAGTTTGGTTTTGGTCTTCTTTCCCCCTTCTCCCCCCATTAACCAAATTTGCTTCTTTGGAAGCCATCTTGCTCTCATTGAGAATGCATGATTTAGCTTTAATTTCATAGCCAGTAACATGTATTATAGAAATTCATATGGTCTTCTGAGTTGCTCTGTCATTGTGTAAAGGGAGATGTCTATTCCAGCATGTTTATTTTTCATTAACATTCTTTGAAGGTGTCAGATAAAAGACATACAGAGCAGATAAGGTGACATAAATTATAAATAACATCTGTGTAAAGTCAAAATAATTTGTGGTTCATCACTAAACAGTCTTCTTACTAATGTTTAATATTATGCTGAGTACAATAGCTTAATACTGAAGATAACTTTGCTGTAGTATATAGACAGTTTTTGTGAATGGTTATAGTGTGCTTACCACTGTTAATGATTAGGCTTAATTATGTCTTCAGTTAAATTCTGATAAAAAGAGGCAATGCAATGAGGTGGAAAATATGGTGAATTAGATGTCAGAGTTTGGCTTCTAGTTAATAAAGGATCATTCTAAAGTCTTTGATTTTCCATGTCTTAGTTGTTGTAAATAGTGCTGCTGTGAATATTGGGGTGCATGTATCTTTTTGAATTAGAGTTTTGGGGTTTTCTTTCCAGATATATACCCAGGAGAGTGGTATTGTTGGATTACATGGTAGCTCTATTTTTAGGTTTTTAAGGAACCTCCATAAATGTTTTCCATAGTGGCTGTACCAGTTGACATTGCCACCAACAGGGTAGGAGGGTTCCCTTTTCTCCATACCCTCTCCAGTGTTTATTTTTTGTAGGCTTTTTGATAATAGCCATTGTAACCTGTGTGAGGTGATACCTCATTGTTGTTTGATTTACATTTCTCTAATAATTAGCGAAGGTGAGCATCTTTTCATCTGTATGTCTTCTTTTTTTACATTTTCCCTGTAAATTTATTTAATTAATTTATTTTATTTATTTTTTTTGCGATATGCGGGCCACTCACTGTTGTGGCCTTTTCCGTTGCGGAGCACAGGCTCCGGACGCACAGGCTCAGCGGCCATGGCTCACGGGCCCAGCTGCTCCGTGGCATGTGGGATCCTCCCGGACTGGGGCACGAACCCATGTCCCCTGCATTGGCAGGTGGACTCTCAACCACTGTGCCACCAGGGAAACCCTATTTAATTTAATTTAAGTTTTATTTTTTTATTTTATTGGAGTATAGTTGATTTACAATGTTATATTAGTTTCAGGTGTACAGCAAAGTGATTCAGTTATATATATACATGTATTCATTCTTTTTCAGATTCTTTTCTCATATAGGTTATCACAGAATATTGAGTAGAGTTCCCTGTGCTATACAGTAGGTCCTTGTTGCTTATCTGTCTTGTATATGGTAGTATGTGTATGTTAATCTCAAGCTCCTGATATTTCCCTCCCCCCCATGTTTCCCCTTTGGTAACCATAAGTTTGTTTTTGATATCTGTAAGTTTGCTTCTATTTTGTGAATAAGTTCACTTGTATCATTTTTAAAAATCAGATTCCAACATATGAGTGATATCATATGTTATTTGTCTTTCTTTGACTTAGATCACTTAGTATGGTAAGCTCTAGGTCCATCCATGTTGCTGCAATGTATGTCTTCCTTGGAGAAATGTCTATTTAGGTCTTCTGCCCATTTATTATTTATTTATTTTTATTATTGTTTTTATTTTTGGCTGAGTTGGGTATTCGTTGATGTGTGCGGGCTTTCTCTAGTTGCGGTGAGCGGGGGCCACTCTTCGTTGCGGTGTGTGGGCTTCTCATTGCAGTGGCTTCTCTTGTTGCGGAGCATGGGCTCTAGGCACACGGGCTTCAGTAGTTGTGGCACATGGGCTTAGTTGCTCTGTGGCATGTGGTGTCTTCCAGGACCAGGGCTTGAACCCGTGTCCCCTGCATTGGCAGGTGGATTCTTAACCACTGTGCCACCAGGGAAACCCCTTCTGCCCATTTATTGATTGGGTTGTTTGGTTTTTTTCTGATACTGAGTTGATTGAGCTGTGTGTGTAATTTGGATATTAACCCCTTGTTAGTTGCATCGTTGGCAAATATTTTCTCTCAGTACATAGGTTGTCTTTTTGTTTAGTTGATGGTTTCCTTTGCAGTGCAAAAGCTTTTCAGTTTTATTAGGCTCCATTTGTTTATTTTTGCTTTGATTTCTTTTGCATTGGAAGACTGATCTAAGAAAACTTTGCTACAATTTATGTCAAAGAATGTTTAGCTTATGTTCTCTTTTAGGAGTTTTATGGTGTCATGTCTTATACTTAGGTCTTAAAGCATTTTGAGTTTATTTGTGTATATGGTATGAGGAAATGTTCTAATTTCATTGATCTACACATAGCTGTCCAGCTTTCCCAACACCACTTGTTGAAGAGACTGTGTATATTTTTGCCTGCTTTATTGTAGATTAATTTACCGTAGGTGTGTGGGTTTATTTCTGGGCTCTCTATTCCGTTTCACTGATCTATGTTTTTGTGCCAGTACCATGCTGTTTTGATTATTGTAGCTTTGTAGTATAGTCAGAGGTCTGGAAGGGTTATACCTCCTGCTTTGCTCTTTTTCCCCAGGATTGCTTTGGCAATTCTGGGTCTTTTGTGGTTCCATGTAAATTTTAGGATTATTTCTTCCAGTTCTGTGAAAAATGTCATAAGTATTTTGATAGGGATTGTATTAAATCTGTAGATTGCTTGGGGTAGTATGGCCAAGACATGGAAACCACCCATGTGCCCATCAACAGACAATTGGCTTAAGAAGCCAGTGGTTTTCAACTCAGCTGGGCCGTCTCTATGGCTTGATATTGCTTTTGCTTTACTTAGGTTAGCACTTTTCCTAATTTTTTGATGACTTTGCCAGACCTTTATCTCTCAATCCCTGTACCCCAGTTCAGACCACCAATCTCATATATGCTTGTATACATTCTTGATTCTGCTTTTCAGAGAAAACAGAAATCAATGTAAATGCTCAATTTGTTGTCTCCTACTTGCACACCTATCTGCAGTAATTTTCATTTGTAGGTCTTTTTTTTTTTTTTTCTGCCTCATTAAGTGCTTCTGTAGTACATTAGCCTTGCATAGAGTGCTGTGTCCTAACTTGTTTGGAATCTTAGTCCAACACTCCTCTCTGGTTACTTTTAGATGCTTTGTCTGATTTCTTCCATTCAGTTTGGAAATACGTATCTTTAAGTATATACCTTTTCCCTTTAGATAGATAGATAGATGCATACATACAAACAATTTTATATATATATATGTTTTATACCTATATATCTTTTTCCTTTAAGAAACAGCCTTTTGTAGCCCCACCTCTTCTTTAGTTATCTGGGGTGACCATAGATCTTGGTTGCCCAAGATAATCTCAGGTTTCTCTTGTGTGTTTAGGGCTGTCTTTTACTTTCAAAATTCTGCAGTTTGTTTTTTTTAAAATCATTATTATAACCTCATTTTTTAAAAAAAAATAAATATTTTTTTGGCTTATTTGGCTTATTTGACTTATTTGGCTGCACTGGGTCTTAGTTGCAGCATGAGGGATCTTTAGTTGTGGTATGTGGGATCTTTAGTTGCGGTATGCAGGATCTAGTTCCCTGACCATGGATCAGACCCAGGCCCCCTGCATTGGGAGTGTGGAGTCTTAACCACTGGATCACCAGGGAAGTCCCCAAACTCTGCAGTTTAGATGATCATTTGTATGGTCACATTATTTCTCTCCCCCTTTTAAAGGGAAACCGTTGTGAATAGTATATATAATACTTACCATCTTACTTTCTTAGCTCTTTTCTCTTCATCAATTGCTACTGCTGTGTAACTACCCCCACCACAACTCTCCACTGAAATGGTTCTTGCAAGAGTACGAAAGACCACCAAATTGCTAAATCCCATGGATGCTTGTAGTCTTTATAAAAATTTTGGCTTTTTGCAGCCTTTGGCAGTGCGCATTATTCCTTTTTCATCTTCGTCTTCCTTGACTTTTGAAATAATATTTTACCATTGGTTTTCTCTTTTCTATTTTGTGGTCTGTCTTTACTGATCTTCCGTGACTTCTCTACTCTCTGTCCTTAAAATATTGCTATGTCTTAAAATTCTGGTTTATTGATCCTTTCCTTTCTTTGACCTTTTCTTTTTTTTAAATTTATTTTATTGAAGTATAATTGATTTACAATGTTGCATTAGTTGTTTCTGGTGTACAGCGAAGTGATTCAGTGTCTACACACACATGCACACACTTTTTCATATTCTTTTCCATTAGGATTTATTACAGGATATTGAATGTAGTTCCCTGTGCTGTATAGTAGGGTCTTGTTGTTTATCCATATCTTTTCTCTTTTTGATTAATGTGTTCTTCCTGAATAATTTCACTACCAACTATGTGTGAATAACTCCTGTATCTAGAACTCTAGTTTAAGCCTTTCTCCTGAACTCCAGAGCATTTTTTCATCAAAATATCAGAGGTGTTTCTGCAGCTGTCTCACAGGCCCCTTGAACTCAATCTATAAACACTCTTATCCCAAACTTGCTTTCCCTCCTGTATTCTCTGCCTCTCTCTTTTCATCAAATCTGAAACCTAAGAGTCAGGCATCCTCTTCCCTCATTCCCCATATCCAGTCCCCAAGTCCTTTCTCTGTCTCCTAAATAACATCTAGCTCTGTCCCTTTCTATCTTCAGTGCTATTTTTTGGTTCAGGTTAGAACATTATTCTTACCTCCAGGCCTCCTTCTCTAGTCATTTCTCTAAGTTTCTGTCAATGTGATTTTCTAAAAGGCACAAAATGATCTTGTTACCTATTATTTCACACTCTGTTTACTCATTGCCTGAATGGTGAAGTCCTTACATGTTTGTGTGAAATGGTTCTGAGTGTTGATCTGGCACCAGCCTGCCTTTGTAGCTTTTGTTGCTTCACTGCACACTCCAGAGCTAGGGTCACTAAGAATTACAGCCTATGATGTTTTCTTCTTGCAGGAAAGAGAATACCCTTCTTCCCAACTTGAAGCTGAGAGGCTTTAAGTACTTAATCGATAGTACAGAGTAATGGTTATGGTTGTGGACTCCAAAGACACACTGCCTGGAATCTAAACCCAGCTTTGCCGTTTACCATGTATTTGGCTGTGTTATTTTGGGCAGGTTACCTAATCTCTCTATGCCTTAGTTTTCTCGCGCATAAAATAGGAGTAAAGTTGTGACGATGAATCAGTGGTGTGAAGGGTAAATGAATTAACATACGTTATGCCCTTAGAACAGTAGCTGGTATACAATAATGTATAACTGTTAGCTATTATTTATTATTCATTTTGTATCATTTATTATTGTTCTTCAGTGAGTCCATACCTGACCTCCCTATGCAGACCTCTTTGTCTACATTATAAGTTTGCTCAGTCGTAGACTGTACCACAGTGATGAAATTATTTATATGTCTTCCTATTAGACTGTGAACGTTTTCACAGTCATGTTTTTCTTTTCATACTTAATGAATGCTTTTAAGTCAGTGAATGAATGCACAGAAATATTCCCAGTGCCTGGCATTGTGCTTTGAGCATGGTAAATGTTCAATATCTCTGTTTTAGTGAGATCTCTGTAATGTGAATCCATGGTTTTGATGTCTATAATGTAAATACACTATATATATACCATATATATAGTGTTTTCTCCCACAATCCTCTCCTTTTAAAAAATTGAGGTACAATTTACTTAAAAAGCACACTTTAAAAAAAATTCATTCATTCATTCATTCATTTTTGGCTGTGTTGGGTCTTTGGTGCTGTGCGCAGGCTTTCTCTAGTTGTGGCAAGCGGGGACTACTCTTTGTTGTGGTGCGCAGGCTTCTCATTGCGGTGGCTTCTCTTGTTGCGGAGCACAGGTTCTAGGTGCGCAGGCTTCAGTAGTTGTGGCACGTGGGCTCAGTTGTTGTGGCTTGCGGACTCTAGAGCACAGGCTTAGTTGCTCTGCAGCATGTGGGATCTTCCCGGGCCAGGGCTTGAACCCATGCCCCTTGCATTGGCAGGCAGATTCTTAACCACTGTGCCACCAGGGAAGCCCCAAAAGCACGTATTTTTAAGTGTATAATTTGATTAATTTTGAAAAATGTATACATTTGTTTAACTACAACCCTAGTAGATATATAGAACATTTCAGTCACTCCAGAAAGTTCCTTCATATACTTTTCTAGTCCTTTCCCTTCACACCCTGCCCCTGCCCAAGCACTGCTTTGGTTTCTATCACCATAGATTAGTTTTACCTGGTCTAGAACTACATATAAATGGAATTACCAATATGTATGCTTTTGTGTCGGGATTTTTTTCAACATTCTTCCAGAATTCACCTATGTTATGACTAGTAGTTCATTCCTTGTTATTTCTGCATAGTATTTCAATGTAGAATGTATCATAGCTTGTTTATCCATTCTCCCATTGATGGTCATTTGGGTGTTCCCAGTTTTTTGCTATTAGGAATAAAGCTGCAAGAAACTTTTTTTTTTTTTTTTTTTTGCGGTATGTGGGCCTCTCACTGTTGTGGCCTCTCCTGTTGTGGAGCACAGGCTCCGGACGCGCAGGCTCAGCAGCCCTGGCCCACGGGCCCAGCCGCTCTGCGGCATGTGGGATCCTCCCAGACCGGGACACGAACCCGTGTCCCCTGCATTGGCAGGCGGACTCTCAACCACTGCGCCACCAGGGAAGCCCTGCACGAAACACTTTTATGGAAGTCTTTGAACATACATTTTCATTTCTACTGGATATGTATCTATGAAAAGAATTGCTGGGTCATAGCTGCCAAATAATTTTCTAAAATGGTTGTACCCTTTTATACTCCTACCAACAGTGTATACGATTCCACATGCTTCATATTCTTACCAACAACTAATGTTATTAGTCTTTTGTGGAAGGGTTTTAATTTGCATTTATCTGATGATTAATACTGTTAGCATCTTCTCCATGTGCTTTGTTCCTTCACCATTCATATATCTCCTTATGTGAAATGCCCAAGCCTTTCACCCATTTTAAAATTGGGTGAATGGTTTGTCTTATTGCTTTGTAGGAGTTCTTTGTGTAGGCTGTTTACAAGTCCTTCGTCATTTATATACATTGCAAATATTTTCTTCCAGTTTATGGCTTGCCTTTTTAAAAAATTTTGCCTTTTGATATGCAAGTTTTAAATTTTAATGAAGTCCAATTTATCAATTTTTCTTTTATGCTTAATAACTTTTGTGTCTTTTTAAAGAACTCTTTATACTCCATGATTGTATAGATACTCTGTTTCTTTCTAGAAGCTTTATAATTTAAGCTTTTACATATAATCTTGTTTTGAGTTAACAGAGAATACTTTACAAATGCTTAGATAAGTTCAGGAGCAAAGCATTCTAACTTTTTTATTATTGTTGAGATAAATTTCACATACTGTATAATTCACCTGTGTATAGTATACAGTTCAGTGGTTTTTTAGTATAGTCACGGAGTTACGCAGCCATAACTGCTATCTAATTCCAGAACATTTCATCACCCCACATGCTTATGAAGTAAGTCAGACAGAGAAGGACAAATATTGTATGATATCACTTATATGTGTAAATAAAACATACTAGTGAATGTAACAAAAAGAAACAGACTCACAGATACAGAGAACAAACTAGTGCTTACCAGTGGGGAAAGGGGAGAATTTCCAAGAAATCTTAGGTTTCCTAGTCAACATATTTTCTTTTGCCACAAAGACTGCTCTCTTTTTACTCTCTACTGTCCCCACATTTTACAACTTATCCTTTGTTTTCCTTCACCTACTTTACAAAGAATATAGGACTCTTAGACATGAGTCCCCTCATCCTTACGTTCATATCTGTAAATCTTTCTGTATCCATGTCCATGTTTGCTTCCTTTTTATCCTAGCAAAGGGGTTATCATTTCTTCCGAGGTTAACCCTTTCATCTGTACTCTGTATCCTGTCCTCATCCGCTTCCTTAGACGCCTTACTTTGTCAATCACCATCTCCCTTCCGCTTCACATTCTTTGTCATCAATATGTAAACATGTTCAGATGTGTCCTTTTTAATAACAAAATAGCTGTCACTCTACTTCATGATTCCTTTTCTTTTTCTCTTTCCTTGACATTTGTCTTAAACTCACTGTTTACTCTCATTTAGTCCTCAATTTTCTGCAGTTTGACCCCAGGACTCTGTCCTTACAACTGTCCTTGCCATGGTCACCAATGACTTCTTTGTTTCTAAAGCTAGTGGATGCTTTTTAGTAACAACTGTGGTATTTCTTCTTCCTCTCTAAAGTGCTCCTCTTTCTTGGTTTCTTTGAGGCCAGCTTCCTGATTTTAATTCCAAAACAGTCTGTCCTTTTATAGTTTCCTTTGCATAACATCAAGCACAGTTTAGTAAAAGCTGTGCAGGGGGATGCAAATCATTGTGGTCTAAGGATGAATCTCTGGTTTAGCTTGAATGTCTAGGATAAGTCTTTCATCAATTCATAGACATTTGCTAAGGATTAAATACAGGAAAACTAAAATTGTATTTGCTGTCAAGATTTGGGATGAAGATGTGTTATGTTGCCAGTTATGGATTTTTAAACATGCATCAATAGGGTTAGGGTTAAGGTTCTCTTAAGGAAATGAAGGAACGCAATCAAAAGCTGTGACTGATGAATTGTGAGGAATTGACCATTCAGCCTAACAACAGACAGCTCCTGGAACGACAGTTCTCTTCTTTCTTGGCAACTGTCCTACATGTTCTAGTGCCTTCAGTTCACCAGATTCTTATCTCCATCATACAATTCATTGTTTTCTTTCTTTCCCTCTCCTCCTCATCTCACTTACTCCATTAGTCTTTTTAATTGTGAAATATAATGTACACAAAACAAATGCAGTGGACTTTCTTTTTTTTTCCTTTGGGTACTGTATCTGTGTAAACATTATCAAGTCAAAAAATAGAACATTATCACTGCCCCAGTCCTCCTGGTATAACCCCCACCACCCTCACCTAACTCCCAGATATAGCAACTCTCCAAACTTTTGAAGCCATCATTTCCTTTGTTTTGCTTATAGTTTTAAAAACTAAATATTCATCCCTTGACAAAACTTTACCTGATTTAAATCTTCCTATAAATGGCAAAATACAGTAACTGTGTTTATGGGTGTCATTGTGTGTCATTGTCTAATTTCTTTTGTTTACAGTCCATTTATGTTTTTGCCTGTAGCTGAAGTTCATTCATTATGTTTGTTGTGTGGTGTTTCATAGTATGAATATTTACTCATTTGGTTGGTAAGTATATGAATAGTGTCCAGTTTTCAGCTATTATGAACAGTGCTGCTATGAACATTCTTGTATAATGGCATACTTTTCTGGAATGGAATTGCTGGGTCAACTTCATTTTTACTAGATTTGTCTAATTAGTGTACATATTTAAAAAACTATTCTCTAAAGAGATTATGCCATTTTCACTCACACCAACTATATATGAGGATTTCTACCCCATTTTGTTGTTCATCACTTTTTTACTTGTTTTTGTTTTATAAGGAATTAGCTACTGTTATTTAAACTGAAAGCTGTTTCTGTTTTTTCATTTTGATATTAAAGTAACAAAAGTATTTAAAAATCTGGGTTAGCCTTATGCCATCTGAGTCCATGCCAGGAAGTTAATATGTATTTTCATTATATTAAATGTACTGACATATTTTTATTGTTAGCTATTTTTAGATTCATGTGGGATGACTATATTTTATATACACTGAGTGATACTTGCCACAGATTTTATTCTTTCTTTTTAATCTAAAATGTCATAGCTGTGTAAATTTTCAGTCCTAAACTAAATGGTAAAACTAAATGGTGGTATTTTATGTAAAGTTCTTCTGTGTTATCTTGAGCAGTAGTACAACTTTGGGTTTCATTATATAGATTTTATTTCTGGGAGTTTATGTGGAATATTTATTAAAGTAATTCTAATGAATCTTTATTTTTCTTTAAAGTTGGCCTTTGCCAGAGTTTGATCCAAGCCAAATTCGACTAATTGTATATCAAGACTGTGAAAGACGAGGGAGAAATGTCTTGTTTGACTCCAGTGTTAAGAGAAAAAATGAGGACATATCAGTATCGGTGAGCATCATTATTGATTTGGTTCAAATTTAATGTCAGATATTCTAATTCAAGATGGAATGAGTAAGATTTCAGTTATGGTACTTTTATTTGTCAGTACAAAACATTTTTACCATGTTATTAAAATTTAGAACACTGGTTTTGAGAATTTTTAAAGGAAAAAACATTTGCCTTATTTGCATTGGTCTAGTACCAGAGAAAATTTTAGTTTGACATGTATTTACTTATATACTTGTATTATGAGATATGGCTAAAGCTACAGGGATTGTTAAAGTGGATCTGGTACAAACCTCTCACCTTATGACTGTGGAAAGTGTGACCTGGAGAGGTGAAATTATTTGTCTGAAGGTACAAAGCAAGTTAAATCTGTAGCCCTTAGTTCATCATATTTTCCCATACTATACAGCAGTAGTAAGAACATCTATTCTGTTGACTTTCAACATCATATTTTGAAATATTTTATGACTAGTTTAGCAGTAACAAATGGCCTTTCACTTGGTCATCCAAGAAAACCCAAGTGATTGTTGTTGTTTTACTGCTGCTACTTCTATTAAACTTTCAGATGTAAAGACTGTCCATCGCCTGGATCTATAATCTGGAAATGGAAGCCTGGAATTGTATTTTCTCTCCTTCCCTAAACTGACAATTTTCACTAACATTTCAGTAAACTAGAATTGACTTTTAATAGACAAAAAGTTATTTTTTTAATAGGCAAACTTTATTTATCGAGACTTGGGAGTTTGTACTTGAGATTTTGTGTTCTTAGAAAAATTTGATACATTGGACGTGGTCTGTTGTCTTATAATAGCATCCTCATCATCTACTTAGGTGGCATATAATAAGTACTTGCCTAATTTTTGAGTTATTTTGATTGTCAGGTTTTATGATGTTCTTCTGATTAGTAACACATTTCTTAATTTTCTGGAGATTGTGCTTTGTTTAGATTTCTTAGCCATTCTCTGGACACTTTTTTCAATCTGACAAGAAAAAAAACATTGCAAACTTTTCTTAAAGTATTGTTTGGTTGTACAAATGACTAAGTATCTACAGAGCACTAGGCTCTTGGAGATTTAGCAGTCTCTACCCTCTTGGTGCCTGCAATTAGACATTCTTAGGGAGGTGAACATTGAACAAACAAACAAATAAATAAATAATTCCAAATTGTGATTGGGTACTGTGAAAGAAACACACAGAATTCTTATGAGATTCCACAGGAAGGAACCCATTTTTTAAATTTGTTTTGTTTTGTTTTGTTTTGCGGTACGCGGGCCTCTCACTGTTGTGGCCTCTCCTGTTGCGGAGCACAGGCTCTGGACGCACAGGCTCAGGGGCCATGGCTCACAGGCCTAACTGCTCCGCGGCATGTGGGATCTTCCCGGACCGGGGCACGAACCCGTGTCCCCTGCATCGGCAGGCGAACTCTCAACCACTGCACCACCAGGGAAGCCCAGGAACCCATTTTTTATCAGTTTGGTTGTAGGGGTATTAGGAAGGTCTCACTGAGGTAGTGACATTCAACCTGAGATCTCAAGAAATTGAAGGCATGGTGTAGGGGATGGGTATTCCTTTAAGCAGGACCAGCAAATGCAGTCTACAGGGTGACTTAGGAGCTTAGTGAATTGCAGGATCTAAAAGAAGGCCAGTTTGGCTGGAATGATAGTAAAGTAGTATGTGAAGTAACTAGAGATGAAACTGGAGAGAGATGGAACAGGAGCCAGAATATTCAGGGCCTCATAGATCTCTGGGTTAGAAGTGTAGATTATATTCTAAATGTAGTGGGAAGCCATTGAAGGGATCTGGTTTATGTTTCAAAAAATCACTTGGGTAGAGAGTCCAGAAATAAACTCACACATACGTGGTCAGTTAATTTACAACAAAGGAGCCAAGGAATATGCAATGGGATAGGACAGTCTCTTCAATAAATGGTGTTGGGAAAACTGGACAGCCACATGCAAAAGAATGAAACTAGACCGCTTCTTAACACGATACACAAAAACTAGCTCAAAATGGATTAAAGACTTGAACATAAGACTTGAAACCATAAAGCTCCTAGACTAAAACATAGGCAGTAAACTACTTGACACTGGTCTTTGCAATGATTTTCTTGGATGTGAGACCAGAAGCAAAGGCAACAAAATAAAAAATTAACAAGTGAGACTACATCAAACTAAAATAGTTCTGCACAGCAAGGGAAACCATCAACAAAATGAAAAGGCAACCTACCAAGTTGAGAAAATATTTGTAAATCATGTATTGGGTGAGGGGTTAATATCTGAAATATATGAAGAACTCATACAACTCAATAGCAAAAAAACAAACAATCTAATTGAAAAGTGGGCAGAAGATCTGAATGGACAGTTTCCAAAGAAGACATACAGTTGGCCAACAGGTACATGAAGAGGTGCTCAGCATCACTAATCATCAGGGAAATGCAAATCAGAACTGCAACTGTGTATCACCTTACAGTTGTTAGGATGGCTATTACCAAAAAGACAAGAAATGACGAATGTTGGTAAGGGTGTGGAGAAAAGAGAACCCTTGGGCAGTATCTGTGGGAATGTAATTGATGTAGCCACAATGGAGTACAGTATGGAGAATCCTCAAAAAATTGAAAATAGAATTGCCATATGATCCAGCAGCTCCATTACTGAGTCTGAAGAAATAAAAACACTAACTTGAAAAGATCTATGCACTCCAGTGTTCACTGCAGCATTATTTATAATAGCCAAGACATGGATGCAACCTAAGTGCCCATTGATGAATGAATGGATAAAGAAAAAAATACATATAATTCAGCCGTAAAAAAGAAGGGAACCTTCCTGATTTTGACAACATGGATAGACCTTGAGGGCATTATGCTAAGTGAACTGAGTCAGACACAGAAAGACAAATACTGTATGATCTCACTTATACGTGGAATCTAAAAAAAACTGAACTCGTAGATACAGAGAACAGATAGGTGGTTGCCAGAGGCAGGTGTAGGGAGTGGGGAAAATGGGTGAAAGGGGTAAAAAGTATAGGTTTCCAGTTATAAAATAAATAAGTTATGGGAATGTAATGTACATATGGTCACTATAATTAATAATACTGTATTGTATATTTGAAAGTTGCTAAAAGAGATCTTTTTTTCTTTTATTTATTTATTTATTTTTTTGCGTTATGCGGGCCTCTCACTGTTGTGGCCTCTCCTGTTGCGGAGCATAGGCTCCGGACGCACAGGCTCAGCGGCCATGGCTCACGGGCCCAGCAGCTCCGTGGCATGTGGGATCTTCCTGGACCAGGGCATGAACCCGTGTCCCCTGCATCGGCAGGCGGACTCTCAACCACTGCGCCACCAGGGAAGCCCAAAAGAGTAGATCTTAAAAGATCTCATAACAAGGAAAAAATTTTTTTGTAACTATGCATAGTGATGGATGTTAAGTAGACATTATGGAGATCATTTCATAATATATATTACAAATACTGCATCATTATGTCATACATCTGAAATGAATATAATGCTGTTGTCACTTATATGTCAATTTTTAAAAAATAGTGAAAAAATCGGGCTTCCCTGGTGGCGCAGTGGTTGAGAGTCCGCCTGCCGATGCAGGGGACACGGGTTCGTGCCCCGGTCCGGGAAGATCCCACATGCCGCGGAGCGGCTGGGCCCGTGAGCCATGGCCGCTGAGCCTGCGCGTCCGGAGCCTGTGCTCCGCAACGGGAGTGGCCACAACAGTGAGAGGCCCACATACCGCAAAAAAAAAAAAAAAAAAAAAAAAAGTGAAAAAATCACCTTGTTACTTAGGGAATGGTTGGATGTGGGGGGATGAGGGAGAAGGAAGCGTTTGGTGAATTCAGCGTTTTGGTTTGAATAGCTGAGTGGTGAGATGCCTAAGAGTCATAGAATTGTAGATGGTCAAGCAGACAGTTGAAATCTAAGGCTAGCTGCAAATGTGATAGGCATGTTTTTTTTGTGTTTAGACTGCTAATAGCTCAGCAGAACTTGTCTAAGACTGACAGGTTGACAATCAATACTCTTGATGATTTCTTTAGCAAATATTTATTGAAGTTTTTTTGTGTGCTTGATGATGTTCCATTGAATTGCAGCATATAACTTCTTTACTATTTCTCTTGATGCTATTCATTGTGTTTCTTTAGCATTCTTCCCTTTTGTCTTAAACAGCCTTGTGAGTGTCGTGTCATGCTGTTTCTTGAACCCTTTCTGCCCACGTTTTCTGAAATGATGCTTCATTAGTCTCATTAGTCTTCTCTCCATCTGATATCTCCTTCTTCTCTCTGTTAGCTTTTTTTCTTTGCCTGCAAATCTTCACAAAGTCTCTTTACCCAACACCAACAAAATAATTATCCTTTTACTTTCTCCTTTATTTATATGCCCTTCTGTCTTTTTCTGTCTCTGTCTTTTTTGATCCTTCTCAGTCTTCCTTCTCAGTGTTTGTTGGTGTCTCTTAGCCTCTCTGACTCACTCTCTCTCTGGCTCTCCTCAGTGTCTCAGCTCAATCTCTCCTTTGTATCTCTTAGTCTCCTCTCTGTGTCTCTTAGTCTCTCAGTAGTAATCTGTCTACCAGCTCTAAGCTCATACCATCCACTCATTTCTCAGTCTTCTGAAATTTTCCTGTAAGCCTGCTTCTTCTTTTTCAAACTTTCCTCTAGACTCATCAGTGACTAGAAATCAAACAGCCTTGAATATTTCCAGTCTCAGTTGTTTTATATATCCTCATGTTTCGTGCTATCTCCCTAGATGAAGATTTATCTTCTTTCAAGGTTTATTGTATCACAACTTTATGAATCCTTTCTGATTCCTCTTTTCTGCTACATAAGAATTCTCATAGTCCTTTGTTTATAGTCTTTCACAGACTTCTATATCGGAGCTATATTTGTATGTTTATTTGTTATTAAATTGCAAAAAAAAGTAAAAAATTTGTCTGTTATTCACCTTTGTTTCCTGAACGGCACACTGCCTCACACATGGTAAATACCCAGGACATATTTTGATCAGCTTTAATTAAAAGTTAGGAAGTTTATTATCAAAATCCTGTAAATACTTTAATGAAGATTTTATATGTTCCTTTTGAACGCTACAGAACACATGTTTTTTCCCCAAATTGTGAGCTGTTGGAATCATTAAGTGATTTTTTTCATCTACTTTACTGTACTTATACCTTTGGAACATCAAATCATGTCAGTTCTATATAGGCAAAGAGGGACTGTGTGATGTAAATGATCATTTTAAACTTACTACACAATATTTTGGGTCTATACATAATGATGAGATAGTTTAGGCATTAGCAGTTTCCTGAATATTGTCTTACAATGCTGAAATAAAATTATATTAATCAGTGTATAGCTTTCTCAGAACATTTATTTTTCCAACTCTATTATATTCTGTGAAAAATGACTCTTGAACATTCAGTGATTGTAATCAAGAAACTTCTTTTTTTTTTTTTTTTTTTTTTTTCACGGTACGTGGGCCTCTCACTGCTGTGGCCTCTCCCGTTGCGGAGCACAGGCTCCGGATGCGCGGGCTCAGTGGCCATGGCTCATGGGCCCAGCCGCTCCACGGCATGTGGGATCTTCCCGGACCGGGGCAGGAACCTGTGTCCCCTGCATCGGCAGGCGGACTCTCAACCACTGCGCCACCAGGGAAGCCCAAGAAACTTCTCTCTTTTGTAAAAGTTTATTTTTATTTTTTTACTTTTGATCCTCAGACCTTATTCAGCATCTAGTTGAAATGTGAAAATTATTGAGATGTGGTTTCTTTGAACACTGATATAGCCAAATGGATCAAGTGTGATTTGATCATATGATACTATCTTTATCTTGGACATTATTTCTGTGTTAACAATAATCCAGTGCATGTGCTCCCAGTGAATTTACATCGTCACTCACATGTTTCAGCCTTCATTGGTTATATACAAGAATAAAGTTGTACATCAGCAGATTCAAATAACTTTGGAAAGGTGAATACAAATTTTAATGTGTTAGAGTTTTGTACATTCAGAAGCATTGTACAAGTGCTAGTAGTTGAATTGTAATTGTGATATCAGATTTGGAACATAGGATTTGGTTAGTTAATTGAATCTATATAGAAGTTAATATACAGAAATCAGTAAACTCAGTATATACAAATAACTTCCAATTGGAAGTATGAAGGAAGCTAAGGCTCCATTTAAAATAGGAATTTTGTGGGATAGGGAGGGTGGGAGGGAGACGCAAGAGGGAGGAGATATGGGGATATATGTATATGTATAGCTGATTCACTGTGTTATAAAGCAGAAACTAAGAAACCATTGTAAAGCAATTATACTCCAATAAAGATGTTAAAAAAAAAAAGGAGCATGGAGGCTTCTAAGTAAAAAAGGACAAGTGCTTTAAGCATTTGGGAACTCAATAAAATTAATTTATTTTTTAGCACCTTAAAACAATAAAATAGCAATTAAAAAAATGCCTTTTCATAAACTTAACAAAATCTATATGTTTAGAACTTTAAAAATCTCCTGAGGTACATAAAAGCTTACTTGAGCAAATGAAAAGGCAAAATATATATTTGGGTAATACTTAATGTCATAAAGTTGTCCATTGTCTCTAAGTTGCTTTGTAAAATAATGCTATCTCCATAAAAATGGCAACCTTATTGTTGTTGTTATTATTATTATTATTTTTGGTGGGTGGTGGTATCTGGAATTAGATAGCAGATTCTAAAGTTCAAATGGAAAGAAATTAGCAATAATAGGTTGGAAAACTGAAAAAGAAAGAGTAGTGAGGTTGAGTAAGTTCTACCAGATTTGAAAAATATACTGTAAAGTCTCAATAATTAAAAGAATATATTATTGGAACATAAATAGATCAATAGACTAATGGAATGAAATAGAGGATCAGAAGTAGATCTAAATACATGCAAGAATTTAATATATGATAAAGGCATCATCTTAAATCAGTAGGGTAAAGATTAATAAATGGTATTAGATAATTAGCCAATTATAAGAAAGATAAACTTAGATTCATATCTCAAGTATATCAAACATTTACATGTAAAAAAAATAAAACTGTGACATTACAAAAAGATAACATGAGTTCCTATGTATCCATGGAGTGGAAAACACCTTTTAGCTATTGCTCAAAATGCAGAAGCCATAAAGTTAAAAGACTTACACATTTGACAACCAAATAAAAAAAGAAACGGAAATAACTTGGATGGTGGGCAAAGCAAAGCAAAAGCAAACAAAAAAGAAAAAAACTACCATGAGGAAAATCAGAAGATAAATGGTATGGGAAAACATTTTTATAGGATATAAAACCAGCTGGTAATCCTTCTATATAAAAAATTCCTAGAAATCAAGACAGGAGAAACATTCAGTAGAAAATTAGGTGAAAGATAAGACCAGGGAGTTCACATACAGATGGCCATTACACATTTAATAAGATTCTTCTTCTCATTCATAATAAGGAAATTAAAATTAAAACTATGTTGTGATTTTAGTTCTTTCCTTTTAGATTGGCAAAAACCCAAATGTTGCATGACAGTACTTTGCTGTTAAAGTGAGTGAGTGAAATGACATCCTTGGAGGGGTAGTCTGGCAGTATCTACCAAAATTACATGTATTTATGTTTTGACCCAGCAGTTCCACTGGCAGGGTTATTAACAGATGACTGGTTAAATAAGCTATAGTATATTCACACACTGGAATACTGTGTAGCTGTATTTCTTTTAAAAAAAACAATGAGGAAGATTTCTAAAGATAGATGAAAAGATTCTCTATGATATTAGTGGAAAATAAAGCAACGGCAGAACTGAATCACTTTTTCTGTAAGAGAAAAGGAAAGGGAATATGCTTATATTTGAAAAGAGATACTGGAAGGATAATAGTAAACCAATAAAAATGATTTTACTTATTGGCAATGTGTGGAGTGGGGAAAAGGGTAAAGAGTGGGATCTAGATTTCTTTGTGTCGATGAAAATTCAATTAACAATTAAGCTAAGAAGAAATAAAGATAATTTTATTTGAGCCAAATTGAGGATTGTAACGTGGGAGACAGATTTTCAGAAGCTCTGAGAATTGTTCCACTGGTCAGGAGTTAGAGAGGTGTATGTTTTTGAGAGAAAGAATCATGTATCATATTGACAAGTTAAAATTATAAATAAAGTTCATCATAGATTTTTTATAGTCAGGTATGCACATACAGAATGAGCCTTTAGTCAGTGTGATCCCCTGTAGAGGATGGGAAAGGAATATTAATTTTAAAAATTACAATGCTGGCATTAGAAGAAAGAGACTGTTTTTCTCAAAGTTGATTACATCCTCCTACCTTGAGGGGATCTGGTTAATGTATAATGCAGATGCACATTGAACATTGGGAAAGGCATGTTATGTGTATTTCAATTCTGACTTAGTTTGATTGTCCTGTTGTAGAGATTTTAGATCTATAAGACATTGTGCATAGAAGTGTATGTAAAAGCTGTGAGACACACACACACACACACACACACACACACACACACACACACACACACACACACACACACACACACACACACACACACACACACACCCTACCCCTTTCTCTGTACAGTGTCTTTTCTCTTTCCCATTCTTAAGTTATGGCTTTTTTGAAACCAAGCAGCAACAGCTTTGTTGGAAGATGGTCTAGTGAGGGGACATGGCACCATAGACATTGGCCTTCTAGGAGCAGAAATTATGCTTCAGTCCTGGAATTGATATATGTTTGTCCCTTTCTTCCCTCTAGCAAATTGCTTCTTGTTTCAGAGATTGGACATATATAGTTACCTCAGCCTGGAATGTCTTTCTAGCCCTCCCATTCTTCTTCTTTCACCTTAACTCCTATGCTTTTTTGTAGTTCCAGTTTAAATATCATTTCTGATCTGCCTAGACTAAGTTAAGTCTTTCTTGGACAGTTCACATAAACATCATTGCTCCTTAATCTGTTATCTGTAAAATGGGGATAATAATAGCACTTACTTCATAGAGTTGTTGTGAGGAATAAAAGAGTAAATATATGTAAAACAGAAGAGTACCTGACCAGATACTAGGTGCTATGTGAGTTAACTGTTGCTATCATTATTATTTTTATTAGACATATTTGAAATAGTGTATTTAATTATACTAATTTGTCTATTTGTTAAATATCTCCTTCTCCTGTTAGATTGTTAGTTCCACGAGGAAAAGAACTGTTTTATTCACTTCTTTTCGCTAGTGCTTGGTACACATAGTATTCAGTTACTTTTGTTGACTGATAAATGGTGGTTTGCAATAGTAGATAAGTCAGGCCAGCTGGGTTTTGAAGGATGAACATACTGGTAACTGTGGTAAAGCATTGCAATGTTTTTAGGAGTATCAGAGAACTTGATGGATTGCAATTTTGGTAGTTGTGAGCAGTGAAAGCTCTAGAACCTGTTCAGGAGGGAGAGGAGAACAAGAGGAATAAAGCAAAAAAAAAATTTTTTATTTATTAATTTTTATTGGCGTCTAGTTGCTTTACAATGTGTTAGCTTCTACTGCACAGCAAAATGAATCAGCCATGTATATACATATATCCCCTCCCTTTTTCTTTTCCCTGCCATTTAGGATACCACAGTGAACTAAGTAGACTTCCCTGTGCTATACAGTATGTTCTAATCAGCTGTCTATTTTATGCATATTATCAATAATGCAGTAGTGTCAATCCCAATCTCCCAATTCCTCCCACCCCACCCCTTTCCCCCTTGGTATCCATACATCCATACATTTGTTCTCTATGTCTGTGTCTCTATTTCTAAAGCAAAAAATTGAAATACATTCTTCTTCCATGCTAGATGGTACAGCCTTCTGGTCCTAAGCTCAGCTATTATTAAAAATGTAACTGTCCAATACATGGATGCGTTCTCATTTCAAAAGATTAAACTTACATATATATGAACGTACATTGAAATATGTCTCATTTGCATTTCTCTTCCTATTCCTACATCTCCCCAGTTTTTTTCCATTAAAATATGTTACTTACATTAGCTTGTAATGGGTATATTGTTATATTTAAGTAAATTTATAAATATTTTAAAATTCCTCAATTTTAATTTCTAATATGGGAAAATATTGATACATACATCACACATAAACAAAATGCCTTTGGGATCCTAAATAATTTTTAAGAGCATGAATAGGTTTTTGAGATCAAATAATTTGAAAACTGCTGCAGTATATAATTAAGTCCCAACAATGAACATTGTGTAGACCATTGTAATATAGAAAAATTCCCGTGATTTAATAATTTTGGTGAGAAAAGTACAGTTAAAAAATGCCACAAATATTATTATAGCTATGAGACAAAGAATAGAAAACAGTACTGGAGAAAATACAGTAAAATGCAAATAGTCATTATATTAAGGTTATGTTATTTTGAATTATTTCATCCTTGGTTTTTCCAAAGGTTTTTATGCTATAATTTATATATGGTGGAAAATCTGTTAAAATATGAATGGGAATAATGTCTCCCTTTCAGAAGCTCTGTAGTGATGCTCAAGTTAAAGTCTTTGGGAAATGCTGCCAACTGAAACCTGGAGGAGACAGTTCTTCCTCTTTAGATAGTTCCATGACTTCATCTTCTGATGTAAAAGACCAGTGTCCTAAGTACCAGGTAAGATCACTGATGTCTTTTATTCATTCACAAGTCTTTTTTTTTTTTTTTTTTTTTTGCGGTACGTGGGCCTCTCACCGTTGTGGCCTGTTGCGGAGCACAGGCTCTGGACGCGCAGGCTCAGTGGCCATGGCTCACGGGCCCAGCCGCTCCGCGGCATGTGGGATCTTCCTGGACCGGGGCACGAACCTGTGTCCTCTGCATCGGCAGGTGGACTCTCAACCACTGTGCCACCAGAAAAGCCCCACAAGTATTTTTGAGTGCCTACAACGTGTTATATACCATCCTAGGGACTGAGGATGTAACAGGGACTAGTGCTTACCCTCCTGGAGCTTACAGTATAGCTGGGGAGACAGATAATTAAGTAGGTAAGTTTATGAACTTCGATAAATCTTAGGATAGGGGAAGCATAGAGAGCTTTGGGCACAGGTAGCAGGGACATTTTCTCCTTTTTATTTCCCATTTCATATTTTTTAGGCTACCAGAATAATGTCTTATTTTATATACTTTTTAATTATTGAACTATGAAGATAAATATAATACAAGTCAGCTGTAGTATGAAATTAAAAGATGGCTGAAGTATATGTTATCAGAAATGTACATTTTCATTTTTCAAAATTAATGTGGCTGTTCTTTTAAAATATGGAATTAACCAATCATTTGACTATGTAGGAACTTCTCTATAAACTTATGTTATGTTGTTATATTTTACATAGGATCAGTACTTGGTTTCAAATAAGCAAATGTCATCTAATGTGAATTTGTGTCATTCAAGCTTGCATGAATGAATCACAGGTATTTTACATTTAGCAGTACCAAAATAGAATCCTGGACCTTTAAATTATTTATACTTAGGTAATTGTTTTTGGATAGAAACTAACCCTTATACCATATCAACATGACAGTATATGTGGAACAGCTTCGAAGTTATAAAAGTCCAGATGTTAGGACTACCTACATAGTATGTAGTCCTAATATCTACATAGGTCTGCCTGCCCTCCTCTATTCCTCTTCCATCTTAAGCATGTTACCCTAACAGGTTCCTAATAGTGCTGTGCTATGTAGGATCATTATACTTATGCCAATGTACAAGTTTTCTAATTTGATCAACTGTACAAACTTGCCTTTCTTCTTAATGTTATGCAGTTAAATAGTATTAGCAAATGGATCCAGACTGTAGAAACCCTGAAGCAGTGAGTGATTATAATTCTCATTTTGCATCAAAAATCCCTAGTTTTTTTTAAGTACAGGTTCCCAGGTTATATGTCTAGATATGCTAGTAGTAGGTTCATTATGGTCTTGGAAATCTGCTTTTTTAGCAAGAAGGCATTGAATTATTATAGCATATAGTTCACTACACTTGATAAAGTGTTATTTCAGGTAACTAGAACATTATTTTTGATTTATGGGGTATTACAGATTATTGCTTTCAGCAATGAGTACTTACAAAGAATTGAACTTTTAAATAAGAGCCTTTTTAAAAAAGCATTAAAGATAATAGCATTTTCTTAATTATATTCTTCATTATAGATTATGTCACATTAAAATATATAACATGTCAGTGACATTCATGATAACTATTTGGTATGTATTAGAGCAGGCAGAGAGAAACTTTAATAGCAAAGTATGTGGTTTCATAAAATTTATACACCAATTTATTTTTACTGTATTTTGCCTTCTGAGAATTCTTTTTTAATTATAATATTAAAATGTTTAAATGACTTGATATTTAAATTTGTGTAGCTTGTTTAATATAAGAAATATTATTTTTAGTCAAAATAAGAATGGAGTTAGATGCATTGTAACAAAAATGAGCTTGTAAGAGAAGGTTCTCATTTCTCTCATTATCCAGAAGCAGTTTAGTTTGCCAAGTAAGATTGGTATTGTTGATCTTAAAAGAAAAATAAACTACTTTATCGTTTAAAAAATTATTCTACTGTTTCTAAAATGTTCGTAATACCTAGACTTCTGGAAATAAAAACTTTGTCTTAACCAAATCCCAAGAATAAATGAGTTGCTTCTTGTAGTAAACTAGGTATATCAGAAGTGATTTTTTCTTAAAAAATAACTTTGTGCCTTTATTAAAATTAAGACTATAGCACTGAGAAAGAAAAAACAATATGTCAATGAATGTATTAAAAAACGAATGTGAACATAGTATGTATAATGAAATGGATTGCTATTTGAAGATGTTCTTTTTAAGAAAGGTGACAAAATGTAAATATATAGATTTTTTTTTTAACCCAAGGCAGGTAGTAAACAAGCAAACGAGTAAAAGAGAATCACATTATAAAAAGAAAAATAGTATGTAGATGTATTCCCTGGCTTTCATTTGTAAAATGGGGGTCCTCATCACTTTATTGTTATCTTCAGAAGAATCTTTTAAGTATTTTTAAAAACTCCTAGTTCTTGATTTCCCATGGTAGAATGGCATAGTAAAATTTGTGCATAATCCTCATTTACTATCTTAGATAGTTTTTTGGTCATCTTTCTCATCAGTTTTATTATGTTAATTGTATTGGTTAGGAATTGCATTGGGATATCCTATGAAACAGTGGCTTAAACAAATTAGGGATTGGTTTCTTCACATGACAAGTCTGCAGAGAGGCCATCTAGGCACGATAATTTATGGGCTTCAAGATGGCCTCAGAGACCAAGGCTTCCTTATCTTTCTACTTAGCCACAGTTACTGTGTACATACTTGTTGCCTTGTCGTCCTCTTATGGTGTCTTCATCTTCAATGATTTCCATTTATATTCCATTGACCAGGACTGTGTTGAATGCATGTAAATGGATAGTTCTGAAAGCTACCACTCCAACCACTGGTTTAACTCTTTGAATATAGAGACCAATTCGAAATCCCCTATCTGCAAGGGAGGCTCTGAAATGCAGTTTTTTTCATTTGGGCACATTGCTTCCTTGAAACAAATTGTACTTCAAAAAATAAGGAATAAGATATTTAGTGGTTAACTAGTTGTATTTGCCACAGTATATAAATAGTAACCAAATGGATGAGTCAATTTTTAGATTTTTTTGACTCCTATGAGGACAATTAAAGAATAATGGAAAAGAATAACTTTTTAAATCAGAATTCTTTGCAAACAAGACATTCTAATGCTTAAGATAAGTCTTTTTAAAAAAATGCAAAATATGTCCAAGTTTCCCCTTTTGCAAATGCTTCTTTTTGCACAATAGGAGCGGTAAAATCTGTTCAGCATGTTCAGTGAATTCTACTTCTTGTTATCTGTCCTGGAGAAGCATTGCATATGCCTAAGATGTGGCTAAGAATGTTTATTTGAGCGTTACTTGTAATAGCAAAAAACAGGAAGTAAGTTAAATGCCTGTCAGTAAGGGGAACAGGCTTGATAAACTGGTATTTTCATATAGGAGAATACTGTGCAGCTCTTAAAAGGAATCTATGTATAACAATATGCTTAGATCTATAAGACATTGTGAAATGAAGAAAATCAAGCTGCAGAACAGTGTATACAATGTAAAATCATTTAAAAAAACATTACGTAGAATACAGCAAAGGAATTATTAATAAAAATCAGTTTTTGAAATAGGTTTTAAATTCTGCAATTTTATTAATGTTATGCTTATTGTTTAGGGTTCTCGATGCTCTTCTGATGCCAATATGCTTGGAGAGATGATGTTTGGCTCAGTAGCAATGAGCTACAAAGGCTCCACCTTAAAGATTCATCAGATCCGGTGAGGGATTTTCTGATTTTTCTTAATGAATCCATTTTAGAATGTATAGTTTTTTAAAGATGGGAGAATTTCATATAGTCTTCACTCAGATTGAGAATGTCAGATACTAAGTTTATGATGTTTTATGGGTTTAATGCTACTTCATGGCTGTTGTAACTATGCTGTGACATCTCTGTGACTTAAACATTTTTATTTGTAATAAATTGGAAAGGTCCTTGTGTTTCAGTTTCGATGTCTCTCTATCTCTCTCTTTTTCTTCATAGTTCCCCTCCACAGCTTATGCTTAGCAAAGTTTTTACTGCACGGACTGGCAGCAGCATCTGTGGAAGTCTCAATACGTAAGTAGTTATGGATCAAGGGAGAAATGAATTCTTTAAGATCTGCAGAGTATGAAAACTAATAAGCTGCTTTCAGGATTGCAGCATAAATTCAGATTTTATTCCATCCCTTCAGTTTGAAAGTTTATGGAGGCCAGATTTTTTCCCCCAGCTTTGTTGAGATATGATTGACATACACCATTATGTAAGTTTGAAGTATATGGCATGTTGATTTGATACATTTATATATTGCAAAGTGATTACCACCATAGCCTTAGCTGCTACCATCCTGTCACATAATTACCATTTCTTTTTTGTGGTGAGAATATTTAAGATTTACTCAGTTAGCAACTTTCAAGATATAACGCAGTATTATTAACTATAATTAGCTTGCTGTATATTAGACACCCAGAACTTGTTAATCTTATAACTAGAAGTTTGTACCCTTTGATCATTTTATCTCCATTTCCCCTACTCCCAGTCTCTGGTAAGCATCACTCTGCTCTCTGCATCTCTGAGTTTGGCTTTTTTTTTTTTGCGGTACGCGGGCCTCTCACTGTTGTGGCCTCTCCTGTTGCGGAGCGCAGTCTCCAGACGCGCAGGCTCAGCGGCCATGGCTCATGGGCCCAGCAGGTCCGTGGCATGTGGGATCTTCCTGGACTGGAGCACAAACCTGTGTCCCCTGCATCGGCAGGCGGACTCTCAACCACTGCGCCACCAGGGAAGCCCCTGAGTTCGGCTTTTTAATTTCTTTTTAATTAAACAAATTTTTTAAAGTTATTTATTTATTTATTTATTGGCCATGCCTTGCGGCTTGCAGGATCTTAGTTTGCCAATCAGGGATTGAACCCGTGCCCCCTGTAGTGGAAGCACAAAGTCCTAACCACTGGACCGCCAGGGAATTGACTTTGTTAGATTCCACATATAAGTGATATCATACAGCATTTGCCTTTCTCAGTCTGACTTATTTCACTTAGCATAATGCCCTGAAGGACCAAAGTTGTTGCAAACGGCAGGACTTCCTCTTTTTTTCTTTTCATGGCTGAATAATATCCACTGTCTATATATATACATGACAGTCTTTTTTTATCCATTCATCTGTTGACAGACACTTGGGTGTGGCTTATTCCGTAAAACTTTATTCACAGAAACAGGCAGCAGACTTAATTTAACCCTCAGGGTGTAGTTTGCTAACCCCTGATTTAAATGATTAGTTGGTTTATAGTACTAATAGGGAAACTTAAAACTTAAAAAAAAAATGTTTTACACTTAAAATTTGAGGTATACAAAGAATTGCCATTAAGAGCATAAAACAAGTTTGGAATTTATTTTTTTTCTCCTCCCACTTAGGCTGCAAGACAGTCTTGAATTCATCAATCAGGACAACAGTACATTAAAGGCTGATAATAACACAATTATTAATGGATTACTTGGAAATATAGGTAAAACGGTTTTATACATTTTAAAAATGTTCTTAATAGTGTAGATAATAATGTTCTTAATAATGTTAGAAGACCAAAGAATTTCAAATACTAGAAGTGGAAAAGGGATTTAAATTGCAAGAATGTGTAATATTTATATTATTTGAAAAATTTAGTTTTCATATATTTGAACATAATGTTTATTTTGTACCTGATAAAAGAGAACTGCTGAAGAAATACCTAATTTGTTTTTTGGTTTTAATTTCGATGCATCTTTGAAAAGTACTTTTGTTGATGTAAAAAGCCCTTACTAGCTCTCTTGAATATTTCAGCTGAGGGAGACAGGTATTATACTTTCTCTCTTTTCTTTTCCCTAACCATAGAGTAATTTTAAAATGGTGCTTGTTTTTTCGACCTGTAATTCAGATGAGCAGATATTCAAATTTGATGTTTCTTAAGAGATTTATTAAAATAGCAGCTTATTTAGTAATTTGGTTAGTTTATTGTTTGTTATTTAAGTTCAACATTTTAAAGTGACAAACTTTCTAAAATTTCTGGTCCTTTGTTTTATCTTAGAAAGATCAAATAAATTACTGCTGACCATATTTCCAGTGCAAAACGAACCGTAGTGTATTAGAGAGTGGACAGCAGTTAGAATAGGATGAATGTATGCTAACACATATATATGGAATCTTAAAAAAAAAAAAAAGAAATTGATTCTGAAGAACCTAGGGGCAGGACAGGAATAAAGACACAGACGTAGAGAATGGACTTGAGGACGTGGGGAGGGGGATGGGTAAACTGGGATGAAGTGAGAGAGTGGCATGGACATATATACACCACCAAATGTAAAATAGATAGCTAGTGGGAAGCAGCCACAGAGCACAGGGAGATCAGCTCGGTGCTTTGTGACCACCTAGAGGGGTGGGATAGGGAGGGTGGGAGGGAGACGCAAGAGGGAGGTGATATATGTATATGTATAGCTGATTCACTTTGTTATAAAGCAGAAACAAACACACCATTGTAAAGCAATTATACTCCAATAAAGATGTTAAAAAAAAAAAAGAATAGGATGAATGTTTCACTCATTTCCTGTTTAGTAGAAATTTTTTTTTTTTTTTTTTTTTGCGGTATGCGGGCCTCTCACTGTTGTGGCCTCTCCCTTTGTGGAGCACAGGCTCTGGACGCGCAGGCTCAGCGTCCATGGCTCTCGGGCCCAGCCGCTCCGTGGCATGTGGAATCTTCCTCGACTGGGCACGAACCCGTGTCCCCTGCATCGGCAGGTGGACTCTCAACCACTGAACCACCAGGGAAGCCCTAGTGGAAATTTTTATTTGTAATTAATTTTAATAAATGTCAGTTATACATATTAGTAGAAAACAGTTTTTTCTCCCACCTTTAACAGTGTAGCATCCTATTATTTTTTATACTTCATGTTCATTCAAATAGCAGCTATTAATTAATTACCTACTATGGGCTAGTTGCAGTGTCAGACACGTGTTTTAGAAAGCATGCATTTCATAGAAAAATAGAAGTTTTGCTTTTTCTTAACTTGATTAGTTCATTCATTTTAATAAAGTAAAAATGTGACAGAAATAAGTCTTTTTTTCTTTATAATTTGGTACTTTTCAAAGCTAAAGGGGCTTATTAAAAGCTATTTTAATAATACAAATCCATTATGTATAAAGGTAAAGTACACTATAGTTGCTAGATATACTCAACTTCTCTGTTTTAGCATGGAATAGGAAATTAACGCATTTAACAAAGCACAGACTTTGTTATGAACGGCTTTTTCTTGCACATTCTTAATTGTGAATCAAGGATATTTGAGCACCATTTCTTATTTTCTTTAAATTTCCAATTAATCAACAAGTACTTATCAAGCACTTATTATATGCCAAGCACTCTGCTAGGCCCTGAGAATATAGTGGTGAACCAGACACAGTTCCTGCCTCAACAGATTTTTAGTTAGTGGAAGTCAGACAAGCAATACAATACAGTATACAATTGCAGTATACTGTAGTTAATTTTTGGACAAGACTAAGAGCATGTTGTGATAGAAATGAGGAGGAACACCCAGTTCAGTCTTGGAGTATCACAAAAGGCTTTTTTAAAGAAGTGAGCCTAAACTTGAAGAATTAGCCTGACAGTTGGGAAGAGAAATGTTCTAAGAAAAAACAGTAACATGTGCACAGACCTAGTGCAAGAGATCATTGAGTGTGGAAAGAATGTGAACAAATCAGTGTGGGTGGAGCACAGTGTGGATATAAGTAAAGGAAGTAAAAGGAAATAAAGAAGAGAGCAAGAGCCGGATCATGAAGGGCATTGTGGGTTACACTGAGGAATTTGGACTTATGCTTTGGATAAGCAGTTGGGTACCAGTGAGGGTGTGTTAGTTTGGGTCTTCCTCCTGGTTTTTAACAGGTGCCAAGACAGGTTTAAACATGCAAGGATTTTATTATTACTAGGTGAGAGAAATGAAGAGGGAGCTAGGAAGGGTTCAGAGAGCCCTCAGATTGTGGTGCAAGTTTGCCTTGAGTGAAAGAGAGGAATAAAAGCTTGAGTGGACATGTTCCAGCCTGCCATATAGTCCAAGGAGGGTTTGATAAGGCTGTGGACGAGTCTTTGAGTCAGAGTTGGTTGTCAGAAGTGACCCATATCTTGCCAAAATGGGCCTGCCTTACTATAGCTACTGTGTTTAGTCATTGGCTAGGCGCAGCCTGTGGGATATGTGGCCCTACACGAGCATGGCAGTGAATTTAAGAACACAGCAGCTGCGGTGCTTGGCCATTTGCAGTTCTTATAGCTGGAGAGTTTTGTGGTGCGTTCTCAAGGCAACAACAGAAGAGTTTTCACAATATAGAAACATGATCAGATCAGATTTTTATCTGCAAAAGAATATTCTAATTGCTGTAGGAATAGATTCAGATGAGCCAGTGGGGTTGAGAAAACACCCATGTTAGAAGGCTGCTTATGATAGTCCAAGTGACAGATAATGGGGATGTAGAGTAAAATTGTGTCCATAAGGATAAAGAATTGTTGAGAACTTTGTTGGGAGAAATAGAGTAGACAGGACTTGGTAATTACGTAGAAGAGGTGAGGGGAGAGGGGGAATCAGGGATGGCACTGAGCTATCGGGTTGTGTAATTGCATGGATATTGGTTCCATTCACCGGGAGGAACATGAGAAATTGGGAGTTGATGATTTTAGGTTTAGGCATGTTGAATTGGAATTATTGGTAGGATATCCAAGGGAAGATATCCATTGTAGTTAGAGAGAGAGAGATGTATTCTGGTGGTAGCTGCTGTAAGATAATGAATGTATAATAGTTTTAAAACAATAGAGGTTTTTTCTCACAATTTTCCTTAAAGCAGTGTTTTAGAGGTCCAGTCTCCTTCCTTCTTGGAGATCTACCTTCTTTACAATATGAGCTCCAAGGTTGTGCTCACCTACACAAAGCCAGTGGAAAGATTGAGTATGGAGAAGGCACATTCCCTTCAAAACCACCTGAACCTGAAAGTGATATACATCACTTTTGCTCATATTCCATTGGTGGTAACTAATCATACAGCTTCACCTGTATATAAGGAGGTTTGAGAAATATGGTCCCTAGCTGGCCAGCTGCTTCCCACAGACTACTTGATGTTATGCAAGGGAGAACACAATCCTTTTTTAGATTGTTAGCAGTTTCTACCGTGGATTTGAGAATTATTATCATATAAATGATAATTGAAAGCATAAGAATGAATGAGAAGGAAATATTGTTGAGGATAGAACCCTGGGGATGCTGGCTTTAAAGATGGAGTAGGAGAAGAGAATCACGTAAAGGAGACTAAGAAAAAAAAAAACTTAGTGTGTGTTATCATGAGAACTGAGGGAAAAAAGTTCAAAGTGTAATGTAGTCAGCATCAAATATGATGTAAGGTAGTGTAAGATAGTACGGAGTGCATTAAGTAACAGGAAGGCTTTTGGTGGTGGCCTATGTGAGTAGTTTCAGTGGGGAGAATAGAAGCCAAAGTTGAGGAAAGACTCAGAGGTTAGTCTTCTTTTCTAAGATATAAGCAGACATCCTCAAACTTCTTGGTTTCAGGACCCTTTTACACACATAGAAATTATTGAGGACCACAGAGAGCTTTTGTGTATGTAGGTTACATTTATTGATATATACTGTATTAGAAATTAAAATTCAGAACAATTTAAAAATATTTAGTAACTCATTAAAAATAACACTAATAACCCTTTTTATGTTAATATAAATAACATGTTTTGAAATAACTATACTTTCCAAGACAAGAAAACTTCGAGTGGCATTGTTTTACATTGTTGCAAAACTTTTTATTGTCTGGCTTAATAGAAACAGCTGGATTCTCATATCTTCTTCTGCATTCAGTCTTTTGTAATATGTTGTTTTGGTTGAAGTGTGTTAAGAGAGTATAGTTTCACATAGATATGTAGCTAGAAAAAGGAATGTCCTCAAGAATCCCTTGAAAGGGTTGCAGGGTCCCCTTAGGGGGTCCTTGGACCACATTTTAAGAACTACTGAACTATAGGATTAGATATAGGGGAGAAGGTAGAAGAGTTCTGACTGTATTTAAATGTTGATGGAAAAGGAGGTTATAAGGAGGATGAGGTTGGAGATGGAGGTGATACTGGTAAAGTGGAAGGGCCTAGCTGACTTAGAAGAATTAGCTTTGGAAGGGAGGAAGGGAGGTACCTCTCAGGATTTTTCACAGATAGTCCCTGCACATAAAGGGGACTTGAATAATGTTACTTGTTATTACTGCTCAGGCAGGAAGGAGGCAGGGATGAAAGTTGATTAAGTTTGGAGATTACGTTTGGAGATAGCATGGTAGGAGAAGGAGAGTTCCCATATGGTGATTCTTCATGTGTACAAACGTATACATATGCATACTGTACGAGACAAAGTCATGTGCTGAGAGTAAGAAGAGGTGGTAGGGAAGGAGACTAAAGAGAGCAGGTAAGTTTTGAGGTAACTAGGAAAAAATTAAGAAGGAACTGAACAATGAAAATGGAAGGTTTGCTGCACATGCATTATAATTATAGAAACTCTTGTTACAGAAAAATACCTATTAGCAATTTGAAAAATACATCTGTCACTTTTTAAAATGGAAAAGTCCCCAGTTCTATCCTAGATAAACCTCCTAGATGGCTATTTAGGCCATCTTGCTGAAGCATAACTAACAAGTAACTCAGCTGCTTGCTTCCGGGCTGGAATGTTACCCTCTCTGGGTCTTCAGACTCTTATCTTCTCTTGGTCAAGTGTGTGACAGCTACTTATCTTGGGCAGCTGGGAGTCTGGCCCTGACAGGCTGCATTGGCTTTCTTGCTTCCATAGTGGCTGACCCCTGCTCTAGGAACTTTGGTTTCTTCTGTTACTTTATAATTTACCACTAGTTTAGAAAAACCAATTTTATACTTATTTGTCAGTAGACCCCTTTTCTTTATTTGCACTTTGTTTTATTTTGTGTTCTGTTTTTTCGGTCAAGTGCTTAGGTGGTTTTCTTCTTAACTGTAGTTGCACAATATTGTAATCTTAAAACTGACTTTTTAAAAGATAAATTTATTTGGCAAATGTCAAATTATATAGATAACATTACTGTGCTGTTTTGAATCTTTAAAAACATTGTTTTAGATGAGAAAGGATTGAACATTTTACCTTGTATAGTGGAAGCTTATTTTTATTATTTATGTTTTATTTTTATTATTATATGTGGACTTATTAGTAAATTGTTATGTTGACATAAGCCATGACCAGAGGGAAACCATCCTGTTTCAAAAATAGGAAGCCAGCTTGAATTATTCTTACTTGTTTAAAGGTTTCCATCCATATCTGTTGGTCTGCTTTTGTACTTCCTTAGCTCACCTTTTATTCCTGACGCATTGTGGCTTCTCTAACAGCCCTCTTTCATATGTATTTTACGTTTCTGCCATGTAGGTCTTTCACAGTTCTGCAGCCCCAGGCGGGCATTCTCTGAACAGGGTCCGCTCCGCCTGATCAGGAGCGCCTCTTTCTTTGCAGGTTTGCCATGTGCTGTGTGGGTAGACTAGTTGGTGTGCCCCAGCGTCTAGAATTCATAGTTAAGCTGTGGAAACAAGAGAGTAGAGAAATGCAGTTGGGGAAGGTGTAGTTGAGAAAACATTGCTTAGGAAGTTTAAGAACTTAATATCTTTCTACTGAATATGTTCTTAAAGTTTCCAGAAACTAAGTTATCAGTGGAATTGACATTTTCATGAAATTTCAGTTTGTCATTTCTTATTTTGTTATGTAATAATGATTTTAACTTTAGAATCCTAAACCAAAATATAGTATGAACGTTATTTCTTATAATACCAGTGGAATTTCTAATGTGACACTATCTTGTTTCCATGGCTGAGTAGCTTCTGTATCATGGTTCATCAATCGCAGAAAATATCCTATCTTACTATTATTATAAAATTTCTGATCTACACTATTCCATAAGAATGATTTCTCTTGGAGCTAAAATTTAGATGAACAAGCACCATTATATTTTGTAAAAGGCATATATGACTATGTTTGTTTACATCATTAAATAGATGACTGTAGAGTGTGTTCATGCTTCTGTATCCAGGAAGTTGTATCCAACTTCTTGTTTTAATTAATATTTATTTTTCTTACAAATGTAAGATACAAACAATGTATATATATTATAGAAAATTTGGAAAATATGAAAAATAGGCAAAAAAATATATTAGCCATCTTGTCAACTGGAAATCACCTTATTTTGTTTGTTTGTTTTAAAACAAAATTGGGGTTATACTGTTCAGCTTTCTTAAAATTTTTATTATGGAGAATTTTTAAACATACATTTTTATAGGCAGAATAGCAGACAACCATCATATACCAGTCACTTAGCCCCAGCAACCATCATTCTTACTGGTCAGTAGATTGCCTTTTTTTCATTTAGCAGTATATTGTGAATATATTCATATATCTTTGAATATGCTTCTAAAATACTTATTTTAGTCATTCCTTGCTTCTTTAGGTATTATACCATAGATTATTTCATATTATATGTCAAATCTTCAGAGAGATCTCAAAGCTTGTTCAACTGAGTAATAGCTCTTGGTGTTGGGTTTGTGCCATGCTGTTGAAAAAAATAAAGGAATGCAATGAGATGAGCATGATTTAGTTTGCTACATAAAAGGAACAACATCAACCTGAACAGCACTGTATTTTATAAGTCACAGTTTTGTCTTGATTTGCAGTTCACAGCAACCCAATGGACATGCCTGGAAGAGAGCTGAATGAGGACAGAGACAGTGGCATAGCACGCTCTGGTAATGACAGGTTCATGTATTAATCCAATTTTTGATGAGATCACTGTTAGCTGACATTGATTTCCTTTTTTATCTTTAATTTTATCATCCAGTTTTATGTGCACAGTTTGTTAGTATTGATATTAGCCTTACAAGAGGATGGTAGAAACAGCAGAGATAAATATTTTAAATTAAAAAATTTTTCATGTTTAATGGTAAATGTGCCTGGTGGAACATGGCCTAGATGAATACAGGCTGGCTTAGGCTTAGCCAGTGTAAGAAAAATAATATTGCTCAAGAGACTGCTTAGATAGCATAGTAGAAAAAACACATTTGCTTATATCTGTTTTCTCCTAACTAGGGTTTAAAGTGTCAGACTGTCTCTTGCCCAGAGGAGCTTAGGCATTTTGAGCCAGTGTTATACATATTTCTTTGAAATACGTACTCTTCCAAAATTTGACAAAGTTTTATTGAAACATTGTGAGGATTAAAAAGAAAAAAACAAAAAAAACCCCAGATTCTATCCTTAACGAGCACAGCTTCTAATGAGAGAATAGCCAGGAAAATCATCTGTCATAGTTTATTGTTTGAGGTGTTCTGTGATAGACCTGTGGAGAGGTTCAGAAAAACGGCACCTAACTTAGCCTGGGCAAGGGGCAGGTTGTGAGTAAAGCTTTACAGAGTGTTGATACTTGAAATAAATAGGAGTTATCTGGCCAAAGGCATGAAAGAAGGACATTTCAGTTAAAAGGAAAAGTGTCAGGGCTCAGAGATAAGCATAAGAGAAAGGTGGAGTACTCTTAAGTTTGAATTATTGTTGGGTATGAGAAACTTTATCCACTGTGATTATCTGTATGTGTTGTCACATTGCATGGCTCTGCTATCTAAATTGTTCACAAGTCAGTTTTGAGTCTGGATGGAGACTCCAAACTTCCCATATATTGTAATCCCTAGTTATGCATGAGAAATTTCAAGAAAATTTTTCAGATACCTGGACTCTAATCTTGAAGATTCTTGATTTACCCTAGAGAAAGGCTTAGGCATCTGTATTTGAGGAACAAAAAATGAAAAACTCAACCACTGATTTTGATGGACAGCTCGAGTTAAGAACCACTACTCTAATAGGAGAAGTCTCATCTTTCAAATAATCTCACCCTTCTTTTCTAATTGAGTTATTTTTGTTCTTAGGAACTAATCTAGAGTGTATTTCTCTTAATACTGTTTGCATCTATGTAATCTAGAGATTTCGTTTTCTGTGGCAGGAATTTAGTTTTCATTATTTATCCAAGATTTCAGAAGTGATAAATTAATGTCTCTATACTTCATTTTCTTCATCTGTAAATTGAAGGGCCTGGCAAGACTGATCTGTAAAGCTTCTCCAAGCCATTGAATTCATATATGCTGTTTAAGTTAATTGCATATTTTCTTCCTTTTTCTGATTGTGTTATTTTTAATAACAGAATTTGATAAAACAGAGCTTTTCCAAATTTAGAGTAACATTTGATTTCTCACAGAAGCCATACCCAGATTAGTTATACATGCCTAAACTTAGACTACAAAGTTTTATACTACTAATTGATAAAATGTGGTATTTTCAAGAAAGTAGTCCAGAATTAATTCATTGGTGGCCCAGATGTTTGCATGGCACATAGAGCTCTCCCCTTTACCGTTGAATTTGTCAGAATTCAAATGAACATATTTTCATAATGATAATCTCTTAGTTTTCAGTCCCGGTGTCCAAAATAATATATCATCTGGCATGTATCTTTTTATAGATGATAATAATACTTCCCTTTTGATTATTTTACAAATTTTCAGTGTGTGTTTATAATGATGAAAATGGGAATCTATAATATTTCTAAACAAAAGCAAGCCCTTGAGGTCTTTTTCTCTCTAGATTAAGTGGAGAGAAGGAGTGAATCCCCCCATAAAAGAAAGGATTTTAGCTTTTAATACCCCAGGCAGGAAACAGAGCTTTTGGATTGCAGAGAAGGGTTTTCAGAAGAGAATAATTTCCATAGTTAGGGGATTGCAGCACTTATAATCAGAGTGGACTCTATTGGGATGTGTCTGTTCCAGAGAGCAGTGTTCCAGAGAGCAATGTTCCAGAGAGCAATCTATAGGATTTACTCTTTCTTGGAGCTTGATAGGTATAGTCATGACTCTTGGTAAAAGTACCCAAGCATTCAGAGGTGGCTACCTATGCACAAGTGATCCATGAGTACTTCTTTTTTTTTTTTTTTTGGCCGCCACGCAGCATGTGGCATCTTAGTTGCCCGACCAGGGATCGAACCTGTGCCCCCTGCATTGGAATTGTGGAGTCTTAACCACTGGACCGCCCCGGAAGTCCCTCCATGAGTACTTTTTTTGTGTGTGTGGTACGCGGGCCTCTCACTGTTATGGCCTCTCCCGTGGCAGAGCACAGGCTCCAGACGTGCAGGCTCAGTGGCCATAGCTCACAGGCCCAGCCACTCCGCGGCATGTGGGATCTTCCCGGACCGGGGCATGAACTCGTGTCCCCTGCATCGGCAGGTGGACTCTCAACCACTGTGCCACCAGAGAAGCCCCACTCCATGAGTACTTTTAAATGATGTTTTAAATGGCATTCAAACACTTATTTTCAAATTAGCTTTTGTTCTTAAAATCCAGCTGCTGCATTGGAATTGAACTGCATCGTATTTAATTTAAGGACTAAGGATTCAGCTAAGCTAGGAGACAGTGTCATGGCCAAAGGAATAAAGCTTTATTTCAAAGTAGCATTTTCGTCTGGGGTGGGGGTGGGGAAGGTAAGGATGTCAAAAGGGGATTGTATCAGGGTCTCTTGCCAGCTCACTTTTAGTATGTGATTTTTTTCTGGGACCTTGCTCCAACAATGATGTATTTTTTTAAATGGAAATTTTAGAGCCTCATTCAGCAAAATGGAAAATTTGAGTCACCACTCTTAAATTTGTTAAAAAGAAATCTGTTCTTGTTTTTAGTAATTATTAACTTATACATTATACTTGTTCTTACTCTGACTTGACAGCATCTCTCAGCAGCTTGCTTATTACACCATTTCCCTCTCCAAACTCCTCACTTACCCGAAGTTGTGCCAGCAGCTACCAGCGACGCTGGCGACGTAGCCAAACAACAAGTTTGGAGAATGGGGTGTTTCCTAGATGGTAAGTTGGGACTTTTTTTTTTTTTTTTGCGGTACGCGGGCCTCTCACTGTTGTGGCCTCTCCTGTTGCGGAGCACAGGCTCCGGATGCGCAGGCTCAGCGGCCATGACTCACGGGCCTAGCCGCTCCGCAGCATGTGGGATCTTCCTGGACCGGGGCACGAACCCGTGTCCCCTGCATCGGCAGGTGGACTCTCAACCACTGCGCCACCAGGGAAGGCTGGGACTTTTAATTTACCACAAGATTGAATAGTTCCTTTAACACAGTTGTGTATGTTAAGAGCCTGGACCTTGTATTTTGTATTTTTCAAGTCTGGAACTGGAAACTTTTAAAGTGTACTACATTTTAAAAAATTGTGGTAAGTTATGCGTAACATACAATTTATTATTTTAACCATTATTAGCTGTATAGTTCAGTGGCATTAAGTACCTTCACATTGTTGTGCAGCCATAGCCATTCACGTCCAGAACTTTATCTCCACAAACTGAACCTTTATACACATTAAGCAATAATTCCCCATTCCTCCCTCCCCTTAGCCCCTGGGAACTACTATGCTATTTTTTTTCTCTGTAAATTTGATTGCTCTACATACCTCATATAAGTGGAATCATAGAATATTTATCCTTTTATGTCTGCCTTTTTCCACTTTAGCATGCCTTCAGGGTTCACCCATATTGTAACATGTATCAGAATTTCATTTTTTTTATGACTAACATTCCATTGTATATACATATACATTCCATGGTATATACATTTTGTTTATCCACTCATCTGTCCTTGGACATTTGGATTGCTTCCACCTTTTGGCTGTTGTGAATATGCTGATATGAACGTGAGTCTACAAATGCCTTTCAAGTCTCCACTTTCAATTCTTTTGGTTATATGCCCAGAAGTGGAATTTCTGGATCATATCATAATTCTCTGTTGAAGTTTTTAAGGAACTGCCATACTCTTCACCACAGTGGCTGTACCATTTTACTTTCATTCCCCCTAGAAATGGCCAGGGTGTTTTTTTGTTTTTGGCCACGCTGCATATCTTAGTTCCCTGACCAGGGATTGAACACGTGTCCCCTGCACTGAAAGCGTGGAGTACTAACAACTGTACCGCTAAGAAATTTCCCTGACTAGAACTGCACAAGAGTTCTAATTTCTCCACATCCTCACCAGTAGTTAATTTCCTTTTTTTTTTTTATTTTTAATAATAACCATCCTTATGGGTGTGAAGTGGTATCTCCTTGTAGTTTCAATTTGCATTTACCTGATGGCTAGTGATTTTGAGCATGTTTTTGCTTTCTTATGGGCCATACGTATGTTTTCTTTGGAGATAGTCTATTCAAGTGTTTTACCCATTTTTAAATCAGGTGTTTTTTTTGGTGGTTGTTGTTGAATTGTAGGAGTTCTTTATATATTTCTGGATATGAATTCCTTATCAGATATATGCTTTGCAAATATTTTGTCCCATTTGATTAGTTACCCATTTATTCTGTTGATAGTTTCTTTTGATACACAACAGTTTTTCATTTTAATGTAGCCCAATTTATTTATTTTTTTCTTCTGTTGCCTTTACCTTTGGTGTCATATCCAAGAAACCATTGCCATATCCAGCGTCATGAAGCTTTTACCCTGTGTTTTCTTCTAAGGGTTTTATAGTTTTAACTCTTCTGTTTTGGTCTTTGATCCATTTACTGCATGTTTTGATATTTCAGTTTTTCATGTTTCTATTTTGGCAAGTTAATTCATTCTTGATAGATTTTTTTTTTTTAGTCTGTGTTAAGTACAGCTAAAGATGATGAAGCTTCTTGTTTCCTTTTTTATTCACTCCCTTTATTCCTTCACCTTTGATTTTATTCCTGGAATCTAAAGGGGAGATAAGTATATTCTAGAACAGTGAAGAGATTGTATCAGACTCATCTATAAACCTTAAAATTCAGGCTCTTTTAGGTTGGTTATACATTGGGATTATCTACTTTTTTAGTGACTTCTTATTGAACAAAAATGTTTCCAATCTGACTCTCTATTAAAATTTCTTACAAAAATATCAGTATAAAGGAATAGCCAGTAGATTTCTCAAAGAAATACACAATTGGTATGGATTTTTAGATTTACTTGATAAAACACTGGAAGACCTTTAGCTTGCCTACATTTAATTAGCAAGGGGATTGAATTGTGAATTTAATTATTTTTATATTTTTTTAAAATGAAAAACCATTTATTTTTAAGGTCTATAGAAGAAAGTTTTAATCTGTCAGAGGAGAGCTGTGGCCCTAACCCAGGGATTGTGAGGAAAAAGAAGATTGCAATTGGGGTAATCTTTTCATTATCCAAAGATGAAGATGAAAGTAACAAATTTAATGAATTCTTTTTTTCACATTTTCCTCTGTTTGAAAGCCACATGAACAAATTAAAGAGTGCAATAGAACAGGTAAGCATAGTTATGTTTATGGTTTATTTATATTTTTTATTTTATTTTCCTTTGAATCTTATTCTCTTGCTTAAGCATTGTGTTTATTCATTTGGCAGAAAAATTAACAGAATCTGTGCAGGTACACTACAAAGTGATCTGAGAGATGCAAAGTAGACTTCAGCTCCTTTTAAGAAGCCTACTACCTAAAAAAAGTTGTAAGGTCATTTATCCATTCAATAAATAAGTATTTGAGGGCCTAGAATGTGGCAGGCACTATTCTAGCAACTGAGGATAAGATGTGAAAAAAAGCAACACTCCTGACCTCATGGCATAGAAAATAAACAAATGAATATATAAGATTTTAGATGGTAATAAGTGCTATGGAGAAAAATAAAACAGAGAAAGCTTTTTAAGGAATGCTGGATGGAAGGATTACAAATTTTTATAAGATAGTCAAGAAAGCTCCTGATAAAATGACATATGGTCCAGAGATATGGAGGAAGTCAGCTATAACCATCTGAGAGAAGAATGCTCCAGGAGGGGCAAAGGAGTAAGCCTGATGCTTGAGCATCAGCAAGGAGGAGTAAGGATGCCAAAGTGGCTAAGTTAGAAATAGGACCAGATCATGTAGGAATTTATAGGATACCATGGTATGAGCATTGGCATTTACTCTTAAGAAAGATGGGAAACCATTGGAGTGTTTTGAGTAGGGAAATGACATTATTCATGAGAATCACTCTTACTGCTGATGGAGAATAGATTTCAGGGGCAAAGGTGGATGCTTTGGGATCAATTACAAAGCTGTTGAAGTAATTCAGGTGAGAGATGGTGGATACTTAAAGCACTTTCTTGATGGAATTGGTGACAAGTGGTTGGATTCTGGATATTTTTGAAAATAGAGCTAAGGAGATTAGCTGATGGACCGAATTGGGGTTAAGACAAAGAATAATAGAGGTTGACTTGGGATTTTTCTTTTGAGCAGTAAGAAGGATGGAATTGCCAGTACTAAAATGGGAAAACTACAAATGGAACAGGTTTGGTGGAGGAAGATCAGCAGTTTGTTTGCAGTGCCTCCTGTACATCCAAGTTGTTGTGAGTCTAGAGTTTAGGGGAAAGGTCCAGGCTGGACAGTCACCAGTGTATATATGGTATTTTTAGCCAAGAAACTGATTGAGAGAGAGAAGAGAGGAGAGGAGATCCTAGGCCTGATTTGTAGAGCGTTTCAGTAGTTAAAATTTGAGGAATTGAGAACCAGCAGGGGAGACTGAGGATTGGCCATTCAAATAGGAGGAAAAACAAGAGAGAGTACTTTTAGGGGTGAGCCAGGTGAAGAAAGTAGTTTAAGAAGTTAGGAGTGATCAGTTGTGTCAAATGCTGCTGATAGTGCATGTAATAAATTGATGTAACGTAAGAAAATTGTGAATATATGATAGAACATAAAGATAACTAAAAAAGAAGGAAAATCAAAGTTTTTTAGGAGTTCATAGGGAAGAAAAATGACTTCCTACTGGGAAGATGTTTCATTTGAACTGTATCTTAAAGGATGTGTAGGATTTTTTAAACAAAGTTTTGAAAAATGGATATCGCAGAATAACAAGAAAAATTGATATCCTTGTCGCCCAAGGATAACTCATTAACATTTTGCTGAAAGTCTTACCCAGGCCTTTTCTATGTGTATTGTACTTTTACTTGATTGGGACTGTGCTGTGTTCATGCTGTTTTAATTATGTGCCCATTTTGAAAAATTCATCATTGTTAACATACACATTTCTCATTTTAAATGGTTCTTGAATATATTTTAGTGGCTTTCCTCCATTTAAATAACTCTTTTATTAGGTCATTTCTGCTTTTTCACAGTTATAGCTACATTGCAGTTAACATCTTGGTGAATTTTCCAGATTATATTTTATAAGAGATTCCTATAAGTTGAACTATCAGTGGGTGTAACTAAAGTTCTTAATCCCTGTGACAATATGCAGAAAGGAAAAGATACAAAGAGGAGTAGTGAGTGATATGGCTGGCAGAGCTAATGGTGACCAGATCACAGAGAGTCTAGAATGCTTGCCAGAATTTTTGACTTTGTTAGGCTGTCTTCAAATTGTACTATAGGAACATTATTTTGGCAGTATGTTTAAAAGAGACTAGTAAAAGAGAGTAGAGATGCGAGACCAATTAGAATGTTCTAGAAAGCAGAGGATGCATTTCAGTAACTCATTAGTGTCTGAGGATCATCTGCCTCTAGAGAAGACACTATATTAGTTATTTACATTAAATCTGTTAAAGACAAATAGATTATTAGCAGTACCTTTTTACTGAGCAGATGAGTAAAGTACATTTTCATTTACTTTTTCAGAAGTTCAGCACTGGTGACATTTTCTACAGTTTGCTGCAGTCTCTTTTTGTAGTCTGTTGTTGCCAAAGTCAATACATGGAATATTAAGCTGTGGTTGAACTGACATTTCAGTTACTTGCAGAAGTGTTTAAACTTTGTATAAAACTTGAAATATTCAGGCACTATAGAACTCATTAAACATTACTTTTTAAATGTTTTAATGTTTTGTTCATTCTATACCGAAAGTGCACATTGCAGTACTTAGAGTTGTGTGGATGTTTGTTCAAGTTTAACATCTTATTTCTTAATAAAGCTGAAAGATAAAGCTGAGTGAATACTTTCATATAAATGAATAGGACTTAGTTTAGAACGTTCTGTAGTTGGTAATTAATCATAGAATGTAGTAAACACTGAACCATCCAAATAAGTTATGTTCTAGGGCCAGTTTTCAAACTATCACTTACTTATTTTTTTAATGAAAATCTATGGATGCTGTTTCTGAGCACTGTGGGAATTATTTCAAAGTCTGCGCTACCTTTTGAGATCTATAATGTAAAATTTTTTATTGTTGGTAAAATTAAGGAAGAATACTGCTCGATTCTAGCTAAAGAATATTTCTTTATAAATTGGGAGTCTCTCAGCAGTTAGTGAAAACATAAAGTTAACTGTCACTTTTACCCTATTGAAGCTTTTGGATGAACGTGAATGATTCTGGCCTGAAGTAGTCTAACATTTTCTTAAATATATGTTTAAACATTTTAAAAATAATGTGTAATTACATAAGTAATGCATAATTACATATTTTTGAAAAAGTTTTAAAAATTTCAAAGTTCTTTCTGATATCCATATTCTAATCCTGATCCACTTTTTGTCTACCTAAAGCAGGACTTATCAACTTTGGCTAAATATGTTTTTAAGAAAGCAGATATTACTAATAACTTGATACATCTTTCAGTAGCATCTTTATATTTTAGATTTTAAAAAAGGATTTAGTTAACAGAACCATTGTTTATGAAATATTAGTGAAACCCAGGAGCTGTTGTTACTGACTTATCATTTTATGATCTGTTTGGGAGAAAAAAGTTTTATGTAACCCAGAAACTGTCAACATCATCCTCGTTGTGTGTTGACATTCTGTGGTTTGACAGTTAAGTAAGAGGCTTACCATTGGAGGAATTTGAATTTTATTATACTCATTAAATGACCAAAGGTGCAAAAAAAATAAAATAAAAGAAAGCCACTAGAAATATGTGTGCCTTCTTTATGTATATCTAGTTAAGAATGATGGGTAGAATGTTGTGGAAATATGTGACTTTGTCTTTTACTTTTTTTCCCCCCATATTTTGCCCATGATCAGTATAAGAATTAACTATTTGATTGCTTTCAAGGCTATGAAAATGAGCCGGAGATCAGCTGATGCCAGTCAGAGGAGTTTGGCATATAATCGAATAGTTGATGCCCTAAATGAATTCAGGTACCTATTCTCCAGCTTTTCATAATATAGAATTGTTTCTCAGTGTACACTGGAAAATTTATTTATTTTTTTAACTTATTCTAATAAAATTTAATTCTTTAAATTTCTCTGTCCCATAGTCAAATGAGGGTGTAATTCAGTGGGCCATTGACTCCTTTGTTATTAAATATAAAAGTGCTTCGAATTCAAGCACACGTGGGAGGAGTCAGTGGTATGGTTTCTAGCACTGGACCACTAGACAAGCAGATATGACCAGAAGAGACCCTTGTTTTAGCAGAAATGTGCTTTGTCCTTTGTTGGGCTCCTAGATGTAGGGACTGGTTAAGTGTTATTTAACCAGTGATGGTAATCACATGTTCTTAGATACGTGGAATACAAAGATACACGGATATAGGGAATATGAACTTGATGTTCCATATTACTCTGTTGCTTAATCCTTTCTCTAGCAGTATTTTCTGACACAACAAAGCTTGGAGCCTGAAGCTCCAGCAAGTGCTGTAACTGCACTCTAATTATGGCAAGGAAACATATTACATATGAACTTATGTTGGGAATCACGCTAAATGACTGATGTGTTTCTGTCTCAAAGAGATTCATTTCAGTTTTACTTCATCCTCTCATCCTCTCAGTCTTTCCTCCTTTAGACTGGAGAAATAGTATAACACTTAGCCCAAGAACTCAGACTTTAGTACCTGACAGACAGACCTGTGGGCTAACCCTGGCTCTGCCTTTGATTTGTTAGCATTTTTAACCCTTAGTTTTCTAATGTAATACCTGTGAATTCAATTTAGTAATAATCTAATAGATTGTTGTAAAGATAGAATGAGATAATGTATGTAAAGTACTTAGCAGAAGACCCAACATTAATGTGACCGCTGTTTTCTGTGACAAATATAACCTACAGCAGTGCTTCTTAAAAGTCATTCACAGCTCACCTTCACAGTATTGCCAAATCTGCATATCATCTATGCCATTTTAATTTGATGTTTCTCTTTAAATTGACCCTATTTTATACCTAAATAAGTGTATTTCAGAATGTGTGCATCATTACCCTAGATGGGGAATCACCCTTCTTTGCTGTAATAAGCAAGCTGTAAAAATGAATGCATAATAATTAAAATTAAAAATATGTATCTGTGTACACATAAGGTTTATTATCACCAGTAGTCCATGTACCTCACTTTTATTCATTGGCTTGTGTTGTATGGTCCCTTATTGGGTTAGGGGTCTTCTGAATTGTTTGCTTAAATATGAACTGTTACATTTTGAAGTGAAAGCCTATTTTAGCCTGTGATATTGCAGGATTGCTATTGTGAAACTGTAGGCATGTCATGTAATATACTTTTTTTTTTAAATGGAAATTACTAAGGAGTTGTGTATTTAGTAAATTTGACAATAAGAGAGAACTCATGTTTATTTTCAACTTTGATCCTTTTTTATTCTTCATTTTTCTCTTTTTGTGTTAAACCACAGTGAAAGTAAATCTGGTTTTTTAAACCTCTCTCAAAAGGAGAGATTTCATTGCCTCAGCCATATTCTAGAATCTTTGAATTTATGATAAAATAACTTAGTTTCCTAAATAAAAGGTATGTTTTATAGAAGTGTTCTGTATGATTTTTGAGATAGAATTATAGGTAAGCATTAAATAGCAATTGTATGGTAAAAATAACCTAAATTAATATGGAATATTTAATCATGTTTTTAATTTATTTCAATTGAAAATGTTTACTTGGCAATTCCCTGATGGTCAAGTGGTTAGGACTCTCAGCTTTCATTGCTGAGGGTGCGGGTTCGATCCCTGGTTGGGGAACTAATAAGATCCTGCAAGTCGCACGACATGGCCAAAAAGTTTTGTAAAAAATTTAAAAAAAAGAAGAAGTTTGCTTTATGACTGTTGCATAATATTCATTGGCTGGATTCAGTTATTGAGGAGGAGAAGATTTTCTAGTCATCTGTTATTCACCATAAATTTTAGGATAAAAGACGTTAAACGTGAGTTTTTAAATCTTTCTTGTGCAGTAAACACAGTGGTTAGAGGAAATGTACAGAAAAACACATTAGAGAATTAAATTTCAGGCTTTATTATTTCTTTTTTTGTCTTGCAAGTAATTTGTACTGGTGAAAATTATGTTAGAGCTAATATTTTCTGCCATATATTTTTGTTAACATATTCATTTTAGGCCTTTCATAAGTTATCAAATGAAGCATGCTAACAAACAATACAGTATTTAAAAAAATTTTTTTATTGTGGTAAAAGTAAAACAACATTAAATTTAACATTTAACCATTTTTAAGTGTACAGCTCAGCAGTGTTAAATACATTCACATTGTGTAACAAATCTCTATAACTTTTTCATCTTACAGCGTTAAAACTATAAACACTCAACACTAGTTTAGTAATATAGTATTTTTAATCCGTCTGTTTCTTTAGTTCATTGGCATCTTCACTCTATATATGAATTATGTGTGAAGTTATTCATAATTTCATTTGTTCATACCTTAAGAATTCAGGTTATTACATTTCTGGTGCCATTCATGATTAAATCAAGTTTTATATACATAAATGTTTCTTATAGATGAAGTATAGAGGAAATGAAGTACATTCCCTCAATATTTCTAGACGGAATTTCAAACAAATTTAATGAGCTGACTTTGCTTGGCTGTCTGTATTATCTTCATAACTTCTCAATTCATGTAGACCTCTTTGTATGTTTCTAAAAGCTTTCATGTGAAAGCTCAAAATTTGATCGTTTTATGAACATACGATTATATAAATAATTTTATGTCAGGATGTTTGCTTAAAATGAGAATTTCTTTGAGGTGTTTTGTTTTTTGGCCGCACCCTGCGCATGTGGGATCTTAGTTCCCCGACCAGGAATCAAACCCACGCCCCCTGCATTGGAAGCATGGAGTCTTAACCACTGGACCACCAGGGACGTCCCAAGGTGTATTTTTTTGTTTTGTTTTGTTTTTTTGTTTTTTTTTTGCGGTACGCGGGCCTCTCCCTGTTGCGGCCTCTCCTGTTGTGGAGCACAGGCTCTGGACGCGCAGGCTCAGCGGCCATGGCTCACGGGCCCAGCCGCCCCGTGGCATGTGGGATCTTCCTGGACCAGGGCATGAACCCGTGTCCCCTGCACTGGCAGGTGGACTCTCAACCACCGTGCCACCAGGGAAGACCCTCCAAGGTGTATTTTTAAAAATTAATTTAAAGATACTTTTTGTATGGTTCAAGAGGTAAATTATACTGAGTTGCTTAAAGCAAATGTTAATGATTTAGGCTGCATTGGATAAATTTTCTATCAATAGATTTGATATTTCAGTAAGTGTTCTACAGTTAAAGAAAAAGAGGGACACATTAGGCTCAACATAAATGCTTTTCTATTTTATCTATGTTGAATAAAGTTACTGAGACCAGGTTAACAGGTAAGTGAGAGAACTCCAACCAGCACACATTTTACTTGGCCTCCTTGTTTTTTACAAACATTTGAACCTTTAGGCCTTTAAGCCAGACAAGCTCTCTCTAGTTTGCCATAAGCTCTATCTCTGCCAGTTGTATTAACCCATATATCGTATAATTTTGTAGCGTCCTGGCCACTGAGCATTATTAAAATTTAAACGTCTGTTTTAGGGGTTGGTGATTTATATCCACTAATCTAGACCCAATTCTCTTTTAGTCTGTAAATTCAGTCTGATTCTCTTCCATTTTCTGAAACTATCCATGTTTGTATCTTTGGAGCAAGCCCAATACAGGCTGAATAATGAACCCTCTTCTGGAGTGTTGGGAATGGGAATGAAAAACAACAAAACAAACCATGAACAAAATGGTAGATTTGGAGACGTGGCTATCTGTTATATCCTCTATTTCTTGGCCACTCTGTATTATTAATTAAGAGTGTAAATAGCTTAATTTCACATATATATGTGTATGTACATATGTAGATATATATGTGTATATACACATGTAATTAATAGACTTAATTCTAACAGTGTCAGAGTTACAGAATAATTGAGCTAACAGTTCAGAAAGTTTTTGCATATAGCTCTCTCCCCACTACCCATAGTTTCACTGATTATTACCATATTTCATTAGTGTGGTATATTTGTTACAATTAATGAACCAATATTGATACATTATTATTAACTAAAATCCGTAGTCTGCATTGAGTTCCATTCTTTGTATTGTACAGTTGGATGCGTTTTGAAAAATGCATAATGTCATGTTTCACTATTACAATATCAGACAGAGTAGTTTCACCACTCTGAAAGTCGCCTATGCTTCACCTATCTATTCTTTCTCCCTTCGCACCAAACCCATTGGCTACTGATCTCTGTCTATAATTTTGCCTGTTTCAGAATGTCATATTCTGGGAATCATATATAGTATGTAGCCCTTTTAGACTGGTTCTTTGACTTAGCTATATGCAGTTAAGATTCTTCTATGTCTTTTTTGTCGCTTATGGCTCATTTATATAAAAAAATTCACTGTGTAATATCCCACTGTGTGGATGTACCGCAGTTTCTCCATTCACCTCAATTGAAGGACATCTTCTTGATTGCTAGTTTTTGGTGATCTTCTTGATTTCTAGTTTTTGGTGATTATAAATAATGTTTCTCTAAACATTCCTGTGCGGGGTTTTGTATAGACTTAAGTTTTCCGTTCAACTGAGTCAGTACCTAGGAGCATAATTGCTAGATGTTCACAGAAGACTGTGTTTGGATTTGTAAGAAACTGCCAACTGTCTTCTAAAGTGACTGTATCATTTTGCATTCCCACTAGCAGTTAATTAGAGTTACTGTTGTTCCATATCCTTGTCAGCATTTGATATGTCAGGTTTTGTTTTTTTTTTTAACCGTACTAATAGATGTGTAACAGTATTTCATTGTTTTAATTTGCAGTTTCCTAGTGACATATGAGGTTGAGCATCTTTTCAAATACTTATTTGCAATCTATATATCTTTTTGGGTGAGATATCTGTTCAATCTTTCGTCCATTTTTAACTTGGTTTGTTGCTTTTATTATTGTTCAGTTTTTAGGTTTTTTTGTGTATTTTGGATATCAATCCTTTATCAGATACGTGTTTTGCAAATACTTTCTCCTAGTCTGTGGCTTGTCTTTTAATTCTTGTAATATTTTCACAGAGCAGAGTTTTAAATTTTAATGAAGTCCAACTTAACAATTTCTTTTTTTCCCTGAATAGTGCCTTTGGTGTTTTATCTAAAAATTCATTACCAAACACAAGATCATTAAGATTTTTCACATGTTATACTCTAGAAGTTTTATGATTTTGCATTTACATTTAGGTATATTATCCATTTTGATTTTTTTTTTTTTGGTGAAAGCTGTAAAGTCTTTGTCTAGGTGCATATTTTTGCATATGAATGTACACTTGTTCCAGCATCATTTGTTGAAAAGACTATCTTTGCTCCATGTATTGCTTTTGCTTCTTTATCAAATATCAATTGAGTATATTTCTGGGTCTCTATTTTTGAGCTCTCTGTTTTGTTTCATTGATCTATTTGTCTATTCTTTCAGCAGTACCACACTGTCTTGATTACTGTATCTTTATAATAATTCTTTTTTAATATAAATTTATTTATTTTTGTCTACGCTGGGTGTTCATTGCTGTGCGTGGGCTTTCTCTAGTTGTGGAGAGCGGGGGCTACTCTTTGTTGCAGTGCACGGGCTTCTCATTGCAGTGGCTTCTCTTGTTGCGGAGCACAGGCTCTAGGTGCGTGGACTTCAGTAGTTGTGGCACATGGGCTCAGCAGTTGTGGCTTGTGGGCTCTAGAGTGCAGGCTCGGTAGTTGTGGCACATGGGCTTAGTTGTTCCACGGCATGTGGGATCTTCCTGGATCAGGACTCAAACCTGTGTCCCCTGCATTGGCAGGCGGATTCTTAACCACTGCACCACCAGGGAAGCCCCCATCTTTATAATAATTCTTCAAGTCAGATAATATGAGTCCTCCAAGTTTGTTCTTTTCCTTCAGTGTTGTGTTGACTATTCTGGATCATTTGCCTCTCCAAACTTTAAAATCAGTTTGTTGATATCCACAAAATAACTTATGGGATTTTGATTGAGATTGCATTGAATCTGTAGATTAAACTGGGAAAAATTGACATGTTAGCAATAGCAAGACTTCCTGTCCATGAACATGGAATAGCTTGCTGTTTATTTATATCTTCTTTGATTTCTTTAATCAGAGTTTTGTAATTTTCCTCCTATAGATCTTGTACATTTTTAAAAGATTTATACCTAAATATTTCAGATATTTCTTTTTTTTTGGTTAATATTAATGATACTGTGTTTATAATTTCAAATTTGAACTGTTCATTGATGGTATATAAGAACGCAATTGACTTTTATATATTAACCTTATATCCTGCAACCTTCTATAACTGCCTCTTTATTCCAGGAGTTTTTTGGTCACTTCTTTCAGATTTTCTGAATAAAGCAGTCATAAGCAATCATGGCATTTATGTCTTCCTTCCTAATCTGTATACCTTTTATTTCTTTTTCCTGCCTTGTTGCATTAGCAAGGGCTTCTAGTACGATGTAGGAAAGCAATGGTGAGAAGGTTCATCCTTGCCTTTTACCAGATCTGAGTGAGAAAGCTTCAAGTTTCTCACAATTAAGTATGAAGTTATGTTTCTTATAGATACATTTTATCAAGTTAAAGAAGTTCCCTCTTTATTCCTGGTTTGCTGAGAGTTATTGATTATTGATTCAATTTTTAAAATAGATATAGGACTATTCAGGTTATCTATTTCTTCTTGTGTGAGTTTTGGTAGTTTGTGTCTTTCAGGGAATTGGTCTGGTTCATCTAAGTCATCAAATTTGCAAGCACAGAGTTGTTCATATTACTTCTTAATTATCCTTTTAATGTCCATAGCTCAGTAGTGATGGATCCCTCTTTTATTTCTAATATTAGTAATTTTTGTCATTTCTCTTTTTTGCTTGGTTATCTTGGATAGAAATTTATCAATTTTCAAAGAATCTTTGATCTTTTCAAAGAACCAGATTTTGTTTTATCCATTGATTTTTGTCTTTAATTTCAATGATTTTTTAATCTAATTTTTATTTCTTTTCTCCTACTTGCTTTAGTTTTGTGTTACTTATCTTTCTCTAGTTTCCTAAAGTTAAAGCTTAGATTATTGCTTTCAGATCTTTCTTTTTCCCTAATCTGTGCATTCAGTGCTATGAATTTCCCTCTAAGCACTACTTTTGCTGGATCCCACAAATTTTGTTAAGTTGAATGAAAATTTAATTCAAATTATTTTAAAATTTCTCTTGAGATTTCTTCTTTGACCCTTATGCACAAATGTATTGTTAAAATCTCCAAGTATTTGGGGCTTTCCCATGTATCTTCTTTTTCTTTTTTATTTATATTGGAGTAAAACAATGTTGTGTTAGTTTCAGGTGAACAGCAAAGTGATTCAGTTATACATATACATGTATCTGTTCTTTTTCAGGTTCTTCTTCCATTTAGGCTATTACAGAGTATTGAGCAGAGTTCCCTGTGCTATAGAATAGGTCCTTGTTGGTTATCTGTTTTAAATATAGCACTGTGTACATGTCAATCCCAAACTTTCACTCTGTCCTTCCCCCACACCCTTACCCCGTGCTAACCAGTTCATTCTCTAAGTCTGTGAGTCTGTTTCTGTTTTGTAAATAAGTTTTGTTATCTCATGTATGTATATATATATATATATATATTTTTTTTTTTTTAGATTCCGCATATAAGCAATATCATATGCTACTTGTCTTTCTCTGTCTGACTTACTTCACTTAGTATGATAATCTCCAGGTCCATCCATGTTGATGCAAATGGCATTATTTCATTCTTTTTTATGACTGAGTAATATTCCACTGTGTATATATACCTCATCTTCTTTATCCATTCCTCTGTCGATGGACATTTAAGTTGTTTCCATGTCTTAACTATTGTAAATAGTGCTGTGATGGACATTGGGATGAATGTAACCTTTCGAACCATGTTTTTTTCCAGATATATGTCCAGGAGTGGGGTTGTTGGATCATATGATAACTCTGTTTTTAGTTTCTTAAGGAACCTCCATAGCTGCACCAATTTACATTTGCACCAACAGTGTAGGAGGGTTCCCTTTTCTCCACACCCTCTCCAGCATTTATTGTTTGTAGGCTTTTTGATGATGGCCATTCTGACTGGTGTGAGATTATACCTCATTGTAGTTTTGATTTGCATTTCTCTAATAATTAGCGATGTTGAGCATCTTTTCATGTGCCTCTTGGCCATCTGTATGTCTTCTTCAAGCCTTCTGCCCATTTTTTTACTGGGTTGTTTGTTTTTTTGTGATATTGAGCTGCATGATCTGTTTGTAAATTTTGGAGATTAATCCCTTGTCAGTCACATCATTTGCAAATATTTTCTCCCATTCTGTGGGTTGTCTTTGTGTTTTGTTTATGGCTTCCTTTGCTGTGCAAAAGTTTTTGAGTTTGATTAGGTCCCATTTGTTTATTTTTGTTTTTATTTCTCTTACTAGGGACAGATTGTAAAAGTTATTGCTGTGATTTATGTCAAAGAGTGTTCTGCCTATATTTTCCTCTAAGAGTTCTATAGTGTCTGGTCTTACATCCATTTTGAGTTTATTTTTGTGTATAGTGTTAAATAATGTTCTAACTTCATCCTTTTACACGTAGCTGTCCAGTTTTCCTGGCACCATTTATTGAAGAGACTGTCTTTTCTCCATTGTACAGTTTTGCCTCCTTTGTCATAGATTAATTGACTATAGGTGCATGGGTTTATTTCTGGGCTTTCTATTCTGTTCCATTGATCTATATTTCTGTTTTTGTGCCAGTACCATACTGTTTTGATTACTGTAGCTTTGTAGTATTGTCTGAAGTCAGGGAGCCTGATTCCTGCAGCTCTGTTTTTCTTTCTCAAATTTTCTTTGGCCCATTCAGCATCTTTCATGTCTTCATACAGATTTTAAGATCTTTTGTTTTAGTCATGTGAAAAATGTCACTGGTAATTTGATAGGGATTACATTGAATCTGTAGATTGCCTTGGATAGTATAGTCATTTTGAAAATATTGATTCTTCCAATCCAGGAACATGGTATACCTTTCCATCTGTTTGTGTCATCTTTGATTTCTTTCGTCAGTGTCATAGTTTTCACAGTACAGGTCTTTTGTCTTCTCTGGTAGGTTTACTCCTAGGTATTTTATTCTTTTTGATGCAATGGTAAATGGGATTGTTTCCTTAATTTCTCTTTCTGATCTTCGTTGTTAGTGTATAGGAATGCAAAAGATTTCTGTGCATTAATTTTGTATCCTGCAGCTTTGCTAAATTCATTGATGAGCTCTGGTAGTTTTCTGGTAGCATCTTTAAGATTTTCTATGTGTAATATCACGCCATCTGCAGACAGTGACAGTTTTACTTCTTTTCTAGTTTGGATTCCGTTTATTTCTTTTTCTTCTCTGATTGCCATGGCTAGGACTTCCAAAACTATGTTGAATAAAAGTGGCAACAGTTAGCATCCTTGTCTTGTTCCTGATCTTAGAGGAAATGCTTTCAGCTTTTCACCGTTGAGTACGATGTTAGCTGTAGGTTTGTCATATATGGCCTTTATTATGTTGAGGTATGGTCCATCTGTGCCCACTTTCTGGAGAGTTTTTATCATAAATCGGTGTTGAGTTTTGTCAAAAGCTTTTTCTGAATCTATTGAGATGATTATATTGTTTTTATTCTTCAATTTGTTGATGTGGTATATCACACTGATTGATTTGTGGAGATTGAAAAACTCTTGCATACTTGGGATAAATCCCACTTGATCATAGTGTATGATCCTTTTAATGTGTTCTTGTATTTGGTTTGCTAGTATTTTGTTGAGGATTTTTCCATCTATGTTCATTAGTGATATTGGCCTGTAATCTTTTTTGGTGTTACCTTTTTCTGGTTTATGGCATCAGGGTGATGGTGGCCTCATGGAATGAGTTGGGAGTGTTCCTTCCTCTGAGATTTTTTTTTTTTTTTTTTTTTTTGCGGTACGCGGGCCTCTCACTGCCACGGCCTCTCCCGTTGCAGAGCACAGGCTCCGGACGCGCAGGCCCAGCGGCCACGGCCCACGGGCCCACCCGCTCCGCGATACGTGGGATCCTCCCGAACCGGGGCACGAACCCGCGTCCCCTGCATCGGCAGGTAGACTCTCAACCACTGCGCCACCAGGGAAGCCCCCTCTGAGATTTTTTGGAGTTTCATAAAGATAGGTGTTACCTCTTCTCTAAATGTTTGATAGAATTCGCCTGTGAAACCATCTGGTCCTGTATTGTATATTTGAAAGTTGTTAAAATTGTAGATCTTAAAAGTTTTCATCACAAGAAAAAATTTTTTTTGTTACTCCGTGAAGTGCTGAATGTAAAAACTAAACTTACTGTGGTAATCATTTCACAAAGTATACATATATCAAGTCATTGTGTTGTACATCTTAAAGTAATACCATATCAATGTCAATTATATCTCAGTAAAGCTGAAAAAAACTCACCTATATGTTAGTGATTTTCGTCCTGCTGGATATGTCATTTTCTGCTAGAGAATGCTGAATTTTCTAAGTATAATAGTGTATTTGCCTGTCAGTATTTTCTTCTCCCAGTTTTATTGAGATATAATTGGCATAAAGCACACTGTATAAGTTTACAGCGTAATTATTTGACTTATATACATCATGAAATGAGGACGTAAACAGTAAGTTTAGTGAACAACATCTTCTGTAGATAACAAAATTAAAGAAATTAAAAATATATTTTTCTTGCGATGAGAACTTAGGATTTACTCTCTTAACCGCTTTAATATATAACATACAGCAGTATTAATTATATTTGTCTTGTATGTTACATCTTCAGTATTTATTTATCTTGTAACTGGAAGTTTGTAGTACCTTTTTTTTTTTTTTTTTTTTGCTGTACGCGGGCCTCTCACTATTGTGGCCTCTCCCGTTGGGGAGCACAGGCTCCGGACGCACAGGCTTAGCGGCCATGGCTCACGGGCCCAGCCGCTCCGCGGCATGTGGGATCTTCCCGGACCGGGGCACGAACCCGTGTCCCCTGCATCGGCAGGCAGACTCTCAACCACTGCACCACCAGGGAAGCCCTGTAGTACCTTTTGACTGCTTTCATTCAAGTCCCTCTCCTCCCCAACACCTTACGTTATGTCATTGCTCTCTTCTTAAGTGCATACGTGTTAAGGTTTGTTATCTTCAATTATTGCCAGGATGGATGTCAAGGAGCTCACTCTTTTGTTTTGTTCTAGGAGCTTTATGGTTTCAGGTCTTGTGTTCAAGTCTTTAATCCATTTTGAGTTGATTTTTGTTTGTGGTGTAAGATAAGGGTCCAGTCATTTTTTACATGTGGTTGTCCAGTTTTCCTAGAACCATTTATTGAAGAGGCTATCCTATCTATATTGTATGTTCTTGGCTCCTGTGTCATAAATTAATTGACCATATGTATGCCTGCATTTATTTCTCTGCTCTCTATTCTGTTCCATTGATTTATATGTCTGTTTTATTCCAGTACCATACTGTTTTGATTATTATAGCTTTGTAATATAGTTTGAAATCAGGAGGCATGATGCCTCTTCTTTCTCAAGATTGCTGTGACCATTCAGAGTTTTATGTGGTTCCATACAAGTTTTAGGATTGTTTGTTCTATTTTTGTGAAAAATACCATTGGAATTTTGTTAGGGATTGCATTAAATCTGTAGATTGCTTTGGATAGTACGAATGTGGTTTTTTTTAAAAGATATGGAATGCTTCACAAATTCACGTGTCATGCTTGAGCAGGGGCCATGCTAATCTTCTCTGTATCATTCTAATTTTATTATATGTGCTGCCGAAGTGAGCATGAACATGGTTTAATTCAAGTTGTTCAGTTGACTTTGGACTGGAATTATTATAAATATATGTTTTGAACAATCCTTTTTGCTTATTTGCCTAAAAGAGTCCTGCGCCATTATTTCGAGTTTCACATTTCGCAGTATTACAAGGCACTGAGTCTTTACCCTTGCACTTTGAGCTGTGTCGTACATTATTGGATTAGTTTCTTTTCTGCGGTCACAAGCTTTGTGGCAAAAGGCCAAGAGTCTGTATTTGAGCTCTGAGGAAACACTGTTATCATAGATCCAGCTGAGGTTACCAGGATAGTAAACATTGTCATGAGACTCGTTCCTGGTAGAATACTGATCGTGCTGTTAGGCATACCCAGCATTTGTATTTATGAATTTTTTGAGTTAAATACCTATGAGGTAATTGCTATGATATAAGGTAGTATGAATGGCCTAGCCTTAAAATTTTAATATTGCCTGGAATTTACAACATGTATGAGTTATAAAATCATTGTAGGGAATTCCCTGGTGGTCCAGTGGTTAGGAGTCTGTGCTCTCACCGACAAGGGCCCAGGTTGGATCCCTGGTCAGGGTAAAAAGATCCCACATGCTGCACCGCACAGCCAAAAAAAAGAGAAAAAAACAACATTGTAAAAGTATATTCTGATTGTATACCTTCCTTTTTTGTATTAGTTTATTTTACTTCAGTCACTGTGCAAATCTGAGAGACTATATAAATTAGTTAGGCATCCTTGCAATATTTTAAAAGTACTTTATAAACTTCTATAGTTTTTATTTAAGAAGTCTATTTGTAGAAGTACTTTAATAGGTACAGTTGGTCCTCACTTTTTACGGATTCTGTATATGTGAATTCACCTGCTTGTTAAAATTTATTTATAAACCTAAAATATACTTACAGTGATTTTATGATCGTTTGTGGACATATGCAGAGAAGTGAAAATTGAGTGCCCTGACACACATTTGCAGATGAGGTCAAACAAGACAGTGCTCTGCCTTTTTGTTTCAGCTCTCATTTTGTACACAAGTGTCCTTGTCATGATCTATGTACTGCCACTTTTTTTTAAGTGTTTTTTGCTTTTTGTTAGTTTTTTTTTTTTTTGCGTTACATGGGCCTCTCACTGTTGTGGCCTCTCCCGTTGCGGAGCACGGGCTCCGGACACGCAGGCTCAGCGGCCATGGCTCACGGGCCCGGCTGCTCTGTGGCATATGGGATCTTCCCGGACCGGGGCACGAACCCGTGTCCCCTGCATTGGCAGGTGGACTCTCAACCACTGCACCACCAGAGAAGCCCCTTGTTAGTGGTTTTGCAATGAAAATTGGCCCTTGAAGACATTTTTCCATTGAAGACATACAGATGGACAAGGGCACATGAAAAGATGCTTAACATCCCTAATTATTAGAGAAATGCAAATCGAAAGGGCATGGAGGTACTACCTCACACTGGTCAGAATGGCCATCATTAAAAAGTCTACAAATAACAAATGCTGGAGAGGATGTGGAGAAAAGGGAACCCTCCTACACTGTTGGTGGAATGTAAATTGGTGCACCCACTATGGAAAACAGTATGAAGTTTCTTTGAAAAAGTCAAAACAGAATTGCCATATGATCCAGGAATCCCAATCCTGGGCACATATCCAGAGAAAACTCTAATTTTGAAAAGATACATGTACCCCAATGTTCATAGCTGCACTATTCACAATAGCCAAGACGTGGAAACACCTAAATGTCCATTGACAGATGAATGGATAAAGAAGATGTGGTACATATATATACAATGGAATACTACTCAGCCATAAAAAAGAATGAAATAATGTCATTTGCAGCAACATGGATGCAATATAGATTATCATACTGAGTGAAGTAAGTCAGAAAGAGAAAGACAAATACCATGCGATAATCACTTATATGTGGAGTCTGAAATATGACACAAATGAATTTATTTACAAAACAGAAACACACAGACATAGAAAACAAACTTATGGTTACCAAAGGGGAAAGGGGGAAGGGAGGGATAAAATTCGGAGTTTGGGATTAGTAGATACACACTACTATATAAAAAATAGGTAAACAACAAGGTCCTACTGTTACATCCCAGGAAACTGTATTCAATATTGTGTGCCAGAATGGAAAAGAATATATGTGTGTATATATATATATATATATATATATATATATATATATATATAAAAAATGGAACCACTTTGCTGTATACTAGAAACTAACACAACATTGTAAATCAAGTATACTTCAATTAAAAAAAATTGTGCACAAGCATAGTGTTGAAATTCTGTCTAATGTTTCTAAGTACAAGAAGGTTGTGATGTGCCTTATAGAGAAAAATACGTGTTAGGTGAGCTTTGTTAAGGCATGAGTCATAGTGCTGTTGGATGTGAATTCATTATTAACAAATTAACAGAATATTAAAGTGTCTTTAAACAAAAACTCACATAAAACAAGATTATGTATTGATGGATTGACAAAAATGTTGTGATCAGAGACTCACAGGAACGTAACTCTGTATTTCTTCTCTCAGGAACAGTGATTCACAGTTCACTAATTCAGTGTTTGTGTTGACTTTATAGAACATTACTGCAAATAATGAGAAGCTGTCATACTTAATTTTTAAATTAAGTGTTTATTTATATCTAGCAGTTAGGTAATTTTTAAACTATGTGATTATTTGAAACCAGATGATTAATGAATTTCGGGTAGTTGAGAAGAGGAAGGACGTGTAGACGCAAATCCTGAAACCTAGAGAAGTTAAAAGTATGTTTAGTTAGCATTGGTTCCTGGCAGAGGTGAAGTACTTGGATTTTTACTTAGACTTCATGCATATCAGTGAAAGCTAAATCATGTCAACAGTTTCCTGGCAACTGAAGGAGTCTTCCATTCTGTAGGGACGGACCAAGAAAAATAAAGGGTCAGATGACTGAAAATACTTGCCCTTCTTACCATTCATGGGTAGGGAATAACCATTAAAGGGGGAAGAGAGCAAGCATCATTATTTCTACATTGTTAATGACAGCACAGAGTTGTGTATAGTGAGAAGCACTATTGCGTAATTAATTTTTTTGCCTTCTTTGCACTTGATACACTCCAAGGTCATGGTACTTTTTTTTTTTTTTGCGGTATGCGGGTCCCTCACTGCTGTGGCCTCTCCCACTGCAGAGCACAGGCTCCGGACGTGCAGGCCCAGCGGCCACGGCCCATGGGCCCAGCTGCTCCGCGACATGTGGGATCCTCCTGGACTGGGGCACGAACCCGTGTCCCCTGCATCGGCAGGCGGACTCTCAACCACTGTGCCACCAGGGAAGCCCCATGGTACATATTTTTAAACAGCAAAACACTATAAAGCTCATGTCCTCAGTGACCCACTATGCTAATGTTAGTGATATAACTGGCCCATGACACATAGACTTGTAGTAGACAATATTATGCTGAAGAAACTCATGGAAAATGAATTGATCAACTTGTTCATTCATTTAATCAAAAAGTTTATTTTATTCAAAAGTACATTCACGTGGTTAAGAAGCAAAAAAAAATATATACTGACAGTTCTAATAATGAAAAATAAATGAGCCCTGTCCTACCTCTCCCATCCCCATTCTTACTGCTGAAGAACATTCTCTTTTAACTCTTAAATATTCCTTTTGTTGTTTACCTTCATATTATTAAATAGTATACCTAGTGTAGCTGTTTCTTGATTTATCAGTTGTAGAGCATATTTATCTCCTGCTGTAAATTCATACCTGATCCTTGGTCCTTTTAGCCTTTCAGTATAGTTTTAGCACTATCTTGTCTTTCAACTTTGGTAAATTATCTGTATTCTCTGATAATTTATTTTCCTCTATTTTCTCTTCAATATATTTTGTTAGAAACTGACACTCCTGGATTGATCTTCTATGTCTCTTTTCTTTCATGTTTTTCTTCTCTTTTTCTGACTTTATTATTTTCTATTTCCTCTGGAGTCATTTTGTGTGTGTGTGTTTCTGTCTTTCTGTTTGTGCCCCTCTTTCCTTGGAGGCTTTCTCTATATATCAATATTTTGGTTGCCCATTAAGAGTGAGAGTGAGGCACCAAAATACAGAGTGGGAGTGCAGATTGGAGAACCTCACTTTAGAGCAGTGTTGCTCAAATTTTTTTCATTTTCACAGCCTGAAGGAGCATATTTAAACATTTTTCCCCATACTTGCTGCCTCTGCCATGGAATTTTAATATCACAAGATTTACTGTATATCTGTTTGTGTATTGTGAAAGATTCAAATATCAGGGAGGGTTTGGGCATGTCATTTCTCTGGGATGGTCAATTGCTACATCTGCTCTCCTATCTTTAGTTATTCTGTGGGAAAATGGGGTGGAGGGTAGGGGGGTCACCAACCATTTATGGCCCTTGAATTAGTCTCTTAGTTTATAGTCCTATATAGCTGCTGCCCTCCTTTTTAGCAGGCACTTTTGAGTCCTTAGACTCTTCTTGCTTCAGTGGGGTAAATTAGCTCCTCTTTGTACATCCCCCTGCCACCATGAGCACCATAACCCATTATCTTCCTCTACCCTAGTACTTCAGTTAACATTCTTCTCTGTGTTTTGTCTTCTAGAATTGTATTAAATCTGTAATTTTAATTTTCACTAAAGTTCCTCTTCAGTTCTATTTGTTGTAGTGATTCATTTGTTTTTAAATCATTAAGTAGTGTTCATTTGGGGCATTAGAACTGAAAGGGGATACACATTTGTGCTCAGTTTTCCATCCTATCTGGACATCTTTAATAGTCTTTAAAAAATAAGCATTTTCAATATCGCTAGTTTATATTCGTCATATTTATCTCTGTAAGATACCTGTAATTTTTTTCCATTCATTTATTTTTAAGTTCTCAGCAGTCATTTTATGCCCTACTAAAAATTCATTAATGTGACCTGTATTTGTCACTTTTATTTATGGTAATGTATCATGTTCATATTGGGTTGAGATTTAATAAAACTTGTACAAGCAACAGAATTCTTTTCCTTTTTTGAATTCTGGGTATTAGAAAATTATACTGAGGTAGGTATCAGAGCTTTGTGGAGATCTCAGAGAACTTTCTAGAGCTGTACTCTCTAATACAGTAGCCATTAGCCACATGTGGTTATTTAAATTAATTTAATTACAACTAAATAAAATTTTAAATCCAATTCCCCAGTCACTCTGGCCACATTTCAGGTATTCAGTAATCACATATGGCTAGTGGCTACCATGTTGGACAGCACAGATATAGAACATTCCTATCATTGCTGAAAGTTCTGTAAGACAGCACTATTCTAGAGAGTAGAAAGTAGGACACCATTCTGTAGCTTCTAAGAGATCGACTAGGTTCTTAAGCCCCAACTTTGCAGGAGTTGCTTCGTGTGATGAGTGTATAGGACTCTGCTGAACAGATATTAATGTAAAAGGAAAAGAATTGACATCTTAAAGGTATCCTTTAAAGCCGTTAGTAAAGAGTGCAAGTCACAAGACTAGCTATTATCTAAATAAATGCAGGAGACAGCCAGAAAAGCACTGTGATAACTGCATTAATCCTCTTTTGTGTTGATTCAAGGGAAAACTTCAGAAAATTGAGTCATATAGCATGCATATATAGTGTCCTCGTCATTCTTCAGAACTTTACTAAGGAGTCTCAGCATAGGCAATAAAATGATGCTGATAAACTGTTGTTGTGAGTGGATATTATCCATAAGCTATTACCCCACTTAATATTTTTGTTTTCTATGTTGATTATTTGCAATATATTTAGGTATAGCTTATAACCTTGGAAACGTAGAACTGGAAAGGTTCTAGAAATTACCTAGTCCTTTCCTTTTATAGGTAAGGGAAACTGATGCTTAAAGTAGGGAAATAATTTACCCAAAGGCACACAGCCTTTGAGGGCAGAGCCAGTGCCAGGACCAACACATTTTGAGGTGATGTATAAAACCTTTCCCTTGGTACTATGCTGATGACAAAGAAAGAAAGACTTGATTCATTGTCTTTCTCAAAAGCTTTAATAATCTAGATGTAAGACCCAAGCCGGCAACATTATTATTAAGAGTATGTAATTCTGGGAACTATGAATTTTATAATGTATTTTCCTCTTTTTAGAACAACAATTTGTAATCTTTACACAATGCCACGAATTGGAGAGCCTGTCTGGCTTACAATGATGTCGGGGACTCCAGAAAAGAACCAGCTTTGCCATCGTTTCATGAAGGAGTTCACTTTTCTAATGGAAAATGCTTCCAAAAATCAGTATGGCCCGCCCTTCCTCCCTCCCTCCCTTCCTTCCCTTAACTATCTTAGCTATTGTTTACTATAACTAGATATCTAGATTGTGATCAAGTTCAAGTACAAAGGTGAAAGAATTAATCATTATCTTTGGAATTATTTCATATTATTAATGAGCAAGACAGAATTATAAAAGATAACTAAGATAATTACAAGACAGGGTATGGAAGAAGACCAAAGAACCTTATGAATGAGAAACAGTAAAAATGTCTTTAATTGTGTGTTAAATTAAAATTCCTGACATCTTACAGAACTCTGTGAGGCTTCCCATTTTTCGTGAATTGTATCCACGAATGCGGTTTCATTCTATAGAAAAGAAGTTTAAAAATATATAGGGAAGTGCCAGGATTCCAATAATACATTTTTAGTGTGGTACTTTATCATATTGTTTTCTTTTAATCATCAAATTCTTAGAATCTAGATGAGTAATTTGGGTGTTTTTATTCTCTTTGATGGTAAAGTTTTCTTAATATGTTCCTTCATTTTCCTTTTCAGTAATTTGGATATGTATAGACTTCCTGGTTGATTCATTAATATATGTGTATTTTAAACACTGAAAAGAATCCATAGTTTCTCAAGTAAAATGGCATTTTTGTTTTTTAATTATGAGTAGAAATAGCTCCTTGTGAATGCTGTCTTTATTTTAAGGATTTTTCTTTTAACTTCTACCCAACCAAAAAATTTTATTAACTTTTGTTTTCATCCTGGTGATATACCTATCCTTCCTTCTATCCTCTCGTTTTTTATGATGTTTGGCCATGTACCCTCTCTGCTTTATTCTGTCACTGAATTTTGCTTGAGGTTTTATGAAAGCAGATTAGAATCTGATAGGATGAATTTTGTTTTCAGATTCTTGCCAGCACTCATTACTGCAGTTCTGACCAATCATCTTGCCTGGGTTCCAACAGTCATGCCAAATGGACAGCCACCTATAAAAATATTTTTAGAAAAACATTCCTCTCAGAGTGTGGACATGTTGGCAAAGACTCATCCGTATAACCCACTTTGGGCACAACTGGGTATGTATTCTGAAAACCCTTACATTTATGCATTATACTTAGACTTTTGTGTAACTGTCTGGAGTTACTTTATGGCAAAAATAAATAGAGAAAAATTAAGTGCTCTCTTTTCCCCCTTCCTTTCTAAAGCATTTCTTCCTTACTTGTTATTTCATAACTGCTAAATTGTGTTATCCCCATCTTATGTTTACTATCATTCCTTATAGTGACCTGCAGCTGGAACAAAAGGAGCAGGATGATGGCTGGTTTATTAGTAACTTCAGGGTCTTCAGGGTGTTTTGTGTTAGGTACTTTGCCTAGAAAGAATGAATCAACGAAGTCACCTATGATCGCTAGAATAAATCTGTTTAACTGAGAAGCAGTCATTGAGGTTTCCATTGTTCCACCTTTGTTTGTTGAGTAATTTTTGAAAATCTTTCTCTTAGTGCTTGGTACCCCACTAAATAAATGGGTAACAGGAGAGAGGGGTTAGTTGATGAGTTGACAGTTATTAGGAAGTCAGTGTAGCATGGTGCTTAAATTTAAGCATAAGCTGTGGAGTCAGGCAGACCATGTTTGAATCACAGTTTCCCTATTTATAAAGTGGGGATAATAGTAAATAGTACAGGGAGTTCCCTGGTGGTTTAGTGGTTAGCATTGGGTGCTTTCACTGCCTTGGCCCGGGTTCAGTCCCTGGTTGGGGAACTGAGATCCCACAAGCCGTGCAGTGTGGCCGAAAAGTAAAATAAAATAAATAGTAAATACTTCATAATGTGAAAAGTAAATGAGATACTGTGAGAACAGTGCTTAGGACAGTGGCTGGTAAATGTAGTTGCTGTTACTCCAACTCTTAGTCTATTGCTATTTGGTGATGTGGGGAGGAGTATGGTGAGAATGTTTTGGTGACCTGGTAGAAACTTAAACTTCCTTTAGGTTGTTATGGTGAGTGAGCTTGCCAGGCAGATTGTAATGTGGCTTATTAATTCATATAACCAACCAATGTCCCTCTCTCATTCCTACTCTTTCTATTTCTTCTCTCCCTCCCTCCCTTTCCTCCCTCCTTTTCCTTTCCATATATATTTTGATATATATGTCAAAATGTATATGCCTCTGAAACCATCACCAAAATCAAGATGGTGAACATATTCATCACTACAAAAGTTTCCTCATGCCCTTTGTAATCCCTCCCTCCTATTCCTCCCTACTCTGCCTGTTCACTGTTCCTTATACTCAGGTAGCCACTGGTCTGCTTTCTGTCACTGTATATTAGTTTGTATTTTCTAGACCTTTATATAGATGGAATCATACACTTAAGTGCTTTTGTTTGGTCTGAGTTCTTTCATTCAACATAATTATTTTGAGATTCACCTATGTTGTATGTATTAATAGTTCATTCCTTTTTAATGCTATGTAGTATTTCATTGTATGAATATTAATTTACCTTTTTCAAACCAAGTAATTCAATAGTTTTTTTTTTTAATTTGAACATTTCAAATCTGTTTTCAATTCTACAGTCATTTATTGAATGCACAATATATCTAAGGCTCTGTGCAAAGAACCCTGGAGGGTATAAAGATGAATGATATCTAGTCCTTGCCTTTAAGAAGTGACAGTCTTATACTGTCACTTATATGTGGACAATAATGATAATTCAAATAGGAACTATAAGAAATAAAAAGTTTAGTGGGAGTTCAATTAGGGAAGCTTACTTTTGTCCAAGGGAGGATGCTTGGGTGGGAAACTTTGGACTGGCAGAAATACACAGGGAAGGGAAAGTACATAGCATGAGTAAAGGGGTCTAGGTGTTAAAAGTGCTGAGCACATTCAGGGGTCCAGTTTAAGTGGGACTTTGGGTGAATAAAGGTAAAATAGGGAAACTATCAGAAGATAAACCTGGAAAAGTAAAGTGGAACCAGTCATGAAAGACTCATTTACCATACCAAAGCAGTTTCAATTTATTTGGTTGTTAGTGGAAACCTTGGGAGTAGTTTTGAACAGTGGCATGATGGTACTAGAGCCAGTTTCTTAGCCAGAGGAGAAAATTTATCTTAGTACAGTCTGTAGTATATTATTTGAGACCTATTTATGTTTGTTCCTTTAAAAAGTGTGGGGTTCTTATAAAGTAAAAATAGAAATTCTTTAAATGGGTATACTGACAACTTGCAAAACTTGAATTAAATCCCTCTCCTCCTTTTCTAAATGTAATGGCTCTACATGTGTAATATGGATAACAGAAGTGAAAATGAATCACAGGGCTAAATGTGTTGCCCTTTTGGGTCTATCCTGAGTACCCAACCCTCTAGGGAATGGAATGGAAAGGAAAATGGGCTTTTAAAAACACGGGAGCTAAGGTGAGGTCTTTGGTAGGGCAGCAACCGGCGAAGTTCAGGAATATGATTTAAATCAAGGAAGGTTAAGTGTGTGATGTGACTACTTCAGCTCTGTTCCATTTCACTACTACTCCTTTCCTCTCCTTGGTCCCCAGCAGATGTGCTTTTGCACATAATACTTCAGTCAGTACTTCTCCACCCATATAAAGTGCTCTGCAAGGGAACTGGCACAGAGCATGTTCTTGGTGACTTTCACAACTGACTGTTTGCTATGGTTTCAGCACCTTATTAGCAGCTGCTTAAGGAGGAAGGTAGAAAGCCTATCCATTCACCATTCTCTTTGGTTAAGACCATTCATCTCATCCTAGTCCTGAATAATCACTAACCTATTAAGGAACCAAGAGTAAAATCTGAACTACCCCTCATAAAATAATAGTGGGTTTCTGATAATTGAAAATAGCCTGCTTAGTATGAGTAGAGGATGTGTCCATTAACTTATTTTTCCATTTCAGGAGACTTGTATGGCGCTATTGGCTCTCCTGTACGGTTAGCAAGGACTGTGGTGGTTGGTAAACGACAAGACATGGTCCAGAGGCTGCTTTATTTTCTTACTTACTTCATAAGATGCTCTGAACTTCAAGAAACCCATCTTTTAGAAAATGGAGACGATGAAGCCATTGTTATGCCAGGCACAGTAATTACAACCACTTTAGAGAAAGGTGAAATCGAAGAATCTGAGTATGTGCTTATTACAATGCATAGAAACAAAAACAGTTTGCTCTTTAAAGAGTCAGAAGAAACAAGGACTCCTAATTGTAACTGTAAATATTGCAGTCGTCCACTACTTGGGCAAAATATAGAGAATGTTTTGCGACAAGAGAGAGAAGATATTCAAAACAGCTCTAAGGAGCTGCTAGGAAATTCAAACGAGTGCCGAATGATTTCTCCTTCTTCTGACTGCCAAGAAGAAAATGCTGTTGACGTTAAACAGTGCAGAGATAAATTAAGAACTTGCCTTGACACCAAGTTAGAAACAGTTGTTTGCACAGGATCTGCTCCAGTGGACAGATGTGCATTGTCAAAGTCAAGCTTAGAGCCTGCAGAGGAATCATGGCAGAATGAGGAATTGCTAGATTCAGGTAATCACACAGGTAAAGTGTTCAGATCCACAGGAATGGTTGTGGAAAAAAAACCTCCAGATAAACTTGTGACAGCTGCATTTTCTTGTGAGGCAACCCAGACAAAGGTTACTTTCTTGATTGGGGATTCTATGTCACCCGACTCAGATACTGAACTCCGGAGTCAGGCAGTAGTGGATCAGATTACCAGGCATCACACCAAATCACCGAAGGAGGAAAGAGGGGCTGTTGATCAGCATCAAGAAACTGCACAAACAGCTAAATCTGGAGAGCCTGATATACTGAACATGGTATCTGGAGAGCCCTGTGAACTTCCCTGCTGGAATCATTCAGACCCCGAAAGCATGAGCTTATTTGATGAATATTTTAATGATGATTCAATTGAAACCAGGACTATTGATGATATTCCAGTTAAAACAAGTACAGACACTAAAGAACACTGCTGTATGTTAGAGTTTTCAAAAAGATTTTATACAAAAAATAGCAAACAGAGCAATGAATTTTGCAAATGTGTAGGAACAGTTCACCAAGATTCATGTAAAACCTGCTTTCCTCAGCAAGACCAAAGAGATACACTCTCCATTCTTGTCCCCCATGGGGATAAAGAGAGTTCAGAGAAAAAAGTTGCTGTGGGAGCTGAATGGGACATTCCAAGAAATGAAAGTTCAGATAGTGCCCTTGGGGATAGTGAAAGTGAAGATACAGGTCATGATGTGACTAGACAAGTAAGCAATTATTATGGAGGAGAGCAAGAAGATTGGGCAGAAGAAGATGAGATACCTTTTCCTGGGTAAGTACGAAGTTTTAGCCTTTTATAGAACCTGTAAAAATATGTACCATTCTTTTGTTTAGCTCATCTCTGAAAGTTGGTAGTAGCTAATACAAAAGAAGAGACCATTGTTCTGGACAAATACTCTTTTATTATCACATGCTCCTACTTAGAAGAAGGATTAAAGGCTAAGCCCCACAGGTGCCCCAGAAAAGCTTTGTGAAGGCATTAGAGAAAAGTTGTGTTGGTGTGTGGGAGATGGCTTACTGCCTAGGAGTTTTCATTTAGCAGTGAGTTATGCTGCCCAGAAAGGACCTGTGCTGAGCCTGACAACTAGGGAGAGGTAATCGCTGAGAGAAGGTAGGAAATAGCTGTTAGAAATAAGTTTGGAAATAAGAGGAAAGCATAGAATGGATACTCTTGGTCAAGAATACAAGGAAAAGATTCATACATGAGAAATGTTATATACCAAGCTTTGGGTTTGTGAGTTATTTATACTTGGTTTTGGATGATGGTTTCCATAATTTGATTGTATTAAGAATGTGTTACATACACAAGGGACAGCATTCCTAAAGTCTGTTATGAAAGATTTATGTTCACCTCATTACAGAGTTGTCCATTACAGACCCTTTTTGGATAGGAAGGAGTATTTTGTGGTCTCATTGAGCCCTTAAGCCAGTTTTTATTTAAGGATGATTTTACTATTAGTATATTTTATAAAGAATGATGGTACTGGAAATGTGGACTAGTAGAGTCCAATTTTTTGTGTGTGTGTTGGTAAAATATATTTATTACTGATTAGGTATGCCTTCTTTTGGAACTTTTCTTGCAGGTCAAAGTTAATTGAAGTGAGTGCTGTTCAGCCCAATATTGCCAACTTTGGGAGGTCCTTGCTGGGTGGCTACTGCTCTTCTTATGTGCCTGACTTTGTTCTTCAAGGAATTGGGAATGATGAGAGGCTCCGTCAGTGTTTAGTGTCAGATTTGTCTCATGCTGTGCAGGTAAGTGACCTTCACTGCTCTTAAATTTATTTAGGACGAACTCTGTTAACCAGTATAACCCAAAATTGCCTTACTTTTGTAACACTTCAGTGTGTAATACAATTGTTGTTCTCTAAATCCATCACTTTATATGCAAAAACCTGCATGTTTGTACCTGTCATTGTGAAAGCAAGTAGAGAGTTCCAGGAATCTATCAAACTGGAAATTAGAAAATACTGTATGTATTCATAGATGTTCATCACTAGGTTATTTATAATTTCAAAATATTGCAAATGCTTAAATGTGAATGGAATTAATTTTCATTGCTGGTATATAGTACAATTGATTTTTGTATATTGCTGTTGTATCCTGCCACTTTGATGAACTCTTTTATTAGTTCTCATAGTTTTTTTGTGTGGATTCTTTAAGATTTTCTACATACAGGCTCATGTTATCTTCCTTTCCAGTCTGGGTGCCTCTTTTTCTTTTTCTTGCCTGATCGTACAGGCTAGAACCTTCAGTACAGTGTTGCATTGAAGTGCTGATAGTGGACATCCTTGTCTTGTTCCTTTTCTTAGGGGGAAAACATTGAGCCTTTAATTATTAAGCATGATGTTAGCTGTTAGATTCTTATAAGATGCTCTTTATCAGGTGGATAAAGTTCCCTTCTATCCCTAGTGTTTTGAGTTTTCTGTCCCCCACGCCCTTAAATCATGAATGAGTGTGGGTTTTTGTCAAATACTTTTTCTGTGTCTATTGAAATGATCGTGGGTTTTTCTTCTTTAAACTGTTAATGTGATAGATTACATTGATGGATTTTTAGATGTTAATCCAATCTTTGTATTCCTAGGTGGGAAAAAACCCACTTGGTCATGGTATGTAGTACTCATATAGCATATTAGTTGACTTTTGTGTATGGTGTAAGATAGTGGTCCAGTTTCATTCTTTTGCAATGTGGCTGTTCAGTTTTTTTTTTTATTAATTAATTAATTTATTTATTTTTGGCTGTGTTGGGCCTTCGTTGCTGCGCGTGGGCTTTCTCTAGTTGTGGCGAGCGGAGGCTACTTTTCGTTGTGGTGTGCGGGCTCCTCATTGTGGTGGCTTCTCTTGTTGTGGAGCATGGGCTCTAGGCACGCAGGCTTCAGTAGCTGCAGCACGCCGGCTCAGTAGTTGTGGCTCCCAGGTTCTAGAATGCAGGCTCAGTAGTTGTGGTGCAAGGGCTTAGGTGCTCCACGGCATGTGGGATCTTCCCAGACCAGGGCTCAAACCTGTGTCCCCTGCATTGGCAGGTGACTTCTTAACCACTGTGCCACCAGGGAAGTCCCTGTTCAGTTTTTTAAGCACCATTTATTGAAGAAACTGTCCTTCCTCCATTGTATATTCTTGGGTCCTTTGTCATAAGTTAATTGAGCATATATACATGGGTTTATTTCTGTGTTCTCTATTCTCTGTTGCTCAACTTTTAAAACAACTTTTCTTCATTTTATTGTTATAAATAACACTGATACTCTTGCTGTGTTTTATGAGTTTAAGATGATTTCTTTAGGCTAGATTCCCAGAAATGAAGTTACTGGCCAGTTTTTAAGATTAGAAGTATTTTCATGTTCTTGTTGCATGTTTTGTAGTTTCTTTTCCAAAAGACAATACTAGTTTGAACAGCAGTTTGTAATGTCCCTAAAACCTGTTCCCTTTACAACATTGGGGTTCTCTCTCTTCTTTTAAAAAAAAGAAAACTGGCTAGTTTTGAGGAAGGTACACTGAAGTTGATTTGGTACATTTTGAGTTTAAAAGTGCATTCTGCAAGGCCATGTTTGAATGCCTAGAAGGCAATTGAAAAAATCAGGTTTTGTAATGTGGTGGAGATCTAGGAGTATCTGCTAGAGAGGAGATACTTAAGGATTTGGGAGTTTATGTATTGAGATTCTGGAAATGCCTGGGAGAGAAAAAGGGCTGGTAGGATTGTGGATACATTCGTATTGTAGAAGTTATGGAACTCAGAGAAAAAGGTTTAAAAAATATTAAGCTTTAGATTCACTGAATTTAGGTTCATATGAATTCCCATTCATGTACTTTAGATTCATATGAATTCCCATTCATATACTTCCTATTTTGTGACTCGGAAGTATTTGAGGCTGGATACAAACTTAGTATTGTGGAGGTGACTACTATAATATGTCAGTTGAGAATATGCTCCCGTGGGGTGTAGGCTGTTTTTTCCAGAAGTTGATGATGAAGTGAAAGGACTGAAATTGGTTCAATTGAAATTTTATCCAATTAGGACATTGCTTATAATAATCCATTGTGTGAAAACAAGCAATTTCAGAATGAATGACTGGCACTGCCACCTTTTTTCTTTAACAGCTCCTAAAGTGAGTTTGATTTGGATTATTTCTAATCTCAAACTTGGGATTTAGACCCTTCTTTCTTGGGAAACTACTGATGTGGGCTCATTTTCCTTTTTCTTACCAAAAAAATAGCTTTTAAAATCTTAGCCACGTGACTTTTTGATTGAGGAGCTATAAAGTTAATTTCTAAAGTGCTTTTTAACCCTTTAAAGTAAAAGGTGTATTTCATAGCAGTTTCCCCATTATCGGTTTAGACATTTCCTTGTGAGGATAGTAGATGAACACCCATCATAATTCTCATCTCCTAAAGATGCCCACTGCTTCTGAAAGTAGTATCTTCCTTTAACAGTTTGTTTTCCACTTTAATTATTTGATCATATCTCCTGTCTTATTTTTCTTTTATAACCACAGAGGTAGTTATGTTAAATATATATTCACTATTGTTTCTTAAAAAAGTAAGATATACCTTACATCTTTAGGTATATATACCATTTCCAAAATTGTGTTTCAGTAATGAAGTTGATGAATAGAAAAATGTTATATCCTTGGTAAGAGTTGAATAAGAAATATTTAAGTACGATTTTATAAAAACAAATATAAAGTTTAGAGTTCCATGGAAAGTCTTCACAATGTATCTTTCCACGCTTCTTACTTGCCATTCTCTTCTTCCCCACTTCTCCATATCATTTTTCACAAATTTGGTTACATCCATCTACTTCTATCTTCGAGTCTTCTCTTGATATTCCCTCTTACAGAATTATCCATATTCCTCTCCCATTTTTCGCTAAGAATCCTATTCATCCTATTCAGTGTCGTATCCCTATGTCCCTTCCACTGTGTAACTACCAGTCACACAGAACCCACTCTTGCCCTCCTCTGGTACCACAGCACTTGGTTACTATTTTGTCCATTACACAAGTATTTTCATAGCCACATGTATTTATCTCCCTCATAAGACTGTGAGCTCCCTTCTCTTTGTTTCCTTAGCATTGAGCAAAAAGCTTTATTCAAAGTGGTTATTAACTGGGCAAAGGGATATCCTTTGGGGGTGCCAAACTTGGGTTTATCCAGGAATAAACTTACATTCTTGCTGTGAAATTTTAGTAATAGTAAAAGTTATAAAGGAAAAAGGCCATTGGGTTCAAGATTGTAGTTTATATTTCAGTCTTATTGTTGTTAATTCATTTGTCCAGTGGTGAAGAAATCCTTACCTTTCCAAATACAAAAAAAATTAAAGTATTGAGCATTTCTTTCTTATGGTGGTGCTGTGTACTTAATTGTCATTTTTGGTCTTTGTGTGTAAACTGTGGGAAACCAAAGGCACAGCCATATGCCTGTGGTCCTTTTATCCGTATATGTGAGTTAAAAATTTTTTTTTCACTATGTGTTAAATTTTCTAATTATAAAAGTATCCTTTAGGTGAATGCTTCTGATAGAAATTTAAACAATATATACAAAGCAAAAAGTAAAAATCCTTCTTCATACTCTTAATATTCCATACTTCTTCACAAAGATCTTTATGATAGTTTGATTTGAGTATTTTCATTCTTTTTTTCTATACATTTGCATTTAGATATAGATGGGAATTTTTTTAAAAAAAAATATTTATTTATTTATTTTGGCTGTGGTGGGTCTTAGTTGTGGCATTCGGACTCTTAGTTGCAGCATTCATGCGACATCTAGTTCCCTGACCAAGGATCAAACCCAGGTCCCCTGAATTGGGAGTGCAGAGTCTTACCCACTGGACCACTAGGGAAGTCCCCTGATTTTTAAAAACATAATTGGGGTATTATGTGTATGTGTGTGTGTGTGTGTAGTGACTTTTTTTTTTCCATTTAACCATGTATCCTGGAGAGACATGTTAGTACCTGTTGATTTGTCTCCTTTTGAACGGTTATATCCACACTCTGGATATACATCTGTAAAACAGAAAAAACCTGGCATACGTAGCCAGGAAGGGATAATCAAGGGATGGCCTCTGAGGTGCTCAAGGAAATTAATGCCTGACTGGATGGGGTAGTTAGCACAGAACCTTATCATTGACTTCTTCATATGAATTTATTTCCTACTGATTTTTAAAATATTTAGCTCTCTCAAGGTAAAAACATTTTCTTTCAGTTGCCTGGCCCATAGTTGGCACTCAGTAAATTTGTTGAATGAATGAATGATCAAAATACTGGTGAAATTCAAGTTCTGGATTAAAGAATACAAAGTTCTGGTAATGAACCTCTACCTGTGATGACTTCTGTAAAATATCTCAGGGTATTTGTTATTAAGTTACTTTACTATTTCACTCTTCACTGTCAAGGTTTCTTTGGCAGTAGCTCTCAGAATTTCATATTCTTTTATTTTGTTTTTGTCTAGTATCTTTTCCTTGCCCATCCCATTAACATTATCTTTGAAAACTTTATTTATCATAAGATGATGTCTTCTTTTTTTCCCCAGCATCCAGTATTGGATGAACCAATAGCAGAAGCTGTCTGTATTATAGCAGATATGGATAAATGGACTGTTCAAGTGGCCAGTAGCCAGAGACGAATGACAGATAATAAATTGGGAAAGGAAGTGTTGGTTTCCAGTCTTGTTTCCAATCTGCTTCATTCCACTCTTCAGCTTTATAAGCATAACTTGTCTCCAAATTTTGTAAGTATTTGTAAGGCTTGAATTACTGTGAGCACTGTGATAACTAACTTAACCCTGTTGTTATGTATGTGCCTACATTGAATACTACTGTTAGCTTCATCATTGTTTTCCTGAAAGAAGGTGTTATGGACTGAATGTTTGTGTTCCCCTAAAATCCATATTTTGAAGCCATAACTCCCCAGTGTGATGGCCTTTGGGAGTTAATTAGGGTTAGATTAGATCATTAGAGTGGGGCCTTCATGATCGGATTAGTGGCCTTAGAAGAAGAGGAAGAGAGAGATTGTGCTCTCTCTACCATGTGAGGACGCAGGAAGAAGGCAGCCATCTACTAGCCAGGAAGAGAGTTCTCACTAACACTCAGCCATGCTGGCACCCTGATCTGATCTCAGACTTCCAGTCTCCAGAACTGGGAGAAAATAATTTTCTGTTATTTAAGCCATTGAGTCTGTGGTACTTTGTTGTTGCAGCCCAAGCTGACTAAGACAGAAAGGGATGTGTACGTGTCTATATAGTCTGTGATTTCAGCAGCCAGAATTTAGTGCCTTACTTAGTATCATGTGAGGTATGGCAATGCAACATCCCTAAGCTCTGTGCAGAATGCCAGTGAATTCTATATCCTCATTTTTGTGTTAGGACTTTGGATGATCGCTCTTTATAACACTGGTAACCTCTTACTGAAGACATCATTTCCAACTTTCAAGATTCTTTCCTTTTCTTGTTAGGAGAACTATAATATAGTATAGTTAAAAACCTTTGTAGATCAACATGACAAAGGCCATATATGACAAACCCACAGCTGACATTATACTCAGTGGTAAAAGACTAAAAGTTTTACCCCTAAGAACAGGGACAAGACATGGATGCTCACCTCCACCACTTTTATTCAACATAGTATTGGAAAGTCGTAGCGAGAGCAGTTAGGCAAGAAAAAGAAACAAAAGGCATCCAAATTGGAAAGGAAGAAGTGAAATTATCTCTGCTTGCAAATATGATCTTATACCTAGAAAACTTAAAGATTCCACCAAAAAAACCCTGAGAGAGCTAATAGATGAATTCAGCAAAGATGCAAGATAAATCAGCATGCAAAGATAGTTGCATTCCCATAAGCTAGGAATGAACAATCTTGAAGAGGAAATTAAGAAAGCACTTACAATAACATTAAAAGAATAGATTACTTAGGAATAAATTTAACCAAGGAGGCAAAAGACTTGTACACTGAAAACTACAAAACATCTCTGAAAGAAGTTAAAGACATAAATAAATGAAAGATATCTCATATTCATGGTTTGTAAGACTTAGTATTATTAAGATGATAGTACTGAGATGAAGTTGGAGGACTCACACCTCCTAATTTTAAAACTTAATACAAAATGACAGTAATCAAAACAGTGTGATACTAGCATAAGGACAGACATAAAGATGAATAGAATATAGTATCCCCAAAATAAACCCTCACATAATATGGTCAATTGGTTTTTGACAGGGAAGCCAGGACTGTTCAAAGGGGAAATGAGTCTTTTCAAAAAATCATGCTGAGAAAACTGGATATATACATGCAAAAGAATGAAGTTGAACCCTTACTTTATTATGCCATATACAAAAATGAACTCAAGCTTAAATCTAAACTTAAACCTAAGCTCAAGTACTAAAACTATAAAACTCTTTAAAGAAAACATAGGGGGACTTCCCTGGTGGCGCAGTGGTTGAGAGTCCGCCTGCCGATGCAGGGGACACGGGTTCGTGCCCCGGTCCGGAAAGATCGCACATGCAGCGGAGCGGCTGGGCCCGTGAGCCATGGCCACTGGACCTGTGTGTCCGGAGCCTGTGCTCTGCAACGGGAGAGGCCAGAACAGTGAGAGGCCCGCGTTCTGCAAAAAAAAAAAAAAAGAAAACATAGAGGATAATTTTCGTGATATTGGATTTAGCAGTGATTCCTTGGAAGTGCCATCAAAAGCACAGGCAATATGGGCGTCCGGAGCCTGTGCTCCGCAGCGGGAGAGGCCGCAGCAGTAAGAGGCCCGCGTACCGCCAAAAAAAAAAAAAGCACAGGCAATAAAGGGAAAAATAGATAAATTGGGACTTCAGCAAACTTAAAAACTTCTGTGTATCAAAGGACACTATCAACAGAGTGAAGACAATAGACAGGAGAAAATATTTGCTAATCATATATCTGAAAAGAGATTGATATCCAGAATACATAGAGAACTCCTACAGTTCAACAACAGCAAAGAAACTACTCAAGAATAGCCAAAGCAATCTTGAGAAAGAAAAACGGAGCTGGAGGAATCAGGCTCCCTGACTTCAGACTATGCTACAAAGCTACAGTAATCAAGACAGTATGGTACTGGCACAAAAACAGAAATATAGATCAATGGAACAGGATAGAAAGCCCAGAGATAAACCCACACACATATGGTCACCTTATCTTTGATAAAGGAGGCAAGAATATACAATGGAGAAAAGACAGCCTCTTCAGTAAGTGGTGCTGGGAAAACTGGACAGCTACATGTAAAAGAATGAAATTAGAACACTCCCTAACACCATACACAAATATAAACTCCAGATGGATTAAACTCAAAATGTAAGGCCAGACACTATAAAACTCTTAGAGAAAAACATAAGCAGAACACTCTATGACATAAATCACAGCAAGATCCTTTTTTGACCCAACTCCTAGAGAAATGGAAATAAAAACAAAAATAAACAAATGGGATCTAATGAAACCTAAAAGCTTTTGCACAGCAAGGGAAACCATCAACAAGACAAAAAGACAACCCTCAGAATGGGAGAAAGTATTTGCAGATGAAGCAACTGACAAAGGATTAATCTCCAAAATTTACAAGCAGCTCATGCAGCTCTGTATCAAAAAACAAACAACCCAATCCAAAAATGGGCAGAAGACCTACGTAGACATTTCTCCAAAGAAGATGTACAGATTGCCAAAACACATGAAAGAATGCTCAACATCAGTAATCATTAGAGAAATGCAAATCAAAACTACAATGAAGTATCAGCTCACACCAGTCAGAATGGCCATCATCAAAATATCTACAAACAATAAATGCTGGAGAGGGTGTGGAGAAAAGGGAACCCTCTTGTACTGTTGGTGGGAATGTAAATTGATGCAGCCACTATGCAGAACAGTATGGAGGTTCCTTAAAAAACTAAAAACAGAACTACCATATGACCCAGCAATTCCACTACTGGGCATATACCCTGAGAAAACCATAATTCAAAAAGAGTCATGTAGCACAGTGTTCATTGCAGCTCTATTTACAATAGCCAGGACATGGAAGCAACCTACGTGTCCATTGACAGATGAATGGATAAAGAAGATGGGGATCCCATATATACAATGGAATATTACTCAGCCATAAAAAGAAACGAAATTGAGTTATTTGTAGTGAGGTGGGTGGACCTAGAGTCTGTCATACAGAGTGAAGTAAGTCAGAAAGAGAAAAACAGATACTGTATGCTAACACATACATATGGTATCTAAAAAAAAAAAACTGGTTATGAAGAACCTAGGGTCAGGACAGGAATAAAGACACAGACCTACTAGAGAATGGACTTGAGGACACGGGAAGGGGGAAGGGTAAGCTGGGATGAAGTCAGAGAGTGGCATGGACTTACATATACTACCTAATGTAAAATAGATAGCTAGTGGGAAGCAGCTGCATAGCACAGGGAGATCAGCTCGGTGATTTGTAACCACCTAGAGGGGTGGGATAGGGAGGGTGAGAGGGAGATAGATGCAAGAGGGAGGAGATATGGGGATATATGTATATGTATAGCTGATTCACTTTGTTATAAAGCAGAAAGTAACACACCATTGTAAAGCAATTATACTCCAATAAAGATGTTAAAAAAAAAACCAACTCAAAAAATAGGCAGAGGACTTGAGTAGACATTTCTCTAAAGAAGATATACAAATAGTCAATAAGCACATGAGAGAATGTTCAACATCCATTAGTCATTAGGAAAATGCAAATCAAAGCCACAGTGAGATACCACTTCACACCGATAAGGATGGGTTTGATCAAGCAAACCCTGAAAATAAAAAGTATTGGATGCGGAGAAATTGGAAGCCTTGTGTGTTGCTGGTGGGAATCTAAAATGGTGCAGCTGCTGTGGAAAACAGTTTGGCAGTTCCTCAAAAAGTTTAACATTGCATTGTCATGTGGTCCAGCAAGTCTTTTTCTAGGTTTATAATCAAAATAACTGAAAGCAGGGACTGGGACAATTGTATGGTAATGTTCACAGCAGTATTAACTTGCAGTAGACAAAATTGGAAACAACTCGTGTCCATCAACAAATGACGTGTAATACATAGAATGGAATACTTCAGCCATAAAGAGGAATGAAATTATTATTATTATTTTTTTTAAATATACATATTACCACGTCTGTCCCTGGCAGGTCTTAGTTTTATTTTATTTTATTTTTCTTCACATCTTTATTGGAGTGTAAATGCTTTACAATGTTGTGTTTGTTTCTGTTGTACAACAAAGTGAATCAGCTATATGTATACATATATCCCCATATCTCGTCAGAAAGAGAAAAACAAATGTATGCTAATGCATATATATGGAATTTTAAAAAGCAGTACTAGTGAACCTAGTGGCAGGGCAGGAATAAAGACACAGACATAGAGAATGGACTTGAGGGCATGGAGACATGGGGGAAGGGGAAGCTGGGATGAAGTGAGAGAGTAGCACTGACATATACACACTACCAAACGTAAAATGGATGGCTATTGGGAAGCTGCCGCACAGCACAGGGAGATCAGCCCGATGCTTTGTGACAACCTAGAGGAATGAAATTCTGATACATGATACAACATGGATGGAACGTTACAGTAAGTGAAACAAGCAAAATACAAAAGGACAGATATTGTGTGGTCCCACTTACATTAGGTATCTATAATAGGCACATTCATAGAAACAGAAAGTACACAGAGGTTCCCAGGGGTGGTGGGAAGGAGGGCATGAAGGGTTACTGTATACTGGGTACAGAGTTTCTATTTGGGATAATGAAAAAAAGTTCTGGAAGTGGATCGTGATGATGGTGCACAACATTGCCAATGTACTTAAATGCCATTGAATTGTATACCTAAAAATGGGTAGTGTGGTAAATTGTGTGTGTGTGTATATATATGGATGAATTTTATTATAAACATTTTATAGATTTTTTTTTCGCTTAAGTTATTTTCAGCCTACATGAGCATTATACCACAAAATATGTACCACAAAACAATGTATGCCAAGAAATACATTCAATTGTTTTTTCTGAAGAAAAACAAAATGTGTTTTTCTTAGAAGCTTTAACAGCAGCTGGTTTCCATTGGGAAGAAATACTCTGCAAGAATTTAGTGTTTTAGCACCTGCAGCTCATGCCTTTTTCCTCATACATATATATCATCCATTCACATGAAAAATCACCTATTAGTGAATTGATCAAGTTAATTGACAATAAAAAAAAATGTATATGTTTTAGTTTTTAATATTCCAGCTTAGAAACATTTCTAGTAAGGCCTATAGAGCACTCTCTGTGAGCTGTTGCAAAGTTTTTTTCTTTTGCTCTTCACAGGAGAATGCAGCCTTTCTAATTTAAATACATTTGTAATGTATTAATTTGAGTGTTTTATTTATCAAATTTGGAATAAAAACGTATTTTTTTAAGTTCTGGATATGGGTAGTGGTGATACTTGCACAACATTTTGAATGTACATAATGCCTCTCAGTTGAACGCTTAAGTATTTAAAATGGTAACTTTTATATGTAAAATGGTAAATTTTATATTATGTGTAATTTACCACGGTACAAAAATAACTGTAGACTCTAAATCTTTGATATGAGCTAGAGAAGGTTTACACTCCTTTAGCTAAGATTGCATGCTTTAAAAATGTGCTCCAGAGGGCAGACAGCAGAAGCAAGAAGAACTACAATCCTGCAGCCTGTGGAGCAAAAACCACATTCACAGAAAGATAGACAAGATGAAAAGTCAGAGGGCTATGTACCAGATGAAGGAACAAGATAAAACCCCAGAAAAACAACTAAATGAAGTGGAGATAGACCACCTCCCGGAAAAAGAGTTCAGAATAATGATAGTGAAGATGATCCAGGACCTCGGAAAAAGAATGGAGGCAAAGATCTAGAAGATGCAAGAAATGTTTAACAAAGACCTAGAAGAATTAAAAAACAAACAGAGATGAACAATACAATAACTGAAATGAAAAATACACTACAAGGAATTAATAGCAGAATAACTGAGGCAGAAGCACTGATAACTGACCTGGAAGACAGAACGGTGGAATTTACTGCTGCAGAACAGAATAAAGAAAAAAGAATGAAAAGAAATAAAGACAGCCTAAGAGACCTCTGGGACAACATTAGACACAACAACATTCGCATTATAGGGATCCCAGAAGGAGAAGAGAGAGAGAAAGAACCTGAGAAAATATTTGAAGAGATTATAGTCGAAAACTTCCCTAACGTGGTAAAGGAAATAGCCACCCAAGTCCAGGAAGCTCAGAGAGTTCCACACAAGATAAACCCAAGGAGAAACACGCCAAGACACATAGTAATGAAATTGGGAAAAATTAAAGACTAAGAAAAATTATTGAAAGCAACAAGGGAAAAACGACAAATAACATACAAGGGATCTCCCATAAGGTTAAGAGCTGATTTCTCAGCAGAAACTCTACAAGCCAGAAGGGAGTGGCATGACATGTTTAAAGTGATGAAAAGAAGAACCTACAACCAAGATTACTCTACCCAGCAATAATCTCATTCAGATTCGATGGAGAAATCAAAAGCTTTACAGAAAAGCAAAAGCTAAGAGAATTCAGCACCACCAAACCAGCTCTACAACAAATGCTAAAGGAACTTCTCTAAGTGGGAAACGCAAGAGAAGAAAAGGACCTACAAAAACAAACCCAAAACAATTAAGAAAATGGTAGTAGGAACATACATATCAACAATTACCTTAAACGTGAATGTATTAAATGCTCCAACTAAAAGACACAGGCTTGCTGAATGGATACAAAAACAAGACCCATATGTATGCTGTCTACAAGGGACCCACTTCAGACCTAGGACACATACAGACTGAAAATGAGGGGATGGAAAAAGATATTCCATGCAAATGGAAATCAAAAGAAAGCTTGAGTAGCAATACTCAGATAAAATAGACTTTAAAGAATGTTATAAGAGACAAGGAAGGACACTACATGATGATCAAGGGATCAATCTAGGAAGAAGATGTAACAATTATGAATATATATGCACCCAACATAGAAGCACCTCAATACATAAGGCAACTGCTAACAGCTATAAAAGAGGAAATTGACAGTAACACAGTAATAATGGGGGACTTTAACACATCATTTACACCAATGGACAGATCATCCAAACAACATTAATAAGGAAATACAAGCTTTAAATGACACAATAGACCAGATTTAATTGGTATTTATAGGACATTCCATCCAGAAACAACAGAATACACTTTCTTCTCAAGTGTACATGGAACATTCTCCAGGATAGATCGCATCTTGGGTCACAAATCAAGCCTCAGTAAATTTAAGAAAATTGAAATCATATCAAGCATCTATTCTGACCACAATGCTATGAGATTAGAAATCAGTTACAGGGAAAAAAAAATAAAAAACACAAACACTTGAAGGCTAAACAATATGTTACTAAATAACCAAGCGATCGCTGAAGAAATCAAAGAGGAAATCAAAAAATTGAGACAAATGACAATGAAAACATGACGATCCAAAACCTATGGGATGCAGCAAAAGCAGTTACAAGATGGAAGTTTATAGCTATACAAGCCTACCTCAAGAAACAAGAAAAATCTCAAATAAACAATCTAACCTTACACCTAAAAGAAGTAGAGAAGAACAAGCAAAACCCAAAGTTAGTAGAAGGAAAGAAATGATAAAGATTAGAGCAGAAATAAATGAAATAGAAACAAAGAAAACAGTAGCAAAGATCAATAAAACTAAAAGCTGGTTCTTTGAGAAGATAAACAAAATTGATAAACCATTAGCCAGACTGATCAAGAAAAAGAAGGAGAGGACTCAAATTAATAAAATTAGAAATGAAAAGGAGAAGTTACAGCAGACACCGCAGAAATACAAAGCATCCTAAGACACTACTACAAGCAACTCTCTGCCAATGCAGTGGACAACCTGGAAGAAATGAACAAATTCTTAGAAAGATATAACTTACCAAGACTGAACCAGGAAGAAATAGAAAATATGAACAGACCAATCACAAGTAATGAAATTGAAACTGTGATTAAAAATCTTCTAAGAAACAAAAGTCCAGTACCAGATGGCTTCACAGGTGAATTCTATCAAACATTTGGAGAAGAGCTAACACCCATCTTTCTCAAACTCTTCCAAAAAATTGTGGAGGAAGGAACACTCCCAAACTCATTCTATGAGGACACCAAAACCAGACAAAGATACTACAAAAAAAAATTACAGACCAATATCACTGATGAATATAGATGCAAAAATCCTCAACAAAATACTAGCAAGCAGAATCCAACAACACATTAAAAGGATCATATACCATGAGGAAGTGGGATTTATCCCAGGAATGTAATGATTCTCCAATATACGCAAATAATCAATGTGATACACCATATTAACAAATTGAAGAATATGGTCAAACCATATGATCATCTCAATAGATGCAGGAAAAGCTTTTGACAAAATTCAACACCCATTTATGACAAAAACTCTCCAGAAGGTGAGCATAGAGGGAACCTACCTCAACATAATAAAGGCCATGTACGACAAACCCACAGCAAACATCATTCTCAACGGTGAAAACCTCAAAGCATTTCCTCTAAGATCAGGAACAAGAGAAAGATGTCCACTCTCACCACTGTTTTTCAACATAGTTTTGGAAGTGCTAGCCTCCGCAATCAGAGAAGAAAAAGAAATAAAAAGAATACAAATTGGAAAAGAAGAAGTAAAACTGACACTGCAGATGACATGATACTATACATAAAGAATCCTAAAGATGCCACCAGAAAACTACTAGAGCTAATCAATGAATTTGATAAAATTGCAGGATACAAAATTAATGCACAGAAATCTCTTGCATTCCCATACACTAGTGATGAAAAATCTGAAAGAGAAATTAAGGAAACACTCCCATTTACCATTGCAACAAAAATAATAAAATACCTAGGAATAAACCTACCTAGGGAGACAAAAGACGTGTATGCAGAAAAGTATAAGACACTGATGAGAGAAATTAAAGATGATACAAACAGATGGAGATATATACCATGTTCTTGGACTGGAAGAATCAATATTATGAAAATGACTGTACTACCCAAAGCAATCTACAGATTCAGTGCAATCCCTATCAAATTACCAATGGCATTTTTTATAGAACTAAGCAAAAAATCTTAAAATTTGTGTGGAGACACAAAAGACCCCGAATAGTCGAAGCAGTCTTGAGGGAAAAAAACGGAGCTGGAGGAATCAGGCTTCCGGACTTCAGACTGTACTACAAAGCTACAGTAATCAAGACAGTATGGTACTGGCACAAAAACAGAAATATAGATCCAAGGAACTGGATAGAAAGTCCAGAGATAAACCCATGCACCTATGGTCAACTAATCTGTGACAAAGGAGGCAGGGATATACAATGGAGAAAAGACAGTCTCTTCAATAAGTGGTACTGGGAGAACTGGACAGCTACATGTAAAAGAATGAAATTAGAACACTCCCTAGCACCATACACAAAAATAAAGTCAAAATGGATTTGAGACCTAAATGTAAGACCAGACACTATAAAACTCTTAGAGGAAAACATAGGAACAACACTCTTTGATATAAACCACAGCAAGATCTTTTTTGACCCACCTCCTAGAGTAAGAAATGAAAACAGGGCTTCCCTGGTAGTGCAGTGGTTGAGAGTCTCCCTGCCGCTGCAGGGGACATGGGTTCATGCCCTGGTCCGGGAGGATCCCACATGCCGCGGAGCGGCTGGGCCCGTGAGCCATGGCCACTGAGCCTGTGCCTCCGGAGCCTGTGCTCCACAGAGGAAGAGGCCACAACAGTGACAGGCCCATGTACCACAGAAAAAAAAAAGAAATGAAAACAAAAATAAACATATGGGACTTAATTAAGATTAAAAGCTTTTCCACAGCAAAAGAAACTACAAACGATGATAAGAGAACCCTTAGAATGGGAGAAAATATTTGCAGACGAATCAATGGACAAAGGATTAATCTCCAAAATATATAAACTGCTCATGCAGCTCAACATTAAAAAAACAAACAACCCAATCCATAAATGGGCAGAAGACCTAAATAGACATTTCTCCCAAGAAGGCCAAGAAGCACATGAAAAGCTGCTGAACATCACTAATTATTAGGGAAATGCAAATCAAAACTACAATGAGGTATCACCTCACACCATTTAGATTGGGCATCATCATATAATCTACAAACAACAAATGCTCGAGAGGGTGTGGAGAGGAGGAACCCTCTGGCATTGTTGGTGGGAATGTACATTGATGCAGCGGCGGGGTGGTGCGGGTGGTGGGATGAATTGGTAGACTGGTACTGACATATATACACTAATATGTATAAAATGGATAACTAATAAGAACCTGCTATATAAAAAATAAAATAAAATTCAAAAAATAAAAATGTGCTCCAAATTTTAGTTTATGTTCGAATAACTAAATAGAATTGTCAAAACATGATGCTTTGGAATTTGCATTACTTAAGAGTTGTCCATTTTCTGACTTGATTCTTGTTTCCCTCCTAACTGCAGTGTGTAATGCATCTTGAAGACCGGTTACAGGAGCTATACTTCAAGAGCAAAATGCTGTCTGAGTACCTGAGGGGGCAGATGCGTGTTCATGTCAAGGAGCTGGGAGTGGTTTTAGGGTATGTTCCTGATTCCTTTTCCGGCTTTGCTTTCTCGTTTCACTGTGTTTATTTAGGCAAGGAATATTCCTCAGAATTGCCTTTTTTCTTTTTAAGTTTTTTGTCTTGTTAGAAGCTGTATACTGTTATCAGCTGGGTTGTTCTATACCAGCGGTCCCCAACCTTTTTGGCTCCAGGGATTGGTTTCCATTTCCACCAACGGGGTGTGGAGAATGGCTTAGGCAGTAATGCGAATGATGGGGAGCGGCTGATGAAGCTTTGCTCGCTTGCCCGCCGGTCACTTCCTGCTGTGTGGCCTGGTTCCTAACAGGCCACAGACTAGTACCAGTCCACGGCCTGTGGGTTGGGGACCCCTGATGTATACAGTATAAAAGCAGAACCCTGTCCTACACTGATCTGAAATGCACTTTCTCTTGTGCAATTACAGTAGGTTGAGAATATAGTCGAATAAAAAGGAATTAAAGTCTACATTTTTGCATTAGAAAAAAATAAGTAAGTATTCGTTTTTATTTATTAAATATGTTGTAAACTCATCATTCCCAGCATCTGCCCGGCCTTCCAAATGATCTGATTGAAGTAATGGCACTCTATGGATGATGGTATATTATCTACATATTATTACTCCTTCCCCATTATCTATATATTATGTCTTTATACTCTGAAGTTATTCCTGGGAAGAAGCTAATTATCTAAAATGCTAACTGAAGGACAAACAGGAAATTGGCGAGAGGCATAGTATAGCCCCTTTCATTATGTTCTGTAGTCACTTTCCCTGTGTTCTATGTCCACTTTGTGTGTGTGTATGTGAAAATTATTTCTTGAAATGCTGGTTGAATAAATTAAAACAAGCTAGAACTTTTGTCTAATTTGAGCTTTTATGAAGGGGGAAAGAGCCAACATCGAGTTGCTACTATATGTCTGAAACCAAATTAAATTCATTCATTAATGTTATTGCTTATTATCCAGATTGGAAATAGATGATTCTCCGCATGTAATGCCTTTATTTTTAGAAAATTTAAACTAATTTGTAAAGTAATGTACATATAATGAAAGTTTCAGTGCATTTTGGCATAAAGTGAAAAGTAAGTCTTTTCCTCAACTTCCAATCCTCAGTCAAGCACAGTTAATGGATTGTTTCTTCTTACAGAATTTTTAAATGTGTAGGGTTAAAAATATAAATTAATTTGTACTCTATATATCTTGGTGCAGCTTGCCTTTTAATGTATCTTGAATGTTTGTTCATTTAAGCGCATACCACACATACTGATCTATATCATTTTTAATGGCTGTAATGCATTCCATTATATGGTGGAATTTATTTTCAGTGTTTTGCTGTTACAAATCAATGCTGGAATAAATATAAACCTTTGAGGTTTATAGGATAAATTCTTTGATGTAGAATTTTTGAATTAAAGGCCATATGTGATTAAATTGTTGGTATTTTGATAGTAATAGTAAATGCTATCCAGAAAGTACCAGAATAAATTTTCACGAACAGTGGGAAGCACACTCTTCTTACTGCTATTTATTACCAAACTTTTTAATCTTCGCCAAGCTACTAGCTGAAAAATGAAATCTGATTTTATTCAGGTTTATTCTCTAACGAGGAGTGTGTCTGCATAACTTATTTTGATATTTATTGGCCATTTTTCTTTTCGTATAAGTTATTTGTGGTAGGTTGTATTTTTAAGAGGCTTCCATTATGTCTTCCCAGTAAATCTTATTATAGAAACATTTGTATCCAAAACAATATGGCTGCACACTATTATTCTGTTATTATACTATATAATATTTCTTTTTTTAAAAAAATAAATTTATTTATTTATTTTTGGCTGCGTTGGGTCTTCGTTGCTGGGCGTGGGCTTTCTCTAGTTTTAGCAAGCGGGGGCTACTCTTCGTTGTGGTGAGCAGGCTTCTCATTACGGTGGCTTCTCTTTGTTGCGGAGCACAGGCTCTAGGCACACAGGCTTCAGTAGTTGTGTCATGTGAGCTCAGTAGTTGTGGCGCACAGGCTTAGTTGCTCCGTGGTATGTGGGATCTTCCTGGACCACGGCTCGAACCTGTGTCCCCTGCATTGGCAGGTGGCTTCTTAACCACTGCGCCACCAGTGAAGTCCCTGTATAGTATTTCTTAGACATTATCCCTTGCCCTGATGCATGGTCCATCAGCACATCAGTGAGATGGTTTCCTGCATTCGTGACTTTGTTACTGTTGGGTTTCAGAGGCTTTCTGTTTTAAAAATTTTTAGTTATGGTTTTTACTTACTGAAAAATTTCTAATTTTCATTATCTTCAGTTCTCTTACCCTTTTCCTTTTGGCCAGGGTGGCCAAGCTCCTTGAGTGGAGATGTATAGTGACTTTATAGATAGCAGTCATTGCCTGTAGGAATAAACCTGAACTGAGATTTTTTTTTTTTTTAATTTCAGGATTGAATCCAGTGATCTTCCTCTTCTGGCTGCTGTAGCAAGCACTCACTCTCCATATGTTGCTCAGATACTACTTTAACAGAAAGCCTGTTGGAAATTGGTGGAAAGTTAAGTAGAAACCAAGGAAGCAGTCACAACATGCATTTATGGCAATTATTTTTCTCTGTCAGACCTTCATCTGAATGAGTCAGTCACCTGGGTGGGTATTCTGCATTGCAGTGCATATTGTGTCATCACTGGATGGCTTTTTCATTTTGACTGGACTTCTGGATGGTGACAGACTTTTAACCAAGTGAAACTAAAAACAGCATTTGGGGGGAAAGCATTTGAAGAAGCCAAAGTGTAACTTCGACGTTTCTACAAGATGAATAACATTGAGGAATTTCATTATGATCACTACAGTCTTGCCATAACCCATAAGTAGGAGGAATGGATATCTCATGATTAAATGGCTCAGAAAGAGTCATTTCATTAGTTTTAATTCTTTATTTCTAAGGTACAAAGATCTATGAAACTTTGTGTTTTTTTGTGTTTCAATTCAAAATAGCTGATTTCTGGGTATTTCTCAGAGTATTTTAAACAGCTTGTTAATTAGAATAAACTCAGAATAAAGCGTATAAATCTGTGTTATGTTATCCATCCAAGTGTACATATGTATCTATTTTTTAAAAAAGCAGAGGTAGAAATACAAGATTGGTAAACATGCCTTTTTAAAAAATATATTTTCAACTAGGATTAATTGTATATAATGTTGAAATATTACTTTCTGGTGATTTTTCTGTTTCACACACCCTAAAATATAAGTAAAGCCAATCTTTTTTTAAGGCTGAGGAATGTAGATTCCCAAAATAAGAATACTACTTTATACCATTTGTTTTGTTTATAAGTATAAGCTAATTCTTATAAATGTTAATATTTACATATTTGCATTTAATTTAATAAATTAAAATTAGGATTAAAAATTGCACCAAAGCATTGGCAGAAATAATACTATTTTCTTTAAAAGTGCTCAGGTAGCCGAGGCCCTTGGTTTCGGTATCAGCCCTTCTTGAACCCATAGGAACTGAATATTTGTTTCACTGCTTCATAATATTCAGTTTACACTAAAAGAACTCATTAACTCTTAAGATTTTTTTTTCTCTAATAGCTCCTCTCTTCCAAAAGCTAACTTTTTTCAAAGATTTCAACTTTTCAGTTGTTATTGTTTTTGTATATATTGTAGAGTGTTGCTTGTGAGAAAGGCTAATATGGAACCAAACTCTTGTAAGTAATGTAAATAGAAAGATGGGTAGATAAAGTTTTCATTATGCTCTACTACCTCAGTTTACTTGAAATACTACATTATAGTTTATCCTTTACTTATCTGGTCTAAGATACTTTTAATGCTAGAAGTGAAGCTGGTTTCTACTTTCATGAACTATTTTCATCATAATTAGTTGATTAGCTTAAAACAGAAAACCACTTGCTCATTCTGTTTCTAGGTACATTTTGTCTATAATGCATCTATTCTTGCTATTTAAGTTTTCAATAATTAAGGAAGATTTCTGTGGTTTATTTAGTCTTTGACCTTGAATTTATAGCATTGGGTCACATTTTGTCTTACTCTAATCTCCAGCTAGACTAAGAAGAAATGGTTATTTTAATGGAATGTAAACCTGAAATTGGTGTGCTTGCAATTGCTTTGGCCCCTGTGTCCTATCAGCTGGTCCCAGTTAGTACCAGAGTCTTCCATGGATGACTTGCTGTCAAAGAGTGTTTATGGATATATTTTCGTTAGCTTAATTTTTTTAGTCTATTCATTAATGAAGTTCTTCTCTCATCTGTTGTTTGGAATTTTATGAATCAATCTCTTTAGCAGAATTCAGAATATAGAAAAGATCATATGTGGCCACTGTACATTTTTATTTTTAATTGTAGTTCAGAATATGTAGCAGGTAGACAGTGTCTTTTTCATGTGTGTTATTGTTTAAATTAATCATTGAACTATTCACAGTCCTATCTATTTGAAATCTCTAATAAATTACCATTTAGGAAATCTAGTCTTCAATAAATGGATGGCTCATGCTACTGTAATTCTTAAAACTAAGCTTTGCTTGAAAGGAAAAGGCCTATAGTTTCTTATAGAATCATCAATCCTTATAGGATTCCTGAGTTTTATAATTTGCAATTCTTCTGTAATTTCTGCTCCTTCGTCATAGTCATTCTTGCATTACACAAAGCCCAAGGAATGAGCTGCTACTTCTTTAAAGTGTGATCATTATGATGAATGTGAAAAGAATTTTTGGCCTGTTCAAAATAATTTTTTTCAACTTCTTACGGTACAGATAGATATATGTTACACATTTTAAAAACCTATTTGTTGCAACAGGAGATGAAAAAGGGATCTTTTACATTATAGATTTAAAACTAATTTTTCCTGTATATAAACTAATTGGTTTGATTTTAAATATTCCTGGCTTTTATTAATATGTCTTAATTTTGAGTTTGAAAATGTTAAGTGCAATAAACATACTAGCACAGATTTCATTTTGTTGCAATTGGCATACACTGGGGATGATCACTTTAAAAAGAAACAGATTTTACACAATGCCTACTTCTGGTAGATGTCTTATGAGATTATTATGCTTTAAGTTATTTAGATGGTGGGAGATGTAAAATGTAAATACTTGTTTCTTGTTCTGTATACATTTCTCAAATGTACGCCTGTATTATAATAACCTCCCAGTTCTAGGGGATATTTGTGCAATAAATACACATGTCAATTTGATGGATGATGTTGTTCTTTCTTTCACATTTAATAAGGTATATGTAACATGGATTCTGGTGCCGGCCCACCTGGATTGTTTTCCCAAATGTGACACTTCTAGGCATGTGACCTTGTTCATAATGTCCTTCTCTAATCCTAAATTTCTGAATTGGTAACTTAGTAGAATCTACTTTATGAGGTTGTGAGAGTCAAATGAAATAAGGAATGTCAAGAATTTATCTCAATGCTTGGCACACTCCAAATGCTCAGTAATTTTGGGGTGCTATGGTTGCTAGGTAATCTGTCCAGCCTTTGCTGTACAGCTCCTATCTATTTTATTTTGGGGGAAATTTAACATTTATTCTTTATTTTTTTTATTTTTGGCTGCATTGGGTCTGTTGCTGTGCGCGGGCTTTCTTTAGTTGCAGTGAGAGAGGCTACTCTTCGTTGCAGTGCACGGGCTTCTCATTGCGGTAGCTTCTCTTGTTGTGGAGCATGGGTTCTAGGCGCGGGCTTCAGTAGTTGCAGCACGCGGGCTTAGTAGTTGTAGCACACAGGCCCTAGAGCGCGCGGGCTTCAGTAGTCGCAGCATGTGGGCTCAGTAGTTGTGGCTTGCAGGCTCTAGAGTGCAGGCTCAGTAGTTGCAATGCACAGGCTTAGTTGCTCCACAGCCTGTGGGATCTTCCTGGACCAGGGCTCAAACCCGTGTCCCCTGCATTGACAGGCGGATTCTTAACCATTGCGCCACCAGGGAAGTCCTAACATATATTCTTTTGAGTTAAAGTGTAGTAACCAAAAAAATATGGTATATTCTTACATTTGACCTAATCTTCACGATGACAAATTGAAATTTTCTTTAAGTGCTTTTGTGAAAACAAACTGAATATCAATCATTTAAAACTAGAAGAAGCCATGTAAACTTGTCAAGAACATTGTTTCTAATTAAAATTACTACTGACTTTATTATTTTATTTATTTATTTTTGGCTGCATTGGGTCTTTGTTGATGCGCATGGGCTATCTCTAGTTGCAGCAAGTAGGGGCTTCTCTTCGTTGAGGTGCACGGGCTTCTCATTGCCTTGAGAAGGCAATGAGAAGTAGCTTCTCTTGTGCGGAGCACAGGCTCTAGGTGTGCGGGCTTCAGTAGTTGTAGCACATGGGCTCAGTAGTTGTGGCTCACAGGCTCTAGAGTGCAGGCTCAGTAGCTGTGGTGCACGGGCTTAGTTGCTCCTCGGCACGTGGGATCTTCCCAGACCAGGGCTTGAACCCGTGTCCCCTGCATTGGCAGGCAGATTCTTAACCACTGCACCACCAGGGAAGCCCCTGACTTTAAAATTAAACAAAAAATTGGCCTGTTGGTTTGGATTCTAATCCTGTTCTGTTCATGGATTTGCATGTCCCTCTGAGCAAGTCTGTCGTCTTCATCTGCATTGTAGGGAAGTCAGCTCTTCCATCAGTCCTTAGCGCCTGCTCTGCAGCAGTGATTCAACCCTGAGTAGGCTGTTGGGAAGCTGCCTTACTCAGGTTGGGTTGATTTGGGCAGAGTTACGCCAGGCGGCAGGATTAGGCCAGGGGCTTTTTGCAGTGCCTGTTTTTATATTATTTTACATTTATCACTCTTACATTTGACTGAAGAGACTAAATGCACTGTTTTAAAGCAGAAAGGAAGTATTAAGTATTTGGGAAGCATTTATCAGATAGTTTAGAGGTTTATAATTACCTGTGTTTATATGTGCTGTTCTCTGATAAAAATTTAAAGAAATCTTGCAACATTTCTGAGAAGCATAGATTCTGCTAATGAGAAACTGAAATACAGAGAATTTAATCTGAGGTCATATACTCTTTCCTGTCTCAGAACAGAATGTTTCCAACTAGGATGTGGTGACAGATGTGTTGTAAAGATACCTGAGATTTCTTTGTTTGTCTTTGCCATTGTAGGAGGTGTAGGGGTCGGGTGGCAAGTGGGACCAAACATGAGCTGAAGGTGCACTGGGGGCTGGGGAATTGTAACTCTGAGTGAGAAGGACTTAGGCAGATAGGAAAGGGGGAAGTTGGAGACTGTAATGCTTCTTGTCCTTGCTTTATAGTGCAGACTGTAGACTTGGCCATGTTTGCTGTAGAGTTAAGATTTGAAACTTCCCTAAAGAAAAGAAAATACAGGCAATCCAAAAGAGAGTTGTAAAGAATTTTCTTTTAAATTTTTTAAAAGAAATTTTTAGCAAGAGATTTTTAAATGGATGAAATTTCCATCCATTATTTTTTCAGGAGAACTTCTGGTCTTAAAGCATATGTTCGGGTCAGGGGCTTCTTTCTTGCCAACACGCCAGGATTTGGTCCCCTTATAACGTTTCCTTTAAAAGGGACTCTCCTTTTCGTAAAAGTATGAGCCTAGACCTATCCCTTCATCAGGTTGCAGACAGCTCTCTGCCCAGGTTAGCACTATCTGATTAGACCTCCCCTAGGTATAACTGTATTTAAGGAGAGTATTAAGTTGAAGAGGTTGGAGATTCTTTCCTTTCCAAGTGACCATTGTAACAAGGACAGTCCCAAAACATGTCTTTATATTCACCTCAACAGTCAAAGTAAAATTATTGATAAAAGCAGTGTTACCTAAATTGTCTCAAAGGGAATAACCTTGTTGAAGTGTCGTTGTGTAAATATAAAGAAGATATTATTTCGTCAAGAAACTTGTGATGCCACTTTTGTGTCATACATTTGCTTCATCACTCACAAGTCAATACCCTTCACTGTGTTGGAATTAAGATGGATCAGACCAGTCCAAAACCTGAGTTAGTTTAAAGTAGTTTTCAAACCTGGTTGCATATTAGGAACACCTAGATAGTGTTTGGAAAGTATTAATTCCTAGACCTCACCCTCAAAGATTCTTATTCAGTGATAGAAATTGGGCCAGCAAGTGCTCTTAGTTTTCAACTAGTAGTGACTCAGTTTCCCAGCATACCCCAAATCTGAATTCCTTACTCCATTCTAGGTGCTATTAAAACCAGTGCTCTTAACTTCAGTCTTTTGATGGTTTGCTGTTGTTCTGCAAAGATGGCCATATGATTGTGTGTGCCTAATAAGTATTCAGTTTTGCATAATAGAACAGTTGTCTAGCCAGATATCTTTCTTTGCCATTGGAAAGCAATCAAGTGTCTATCTTTTTAAAAGCAAAATCCCCTCTTAATCACTTAGTCCTTAGATAGATCAATTTGTTCATTTAGAAGATATTGATTGAGCACCTGTTATGTGCTGGGCATGGGTCTGGGTGCCAGGTATAAGTCAGTAAATAACACACACTTTCTCATGAAGTTTACATATTTCCTGCTGGTGGAGGAGATAGACAAAGATATTATGCTGTCAGGTTGTGGTAAGTATAATGACAAAAATTAAGGTAGGGTAAGTAGTTAAGCTACTTTTTTTTTTTAAAGACTTAACCATCTTTTTGTTTTCCTATAATTTAGTAAATTACTTGCATTCAGAACCATTACTTTTTTGTTTCAGATACATGTTAATGTTGGTGAATCCTATCGTAGAGGTTGGCTTTTCTCTGAAAATAGCTATTAGAGCTCTCACTGTCTCCTCACTTTTTTCAGCATACCAAAGCACAATACAGGATAGGAAAGGACAAGATAGATTTTGAAAATATGTTTAAATTTAGGTGTGTATAGTTACTGTGGATATTAATATACTGTTTTTACTGTTGCTGTCTTATAAGGTCTATATTAATGTTACTTTTATAGACTTAATTTTTTCTTGTCAAGTATTATATAAAATTAATAAATGTACACTAATGTAACCATCAGTTAGGTCAAGAAGTAAATCATTTTCAGTAATTCAGGATCTCCACCCCTCCTCCATGTGCCCTATCCTGATCGTAATACTCTCCCTTCTCATTTTTGTAAATTCCAACATGATTTTCGTGAACATTTCCTTGCTCTCTTTTAATAGTTTTGTGTATGCATCCCTAAGTGATATACTTTAGTTTTGCTTGTTTGAACTTTGTGTAATTATACCCCATATTTTGTTTTGCTTTTTTTCTATCAACATTATGTTGGAGATTCATTCATGTGCTATGTAGGTGGTATTTCACTGAATGAATATACAGCAATTTACCCATTCTATAGTTGATGGACAATTCGGTTATTTCCAATTTTTGGCTAATATGAACAGTGCCCATTTTTGTTCATCTTTTCTGGGTATTCTTTAGGACATATATCAAGGAGTGGGCTTGCTAGTTTCAGCTTTACTAGATACTTCTTTTTTTTCTAACTGGTTTCCCAATAGACACTTAACTGGCAGTTTGTGAGAGTTCCTGTTGCTCCACATCTTCATGAATACTTAAATGTGATTCTTAATAGTTCTAATAAAAAAAAAAGCAGTAAAGGAAAAACCTATCCAATTCTTCAAATTTGAATATATGCTTTAGAGAAATAACTTCCTAGAGGTAAAGTAATAGAAATAGTAAAGAGTGCCTGGATTGTGCAGGCAACATCCTAAATGCTTCACATAAATTATCTCATGTAATCTTAAGAGAATTCCAAAGCAATAGGTCTTTTACTATTCCCATTTTACGGTTAAGGAAACTGAAGTTTAGAAATATCAAATAACTAAGTCATTTAACTAGAACTGGGCTATTAAAGACAAATACAGATGTTTGCCCCTAAAGTCCAAGCTCGTGGTCATCATGCTTTAATGCCTTTTCCCTCTTTTCAAAATATTGATGTGGCTTTGGAAACATGCTTCAAAAATGGAAGGGATAACTTTTGTGATCTTACGCAGACTTTTGAGAGGATATGTTTATACACAAAAAAATGACGAAAGTGACAATGTCACAATTGTGATCAACTGAAAATTTCCTTCCAGAGTGGCTGAGTCATAACTTCCCTGGTAAGACTTTTGTCCTATACTTAAAAACGAAATGTGGTAATATTATGTTGTAAACTTCAAGTTTGGGCAAGGTGAATGACCAACGGAAAACAAAACCCTTATTAACATCAGCCATCATTACTAGGTCCCTGAAACGGTGAATGTTGCAGCCTGAACTCTCCTTTCCCTTTTGTTACTCTAAAATATAATTTTCTTATTACCATGTCATTAAAAATTAATGTGAATAACGTCATAATCTTAAATCGCTTCGAGTTATTTAGGGAACCATGTCAATTGCTGTAAGAAATACTAAGATGTATTCAGTGGAAAGGACATGCTTATGAGGCTCCAAAGTAAGGAACTGTGTAACCTGTACGGCTTATCTGTACGCTGACATAGGACTGTTTAGAACGATGGATTCTGGAATTCTGTTAGTGACCTTAAGGCAGAAACAGCCTCTGCAGGTGTGTGGCTGCCGCAGAGAGTAGTCGAGAGGCTTTTCTTACCAAGGGACTAGTAAATAAATGTTAATTTGCTTTATTCGGCCTGTTGGGAAACAGACTAGTACGTAAAGTGTAGTGAGAGAGTGGTCACTCCTGAGCCAGGCAACCCTAAGGCCCGCTGCCTGAGAAGGGGTTGGGCGGAGGGAAGGCTGTCCTGGGCATTGGTTACGTGAACGTAGTCTAGACTGACTTCGCAAACCAGCAGTAACTCTTGAGCTGGCTGCAGGCACGGTGGCTGCCCACCCCTGCTCAAGGCCACGAAACTTCGGTTCCTCTGCCCTGATGTCAGGGCGTCCGTCTTAGACAAGGCAGGTACTTCTCGGCGGGCCCCTTCCACAACAGATTCGTTTTATTAGAAGACAGGGAAGAGAAGCTATGAACTTTCTTGTTTGCCGAATGGCCGCTTCGACTTCCGCACGTTCTCCCAGGGAGCGGTGTCGGAGTTGCAGACCTGGAGCTCCGCCCCGGGCTTGGCCATGCCCCGAGCTTCCGGATTTTGGCACAAACAGAACTCTCCACCCAGAACACCTGCCGCACAGGTTCGATCCCCAACACGCTATTCTCGTTCAGTAGGTCACAGCGGGTTTTCAGCCCCCCCCCACCGGAAACTGGTGCGGCGGAAACCCCACCTCCGAGGCGGATCCCGTGACGGGCTTGGGTGATGTCTCGCGACGTTTCTTCAAATCTCACGAAGAAGGGTTGGAGGAGGCTTCACTGCACCGCCCCAGTTTTTACGTCATTGCAGAGTCACGCCCTTAGGCGTCCGTTTGCGCGCTTGCGCGTGCTGCGCACGCGCACTCGCCTTTCCTCCGCCCCCGCGCGGGCTTCTCTGGCCAGTCGCGCGTGGGCTGAGGCCCTGGGCGGGCCGTGCGAAGGCTTGTTTGCCAAAGCGGGGTCCCCGCCGCAGTCTGGAGCTCCCTTCTTCAAGGGAGGGGGAAAAGAGTGTAGCCCCCCTACCTAGGGTGAATGGGCTGTCGCGTGGGCTGCTAAGGGCAGGCTGGGGAGCACGGGGGCCGGGGCCGCGACCATGAACTCACCCGTGGACCCCGGAGCCAGGCAGGCGCTGAAGAAGAAGCCGCCCGAGCGGACGCCCGAGGTAAGGCCAGCTGGCCCGGCGCGCCTCCCGGTGTCCAACGGACAGCATCCCTCGGTCGGTCCGAAACTTGCGGCAACTGTCCCCTTGTCAGAGCCTCGCACCTGCTGCCAAGGTGTCTGTTCTCTGAGTCCCCGGCCCTGACCCGGGCCCTTGTCGCGGGCGGGTGACGACCGTCTTTCCCGCTCGCTGTGCCGCCTTCCCCGCACACCCGTCCTTGCCGGTGACTTCGCAGTGTTTTCGATAAAAAAAAAGCACCATTACTAAATCGTATTTTCTCAGGGTAAAATGTGGGACTCGGACTGAGATTGTCCCGTAGATAGGTAGACTATGAAAAATTGTAAGTGAACTATAACAGCCGTGTTATTAAGAAATAACTTCTCTTAAAGTTCTTTGAAATGCTGTTCAATTGCCTAAAGAAAGATAAAGTTTTCAAGATCAGTTTAAAACTTTGCATCCAGTCAGATGATGAATTCTGGTGGAGAATTATGCCTATCTGAAGATAAGTTCTGGGGAGGTAGTTTTTTGTGTGTCGCTGGGAAATGTTACAGTATTTTGTGCTTGGATCCAAAACCTGCTGTATTGAGTTAAATGATTTTCACTTGAGCTGAAGGCTGGTGTTCGGGCAAATAACTGAAACCTGTTAACCTTGGCAATCCCTATAGAGGCTTAAATTGGGGGCGGGGGGGGGGGAAGGTTTTCCTTGATTTGGATAAGTATCCATAATAAGTGGTATGTTTCCTAAACCAAAAAGCAAAAACTAACAACAATGTGAATGGATTGTTGGATTGTCTTGTGTGTAATTGCAATATATAAAATGAAGTACTTTGGTTAGTTCTTCCTAAGTCACTTTTGTGTTTTTCAGATTAATAATGTTTTGCATAGTAAGTCTCAGTAATTTGGGCTGACCTTTTGTGACATGATATTAGTCAAGCTGTAATTGTAGCTGCTGGGTCAGACTTTGTTATTGGAAATCCTGATCTTTGCATAGAAACAAAGCAAATTCTACCACTTTCCACAGTCCTCTTTTTAAGACCTGCATTTGTAATCCCATGTGTCTTAATTTTCCTCTGATAATTCTTGAGGTCATTGTGAGTTAATTGTGAGTTAATTGAAAGCATTCACTTTCAACAGGTGAATCTACCATAGTTTTAATATCATTAGAAAGTATCATACAAGGCTTACAATGTATAATGTAGGTTTTACTTTTAAGTATTACTTATGATAAATTCACATTTTAATGGGAAGATCCTAATTTTCTTTAATAACAGAATTACCTACTTTGAAATTGCTTATTTTTGAGCTTTAGGAAAATTTCTAAACTGTTCACAAAGTTATGGTGGCCAGTGTGTGCTGTGTAAGTACTTTATCTTGTTTTACTGGAACAGCAGCGTTGTTTAAGGAAATGCTAAACAGCTGCCCACAGTACACAGACTGGAGCGCTGACATCTAGCAGCATAACTTGTTAACTGCTTGAATCACTGGCAGTGCTTTTTAAACTTTTATTTATTGATTTATTGGTTGATTGATTTCCACACCACGTGGCTTGTGGGATCTTAGTTCCCCCACCAGGGATTGAACCCGGGCCCTTGGCAGTGAAAGCGTGGAGTCCTAACTCCTGGACTGCCAGGGATGTCCCATCATTGGCAGTGCTTTTGAATGAGTGTAGAATTTGTTCGGGGTACAGAAGTATCAATAAAGAAGTGATAAATTGAATCCTAGTGTTGAGCTATTTGTGATAAATAATTTGATGAAATTCTCATAGGGTCATGCCTGCTTTCAGAAGATCCTTATTCTTTTTAGTGGACTCTTAAGGGTCTATTATAAATATATTCACTCAACAATTATTTGTTGAAAGCTTACCAGTTCAAGGCACTATTTTGTGCACTAGGATGTATCAGTGAACAAAACAGGCATGCCCTATTGGTGTTTACATTCTAACAGAAGAGAGAGGGGAGTAGGCAGATAAATACAATAAACAAGTATGTTACATAATATGTTAGCTGATAATTGCTAGTTAAAGAGCAGGATAAAGGAATTGGAAGTAAGGGACAAGGACTGGGTGCAATTTAAGGTAGTCGGTGTCTTGGTTGAGATGAATTTTGATTAAAGTCTAATTCATGTGATAGAGTTAGCCATGGGGATATATGGGGAAATAGCTTTCCAAGTAGAATAGTCATTGCAAAAGTTCTAAGATGAGAACGTGTCTGATGCATTCAAGGAATAGCAAGGAGCTCTGAGTGACTGGAGAAGAGTGGTAAGAGATGAAGTCAGAGGGGTGATAGTGGTGGTGTAGGATGGAGCTTATCATGCAGGACTTTCTAAATTGTAAATTCTTTGACTTTTACTTTGAGTGAAAGAGGGTTTTGTTTTCCACCAAAATGTTTTGAAGCAGAGGAACGATGTTATCCTAGTTTTTTAAGCATCCTCTGGCTGCTTGCTGGGTTGAGAATAAACTGTGTGGGAACAAGGGTAGAAAGAAACAGGAACATCAGTTAGAGGTTATCACATTAAAGCAGGGAAGAGATCATAACTCAGAGTAAAGTGATAGTAATGCTGGTGGTGAGTAGTAATCAATTATGGAAACAGGATTTAGCCAACAGGATTTGCTAATGGATTAGATTGTGCTTTGAGGAAGAAAAAAAATCGAACATGATTTCAAGGTTTTTGGGCCGAATAACTGGAGTGTTGGAGTTACCATTGAAGAGAGTTTGAGCTGCCATCAAAGAGACTGGGAAGGGCTTCCCTGGTGGCGCAGTGGTTGAGAGTCCGCCTGCTGATGCAGGGGACCCGGGTTCGTGCCCTGATCCGGGAAGATCCCACATGCCGCGGAGTGGCTGGGCCCTTGAGCCATGGCCGCTGAGGCTGTGCGTCCGGAGCCTGTGCTCTGCAACGGGAGAGGCCACAGCAGTGAGAGGCCCGCGTACCGCAAAAAAAAAAGAAAAAAAAAAAAGAGACTGGGAAAGCTGCAGGAGGAGTAGTTTTGGGGAGGGGAGTGGATCAGAAATTCAGTTTTGAATATGTCACATTTGAAATGTCTGTTAGAAATGTCAAGTAAGGAGTTGCGTATACAATTTATAATTATTTCTAAAGAGAAGACTGGGTTGGAAATAGAAATTTTATAGTTATTAGCTTACAGATAATGTCGAAAGTCAGGAGACTAGGTGAAATTACCGAAGTAGTGAGTGTACATGGGAATAGAAGAGGGCCAAAGACAGTGCCCTGGGGCACTTGATCACTACAAGGTCAGGGGAGAAGAGCAGAAACCAGCAAAGGAGAAGGCATGGGAGCAAACAGTGCAGGAGAAGAAAAACTAGGATAGAGTGGTGCTGTCCTGGAAGCTAAGCCAATAAAGTGTGTAATAGAAGGGGATAAAGCATTGATTCAGCTTATTTTTCCTTGAATACATACTGGGTACAAAGCATTATAAAAAAATATACAAATAGATAAGAATCAGTGTCTTATAATCTTGTAATCAGATGTTTGCATCATATAATTAATGAATAAAGAACTCTTCTGTTTGTTTCTGGGACAAAATTAATGGTTCTTTTATTTTGACCCATCTGTTGTCCTTACATGAAACTATCAACTCAAGCATAATCCTAGTGAGCCAGACACTGAGAATGGAAACTTTCGTAAAGTATGCCGTTTAGAACTGTGTTCTAACACAGTTTTTACTTTTCTGGCCATTTCTCCTACTGTGTAGATTCAGCTTCCACAGCACATTATATTTCCTGAGCTAGTTCTCTGATTTCCTTTCCCACCTTACAAAGATCTTTTTTTTTTTTAATGGAAAATTTTAGACTTAAATACTCTGGGGGAAGCTAAGTGCTCTAAAGCAAGAAAAGCTGTTAAGGTACTCATTTTGAGTCGTTATGCCAAAATTAAAGATGCCACAGTCAAAACTGAGACCTTGAATTTGGCTTTTTCTCAACTCAGTCCATATTCATTGCCATTCTTTTTTTTTTTTTTTTTTTTTTTTGGCAGTAAGCCTCTCACCACTGTGGCGTCTCCCGTCGCAGAGCACAGGCGCCGGACGCGCAGGCTCAGCGGCCATGGCTCACGGGCCCAGCCGCTCCGCGGCATGTGGGATCCTCCTGGACCGGGGCACGAACCTGCGTCCCCTGCATTGGCAGGCGGACTCTCAGCCACTGCGCCACCAGGGAAACCCTCAGTGCCATTCTTTCTCTGTAATCTTTCTTTTTTACCTCGGAGTGAACACCTTATTCCTCTTATATTTCTGTCTCTAAGTGCTTAATACCATGTTTTGTGCATATTAAATGATCAATAAATATGTTAAAGAGAACAAAATTTAGAATTAATTTTTTAAAGTCCTCATGTTAAAAAGATAATACTTCTGTTCATTAGAATTGCTGATTTTGTACATCCTGGGTGGTCTCATTCTGCACCGTGACTTCAGTTAATTTTTATAGGCTGACACCTAGGTCTGTATAGCGCATGTTGCCCCCTTCCATGTCCTTAAGATTCATATATCTAACCAGTAAATTGTCCTCCAGGTTCTTCAATCACTAGTCTCAAATTGAAACCATCATCATTCCTCCTCTTTAATATTCTGCTGGTGACTGCCCCAGTTGCTCAATCCAGAAATTAGTGTTTTTACTCTTGATTCCCCCTGCTGTCTTCCTCTCTATATCTAACTGGTCACTAAATCTTGTTTGATTTTACATCTTGAATCTCTCTCTTCCTATCCAGTTGTACTACCCTAGTTCACACTTTTATCGTTTCACCCCTGAAGTTTTGCTTGAGTTTTTTTATTTATTGTCATATTATTGCTAGAGTGATCTTTCTAATACTCGGGTCTGATCATCTTCTATTCTTGCTCAGAATTTAATTATTTCCCACTGCCTAGATAGCTTAGCAATATACGTTATCATCCAGATCATTTTTGAGAATTAAAAGAGGTGTGTTAATATTTATACCAGGAAAACAGATTAAAGGTCTGTCTCCAGCAAATTGAGATGTATGGTTACCTTATGCAGATGATAACATTAATTTATCCATTCAGTTAACAGATGATATGTTAGGCACAATACTAAAAGCCAAGGTAGTAGAGAGAAATTGGACATGGTCCCTATTCCTCAGTGACTTAGGAGACTGACATGAAAACATTAGTAAAATGTTAAGGTTACTAGTGACAAAGGAATGGATAGGGTACTTTACAACTGCAAGTGGGGAAAGGACAAGCTTCTTGGAGGAGCCTTAAATTAAAGCTTAGATATCGTGAGTAGCTGTCTGGATGATATCCAGAAGGGAGGTCATTCCAGGCAGCGAGCAGCAGGAGCAAAGGCACTAATGGTGACAAGCCAGGTACATTTGTAGAACAAGAAGCCAGTCTGTAAGGCTAGAGCATGCATTCCCAATGGGGATGATGTCATCCCCAAAGGGACAAAAATTAGGTCTTCTGGGGGGAGTGAAAAAAAAATCTTAGGTATTACTATGGTTTGTGTAGTAATATCTACACAAAACTCATCCCTACCAGACAAAGTCTTATTCCTTAATATTTAATTGGAGATGGGGTGGCAATTATGAAAAATACTCTTTGGAGGGATGTGATAATGAAAAAAGGTTGCAAAACACTGGGCTAGTTAGTGTATGGGGTGTTTGTGTGTGTAAGGGGATTGTACATCGTGGTAGATGTTAAATGTTGAAGCTGGGTATAATAGCAGGATTGGATAATTTCAGGGATTTGGACTGGATGTTGTAAATAAAGGAGAACTATTGGAGGGTTTAAAGCCCAGAAATAAGATCAGTTTTACAAAGATTACTCTGTGGGCATTGTTGAAGATGTGGGGGGGGGGGTAGGGGGTGGGTCGGGAAGGGCACAGGCCGGCTACCTTTGAGGCTGGGTGGTTTACAGTAGGATGAACAAATAACATTTTGTCCAAACCACGATATTTTTCTGTGTGAAAGGCAAGACTGTTAATGATTATATCAGGATAACCGGGAAATCAGGAGATACGGATCTGGTTATAGGAAACAAATGCAGTAGTTCAGGAGTGAAATAAGGTAGCAGAATATTTGATAGTGGAATAGTGAGGAAGTAAAATTGGCCCAACATGGTCACTGGTTGAAACGGGAATTTGTACATCCCACCAGAGTTTTTTTTTTTTTTTAACTTTGAAATTGACTATAATACACATACTGTAAAGTCCGCATGATTTTACGTATAAACCAGCTTAATTTTCACAAATATATTTAGCTACCATGCAAATCATGATATAGAATATAACCAGCACTCCAGAAACTCCCCCTTTGCCCCTCCCAATCAGTACGCTTTCCCAAAGGAAACTGTTCTGACATCTTTCACCATAAATTAGTTCTGCCTGTTTTTGAATTTCATTTGAGTGGAATCATACAGTGTGTATTCTTTACAGCAACCAAGGGGACTATGAAACTATCTTGGTTCTTTGCATTTTATCTCTGGACTGGACTTTGAAGCTCCTCTCTTGGCTTTCCTTGATCTTCATGTACTTATCCTTTTTTATACCGTGACTCACCTACCCTTTTGGATTGGCCACCTCATTCTGTCCAAGCCTACTCTTGTGGTAACTGCCTCAAACCCCAAATGCTGCACTTGAGGCAAAGATATACTCTGTCCTTATATTCTTCTCAAGTGTCTGCAATAGCTCTGGGGCAAATCTGGCAAAACTTTTCTGTCTTTTGCTTGTTGGGACAGACTTGGGTTGGGTCTGTTCAGAGTAATGCAAAAGTTCAGATAATTTCTGAATTTCTCGTTTGAGTAACTGTGTATAAGAGTACGTTATTAAAGAGCAGAATTAGGCTAGAAAGAGAGTTCAGTTTTGGAAAGGGTTTGAGGCTCTCTACAGGAGACACAGATAGAAATGTTCAGTAAGCATTTGGAGCTTCAGGTCAAACCAGGTTATGGGTCTGAGTTGGTCTGACAGTCTACAGCGTATGGGTCATAGGTGAAGTCATGGGATTGGTAGGAATACTCAGAGTGAGAAAACTAAGTGAGAATAGAAGGGCAGACCCTTTGGGTGCTCTAATATTAAAGGGATCAGGGAAGGAAAAGAAAACGGTCAAAGAGAATGAAAAGAAATTGTTTATAGAGGTAGAAGGAGAACAGAAAAGTGGTGTTACAGGAGGACATTTCATAGAGAAATCCCTAATCATTAATATCAGGTACTATAGAGAGTTCAAGCAAGGTGAGGACTCATAAATTCTTCGGGTTGCATCCATCAGAATGGTTTCAGTGGACTGAATACAGAGCCTGACTGCAGTGGATTAAAGTGAGAATCAGACCCAAGAAAGTGAAGGCAGTAAGTTTACTGTTTGTGAGTTTGGCTCTGAGGGGAATGGGAAAGATGTGAAGTCCTCCATTATCTTCTGCCTTATCGACCCCCACCCCCAAACACATGCATTTTAAACTACTTATATAAATATCCTAACACAGTACTTTTTAAAAAAAATTTTTTATTGGAGTAAAGTTGCTTTACAGTGTTGTGTTTCTACTGTATAGCGAAGTGAATCAGTTATATGTATACATATATCCCCTCTGTTTTAGATTTCCTTCCCATTTAGGTAACCACAGAGCATTGGGTAGAGTTCCCAGTGCTATATAGTAGGTTCTCATTAGTTATCTGTTTTATACATAGTAGTGTATGTATGTCAATCCCAATATCCCAGTTCATCCTACCCTCCCCCTTCCCCCCTTCGTATCCACAAGTTTGTTCTCTACATCCGTGTCTCTACTTCTGCTTTGCAAATAAGTTCATCTGTACCATTTTTCTAGGTTCCACATATAAGCGATATTATACGATATTTGTTTTTCTCTTTCTGACTTACTCTGTATGACAGTCTCTAGGTCTATCCACATCTCTGGAAATGGCACTATTTCGTTCATTTTTATGGCTGAGTAATATTCCATTGTATGTATGTACCACATCTTCTGTATCTTTTTGAATTAAGGTTTTCTCCGGGTATATGCCCAGGAGTGGGATTGCTGCGTAATATGGTAGTTCTATTTTTAGTTTTTAAGGAGCCGCCATACTGTTCTCCATAGTGGCTGTACCAATTTACATTCCCACCAATGGTATAGAAGGGTTCCCTTTTCTCCACACCCTCTCCAGCATTTATTGTTTGTAGATTTTTTGATGATGGCCATTCTGCCTGGTGTGAGGTGATACCTCATAGTAGTTTAGATCAATAGAAAAGGATAGAAAGTCCAGAGATAAACCCACGCACCTATGGTCACCTAATCTATGACAAAGGAGGCAAGAATATACAATGGAGAAAAGATAATCTCTTCTATAAGTCGTGCTGGGAAAACTGGACAGCTACATGTAAAAGTACGAAATTAGAACACTCCCTAACACCGTACACAAAAATAAAATTAAAATGGATTAAAGACCCAAATGTAAGGCCGGACACTATAAAACTCTTAGAGGAAAACATAGGCAGAACATTCTTTGACATAAATCGCAGCAAGACCTTTTTGACCCACCTCCTAGAGTAATGAAAATTAAAAAAAAATAAATGGGACCTAATTAAACTTAAAAGCTTTTTCACAGCAAAGGAAACCATAAACGAAATGAAAAGACAACCCTCAGAATGGGAGAAAATATTGGCAAACAAAGAGACCGGCAAGGGAATAATCTCCAAAATATACAAACAGCTCATGCAGCGCAATATCAAAAAACAACCCACTGAAAAAATGGGCGGAAGACCTAAATAGACATTTCTCCAAGGAAGACATAGAGATGGCCAACAAACACATGAAAAGATGCTCAATATCACTAATTATTAGAGAAATGTAAATATCCTAACACAGTACTTTTCAACCTGGGCTACATATGTTTTCAACCTGGGGAATTTTTTTTTTAATGCCCAGGCCCACCCTTCATTTCTTGAATTAGAACCTTCTGGAATGGAGTATCAAGCATTGGTATTTATAGAAGGCTCCTTAAGTAATTCTAATATATAGACAGAGATTAGAAGCATTGTCCATTGTGCCATATTCTTTCTGTGTGCTTTATATAGGGTGGGAAAGTGTTTAGGGCCCTGGAATTTGGATTTGGATTTGGACAAGCCTACTTCAGATCTGGGCTCTAGCACTGAGAATTTGAGTGACCCTAGGAAAGTTACCTAACTTTAAGATTGAATATCTTTGGGGGATTGTTACGTGGACTGAATAAGATAATATATGTAAGTATTTATTTAGCAAAGTACCAGTCATAATGAGCACTCAATAAATGTAGCCATACATATTAGTTTGCTATTTCCTTTGTCTAGAACACCATCCTCTCATTTGACAAATCCAGACTCCTCACTGAAATCTCATCTTCCACTCCTTCTCTGTGTCTCTTCCTCTGCCATAGCAGTTACTGTACTGTGTTATGATTACTGGCATGTTTGTCTCTCTGGCTGGACTGTAAGCTCCTTGAAGACAGTGACTATTTCCTTATCTCCCAGTTTCCATCATGCAATACTTGTTACATAGTAGGTAGCCAAATATTTGTAGCGCAAATGACTTTAAAGAGAAAAGGAATCTGAAAAATACTGTTCCCCTATTTTTCTAGTAGTGATTTTTGTTGGTCTGATACTTGAAGTGCTGGGGAAAAAAGACTGATGAAGTTTGGCACAATGGCAAAATTTGCCATTAATATCCTCTTATTAAAATAAGAATAATGTACAATTACCATAAAGAAACTATGTGTTTTACCTGGCAGTTCTTCAGAGACAGTTCAGAGAGAGGAACTTAAGTCATACCTTGAAACAGGAACTTCTTTTTTATATGGCTTTGAAACACATTTCCAGTTTTAACTGCAATGCCAGTTTTAACTTTTCATGTGTTTTTAACCAGGTGGCTTAAAACTTCTGCTGGGCAAATATTTCATGCTCAGCTAGATGTTAATGTAATTGCCTATTCACAATCCAGAAAAGGGTTTTGTTAAAAAACAAACAAAAAATAGCTTATTTTTGTTACCAAAAGTTAAAGAGGGAACTTGGACTGAAAGAATGTAAACTTTAGTATTCTTGTAATTATTTGTTAATCTATTTCAGAATTTAGAGTATTGGTTTTTAAGTGTACACTTGTAGAGATTTTTTCTTAATTGGCGAAAATGCACCATTGTACTTGGAGTCGTTTTTGAGTGAGTCACTGTGTGCATCCTTGAGGGTGGCAGAACAAAGATTCTGTTGTGCTTTTCCACAGCAGATGCACATTCAGAGGGTTCCTTGGAAAATAAGAGAACTTATTTTTGCTTCTGGGCCCCTCTGACCTTCATTTGTAAGCTAAACTGTATAGAAAGGGAATACTAGATCTGGATGGGGCCTTTATTAGACGGTTCTTTTGCATGACACCTCATTTTACATGTATTGGAGATTCCCAACTTGAGAAAAAAAACTGTGGCCATTCAGGAGTTTAGACACCATAAAATCTTGTTTTTGAGAGATGAGGATCTTCCCTGAGAGAGAATTCTGCAAAGAGGAGGAGCAGCCAGGCATGGTGAACTTGACTGACAAAGTCATGTTCTTTGAAAGGGATGTAGGATTGTGAGCTATGTAACATTGTAGTTATCATTTGGCTTTACCTTGAACTGGCCTGTATAAACTGAGGTCTCGCTGTAAATAAAAACTGAATGAGCCACTTTATTAAGAACTTGAGGTTATGGAGGCATAAGCAGCCCCCATTTGATGTTCAGTACTACCAGACATTCTCCACTACTTTGCCCCAAACTGAAATTTTGGCAGCCCTAGGGCTTCTGGCTTTGACATGTGGCAGAGGCAGTGGGACTCGTTGGACAGGATACTTAGTACATAGCAGAAGTAGCAGCACCACCTAGCATGTATTTGTGAACGTATGTATATGTAGCTCTTCCAAAAATACTTTAGCTGATGGTTCAAGAGCTAGTGAAATGGGTTGCATACAGATAAAGGAACTGAACTTGAGAGAGGTAAAATGTCTTGCTCAAGGTCACATCATTCATCAGTCACTTCCTCAGTCCAGTAGTGCCCCACTGCTTTCTCTTTATCAGTGAACTTTAGGTTACATTTTAAGCTTTGAACTGTGTTTTTTTTACTGACATCTATATAGAGACCTAATATTTTCCTAAATAAATGTCTCTCATTTAATTGTGACTGTACTATATGAAGTATAATACTTTAAGGTGCCTGTGTCAATTTAATGGAAGTTTATAATTCTCAAGTTTTGTGTAGAATGAAAACAGGTGTGCTTGATATGTGATTTTTTTTTATATACCATTCTGTTTTATAACTTGTTTTCAGAGGATGGTAGCCTGTTCTAGTTTGGTTTCTTAAAAGCATTCATTTAATACGAGAAGGCTTCATCATAGTATATTTTTTAGAAAAGAGTTTATAAGTGGCAACTGAAGTTTGGATTGCTTATGAGCTCCTTAAATGACTCTCTGAGGCAGAGTTGAATGCATGCTTTTTTTGTGGAAGACTGCCTGATGAATGTGTGGTAAATATTTTTAAAGTCCTGTTTTTAAGTGCTAGGGATAAAAGATTAAAGTTCTTAGGGGAGGAGATGGGCAAGTACACAGACAAAATACAGCCTGGTTAAGTACTGTGATAGTTGCACATATCAGGTGCTCAGGAGTTTTGTAGGAGGGCTGTTGGGAGACAGGAGTAAAGGGTAGGTAGGTGTCATTCAAATTGTTTTAGAAAAGGGAACCCTGACATGAGTATAGATTTGAATATATAAAAGTTAGGTGAAGAAGGAACAATGTGTGTTTCCTGAAAAGGGAACAGCATTTTCCAAGGCCACAAGATGAGCTTGGTATGAACATGCAAGTTGCCTGCGTAGCTGGAACATTGGGACAAGAATAAGTAGTAAAATAGGTGAGGCTGCAGGCATGGTCAGGATCCAGAACATGAAGGGCTGTGTTCTCCTTGTTAAGGAGTTTGCATTTTCTTTTTAGAAAGATCACTCTGGCAGCACTCTGAAGAATGGATTACAGGGGGCCAGACTAGAGGCAAGAAGGCTGTTTTCTGTTATCCAGTAAGAAATAATGAATCCCTAAATTGCTCCAGTTGAGATGGTGAGCAGAGATGTTTAGAAAGTAGGATTGATAGATTTCCTACCAGAGCCATTGAAGGTGAGTACTGTCACCTAAATCAGGGAACCGAGGAGCAAGACACAGCTAGGGATGCAGATAATCAGTTTAACTTTGGATATTTGCACTTGAGTTGCTGAGGAGTCACCCAGGTGAAAGTGTTCAGTGTGCAGTAGAAAGTGTAGGTTGTTTATTACTTCTCCATTAATTAGCTGGTATTCTGTATAGAAGAACTTTCCCCACTTGCCCCTCTCCTCTTTCTCTAAAAAAAAAATCACTGAATTCAAGGATTATTTTTGTATTTTTAATATTGTCATTGTTCTTTTTGATTCTTAGGTTGCCCCAACTTTAGCCACTGGGAGCCCTTTCTAAGTCAGCTGCTTTTGGCGTGAGCCAGTAGTCTTTAAGTAATACTTTACTTTCTGGCCCAAAAAGGTGTTCCAGGCTTTTACTTTTCTTGCTCTACTACTGAAATCAGCTGTTTATGGGATTGGCCAAAAAGTTCGTTCGGTGTTTTCCGTAAGATGGCTCGCTTAGTTGTCTTTATCTTCATGTGAAACAATTTTGTTAGATTGTATTGTGATAGCTGTCATGTCAGCGTGCATTTTTAAAAAGACATCAAAATTGGTGAATTTTTGTGTAGCCATTTTAATATTGAAGATGGAAGAAAACAACTTTTTTGGCATATCATGCTTTTATTATTTAAAGAAAGGTAAAAACACAACTGAAACACAAAAAAAGATTTGTGCAGTGTATGGAGAAGGTGCTGTGGCTGATCGAACATGTCAAAAGTGGTTTGCGAAGTTTGGTGCTGGAGATTTCTTGCTGGACGATGCTCCACGGTCAGGTAGACCAATTGAAGTTGATAGCGATCAAATCGAGACATTAATTGCGAACAATCAACGTTATACCATGCTGGAGATAGCCGACATATTCAAGATATCCAGATCTTAAGCACTGAAAATCATTTGCACCAGCTTGGTTATGTGAATCACTTTGATGTTCCACATATAAGTTAAGCGAAAAAAATCTTCTTGACTGTATTACCGTATGCGCTTCTCTACTTAAACATAATGAAAATGTTCCGTTTTTAAAACAAATTGTGATGGGAGATGAAAAGCGGATACTGTACAATAATGTGGAGCAGAAGAGATCATGGGGCAAGCTAAATGAACCACCACCAACCACACCAGAGGCTGATCTTCATCCAAAGAAGGTGATGTTGTGCATATGGTGGGATTGGAAGGGAGTCCTCTCTTATGAGCTCCTTCCAGGAAACCAGAAATTCCAACAAGTACTGCTCCCAGTTAGACCAACTGAAAGCGGCACTCGACGAAAAGCATCCAGAATTAGTCAACAGAAAGCGCATTATCTTCCATCAGGATACCACGAGACCACATGATTTTTTTTATGACCAGGCAAGAACTGTTACAGCTTGGCTGGGAAGTTCTGATTCATCTGCCGTGTTCACCAGACATGGCACCTTCAGATTTCCATTTATTTCGGTCTTTACAAAATTCTCTTAATGGAAAAAATTTCCATTTCCTGGAAGACTGTAAAAGGCACCTGGAACAGTTCTTTGCTCAAAAAGATAAAAAGTTTTGGGAAGATGGAATTATGAAGTTGCCTGAAAAATGGCAGAAGGCAGTGGAACAAAACAGTGAATACATAGTTCAACAAAGTTCTTGGTGAAAATGAAAAATGTGTATTTTATTTTTACTTAAAAGCCGAAGGAACTTTTTGGCCAACCGAATATCTGAGGAACCTGGGTTCCTTTTAGTAGGAAATGGTATTTAGAATCCATGGTCTGGGCTCCAGGTGTGGTAGGTGTTATATAGCCCTTTATTGCCATTTTGCAGAATATATTTACACCTTCACGGATGATAAAACCAATGGAATGGAGTTCTGTGTTTAATGTATGGGCTTGTTAACTTGGAGATATTGTTGAAAATCTTTAAAATAGCTTTAATTGTCTGCTGAACATAATTTAACCTTTGTTTTGTAATTTTATAATACACATTTGTTACCATGTGATAGTGTCCATGCTACACATTTAATAGGTATTATTTTATTTTATGTTTAAAAGGAAGCAGTTTGTCATTCCTGTTGTACAAAAAATAAATGTTAAGCAAATTATCCAATGTTACGTGGTTAGTAACTGATAGAGGCAGAATTTGAAAACACAGCTGTCTCCACAGTCCAAGTTTTTAACCACACTGTTAGGCTGAAGGCAGCCTAACGATAATTTGGGGAAGATTCTTCAGCATAAGTTTTGATTATACAACTACAGCTGCAGAATATGTATATCTTGGGATTGAATCTGTACTAACCATAGAGATCCATCCTGAGAGTTTTTTAATTGTTAAAATTGCTGGGATAACGAGTAAAATATCTTGGTTAATGAGTGTTTTAGATACTTGATGTTGTATTGAAAGTTGTATGTGATGACTTAAGCCTATCATAGGTAAGAAATAAACTAGTTTTAAACTTTGAGAAACAAAAAATTCAGAATTGCTCTAAGCATTCCACTTTGAGTTTTCCAAGTTTTGGTTGGTTTTATAAGCATGTGTAGAGCAGCAGTCAGCCGAATTGAGAGATGGAGTTGCTGAGAGAAGCGTACTGCTTGGTACAGTGTTGACGAAGGGGTTAGAAATCCCAAAGTGCTTAATTAGAAGTGTATACTTAGCAGAATTATTAATTCCTCATACATACAGAGCTGCAAATATGAATTGAATATTTCATTTAACAGTGAAATTGAAAAGTCATAGAATATGCCTACAGTGAATGCATTAGGTATGGATCACTTGAAGGGCCGTTTGTAGGATGGCAGTGGTCTCCCCCACCTCAGCTTACCTTCACTCATGTAACTGACTGGCTGAGAGGGTATGGCTGATATGTTTTAGGAAGCGCTGAGTCATCACCGCTTCCTCACCTTCTTTTTGCCCAAGTAGAACTTATTATTTTTATTCTCTAATCCTGAGTTGGTATTTGTTCTTCTAATACCCCTGGATAATTTCTGCAGTATTTTGTAGTTACAGAACCAGTGGCTGATCTAGGTGTTACTGATCTGGAATGTCATAAATTCTGAGTTTTTTCATCTTGCTCATGATTTCCCTCTTTCACGTTGAGTAGAACAGCTTTCAAGTGCACACTAAATAATTAACGTCACTTTGAATATAGCATTTAAATTTTTTATTACCAAGAAATATCTGCAAGATTTCCAGTCTGCCTCTGTCAGGGTTGTTTGTTTGTTTTGGCTTTCTATAATAGCTTTTATTGATCTTGGACATACCAAAAGCCTAACAGATAGTGCAGTACCTTTAGCCTGTCTCAGAGATAATTGTTACAGAAACCACAAGAAACCTGTTTCTTTTTTTTTTTTTTCCAGGCAGGAATTAACACTTTTTTTTTTTTTAACATCTTTACTGGAGTATAATTGCTTTACAATGGTGTGTTACTTTCTGCTGTATAACAGAGTGAATTACCTATATGTATACATATATCCCCATATCCCCTCCCTCTTGCGTCTCCCTCCCACCCTCCCTATCCCACCCCTCTAGGTGGTCACAAAGCACCGAGCTGATCTCCCTGTGCTCTGTGGCTGCTTCCCACTAGCTATCCGTTTCACATTTGGTACTGTATATATATCCATGCCACACTCTCATTTCGTCCCAGCTTCCCCTTCCCCCTCCCCGTGTCCTCAAGTCCATTGTCTATGTCTGTGTCTTTATTCCTGTCCTGCCCATAGGTTCTTCAGAACCATTTTTTTTTAAGATTCCATATATATGTGTTAGCATACGGTATTTGTTTTTCTCTTTCTGACTTACTTCACTCTGTATGACAGTCTGTAGGTCCATCCACCTCAATGCAAATAACTCAATTTCGAAGAAACCCCTTTCTAAGACCAGCATTACACAGTCAACAACTATCAATACTTGCTGTCCTGCGTAAACCAAAACCATAACCACTCACATCACATGAGAGAATCAGTTTGCTACTACAACCATCCTTTGTTCTGGGAGATTATTTTCTGTCCTTTCATAAATGCTTAACATCTTGTGACCCTAAAACCAGGTGCACTGGAGGGACCAGGATTTACTGGACTTCTCAGTGCTTGCGTTCCTCCTCATTAATAGGTTATCAGCCAGATAACCCGAGTGGCATAGATCCTACCAATAAGCCACTTGTTCTAAACTTTCTGTGCATCAGAACCACCTGTAGGGCTCATTAAACCACAGATAGCTAGGTCTTACTCCCAGAGATTCTGATTCACTAGGTCTGGGATGGAATCTGAGAATTTGCATTTTTTGCCGAGTTCCCAAGTGATGCTGATGGTGCTACTGTAAAGGTCTTTCAGGGTTGTTACTTACACGTAGCGGAACCCAATTCTGGTCAATTTAAAGAAAAGGAATTTATTAAAAGGATAGTGGGTAGCTACAGAATTGTTGGGAGTGCTGGAGAAATAGACTTGGGGCTAGACAACTATGATCCATACTCTTTATCACATATTTGGTAAAGATACTACTGCTGCTAGCACTGAACACAGCTTGCACTGCTGAACATCTATACTGTACACTGCATGTGTTCACAGACCCTTCAACCACTAGCTGCCAAAGTGGATTCTGGATAGTTCTTGCTTCTCGGTATCACTAGATTAACAGTTTATGATGAGTATATGTGATTGGTAGTGCTTGGGTCATTTGCCTGTGCCATAGTTTTATGGAAGGTTGGAAAAGTGAAAATCTGATATACTCAGTTTCCACCAAAACTCATAAGTTGAGGTATTTGCTAAAGAGGTGTTTATTCATGGCTTGACTTCTTTGTTAGATATTTTGACCATATGCAATAGGAGTTGACAGAGTATTGCCTGGGAACCAAATTAGCCTACCAACTATTTTGCAAATAAAGGTTTATTGGAATGTGCCCACACCCATTCATTTACATTTTTTTTTTTTTTGGTTGTTTTCATGCTACAAAGGCAAAGTGGATTAGTACTTGTGACAAAAACCATATGACCCAGAAAACCTAGAATATTTATTATCTGACCCTTTATAGAAAAAGTTTGCCAACCCCGGATAGGAGTAATCCTAATACTTCTATTCAGATCCATGCAGTCACCATTTATAGATGCTGTTGGAGAACTGCGTGTAAAATGGCCAAATTGTCAAAGATTGGAGACAAATAAAGGGCAAACTTTTAGATAATTTGAAGGACTTTTAGAATCTATAGTTCATCAACTTTGTCAGACTTTCTTCAGGCAGAGAACTGGAGAACCATGTGTATATTTCAAAACTTGTAAATTATGTTCTCACTTAGACTTTAAAATGGAAAAGTGAATTCCTAATTCTTTGTCAGCTATTCATGGCATCATCAGTGATGTACCAGAGATGTCCTCTGACTTGAAAACAGAGGAAATGATATGACATAATTCAGTTGAGGATCTCAGGAAATTCTGGGACTCCTGGACTCTAGCCTACACTCATTGGGCAGGTCAAGTTATGGATTTCTAATTCTGTTTGTCAAGACATAACCTTTCCAGTTTTCAGACCTTGTTTGCCACTAAAACAAAATTGTCTTGATGTTAGAAAATAACAAGCACATTTCCATGGGATAGGCATTTTGTGGGTGTCTGACCAGGTTATGATGACTCTTAATTCAAAGGGTGGGGCCCCAGCAGCTGTGTTTGTAGTATATGACTACACCTACCAACCACTGTTTTGGAAGTTCTAGCTCATGCATTAAAGCTAGGGGGGGAAAAAAAGTATGTACATACGTAGATTGGGGAGGAAATACTAGTGGTCTTGTTCACAGGAGATGTTACTGTATATGTAGAAAATCCAAAAGAATCTACAAACTGTGAAATTTATTAAGGTTTATAGTATACATCTTAAACTTATCACAATCAACCTTCAAGTGATATTATACTATTTCTTATATAAGAACCTTACAATACTATACTTGCATTTTTACCTCCTGGCCTTTGTGCTGTTGTGATGCATTTTACTTGCACACATAAATAAACCTCATAATTCATTGGTGTCGTTGCTGTTTCTTTAAATAGTCAATTGTCTTTTAAATAATTAGAAAAAAGATTTATATTTACCCATGTAGTTACCATTTTCCAGTTTTTCTTCATTCCTTTGTGTAGCTCCAGATTTCCATCTTGTATTGTGTTCTTCTTTTATGAATGACTTTTAACATTTTTTATAGAGCAGGTGTGCTGGTGATTGACTCAACCTTTGTATATATGAAAAATATTTTGCCTTCCTCTTTGAAGGGTATTTTTCTGGGAATAGTATTCTAGATTGATAGTTTTTTTCTTTTGTGACTTTAAAGGTGTTACTACAGTGTTGTCTGGATTGCGTTGTTTCTGACTATTCTGTATTCTAATGATCTCGCTGTGTAATTTATCTTCTTTAGCTGCTTTTATAATTTTATCATTTTTTTAAGCAATTTGATTATGATCTTTGCTGTTGTTTATTTCATATTTCTTGTGCTTGGGTTTTGTTGAGCTTCATGGATGTGCAAGTTTATAGTTTTTATCAAATATGGAAGATTTTCCACCATTCTCCAAATTGTTTTTTTGTTCTTTGTTTTCTTCACAGTGACTCCAGTTATACTTCTGTTAGGCCTGCTTAAAGTTGATGCCTGTCCTACTGTTCACATTTTTGTGCTCTGTTGATATTTTTTCCATATTTTCTACCTGTGTTTTATTTATTTATATTTTTAATTGAAGTATAGTTGATTTACAATATTATGCAGTGTTAGATCATACATACAACATAGCAATTCAGTATTTTTGTAGATTATACTCCATTTAAAGTTATTATAAAATATTGGCTGTATTCCCTGTGCTGTACCTTTGTATCTTATTTATTTTATATTTAGTAGTTTGTACCTTTTAATCTCCTACCCCTATCTTGCCTCTCTCCCCACTGGTAACAAGTAGTTTGTTCTCTATATCCATGAGTCTGTTTCTGTTTTGTTATATGTATTCATTTGTTTTACTTTTTAGATTCCACATATAAGTGATAACATGCAGTATTTGTCTTTCTCTGTCTGATTTATTTCACTAAGCATAATACTGTCCAGGTCCATCCATGTTATTACAAATGGCAAAATTTCATTCCTTTTCGTGGCTGAGCAGTATTCCATTGTGTGTATATATGTGTGTGTGTGTGAGCGCACACATACGTACGCATATTACGTCTTCTTTATCCATTCATCTGTTGATGGACACTTAGTTGCTTCTGTATCTTGGCTGTTGTAAATAATGCTGCTATGAACATTGGGTGCATGTACCTCTTTGAATTAGTGTTTTAATTTTCTTCAGATGTATGCCTAGAAGTGGAATTGCTGGATCTTAACGGTAGTTCTATTTTTAGTTTTTGAAGGAAGCTCCATACTGTTTTCCATAGTGGCTGCACCAATTTATATTCCCTTTCCTTACTAGGGCTCCCTTTTCCCCACATCTTTGCCAGAATTTGTTATTTGTGATCTTTCTGCTGATAGCTTTTCTGACAGGAGTGAGGTGGTATATAATTATGGTTTTGACTTGCATTTCTCTGATGATTAGTGATGCTGATCATCTTTTCATATGCCTCTTGGCCATCTGTATATCTTCTTTGGAAAAATGTCTTTCATGTCTTTTTCTTCTGCCCATTTTCTCATTGGGTTGTTTCTTTGATACTGAATTACATGAGCTGTTTATATATTTTGGATATTAACACCTTGTTGGTCATATCATTTGTAGATATTTTCTCTCATTCAGCGGTCAATTGTCTTTTTGTTTTGTTGATGGTTTCCTTTGCTGTGCAAAAGCTCTTATGTCTAATTAGGTCCCATTTGTTTATTTTTGCTTATGTTTCTGTTGCCTTAGGATACAAAAAAAAATATTGCTGTGATTTATGTCAGAGTGTTCTGCCTATGTTCTCTTCTAGGAGTTTATGGTTTCAGGTATTACAGTTAGGTCTTTAATCCATTTTGAGTTTATTTTTGTATATGGTGTGAGGAAATGTCCTAATCTCATTCTTTTACATGTAGCTGTCCAGTTTTCCCAGCATGACTTACTGAAGAGATTGTCTTTTCCCCATTGAATATTCTTGCCCCCTTTAACTTAGATTAATTGACCATAGGTATGTGGGTTTATTTTTGGGCTCTCTATTCCATTTCATTGATCTATGTGTCCTTTTTTTGAGCCAGTATCATCCTGTTTTGATTACTGTTACTTTATAGTATAGTCTGAAGTGAGGGAGCATGATACCTCAAGCTTTGTTCTTTTTTCTCAAGGTTGCTTTGGCTATTCAGGTTCTTTTGTGGTTCCATATAAGTTTTAGGATTATTTGTTCTAGTTCTGTGAAAAATGTCATGGGTATTTTGATAGGGATTGTATTAAATCTGTAGATTGCTTTGGGCAGTATGGACTTTTTTTTTTTTTTTTTTTTTTTTTGCGGTATGCGGGCCTCTCACTGTTGTGGCCTCTCCCATTGCAGAGCACAGGCTCCGGACGCGCAGGCTCAGCGGCCATGGCTCACGGGCCTAGCCGCTGTGTGGCACGTGGGATCTTCCCGGACCGGGGCACAAACCCGTGTCCCTTGCATCGGCAGGCGGACTCTCAACCACTGCGCCACCAGGGAAGCCCAGTATGGACATTTTAACAATATTAATTCTTCCAGTCCATGAGCACAGGATATCTTTCCATTTCTTTGTATCATCTTCAGTTTCCTTTATCAGTGTTTTATAGTTTTCAGCATATGGATCTTTCACCTCCTTGGTCAAGTTTATTCCTATATATTTTATTCTTTTCATGCAGTTTCAAATGCAATTGTTTCCTTGCTTTCTCTTTCTGATAGTTCATCATTATGAGTGTATAGAAAAGCCACATATTTCTGTATATTAATCTTATATTCTGCAACTTTATTGAATTCATTTATTCTAATAGTTTTTTTGGTGGAAATTTTATAGAGTTTTCTATATAAAATATGACATCATCTGCAGATAGTGACAGTTTTTCTTCTCTTCCAATTTAGATGCCTTTTATGTCTTTTTTTCTTGTCTGATTGCTGTGACTAGGACTTCCAATACTATGTTAAATACAAGTGGCAGGAATCAGCATCCTTGTCCCAAGTTTCAAGTGTTCGAGAGCAGAAGTCCTGAAGGTTAGATCTGAGCTGGTTCCATTTTCTCTAAGTGTGTGCTCCCCCCCAGCAACCTCGGCATTTTCACCCCAGAGGGTAGCAATGCTGGACCATGAGAGGCCAGAGTGGGCAGTCGATGTGGGTCAAGGTGCACACTGGGGCAGTCCCAGCACACTGGAATTCCAGACTGCTTCTGATCTGCTGTCCCCACGAATGCCAGTAATGGTTGCCCTCACCCCATTCAGATGCAGTGCTGGGTCTGGGCTGGCTCTGTCTGCCACAGCTGTCTACTCTACTTGGCTATGGCAGCCTTCACCCTAGTGGGGAGCTGTGCCATGGAGCAAGAGGGGCTGAAGCGGCCCTCAGCATGAGCCAGGGTGCACGTTTGGGCAGATGCAGGAAGCCAGCTAAAGTACCTGGCATTTTCAGTTGCTTTCTCCACCCTGTTTTGAGAGAAACCAAGCACGTGGGTGCTCTTCACTAGCAACGTCTAGATTTCTCTCAGCCCCAGCTAGTCCCACTGGTCTTCAAGTCAGCCAAGAAGAGGACTTATCTTTCTGGTGTTGGACCCCAGGGCTGGGTTTCCTAATATGTGGTTCACACCCCTCACTGTTTGGGGAGGGTCTCTGAGCCCATGCAGTCCCCCTCCTCTGCTGTATCCCCTCCTAGGGGCACAGGTCCTCACCTGATTGCTTCTCCTCTTTTCTTACCTGATTTCATGTGGATCTTTCGTTACAGCCTTGGTTGTATAAGAGCCTTTCTGCCAGTCTCCAGTTTGTTTTCAGTGAGAGTTGCCCCACATGTACAATAGATGTATTTTTGATGTGTTCATTGGGGGAGGTGAGCTCTGAATCCTCCTACTCCACCATCTTGATCTCCTTTCCCCATGTATTTTATTTTTTATTTCTATTTTTGTGTCTTTAAGTTTTTAAATCTTTTCTTCTACAGTGTCTTAATGTGTCACTTATCCCATCCAGTGTATTTTACATCTCAGTGTTGTTTTCATCTCTGGAATTTTTTTTTAGTGTCCCTTCTTATATAGTTAATCTTTTCTATATTTTCTTGAACATATGGAATATAGTTTCAGTAAGTTTTTAAATATCTTTTTGTATTAATTCTGTTATCTGGTAATTACTGAGTTGGTTTTGATTTTTTCTCTCCTCCTTATGGGTCATTTTTCCTGTTTCTTTTCATGCCTGGTGATTTTTAATGGAGTACCAGAGATTGTGAATTTTACTTTTTTATGTGCTGGGTATATTTTATTTCCTGTAAATATTCTTCTGGGACACAGGTAATTTGGAAATCTCATGACCCTTTGGGGCTCTCTTTTGAGCTATGCTACGTAGCACCAGAGTAGCATTTAGTGCAGTGTTAATTTTGCCCAGTACTGAATCCAAAGGCTTTTGAGTACTCTACTAAATGCATTCTGAATTATGAGATATTTCCACTCTCCCTGGTGGGAATAGTAACTCTTCTGGTCCCTGTGTGAGTTTTGGGTATTGTTCCCTTTAATCCAAGAAGTTTAAACCTCAGAACTGTTGATGTTTTGGCCCAGAGAATCCTTTATTCTGGGGCCTTGTCTTGGGCATCATAGGATATTTAGCAGCATCTCTGGCTTATAGTCACGTGATGCTAGTAGTGCCCCGCCTTCCCCTCTGAAAATTATGACAACCCCAAATGTCTCCAGATATCACTATGTCACCCAGGGGGCAAAATCAGTCTTGATTGAGGACCACTACTCTAATCCTTTCAGATGGTTCTTTCCCTGAGTTGAGGTATTTCTTCATGTACATGGAAAGATCAGTACTCAAACTAGACTCAAGTGAGACCTTCTGTAGGTTTTCAGAACATTCTTTCTTTCTGTGTAGTATGCGCTCTCTCTGTCTGGCTCTGCAAACTTGAGCTACCTTCTACTCTGCAGGTGGCCAGCTACTTCTTCTCAAGATACAACCAGGTAGTAAGGTATGATAATTATATGAATCACCTCATTCGTTTCCCCTCTCTCAAATGCCACTGTCTTTTTTTCGTAATGTCTTACCTCTTGAAAAATGTTTCATTTATTTATTATGATTTTTAGTTGTTTTAGATGGAAGGTAAGTCCAATCCCTCTTATTCCATCTTGAATGAAAGCTGAAGTCTCAAAAGTTGTCTTTTACTTTTGAAGGGATGTTTTGTAATACTTCTGACACTGCACCCCCGAAAACATTGAAGTGGCAGGTCTTTGAGCCCTCATAGAGTTAATATCTCACTTCCAGGAGTTCAAGTGTGTTACCCAAGACTCCAGGGTACCAGCCACTCCTTGCTCATTCTCTTGTTCATTCTGTTCAGTCAGCAAAATACATACGTAATGTCTTAGGTGGTCTAGATGGCTTCAAGTTATATTATGGTAGAGACTGAGAAAGTTGCAATAGCCCTTAGGCAAAACTGTAAGTTAATATTGTCCTGCACAACTGCCAACTGTTTCTTGTACTTTTTACTTTAGTAACTGGAATGGAAAAGAATACATTCACCAAATCAATACCTGAAGCTTAATTAATCATTCCTTCAACAATATTATGTCTGGGACTTGCAGCTGTGCCCAGAGCTAAAATTTGGTTAAGTGTATGACAGTCTATAGTCGTTTTTTAGGATCCGTCTGATTTTTGCAGATGATGCATGAGAAGGACTGTCACCCCTGCATACTTTTAAGCCTTTACTGGCGGCCCTAGTCTTGGCTTCTTTGCCTCTTTGGAAAAGCAATGTTGTCTTTTATTTACTATCTTGTTCTGGGGAATGGGGCAATTTCAGAGGTTTCCACTTGACTTTTTCCACTATGACAGCTTTTACCACATAGGTTCCTTTGTGGGAGTTATTCTAACTGCCAGATAAAAAAAATTCTAGTTATAAACTTGGGGAGTGGAGAGAGACAAGACTATTAGGTGGGTCTGCAGGCTCAGTGAGGTCACTATGAGCCAGACTTTTTCCAGGACTCTGTTTCTGACCTCAACTCAGAAAGTTTTGGCTAGGAGGTTGTTTCTTTTGCCCCACAGAACCTCGACTTGGATCATTCTCTTAGTTCTATTCAGCTGGTAGCTGGTCTGGTCTAAGAAGGAATCACATATCCGGTTCCTTGGTGCTGTTTCATGTGGCCTTTCTCTTTCAATGAGGCTATTTTGGGCTTCCTCACAACATTGGTGCTCTCAGGGTATTTGAATCTTAGAAGTTACACGGCCTCACTTCTGGCACATTCTTTGGGTCAGAACAAATCACAGGACCAACCCAGATCCATGCAGAGGGCACCTAGATTCCTACTTTTGATGAGGGAGTGACAAGGTCTCATTGCAAAAGAGCATATGGGATAAGACATATCATTGTAGCCCTCTTTGGAAGTACAGTTTATCATATCACTGCTCCATCTGCTGTCTTATAGAATTTTATAGACCTTTTTTAGGTCTATAGACTCATTTGCTGTGGTTTCCTCTTTTAATCTATTCATCTCTTTTATATATATATATATATATATATATATATATATATATATACTTAAAAATCTTTTTCCCTCTTATTTTGGTAAGGATTTAGCAGAGATGTGTGTGGTCATTGAATCCATCATGGTTAATTGGCAGTTGTAAGCTTTGGAATCAGATTATTGCTTTTTTTCTTAGAGCTTCCTTGTTGTCTTAGTAGCATATTGGGGAAACAGGTTGTCTTATGTGTCTTTTCTTTTTTTCTCTCTGTCATTTGATAATTCTCTTGTTATATATCAAAGAGAGTAGTGTTTGGGAGCAGTCTGCCCTGATATAGAGGCATTACTCCTTGTAAGAGAATAAGGAGGTAAATTTTACATAGAGAATTTAAGCTTCTTTATAATCACCGTGCATCAGCGTTCTGTGGTAAAATACTCTTTTCTGTCAGGAATGTTCCCTGCTTCCACACTTTCCTTTTGCTATGCCATTGCTCTTAGCTGAGGTTATACTATACTACTATACTTTATTAACCTGGGTTTATTAATATCTAATTATCTGAATGAGTGCTAGAGAAATGTTCCCCAGTTCTTTCGGAGAGTGAACAATAGCATTGTCCCATTGGATGTCAGTTTTGTTTAGTGGTAGATTAATACCACCTTGAGTCTGTTTGAAAAGAGTTTTTTTTTAGAAAATCATATTTTAAGAGGAATATTGACAAACAGAATCATCTCCAGAGGAGATCAGTTAGGATGCTTAAAGATCTGGAACCTGCAAATATTTAGACTTTGTTATTTGGAGGGAAAAAAAAACGACTTAAAAGAAGACAAGATAACTGTTTTCAAATATTTGGAGGTCACTAAAGAGGAAAGATTGCATCTGTTTAGAAATGAAATAGACTTTTATATGAAATAATGAGTTTTTTGGCATTGTTTGAGTAGAGGTTGTCAGCCATGCTGAGGAGGGGTTCCTGTGTGAGTTGAGGGAACTCTTCTAAACCTTTTCAGATCTATTGTAATTCAGAGATTTTGTGACTCTTTTGTAGTTAACAGTTGTGTCATAAATGGTTGTTTGCTTAAAATCAGAATTGTGGGATATCATATTTTAAAAAGTATATTTGAAAATTAATCTAAAGTCTTTTCTGTTCTACAGGACTTAAATACTATTTATTCTTATCTTCATGGAATGGAAATATTATCAAATCTCAGGGAACATCAGCTTAGGTAAGTGTGATGCTGTGTTTAAGAGCATGTGCTAAGGAGTTATTCAAATGAGTTTGGATAGATAGTTGCAGGGACCAAATCATTTAGGGGCTTTTTATAGGATATGCAAAGAAATGGGCCTTTCTCATTCCAGTTTTCCTTAGCCCTGGGACTTTGAGCAAGTCTTAACATCTAAGCTGCAGTTTTGTCTTCCATAAAATAGGGATAAAAAGATTACCTTTGTTGCAGCATTTCGAGGATTAAATGAGAATATTTAAAGCAAAGTGCAGTGCTCAGTTTGTGCTAGCTAGTGAAAACAGAACTTTCTCTTTGTAATTTGTATTGATATTTATTGTATCAAATGCTTGAGATGGGCATGGTATGATGTAGTGTTATATTAAAGTGGAAGGAGCAAGACTCTTGATTTGGCATAAGCTCCTATGGACAGTACCCATAAACTTTCCGAACCTCATTTTTCTATTCTGTAAAATGAGTTTTCTCTCCTGCTGCCTTGTCTCATTGTGATTATATTTGTAAAGATACTTTTGAGTGCTATAAGCACTAACTATTATAACTTTGCATAGTATTTTAATTAAACTGTGTTTTTCTTCCATGACCAGCTTACTTATCACTTTTTCTGGCTATTCTTTAAGTTTCTGGCTATGGACCAGATTCTAAATATAATTGTTTGGAATTTATTATTTTCTGTTTTCTGTGTAACATAATTTAGATATTAGTATATGTCAAGTAAGTATATCAAGAAGAAAGAAAAAATTAGGGCATTAGTAGTAAAGTATTTTTAAATACAAGCAAATTTATATTTATTCAACAGATTTGTGTGTGTGTGATCATATTTTTAAACTCCAGTGAAAAATTTAGTGATAGATCTGATAATTTTCTGTTGTAATTATAACAATTTTTGAGACAATTCAAATAAAATAATTTTAAAAATTTTTACTTTTTAAAAAATATGTTAGATTAATGTCTGCGAGAGCACGCTATGAGAGATACAGTGGCAATCAAGTTCTTTTTTGGTAAGTATTTCCATAATTAGCTTAAATTAATGTTTAAAATTTAGATTGTTAGCATTGAAATTCATTTGATTCTGGAACAGTTTCTGTAGAGGAGATTGAAATATATTCCTAAACTATGAAATATAATGTACATAGGGCTCACAGAAGGTGCACAGTGCAATGAAGTTTAATAAATATATACACCTGTGTAACTACTATGCAGCGAATATGTAGAACATATCAGCTCTTCAGAAGGTTCTAGTCAACTGTCTTGGAAAGGAAATCTAGTTCTGATGTCTGTCACCTTAGATTAGTTTTGTCTCTGTAAATTTCATATAGATAAAAATTTGTTGGTCAGGCTTTTTATACTTCACAAATGTTGCATATTCTTCCATGTTTTTGCATTCATTCTTTTTCAGTGCTTTACAGTATACAGTTATGTGAAAATAACAGTTTGTTTATCCTTCCCACTATTAATAAATATTTGGGTTGTTTCCAGTTTTTCCCTATCATGAATAGTAAGTTTCTATGAATATTTTATTCATGTGTTTTTGTACCTCTATTTACTCATTCTTCTTGGGAATATTCTTGGGAATAAAAGCATTGGAAATGCACATGCTCAAATTTAAGAGATTCTTTTTTTTTTTTTTAATAAATTTATTTATTTTATTTATTTAGTTTTGGCTGTGTTGGGTCTTTTGTTGCTGAGTGCAGGCCCTCTCTAGTTGCAGCAAGCAGGGGCTACTCTTTGTTGCGGTGTGTGGGTTTCTCGTTGCGGTGGCCTTTCTTGTTGCGGAGCACGGGCTCTAGACACGCATGCTTCAGTAGTTGTGGCTCATGGTCTCTAGAGCTCAGGCCCAGTAGCTGTGGCACACGGGCTTAGTTGCTCCGCGGCATGTGGGATCTTGCTGGACCAGGGATCGAAACCGTGTCGCCTTCATTGGCAGGTGGACTTTCAACCACTGTGCCACTAGGGAAGTCCCAGGAGCTTGTAACATTAGAATCTAAAATATGTATTTCATTTTACCTCGTGATTTTGTTTTTTGTTTTCCTGCTTACTAATGATGATGAATGATTTTCATGTTTTTATGGGCTATTTGGATAGCTCTTTTATGATCTCCTGATTCAAGTTTTTGACCATGTTTTAGTTGGGCTATGTTATTTCTATTGATTTGTAGAAAATTTTTATGAATTCTATATCTGAGTCCTTTGTTGGGTACATAAGTTGTGAATATCTTCTCCCACTGTGTGGCTTGCTTTTTTTACTCTATTAATGGCATCTTTTGAAGAGAAGAAATTTCTTACTTTCTCAGTTTTTCCGCTTGTGGTTAGTGCTTCTCATGTCCTGTTTAAAAAAACAAGATCTTTCCCTTCCTCAAGATTATGAAGATATTCTTCTCTGTTTTTCTTCCAAAAATTTTGGCAACAGTGATCTCTTTCATTATATGTATGCAGCTGGTATAGAGAAATGGTATTAACTTCAGTGTTTCATTGCACACTGCGTTTGTCATTATTTCTAAGTACTGGATTCATATGGATTTTAATAGCTTTATTTGTTCATTTGTTGATTCATTCACTTACTATTAAATGTTTGTCTGCTATACATTATGCTTAGCCTGGTGTAGAGTGGTGGGAAGAAACGGGATTTGTCCTTATGAGTTTATTGTATAGTGGGGGAGAGAAAGTTAATTAAAATAGCTGCACATATTTAAGTGCTATCAAGGAAAAGTACAGATTTATAGATAAGTGGAACAGAATTGAGAACCCAGAAATAAACCCTTATATTTATAAACAGTTTCTGTGTGCTTTTTTTTTAATGGCCTTGTAGCTGTGTAGCTAAGATGTGCACACAATGTGGGTATAACACAACTGAGTATTAAAAAGGAACCACCAGTGAACAGTTTATTTTTGATGAAGGTACTAAAGCATTTCAATTGGGAAAGCATAGTTTTTTCAACAAATGGTGCTGGGGTGATTGAGTGTTTATATGCAAAAACTTAATTTAGATTCTTATCTTACACCGCACACAAAAATTAATGAGATATTCAGTTTACACCCATTAGAATAGCTACAGTTGCAGGCGTGCGAAATGGGTAAAGGGGATCACCTGTATGGTAATGGATGGAAACTAAATTTTTGATAGTGAGCATGCTGTAGGGTATACAGAAGTAGAAATACAATGTACATATGTTTTTTTGTTTTTTTTGTGGTACGCGGGCCTCTCACTGTTGTGGCCTCTCCCATTGCGGAGCACAGGCTCCAGACGGCTATGGCTGTGCGGCCAGGCTCAGCGGCCATGGCTCACGGGCCCAGCCACTCCGCGGCATGTGGGATCTTCGCAGACCGGGGCACGAACCCGTGTCCCCTGCATCGGCAGGTGGACTCTCAACCACTGCGCCACCAGGGAAGCCCTGTACATATGAAACATATGTTGTAAACCAGTGTTACTTCAATTAAAAATATATTTTAAAAAGTAGATGCAGTCAAGGGTAAAGAAGATGTGGCACATAGGTACAATGGAATATTGCTCAGCCATAAAAAGAAACAAAATTGAGTTATTTGTAGTGAGGTGGATGGACCTATAGTCTGTCCTACAGAGTGAAGTAAGTCAGAAAGAGAAAAACAAATAGTGTATGCTAACACATATATATGGAATCTAAAAAGAAAAGAAAAAGGTCCTGAAGAACCTAGGGGCAGGACAGGAATAAAGACGCAGATGTAGAGAATGGACTTAAGGACATGGGGAGGGGGAAGGGTAAGCTGGGACGAAGTGAGAGAGTGACATGGACATGTATACACTACCAAATGTAAAATAGGTAGCTAGTGGGAAGCAGCCGCATAGCATAGGGAGATCAGCCCGGTGCTTTGTGTCTACCTAGAGTGGTGGAATAGGGAGGGTGGGAGATGCAAGACGGACGAGATATGGGGAAATGTATATAGCTAATTCACTTTGTTATAAATTGGAAACTAACACACCATTGTAAAGCAATTATACTCCAATAAAGATGTTAAAAAAAAAAGTATCTGCAGTCTAAACATAACAAGTGTTGGTGAGGATATGGTGACACCTGGAATCGTCATATATTTGTGGTGCAGATGTAAGTATAGCCACTTTAGGAAACAGTTTGGCAGTTTCTTAAAATTTTACCATATGACCTAGTAATTCCACTTTTACATATTTACCCAAGAGAAATGAAAACACGTGCAGAGACCGTACATAGATGTTCTTAGTAGCACTATTCATACTAGCCTAAAACTCGACATAATTAAATTGTACAGTGAATAGATAGATAAAATGCTCTGCATCTGTATAGTGGAATACTATTTGGCAGTGTAAAAGGGAATAAAATGCTGCTACACACTACAACATGGACAAACCTCAAGCATATTATGCTAAATGGAAGAAGCAAGATAGAAACATCACATATTACATGATGCCATTTATACGAACTGTCCAGGAAAGACAAATCTATAGAGACAGAGCAGGTTATTGGTTACCTGGGGCAGGGATTGACTGCAAATGAGGCATAAGAGATCTCTTTGTGGTGATGTTTGCACAGTTCTTTTCAATATCATAAAAGTCATTGAATTGTGCACTTAAAATGAGTGAATTTGTGGTATATTGATTATACCTCAGTTAAGCTGTTTAAAAATTAGTATAAAGAGTTACCCAAATCTGTATTTGGCTGATCATAAACAAAGGAATTTCTAAAAAATGAATGTGGAAGTTAAGTAAAGAGTTTAAATTCAGATATTAGTGGAAGCAGAGAAAAGAATGTGTATAGTTGACCTTAACTGGGAAGCAGCATGATAGAAAGAGTGAAAATAAACCACTATGTTCAGTGCTTCGAGCAGAGAGGAAGAAACAGGAAGAGAGGGGTGTGGAGAGCCAGGTGGAGACCACCTTAATAGTTTTTGTTCTTTATTTTAGGAGCAGTGTGAAGCCTTTGAAAGGAGTAACATCTGACAAGATTAAATATGCCACTCTTCTCTAGGCTAAATTATTCTTAGATTCATTTGCTTGCAAAGAGAAAGGAGATAGCATGGCCACATGTTAAAAGACTTTCACTTTCCTTGTGTTTACTCACCAGATGCATTGCCAAACTGCTCTGAGAGTGGAATTCTCTGCAAGGTTTGAACAGTTTCTGATTCGTGAGCTGGCATGGCTCTCTTGGTAGTAGGAGTGAATTTCAGGATTTTTCCTCCGTTTATAGTAGAATTTGCTGAGAACTTTGTGACTGTTTCAGCAAAGTGAGATAAAAATTAGAGGCTTATGGTAGCATCCAATCATAACTTTCTTCTGTCTTGATTTTGGGCAGAATTTTCTTTTACTGATTTTTATTCCTTCTTGTGCAAAAGTCATGTTTCAAAAGAATTAGAAAGTAAAATTTCCAAACAAAGAACCTTAAGTAGGAGATTTTCAGCCATTTTTATCTTCCTTCTGTGAAGATGGAAGGGATGGATATAAAGAACTTTAAAGTATCTTCTGGAAACTTGATGATACTTTTTTCTTATGGTAGGCAATAGGATTCACCCAGAAAGCTCATCCTGGGTGCTATGTAGAGTGGTTTGGAGGCTTAGTTTTCTGGGTGGAGGATGGTACTATTCATTAAGAATGAAAAAAATGAAGCTTGAAAGAAATGATAGGTAGATTTTGAACATGTTGAAGTTGACTTGTGTGTTAGATATACAAGCTAACATGTCAAGTCGCTAGCCAGATAGATATACAGTTCTCCAGCTCAGAGGAAATGTTTGTTTTATAAAATTAGAATTGTCTACATATTGGAATTAATTGAAGTTTTAGGTATGGTAAATTAAAAATACTTTAGAGAAAGAGAAAAAGATTAGATTATAAAGTAACATCTAACAAGATTCTTGGTTTCCATTGGAGATTTAACTGAACTAAAAATGATGATGGACTTAAGTCATCTGATATTCTTTTATCCCTCAGACACACATAAAGTGAAAGATTGGGTAGGCATTTAATGTATTTCTGTCAGAATAAAATTTAAGAGAAAGAGGTAGATCCAAATTAGTTGAACATGAAGATGGAACATTGATAAACTTGTGAATTCCAAACAGTATTGTCTTTAATATACAGTAAGCTTGTAATATACATAAAAGTTATCAGAAATAGAATTTTTTTTTTTTAAGGTTTTTTTTTTTTTTGCAGTGCGCGTGCCCCACACTGTTGTGGCCTCTCCCGTTGTGGAGAACAGGCTCCAGACGCGCAGGCTCAGCGGCCATGGCTCACGGGCCCAGCCGCTCCGCGGCATATGGGATCTTCCCAGACCGGGGCACGAACCCGTGTCCCCTGCATCGGCAGGCGGACTCTTAACCACTGCGCCACCAGGGAAGCCCTAGAAATAGAATTTTTTAATATGCACATGTAGTACAATATTTAAGTTAATCTTCATCAAATGTGGTGATCCAGTACACAAAAATGAGGAATGGGAAGTTACTGATATAAATTAATAAGATAGAGCTAATAAACATACATTTCTGAAGCCTATATCTTAAGCTAGTGATTATGTAAGATATGAACATGGTCTGTATGAAACCTTAGGCAACAGGCAAAATTTCCAAGGAGAGTTAATTTTTAATGATTTATGATATTATTAGAATATTTTTCATGTTTTGTATTTTGTACTGAATCCATATACATGTGAATGTGTGTATTTATTTACTCATCTATTTACTTATTCATTTAAACAGTTCAGAAACTATTGCCAGATGTTGGTATATCCTGCTTTCTGGATCTGTGCTTATGAAAGACTCCATGGTTTTGCCTCCTTGCAGGTATGTTTACATTTGCTGTTTAGTGCATGTGATAGGCAAAGTTAGATTACAACTAGTTATTTTATTTCTTACGTTAAACTATTTTTATGTAGATGTGTATTTTCTCTTAGTAGGTGATACATTTTAGAAATGTCCTTGCTTTTTGGTACTATTTGAAGTACTTGGCAGGAATCAACTGATATTTCATATTTCTTGGGGGTATAATCTATAGTTTACACCATGGCATATAATACTGCTATTTGATCTTTAGTTGTATGTGAGATTTGATCTCATTTATCTGATGGTTTTGCATTCATTGCTGTTAGTTATAGGGAGGCAATATATCTTTATAGTTAAATCGTTTTTTAGAGTAATGCGAACTAGGCTAGTATCCTGATTTTGTCACTTATTAGTTTTATGACTTTGGACAAATTATAGTTTTCTTGTATGTAAGAGGATAATAATAGAACCTATTTAAAGTGCCTTATGAGGTTATAGCAAGCTACTACTCAAAGTTCTCAATGGAACTCTGTAAAAGTTGACATTCTAGAGCCAGACTGCTTGAGTTCACATCTTTGCTCTACTGTATAATACTTTTTGGACAAATTACTTAATCCCCTTGTGCCTCAGTTTCCTCATTTGTAAAATAGGGACAATAATAGGATGTATTTCATAGGCCAGCTTTGAGTAATAAATGAGTTCATATATATATAGAGAGAGAGAGTTCTTAGAACAGTGCCTGGCTGTTACAAGTAATTGTTAATTATCATCATCAGAATTATTAGGTAAAAGAAGAGTGGTTGGAAAGATGATCAGATATAGTATTCTTAGAGAATTTGGTCTGTTAGTAATTCTTAAGATTTTGGGGCCTCAAATTATAATTTTGTGACATAAAAATGTAATTTTTTGGTGACTTTCCCAATAATGTTGAGAAGAGATTTTTAGGCTTTTAAGGTAAGACTTCTAATTGCAGCTGAATTAATTTAGTTGCAAAACTATTAAATTTAAGTATCAAGGTACATTCTACTTGACAGATGGTACGAGACATCTCAGTTTTGATGCCATTTTTAAAGCCATGGTTTTATTCTTGAAACTTTATATCATCAACTTTTAGTTAAATGAAATCTGTACTTCTTGATTAGTAGTATAAAGCATATTGTTGACCTTTTTTACAAATAAAATACATAATAGTTCTTGGTTATTTAAGCCTTTTGGGTATTGTTCCTTTCTACTATGTTTCTGAAAGTCACTTTAGTGATTTGTAATGAGTTAGCTACTGACACAGAATAAGCTGGGTTGATAACTGACTACAGTTATATTTTAAGATTATTAGTATTGTTCTTTTGAATATTTTATCACCCTTTTCTGCTGTTAGGAATAGTCAAGGACTTTATGTAGCCATTAATCAGCCACAATAATTCACCATGAGTTTGTGATCAAGACAATGAAGTTTATCTTTTAAATAATTGATAGTATGAGTTTTTTTTTGTTTTGTTTTTTCTTTTTTTGAGCTGTACCACTCAGCTTGTGGGATCTTAGTTCCCTGACCAGGGATTGAACCTGGGCCCACGGCAGTGAAAGCACCAAGTCCTTACAACCGGACTGCCAGGGAACTCCTGATAGTAGGAGATTTTAAAACAATAAAGTCATGGAATGCTTTAATGTAACCATCATGAACTTCACAGCAAACATGATTGTAGAAGTCTATTTAATCGTTATTTAGAGAGCAGTTCCTAGGTAGGAGATTTATATTTTGTGTTTGAGAGATACTTGTATTAGGTTATTGTTAGGATTAAATGAGTCAATACAAATAAAATATGTAGAATAATGATTAGCATATATTAAGCATCGAATAATTTTTGGCTTCTGTTCATTATAATAGCGTTGGGATATGATCATTATGGTAATCAACAGATATGAGCAGTACCTAGTATAAGACAAGGAATAATAGTCGTTTTCTAGGTTATAAAAATACAGCCTATTTCTCTAGATATTAAGGTATTTGTTACTCCCTTATCAGTGAGTAGACAGAAACCACACAGTAATTTGAACAGGGACAGTTTAAAGAATTATTAACTACTTTAAGAAGTTAGGTACTAAGAAGGATAAAGGAACTAAGGGACAGAGTACCCAAGGAAGGAACAAACTTGAAAGGGGAGCCCTCTCCCCAAAACTGAAATTCAGAACTTGTTGGTGAATATGTTACTTGTAGCCCAATAGCTAATGGAGAAGTTCACTTGGTTGCCCTGGGCCAGAGCTGTCCACAGTTATTGAGTCAAGGCGGGCAGGAAGAGATCCTCTGACCAGGACCGGTAAGCAATAAAATCCTCCCTCACCCTCACCTGGCCCAGGGTGCAGATGGGCCCTGAGGCTGGAGATAGGACGTCCCTTTGCTTTACACACACATACCCCGCAGAGCAAAGAATACTTTCCTACTGCGGTGTCCTGGTACTAGCACCCTTTACTGACAGAGCTTTAACATTTCTAGCTGGCCAAAGGAGAATCTTGACTAAATCCAGATGCTTTATTACAAAGTAAATTTGAAACTGAGAGCAAATATATTTGAACTTGAGAGGCAATAAATGAATGGTACAGTCCACTCTCTTGGTTACTCAGTTTTCATTCTGAACACATTTGAGCTTCCATCCAACTCTGTTTCCACCCAACAAGATGTAGCTATCGTTCATATAAGTAAAGAAGTTCCTACTCTCTCCCCAAAATAAGGAGATGCACAGTCCCAACAGTCATTACTTGCTGTTGATTACATATTCCATCACAGTACTCTGAATATTCTATTAACTACAAACTACTTTGTAAAGTTCACCTCCAACAACTTACATATAAAATAAATATGGGGAAGAGAGGGAAGAAGAAAATGGTTAACGTTTACACAACTCCAGACATATACACAATATATAGTCCTTGTTTCTGTAACTGCTCACAAGCCCGTAGTTGGTATCTCTCGCGTCCTTTTTTTCACCACCCATTCAGTACTTCCGGCCTCAGCCAGAATTTCAGCTGTTCTGCGTTCTTTACCTGATGATGGGCACAAAACTTTCATTTCTGAAGGATCCTTAATTATCCTGCCCACCCCACCCCCCGTCTTTTGGTTGCCGTTAGTTTTCCGTTAACCTTTAACAGCGTACTTGAAAGTACTACAGGGAGCCTAAATGAACCCCCTGGGCTTCAGATGTAGTTCTCCTGGCCCCCATTGTATGCAGCAACTCAGTTTCTCCTTGGTGATTGGGATCAATCACTCAGGCCAGTAGAATAACCCCTTTTCCTGCCTTTTGGTTCAGCGGCCAGGTGGAAGTCTCTAATTCAGTGGAACCGTTGCTGTGTTTCCATAGCTAGACATAATCTAAGACTAAGAATCAAAACCAGCAGAGCTCACAGTTTTAGGGAGGGGAAGTAAAAGTTCTGTGAATGAGTTATTAAGTATAACACTGAGAAGAGCCACTCCTGTTTCCACGCCTTGAATATCAGACCCATGTATTCTGGCTGTTGGGGGAGACAAACCATTGCTGTACTTCTGCTGCTGCAAAATGAGTACCTTGATTGAAAATGATGCTGTCTAGAGTGCCGAGGCAATAGATAGGCATTTTGTGAGCCTGTGGATAGTGGTGCTGACAGAAGCATTATGGGCAGGAAAGGCAGATCATTTCCAGAATATGTGCCTGTTCCAGTGAGGACAAATATAGTCCTTCTCCATGATAGAAAAGGTCCAGTGTAAATAATCTGCCACTAGGTGACTAAATAGTCCTCCTGAGGAATGCTTCCATATCAGAGACTCAGTATTGGTTTCTGCTGTTGGCAGATTAGGTACCCAGCAGTAGCATTGGCAGTTGAGCCGCTGCATATTTTCCATCTCTGTCACAATAGCCACTTCATTTGTGGGCCCATTGAACAAGCACTGACTGGGGAGAAAGAGTTTGATTGACATCCATAGAGCATGTTATTTTGTTTACCTGTACAGTGGATGCCCTTTGTGCATTCACAGGGGACACAGGTATCTTCAAAGTCTGTATCCATTTTGAAAGAGGTCCTTCCATATACCTCTTCCCAGACTTCCTTGTTACCAGTCTTCCAGTCCTTTTCCTTCCGAGTCTCTGACTATTCAACCAAACCATTAGTAACTGCCCCCATGAATGTCTAGATATTGATCTAATAATTCTGGCCTCTCTCAATCCAGATAAAATGGACAACCAAATGTACTGCTTGAAGTTCTATTCCCTAGGAGGATTTTCCTTCACTACCTTCCTTCAGGGTAACCTTTGAGTAGGGCTGTCCACTTTGGGGTAGTACTAGCATGTTGTGCAGACTTATCTGTGAAATAGGCTCAGGTTTTTTCTTCTTCAGTCACCTGGTCATAAGGGACTCCCTGGGTGGGCATAGGCACAGATTGAGGTGGAGGAGGCAATGCAACAGGAATTGATGTTGAAGGAGTCTGAGCCACCTGCTCATGCAACTTATTCTGGACCTGGGTAAACTTGATCTCTTATATACCATATTTATTTGATAATAGATTGCTACTGCTCATGCCCAAGCCTTATGGCTAGGAATGCAGTTCATGATAGGAAGTTCAGGCTGCATAGTCACGTGATGTCCCATGGTTAGGCATTCAGCCTCTACCAACACCCAGTAGCAAGCCAGAAATTGTTTCTGGAAAGTAGAATGTTATTTGTAGAAGAGAGCATGGATATTTCAGAAATTCTAGAGACCTGTACTGTCATTCTCATATTAGTGCTTGTCGGACACTCCCTAGAATATCACTATTTGCCATGAACACTAAATAATCCATCATTGGATATGCTGGATCATAAGGCCCAAGTAGTAGAGTGGCTTCTACTGTGTCCTGAACTTGGCGGCAGCCTTATGGGCAACTCAGAAGATGGGTCAAAGTAGCACACTTTATGTGTTACCTCCAGAATCTGAGAAAACTAACCAAACATTGTGTCTCTTCTTTTGTGCTAGATGGTATGAGGTGCAGCAACTTGTATTTCACCTTGTAGGTGATATGTTGTCATGCCCCAAATTACGGAACTCCCAGAAATTTGACCGAGGGGGCAGGTCCTTGAATTTTTATAGCATTTATCACCTAAAATCTAGTTTGCATATATTTTAATGAAGCATCTAAAGTGCAGCCCCTTATCTTGTAATGAAGTTTTATATGTAATTTAAACCAATAAAATATATTTTACAGTTCACAATAAACAAAGAAAAGGAATAAATCAAATCTGAAATATCATTGTTTTTCTTTTGAAACGGATTTAGTTTTTTCTAGAATTGAGTGCATTTTCTATTTGTCACCGTAAATTTTCAGTGTAGCTCAAGAAAACAAGGACTTCATTACTGTGATTTTTATTTATTTATTTTTAAAATAAATTTATTTTTAAATTTTTGGCTGCATTGGATCTTCGTTGCTGTGTGCGGGATTTCTCTAGTTGTGGTGAGCAGGGGCTACTCGTCGTTGTGGTGCGTGGGCTTCTCATTGTGATGGCTTCTTTTGTTGCGGAGCATGGGCTCTAGGCGCCCGGGCTTCAGTAGTTGTGGCATGCAGGCTCAGTAGTTGTGGCTCACGGGCCCTAGAGCGCAGGCTCAGTAGTTGTGGCGCATGGGCTTATTTGCTCCGCGTTATGTGGGATCTTCCCGGACCAGGGCTCGAACCCATGTCCCCTGCATTGGCAGGCAGCTTCTTAACCACTGTGCCACCAGGGAAGTCCCATACTGTGATTTTAAATAAAATTTAATGCGTGTATTCATTGAAACATTCATTTATGCCGCAAATAAGCATTGATGGTCACCTCCATGTAAGACACTGGCATTAAGAAAAAAAGACTGACTTAACTTGGTGGAATGGGATGACTGCTTTGTTTATTTTTTTATTTTTTTTGACTGCTTTGTTTAAAAAGAGCCCTTATGTGACACGAGAAGAAAACTTTATTGGGGAGGCAACTGTGGAAATGGATTCTACAAATAAGCAGGATTAGGTTGGCAAAGAAGGAGGGAACAGGTACTTCAGTCAGAATATCTCAAGCACTGAGAGATAATTCATTTAGAAAATATTTATTGAGTACCTGCATGTGTCAGGCACTCTTCTAGTCATTGAGGTTGGGAAGGGTTAATCACCTTTCACCAGCACTGTAAATAGCATTGTCCTTTTTCTAAAGACGTAATTTTTAGAATAATATTTTTTTGACAAAGTAATGAATTTATACTGTTCGAAAGTCAAAACAGTATAACAAGTTGTACTTTAAGAAGTATTTTTCCCACTTTTATTATTATCCACGCCATTCAACCCACCTGTGTAGAAAGCTAACCACTTTTATTAATGTCTTACATATCTTTCTAGATTTTTTAAATATATGTGAACAAAAACAAATACATATTCTTATTTTTCCTATTTCTGACCCAAGTTGGAAGTTGATTCAGTAGTTTTAACTCCTTTATTGTGAAATAAATGGGGAAAAGTGCAGATAACCTAAATGTACATGTTAATAAATTAGTATAAATTGAACATTTGCCTAATCACTACCCTCAGATCAAGAAATTGAAATTTGTCAGCACCCTGGAAGGATCTTTGCTTGTCGTTTCTCAAATCAACTTTCTTGCTTTCCCCCCAAAGATCATCGTTGTCCTAAATTTTAATCAATCTTGAATAGCTATAGAATTTTAGCCTGAGGATATGTACTGTAGTTTAGTTTTGGTTACTTTTGAACTTAACAGGAATATACTCTTCCATTCTTTTTATATGCCTTCTTTGGCCTAGTGTTATGTTTATGAGATTCATCTGTGTTATGCATGTAGTTAGTTCATTCTCAGAGTATTTCATTGTTTCCATAGTTGAGGGCTATTAAAAGTAAAGCAGCTGTGAACATTCTTGTACATTAGATGCACATGTTACATTTCTGTAGGTATACCTATCAGAAAATTGTTGGCTTATAGGATGTGCCTGTTTTCAGCTTTAATTGTTCATTGCTGGTTGTATTCCAAAGTGGATGTACCAATTTACACACCCAGGAGCAGTGCATGAGAATTCCTATTGTTCCACATCCTTAACAACACTTAGTATTGTCATTTTTTATTTTTTTGACTGCTTAATTTCAGTTATTCTGTTGAGTGTGTTGTGTGTGTGTGTGTGTGTGTGTGTGTGTGTGTGTGTATCTCTTAGTTTTGCTTTGCATATTACTGCTTGTTGATGAGTGAGTACATTCTCATTTAAATAACCTCTTTTGTAAAGTGCTTCTTCAAGTCTGTTCCTCATTTTTCTAATGCATTGTGTTTTTGTTATTGAGATGTGGAAATTCTTTGTGTATTCTGAATAAAAATTCTTGCTTGGTTATTTATATTACACATATCTTTTCCCTACTCTGTGCCTTGTATTATTTATTCTTTTAGTAATGTCTTTGGATGAGCACAAGTTCTTAACTCTAAATAGAGCAATTCAGTCTTTTCCTTTTTGTCTTCTTTGCTTAAAAGATATTTCTGTAGCTGAGATCATGAAGGTATCTTCCTTTTTTACTTTCTAGAATTTTTCTCGTTTTTCTTTCACATTTAGACCTGTAGTCTACTTAGAATTGGTTTTTGAGTATGGCATAGTGTTGCATGATTTTCCATGTGGATTCCTGTATGTTCTTCTCCCACTCTCATTCAGTGCCACCTTTTTCAAAAATCAAATATCCACATGTTTGTGTGCCTACTTCTGGGCTCCTATTCCATTATGTTTTGTTTATCCTGCTTGAATACCACATTGTTGTAATTATCATAGCTTTATAATGTGTCTTGAAGTTTAATAGAGAAACTATCAGTGAGAAACTGCTGAACTGTGTTTCACAGTGGTTGTACCATTTTAGACTCCTACCAGCAATGGATAAGAGTTTTGTTCCTGTTTTTACGTAGTCATCAACATGTGGTGTCCCCAGTCTTAGTTTAGCTATTCTAGTCACTGTGAATTAGTTTTAATTTTCGTTTTCCTGCTGAATAATGATATTGAGCACTTTTCCTTGTGCTTATTGGCCATTGCTTCCCCTATATTCTTTTGTGAAGTATCTCTTTAAGTTTGTGTGTGTGTGCGCGTGCGTGCCTGTTTTAAGGTTGAGTTATTAGTCTTTATTATTGTAGAAATCTGGAATACATTCATGATGCAAGCTGACAGGTATTGCATGCATTTTTATCTCATTTGATTTGCATTTTCAGTTTCTTAAGTCTATCCTATTTAACAACTTTATTAAGGTATAATTGACATAAACTAAACTGCACATATTTAAAGTTATAATTTGATAAGTTTGACATATGTATACACCCATAAAACTACCAATAAAGATAGTGAACATGTCCAACCCCATCAGAATTTCCTCAGGCCTCTTTGTAAACCTTGCTCATCCTTCCTTGCTCTGTCCCTTCATCCCTAGAGATCACTGAATCACTGTTATTTTTTTGGGGGGGGGTGTCACTATAAATCAGTTTACATTTTTTAGAATTTTATATAGGTGAAGCATATAATATGTACTCTTCTCTGGTTTCTTACACTCAATAAAATCATGTTGAGGTTTATCCATGTTATGCATATCAATATTTAACTTTTATTGCAGTATCCTTTTTTTGGATATATCACTATTTGTTTAGCATTCAACTACTGGTGGACATTTAGGTTTTATCCTATTTTTAACTAGTGTTGCTATGAACATTTGTGTCCAAGTCTTCATATGGACATATGCTTCCATTTCTCTTGAGTAAATTTTTAGCAATGGAATAGCTGGGTTAGAAGTCTTCATGTAGACACATACTTTGATTTATTTTGAGTATATACCTAGGAATAGCTAGTGATGTTATTATAGTCTATAGTTAAACATCCAGCAGCGCATGAGAGTTCCAGCTGTTCCGCATCATATCCTTACTAACACTTGGTAAGGTCAGTATTTTTAAGTTAACATATTGTAATTTGTATGTGGTGATATCTGATTGTGATTTAAATTTGCATTTTCCTAAAGACTAATGATGGTGGGCATCTTTTCTTGTGCTTATTTGTCAATCATACATCTTTTGTGAAGTGTCCTTTTGAATCTTGCCCATTTGGGGAAGGATGGCTTATGTGTGTGGGGGGTGGGGGCGTTGGCAGAGTTGTTTAATTTCTTATTTTTGAGTTTCAGAAGTTCTTTATATATGCCGTATACAAGTCCTTTTTTTTTTTTTTTTTTTTTTTTTGTGGTACGCGGGCCTCTCACTGTTGTGGCCTCTCCTGTTGCGGAGCACAGGCTCTGGACACGCAGGCTCAGTGGCATGGTTCACGGGCCCAGCCGCTCCGCGGCATGTGGGATCTTCCCGGACTGGGGCACGAACCCGCGTCCCCTGCATCAGCAGGCGGACTCTCAACCACTGCGCCACCAGGGAAGCCCTACAAGTCCTTTAACAGATGTGTAACTTGCAAATATTTTCTGCCAATCTGTGGATTGTGTTTTTCATCTGTTAATTGTTTTTCAAAGTGCTGAAGAACTTAATTTTGATGAAGTGCAGTTTATCAAGTTTTTTTTTCTTTAATGAACTGTGCTTTTGTTGTATGTAAGAAATCTTTTATTAACCCAAGGTCACTAAGAATTATCTTCTATAATTTCTTCTGCAAATTTTATAGTTTTAGATTTTACTATAATCTGTTTAGGTCTGTGATCTACTTAGAGCTAGTTTTTTTACATGGTGTGATATATGGATCTAATTTCAGTTTTTTACCTATGCATATTCAATTAGTCCAGCAGTATTTGTTGACAAAACTATCCTTTCTCTGAATTACCTTTGTATATTTGTTAAAAATTTTTTTTTTGGGTGTGAACTTTTTTTTTTGAATTTTTGAATTTTATTTACTTTTCTATACAGCAGGTTCTTATTAGTTACCCATTTTATACATATTAGTGTATATATGTCAATCCCAATCTCCCAGTTCATCCCACCACCAACACTTCCCCCACACCAGTTTCCCCCATTGATGTCCATATGTTTGTTCTCTACATCTGTGTCTCTATTTCTGCCCTGCAAACCGGTGATCTCAACTTTTTATTTTATATTTGTTTAAATTTAATTGATTTATTTTTCTACCTGGTGCCAGTACCACATTATCCTGACAACTGTAGCTTTATCATAAATGACAGAATAAGGTAGTATGGGTCCTCCAACTTCGCCAAGTTCTTTTGGTTACTATAGGTTTTTTATAATTCCATATGAATTTTGGAATCAGTTTGTTAATTAAAAAAAAAAAGCCTGGGATTTTGTTGGGGAATGCATTGAATCTTTAGACCAGTTTGGGGAATGTTGACATTTTAACAGTCAACTCTTGAACCATGAACAAGGTGCATCACTCTTATTAACTTAGGTCTTCTTAAATTTCTCACGGCAACGTTTTGTAGTATTCAGTGTTCAGGTGTTGCATATGTTGATCTTATATTTTATATCCTAACTAAATTCATATATGAGTTCCAGTAGCTGTTTTATAGGTTTTTAGGATTTTCTAAATAAGTGATTTTGTCATCTGTGAATAGACAGTTTTGCTTCTTTCTTTTCCTAATGTGAATGCCTGCCCCTTCTCCCACACCTGTTTTCCTGCCTTGTTGCACTGGGAAGAAACTACAGTACAATGTTGAAGAGACATAGTAAAAGTAGACATCTTTTACTTGTTCTCAGTCCAAAAGGGGAGTTGGTGATGGAAAGGTGGAAACATTGAGTTTTTCACCAAGTATAATCATAACTCTAAATTTTTCGTAGATGTCCTTTATCTAGTTGCCTGTTTGTAATCTCTGCTTTCCTGCACCCTCATCATTAGGCAACCACTGCTCTGCTTTCTGGCATATAGATCAGTTTACTATTTTATATAATTCCTACTATTTTATATAATTGGAATAATATGTTGTATAGTTTTTTATAGCTAAGATTTTTCACTTAGCATAATGTTTTGGGGATTCCTTCATGTTGCTGTGTATATCAGTAGCTCATTTTGTAAATTTGCTCAGTATATTCCATTGTGTGGATATACCACAAGGTATTTATCCATTCATCTATCGAAAGACATGAAGTTTGTTTCCATTTTTTGGCTGTTACAAATAAAGCACCTGTGAACATTTATGTACAAATCTTTGTATGAAAAGGTGCTTTTTTTTTCCTTAAGTAAATACCTAGGAATACAGAGGCTGAGTTGTATCGTAGATATGTTTAACTTTTTAAAAAAACTGCCAAAATGTTTTGTTGAGTGGTATTATCATTTACATTCCCACTCCAGTTTTTGAGAATTCCATTTGCTCGGCATCCTCTTCAACACTTGAAATGATGGTCAGTCTTTTAATTTTAGCTATTCTGGTGTGAATGTAATGAGATCTCATTTTGGTATAAATTTTCATTTCCATGATAACTAATCATATTTAGCATTTTTGCATGTAGTTATTGACCATTCATGTATCTTTTGTGGAAAGTTGACTCAATTCCTTTGAGGTGGTCTTTTTATTTTTGAGTTATATTAGTTATTTATATATCATACATAAAAGCTCTTTGTGAGTTATGTGTATTGCAGATATTTTTCCCAGATTGTGTCTTGCCTTTTTATTTTTCAGTGGTAACTTCTTTAAGTGTGATATCGTCCAAAGGATGATTTTTTTCCTTTTATTTGAAGTACTTATGTGTTTTAACTAATCTTTGCCTACTCCAAGTTTGTAAATATTTTCTTTTGTATATTCGTAGTTTTCTTTTTTAATAAGAGTTTTATTTATATATTTATCTTTGGTTGTGTTGGGTCTTTGTTGCTGAGTGTGGGCTTTCTCTAGTTGCATCAAGTGGGGGCTACTCTTCGTTGTGGTGCACGGGCTTCTCATTGCGGTGGCTTCTCTTGTTGCAGAGCATGGGCTCTAGGTGCGTGGGCTTCAGTAGTTGCAGCATGCAGGCTCAGTAGTTGTGGCTCACGGGCTCTAGAGCACAGGCTCAGTAGTTGTGGTGCGCGGGCTTAGTTCCTCCGCAGCATGTGGGATCTTCCCGGACCAGTGATCGAACCTCTCCGCATCCCCTGCATTGGCAGGCGGATTCTTAACTGCTGCATCACGAGGGAAGTCCCAGACAGTTTTCTTAAAATAGCTTTACTGGTGTGTAATCTACATAGCATAAAATTCACCCATCGTGGGCTTCCCTGGTGGCGCAGTGGTTGAGAGTCCGCCTGCCGATGCAGTGCTCCGGTCCGGGAGGATCCCACATGCCGCAGAGCGGCTGGGCCTGTGAGCCATGGCCACTGAGCCTGCACGTGCGGAGGCTGTGCTCCGCAACGGGAGAGACCACAGCAGTGAGAGGCCTGCGTATTGCAAAAAAAAAAAAAAATTCACCCGTCATAAGTTTACAGTTTAATACTTTATAATTAATGTATACATTGGTGCACCACAGTTTTAGAAGACTTCCATTACTTGAAAAAGTTCCTCATGCTCTTTTGCAGTTAATCTGATACACTTTCTGTCTCAATATCTACCTCCTGCAAATATTTAAAAGTGGTATTTTGTTTTGACTTTTTTCACTTAGCATAATGTTTTTGAGGTTCATCCCTGTTTTAGCCCATAACAGCTGTAGCTTTTCCTTTTTTTAAATTGTTAAATTGTATTTTATTCTATAAAGTTTCACATTTTGTCTAGCTATTCATGAGATGAAAATTTTGAAAGTTTTTATTGTTTTATTTTTGGGGCTTTTATGGATAATGCTGCTATAAAGATTCACATACAAGGCTTTACATGGGCTGTGTATTTTTGTTTCTTTTGTAGATATCCGGGGGTGGAACTTCTGTGTCGTATAAATATATATTTAAGTTTTGAGGAAAGGGGCAAATTGCTTAAAAGATGACTATTATTTTACATACTGACCAGGAACATATCATGGATGTAGTTTTTCTACACCTTCTCCATCACTTGATATTGACAGTCTTTTGATTATTACCATTCTAATATGTGGTTAACAGTATCTCAGTGATTTAAACTTGCGTTTCAGTAGTGACTAGTATTGTTGAGGATATTTTCATGTGCTTATTAAGCATTCCTATACCTTTGTTGAAATGTCTGTTCAAAGTGTTTCTCCATTTTTCATTTATATTGTCTGTCTTATCAAGTTGTAGGAATTTATATGCTTTGGATACAAGTTTTTTATGAGATGTATGATTTTTAATTGTGTTTTTTTTTTGTCTTATCAAGTTTTAAGAACTTTGATGTTTTGGATACAAGTTCTTTATCAGATATATGATTTGTGTGTATTTTCTTTTTTCTGTGGCATGTCTTTTCCTTTTCTTCATAGTATCTTTTGAAGCACAAATATTTTGCATTTTGATGAAATTCAATTTATTGTTTTTTTCTTTAGAGGATTGAGGTTTTGGTGTCATATCTAAGAAATCTTTGTTTAACCTAATCTCACAATTATTTTCTCTTATGATTCTTTTCTACAAAGTTTTCAGTTTCAGCTGTTATATTTTGGCCTGTGTCTATTATAACTTCACTTTTGTTTTTGTTTTTGTTTCTGTTTCTTTTTGTTTTTGCTTAAGGATAGCCAGTTGACCCAGTGCCATTTGATGAAAAGGCATTGAATTGCCTCAGTACCTTTGTTGAAAATCAGTAGACCATATATATGTTTGTTTATTCTGAACTAATATTTACTCTGTTCCATTTAACTATTTTTCTATCTTGGTACCAATCTGCTGTATTAATTATTGTGGCTTGTTGTAAGTTGTCAAATCAGTATTGTAGGTCTCACAACTTTGATCATTTTTAGAATGGTTTTGATTATTTTAGGTCCTTTGTTTTTCCATATAGATAAAAGGATCTGCTTGTTGATTTATAAATCCTGATAGGTTTTTCATAAGAAATGATTTATTGTTTATTTCAAAATAGGCTGTGTTTTTTACAGCAATTTTAGGTTTACAGCGTGGAACAGAAGGTATGGAGATTTTTCATATACTCTCTGCCCCTACTCATGCATAGCCTACACCATTATGAACTTCTCTCACCGAAGTGGTACATTTGTTATGGTTGATGAACCTGCATTGCCACATCATTATCACCCAAAGTACATAGTTTATGATAGGGTTCACTCTTGGTATTGTACATTCTGTGTTTGGACAAATATATTTCCACCATTATATTGGGTTGGCCAAAAGTTTAATTCATTTTTTTCTCATAAGATGGCTCTAGTAGCACTTAGTTGTCTTAAACTTCATTCGAAGCAATTTTGTTAGATTGTATGTGACAGCTGTCATATCAGCGTGCATTTTTTAAAAACTTATCAAAATTGGTGAATTCTTGTGCAGCCATTTTAACATTGAAGATGGAAGAAAAAAGCAACATTCTTTGTCATATTATGCTTTATTATTTCAAGAAAGGTAAAAACACAACTGAAACACACAAAAAGATTTGTGCAGTGTTTGGAGGAGGTGCTGTGACTGATCGAACACGTCAAAAGTGGTTTGTGAAGTTTGATGCTGGAGATTCCTTGCTGGATGATGCTCCACGGTCAGGTAGACCAGTTGAAGTTGATAGTGATCAAATCGAGACATTAATTGAGAACAGTCAACATTATACCTCGCAGGAGATAGCCAACATATTCAAAATATCCAAATCAAGTGTTGAAAATCATTTGCACCAGCTTAGTTATGTTAATCGCTTTGATGTTTGGGTTCCAGATAAGTTAAGCAAAAAAACCCTTTTTGACCATATTTCTGCATGTGATTCTCTACTTAAACGTAATGAAAACGTTCCATTTTTAAAACAAATTGTGATGGGAGATGAAAAGCGGATACTGTACAATAACGTGGAACAGAAGAGATCGTGAGGCAAGCGAAATGAACCACCACCAACCACACCAAAGGCAGGTCTTCCAAAGAAGGTGATGTTGTGTATATGGTGGGATTGGAAAGGAGTCCTCTATTACAAGCTCCTTCCGGAAAACCAAACGATTAATTTCAACTAGTACTGCTCCCAGTTAGACCAATTGAAAGCAGCACTTGATGAAAAGTGTCCAGAATTAGTCAACAGAAAGCGCATAATCTTCCATCAGGATACCACAAGACCGCATGCTTTTTTTTATGACCAGGCAAGAACTGTTACATCTTGGCGGGGAAGTTCTCATTCATCTGCCGCATTCACCAGACATGACACCTTCTGATTTCCATTTATTTCGGTCTTTACAAAATTCTCTTAATGGAAAAAATTTCCATTTTCTGTAAGACTGTAAAAGGCACCTGGAACAGTTCTTCGCTCAAAAAGATAAAAAGTTTTGGGAAGATGGAATTATGAAGTTGCCTGAAAAATGTCAGAAGGTAGTGGAACAAAACAGTGAATACGTTGTTCAATAAAATTTTTGGCAAGAATGAAAATGTGTCTTTTATTTTTACTTAAAAGCCGAAGGCACTTTTTGACCAACCCAATAGTATCGTACAGAGTAGTTTCGCAGCCCTAAAATTCCTCTGAGTTCTACCTGTTAATTCCTCCCTTCCGCCAACCCCTGGCAACCACTGCCTTTCATTGTATTCATAGTTTTGCATTTTCCACAGTGTCATATAGTTGAAATCATACCCGTATGTAGTGTTTTCAGATTCGGTTCTTTCACTCAGAAATATACATATAAGTTTCATCCATGTCTTTTCATAGCTTAACAGCTCATTTCTTTCAGCACTGAATAATAGTCTGTCATCTGAATGTACCATAGTTTATTTATCCATTCACATGCTGAAGGATATCTTGGTTGCTTCCAAGTTTTTACGGTTATGAATAAAGTTGCTGAAACATACAGGTGCAAGTGTTTCTGTGGACATAAATTTTCAACTCCTTTGGTAAATACCCAGGGAACATAATTACTGTCATGTGGTAAGAATATTTTTAGTTGTGTAAGAAATTGCCAAGCTGTCTTCCAGAGTGGCTGTACCATTTTGCATTGTTAGCAGCAGTGAATGAGAGTTCTTGTTGATCCACATCCTAGCCAGCATTTGGTGTTGTCAGTGTTCTTGATTTTGGCCATTCTCGTAAGGCGTAGTGGTATCTTGTTGCTTTAATTTGCACTTCCCTAATGACATATGATAAGGAACATTATTTAATGTGCTTACTTGTCATCTGTATATCTTCTTTGGTGGAGTGTCTGTTAAGGTCTTTGGCCCATTTTTTAATTATGTTGTTTGTTTTCTTATTGTTGTTTTAAGAGTTATTTGTATGTTTTAGATAACAGTCCTTTATAGTAAGCCCCCTACATATGAATGAGTTCTGGTCCAAGAGTGCATTCGTAAGTCCAATATGTTCTTAAGTCCAACAAAGTTAGCCTAGGTACCCAACTAACACAATCAGCTATATAGTACTGTACTGTAATAGGTTTATAATACTTTTCACACAAATAATACATAAAAATCAAACACAAAAAATAAAACATTTTTAATCTTACAGTACAGTACCTTGAAAAGTACAGTAGTACAGTACAACAGCTGGTGCTTCTTAGCAGTACCAGCTACATCACTGCTGCTTTTACACTTGCTTCTGGACATCCTGGGCTTGAAATAAAGATACTGTACTACTGTACTCTATACGTACTGCACAGTAAAGTACAGAAAAGCACAGCCACTTGTAGAGGATGCACGCACGGGACAGTGTATGCCAGACAGGTGAACTAACTTACGTGATTGGACATGCAAACACACGTTCGCATCTTTGAAAGTTCACGCTTGACGGTCCATATGTAGGGGGACTTATTGTATCAGAATTACCTTTTCAAATATTTTCTCCCAGTCTGTGGCTTGTCTTACTCTTTTAACTATGTGTTTTGTAGAGCAGAAGTTTTTAATTTTAATGAAGTTCAGCTTCTCTATTAGTACTTTATGTATCATGCCTTTAGTATTGTAGTTGCAAAAGTCGTTGCTATAGCCAGAGTCATCTAGGTTTTCTCCTGTGTTATCTTCTAGAATTTTATACTTTTGCATTTTTCCATTTAGGTCTGTGGTCCATTTTGAGTTAATTTTTGTGAAGTGTGTGTCTAAATTATTTTTTTACATGTGGATATACAGTTGTTTCAGCATCATTTGTTAAAAAGATTAACTTTGCTCCAATATGCTGCCTATGCTCCTTTGTCGAAGATCAGTTGACTATATTTATTGAGGTCTATTCCTGGACTCTCTATTCTGTTCCATTTATGTATTTTTTCACCATTACCACACTGTCTTGATTACTATAGCTTTGTGGTAAATCTAGAAGTCTGGTAACATCAGCCCTTTATTTTGTTCTTCTCTTTCAATGTTGTGTTGACTATTTATCCACAAAATAACTTTCTGGAATTCTGACTGGGATTGTGTTAGGTCTATAAATCAAGTGGGAAGTACTGACATCTTCACAACATTGAGTCTTCCTGTCCATGAACATGGACTATTTCTTCATTTATTTAGTTCTTTGATATTTTTTTCCGGAGTTTTGTAATTTTCATCATACAGATTTTATGTAGATTTTGTTAGATTTTTACCATAGTACAGTTGACCCTTGGAGAACACTGGTTTGAACTACGCAGGTCAACTTACACGTAGATACTTTTCACTAAATTCTGCAGTACTACAGGATTTGAGGTTGATTGCATTAGCAGATGTGGAACTGCCGGTATGGAGGGCTGAACTCAGATTTTTGACGGAGGAAGTTTTGGCACCCCTAACCCCTGCGTTGTTCAAGGGTCAACTATTTCATTTTGGGGGGATACTAATGCAGATGGCATTGTGTTTTTTATTTCAAATTTTACATGTTCTTGCTGGTATATAGGAAAGCAGTTAACTTTTGTATATTAACCTTGTATCCTGCAACCTTGCTATAATGACTTATTAGTTTTAGGAGTTTTCTTTGTCAGTTTTTTCAGGTTTTCTCCATAGATGATCATGTCATCTGAGAACAAGGACAGTTTTATGTCTTCCTTCCCATCTGTATACCTTTTATTTCCTTATCTTATTATATTAGCTAGGACTTCCAATACCATCTTGAAAGCGGTGGTTGAGAGGGAACATCATTACTAAGTTCCTGTTCTTGGTAAAGCATTGAGTTTCTCACCATTAAGTGGGATACTAGCTGTTGGTGCTTTGTTGATAGTCATTATCAAGTTGAGGAAGTTCCCCTCCATTCCTGGTTTATTGAGAGTTTTATCATGATTGGGTGTTACTTATGGAATGGGAAGGAAGAAATAAAACTGCCTTTACCAGTTTCTGTATGTAGAAAGCTTTAAGGACCTACAAACTTAACTACTAGAACTTAGAGTATATCAGGGTCACAGGATATAAGATCAATGTATAAAAACCAATTGTATTTCTTTATACTAGCAATGAATAAAATAAAAATGAAATTAAGGAAACAGTGCCATTCAGAATAGCATCAAAAAGAAAAAATATTAAGTAATTTAACAATTAATTAAAATTTAATTAATTTTATAAAGTGTAAAACTTATACAGTAAGTCCCCTACATACAAACGAGTTCCATTCTGAGAGCTTGTTTGTATAAGTCCAACAAAGTTAGCCTAGGTTCCCAACTAACACAGTCAACTATATAGTACTGTACTATAGTAGGTTTATAATACTTTTCGCACAATTAATACACAAAAAATAAAGAAAACATTTTTAATTTTACAGTACAGTACCTTGAAAAGTACAACAGTACAGTACCAGCTACATCACCACTGCTTTTATGCCTACTTCCGGACATCCTGGGCTTGAAATAAAGATACTGTACTACTGTACTTTATACAGTACTATACAGTAAAGTACATAAAAGCACAACCACTTGTAGAGGATGCACGCACATGACAGTGTGTGCCAGGCATGTAAACTAACTTATGTGATTGGACATGCAAACCCATGTTCCCATCTTTGAAATTTCACAACTTGAAGGTTTGTATGAGAGGACTTACTGTAAAATGAAAAATGTAAAATATTACTAAGTGAAATTAAAGAAGATATAAATATATGTAGAAACAATCCATGTTCATACACTGGAAGATGAAATATTATTAAGTGCAAGTCTCCCCAAATTAATCTGTAGATTCAAAATATTCCTGGACTTCCCAGTTTCCACTAGGCCATGTAAGAATCTTGGAAACTGCCACTCTGTCCTAATAACAAGTAAAAAGTTGAACTGAAAAATCAGTAACCTTTCTTAGATCCATAAGGGAAGTGAGGTAACAAGGGCAATCTGCTGTCCCCAAATTACAATGACAGACAGACACAGAAAATCAAAATTTAAAGCAGCAGTCTCTGAGGGAGCTAGTGCCAGGGTAGGGAAAATTGAACTGTAATTGTTTTTTGTTTTTTGTTTTCATGGTACGCGGGCCTCTCACCATTGTGACCTCTCCCGTTGCGGAGCACAGGCTCCGGACGCGCAGGCTCAGCGACCATGGCTTACAGGCCCAGCCGCTCCGCGGCATGTGGGATCTTCCCGGACCGGGGCACGAACCTGTGTCCCCTGCATCGGCAGGCGGACTCTCAACCACTGCGCCACCGGGGAAACCCCAATTGAACTGTAATTGATGAACTGCTGGAAGCTCAGTATGGACTACTCTGAGAGTTAAAAAATCCAGGGAGACACAGTCATTGAAGGGATCTCCACACTTTGAGTTTTACCTCACGGATCTCTGCCAGGTTCTCATGCTGAATAACAGAGAAAAAGCCCGTGTGCTCCTGGCAGGGGGAAGGAAAAAGGAACCATTTTGAAATATGCCAGAACATTCTTCTTAAGAATGTCTGTTGTTAGGAGAAACTATTTCACCAGAGCCTAACAGACCTGCAGAAAGGGAATACCCAACTCATGTTGGCTCTAGCTTTTTGTATGGAGAAAGGGAAGTAACTCAGCGCTAGCACACTCTAGCAATCCTGTCCCACCTAAAAGAAGGAAAAAAACTGAGAAATGTGTGAAGTTCACAATCCACAGGCAAAGGCTCACTAAAGGAATGAGACCTAATCATAGAACTGTAAAATGCTTCCCCTTCCCTCACATCTTACTGGCATATGACTAAAGGCCTAATTACAGCAATTCTTTTTATCCAGTACATCATGTCTGACTAGCAAGAAAAAATTACAAGGACTTCTGAAGGGCAAAAGACACAGTTGGAAGAGACAGAGCAAACATAAGAACCAGATTGAGATATGGTAGAAATGAATAAAAAGAATTGCACACTGTAACCAAGTGGGATTTAACTCAGGTATACAAGGCTGGTTCAACAATCAAAAATCAATTAATCCATCACATCAACGGACTAAAGAAAAATCACATAATCATATCAACAGTTATGGCTGAGATTTGAAAACTCTACTCTCAGTAAGTGATAGAATTGCTAGACTGAAAAATTAATAAAGATAAAACTTAAATATTATTAACCACTTTGATCTGATACATAATTTTTTTTAGACTTAAGAGATCATTCTCCAATGTAGAGCATATTGTAGGCCATAAAACAAGTCTCAGTAAATTAAAAAGGATTGAAATCATACAGAGTTTGTCCTCTGAGTATGCTGGAGTTGAATTATAAATACCAGCAGAATGTGGAAATTGAAACAGTGCCTTTGTAAATGACCCACAGGTCAGGGAAGAGTTGACAACAGAAATTAGAAAATATTGTGAAATGAATGAAGATGAACATGCATCGTAATTGATGGAATTCAACTGAAGGACCTTAGAGGGAAATTTATAGCACTTTTATGAGAAATGTATGGTCTCAATTCAATCATCTTAAGTTTACAGCTTAACAATAAGAATAACAAAGTAAACTCAGTGAACAGAAGTAAAGTTTGAGTGGAGATCAGTGAAATAAAAAACAGAAAAACAGTAGAGAGAAATCAATGAAATGAAAAGCTAGTTCTTTGAAAAGATCAACAAAATTGTTAAACCTTGAGTTAGACTGATCTTTTAAAAAAGAAGACACAGATTTTTAAAATCAGGCATTGAAAGGGGATATTACCATCCTACAGAAATTAAAAGTATTGTTAGGGGATTTTATGAGCCAGCGTATACCAACAAATTGGGCAAATCTTAAAAAGATTACTGTAAATGCACTCAAAAAGAATTAGACACTTTGAATATACTTATAAAAAGTAAATAAATTAATAATTATATATATTCCCACAAAGAAACGCCTAGGCCCAGATGGCTTTACTGCTTGTGTTTTCAAATATTTAATGAAGAAATAGGGGAAGAAGGAACATTTTCAATCTCTTTTATGAGTATAGTATTGTCCTGATGATGTAGTGTCATAAGAAAACTGCAAATTGTTATTTCTCCTGAATATACATGCAGAAATCATTAACAAAATAACAACAAATCAAATCCAGGAATGTATTAAAAGTATTAGACATTGTGACCAAATTGGGTTTATCCAAGGAGAGCAAGGAATTTTAACATCCATAAAACAATTAATGCAGTATTCTCCATTAGTAAGGAAAATAGACAAAAACTACATGATCTTTTCAGTAAACAGAAAAAATCCCAAAACAGATAAAACCCAAAGCCTGTTCATGATAAAATTTTTAAAATATTAGATATGTGGAAGGAAGCTTCCTAACCCTTGTCTAGGACACGTACAAAAAGTCTGTTGTGATGAGAATTTTATAATTTCCATTGTTTCATTTATATTCTCCGATCCATTTCTAATTTTTGTTTATGGTGTTAAGATCTTTTTTTCTGTATTGATATCTGGTTGTTTCATCACCATTTATAGAAAATAATATCTTTTCCCTCATTGAATTCCCTTGGCACTTTTGTCAAAAAATCAGTTGAGTTTGTATATATGGGTCTGATTTTGTTTTCTCTCCTGTTTTATTAATCTATAAGTTAATCTGATGCCATACTATCTTGAGTATTCTAGCTTTATAAAAGTATATCTTGAAATATAAAATATTCCACCTTTGTTCTTGTTTTCCAGAATTGGTTTAGCTATTTTAGGTTTTTTACATTTTTATGTAAATAGAATCATTTTGTCAGTTTCTCTAAGGCAACTTGTTGATTATATTGAATTTGTAGAACGTTTCAATCCATAAACAGGAGATACCTTATTTTATTTGGGACATCTTTAATTTTCTTGGCAATGTTTTATAGTGTTTTAGTTGGCAGTTTTGTACAGGTCTTGTTCATGTTTTGGTAAATTTATCTCAAGTTTTCTGTGTTTTTATTCTGCCTTTAATGAAATTAAAAGATATTTCAGATTTTTCATTGCTAACATACAGTAAAAGGGTTGACTTTTGCATATTAAGCTTGTATCCTTCAACCTTGGTAAATTCACTTATTTCTTTCCTTTTAATACTTTATTTTGTTTTATTTTGGCCACGCCATGCTGCTTGCAGGATCTTAGTTCCCTGACCAGGGATCAACCCAGGCCACATCAGTGAAAGCACCAAGTCCTAACCACTGGACTGCCAGGGAATTCCCTAAAAACAGAATGTATAGAATTTACTTAATATACAATCATGTCATCTCCATTGCAGCTTTTCTCATGCCTTTCTTGTGTAAATTATTGTACCAGGAACTCAAATAGTTGATGAGGGAGTGTGTTGCTTTTTTTTAAAAAATATATATTTGGCTGCTTCAGGTCTTAGTTGCAGCACACGGGTTTCTCTAGTTGAGGTGCGAGGGCTCAGTAGTTGTGGCACACAGGCTCTAGTTGTGGTGCACAAGGGAGTGTTTCTTTATATCAGTACTCTAGCTGATAAATTCAGTAGGAATACGGTATTTGTTTTTCTCTTTCTGACTTTACTCTGTATGACAGGCTCTAGGTCCATCCATCTCACTGCAAATAGCCCAATTTCATTTCTTTTTATTGCTGAGTAATATTCCATTGTATATATGTGCCATATCATCTTTTTTTTCTTGTTTTTTGGCGGCACGCGGGCCTCCCACCGCCGCGGCCTCTCCCGTTGCGGAGCACAGGCTCCAGACGCGCAGGCCCAGTGGCCACGGCCCATGGGCCCAGCCGCTCCACGGCACGCGGGACCCTCCCGGACTGGGGCATGAACCCGCATCCCCTGCATCGGCAGGCGGACTTGCAACCACTGCACCACCAGGGAAGCCCTGCCACATCATCTTTATCCATTCATCTGTTGATGGACACTTAGGTTGCTTCCATGTCCTGGCTATTGTAAATAGTGCTGCAGTGAACATTGTGGTACATGACTCTTTTTGAATTATGGTTTTCTCTAGGTATATGCCCAGTAGTGGGATTGCTGGGTCATATGGTAGTTCTATTTTTAGTTTTTTAAGGAACCTCTATACTGTATGCTAACACATATATATATGGAATCAAAACAAAAAAAATGGTTCTGAAGAACCTAGAGGCAGGACAGGAATAAAGACACAGGCGTAGAGAATGGACTTGAGGACATGGGGAGGGGGAAGGGTAAGCTGGGGCGAAGTGAGAGAGTGGCATGGACATATATACACTACCAAATGTATAATAGGTAGCTAGTGGGAAGCAGCTGCACAGCACAGGGAGAGCAGCTCCATGCTTTGGCCACTTAAGAGAGGTGGGATAGGGAGGGTGGGAGGGGGACGCAAGAGGGAGGAGATATGGGGATGTATGTATATGTATAGCTGATTCACTTTGTTGTACAGCAGAAACTAACATACCATTGTAAAGCAATTATACTCCAATAAAGATGTTAAAAAAATTCAGTAAGAATAATTAGAATTATAAAATGCCTTTTTCAATAGCCCCTAATAATACTTTAGGTCTAGGCACTGATCAAAAATGGATGCTAAAACTAATAGATGGAAAATTGAGAGGAAACTTTATAATGGACATATCAAGTTAACACTGTCTGAAACCACTCACGATTTTTTATTTATTTATTTGTTTTTGACTGCGTTGGGTTTTCGTTGCTGTGCGCGGGCTTTCTCTAGTTGTGGCCAGTGGGGGCTACTCTTCGTTGTGGTGCGCGGGCTTCTCATTGTGGTGGCTTCTCTTGTTATGGAGCATGGACTCTAGGTGTGCAGGCTTCAGTAGTTGTGGTGCGCGGGCTCAATAGATGTGGCTTATGGGCTCTAGAGTGCAGGCTCAGTAGTTGTAGCGCACGGGCCTAGTTGCTCCGCGGCATGTGGGATTTTCCTGTGTCCCCTGCATTGACAGGTGGATTCTTAAGCATTGAGCCATCAGGGGAGCCCAACGATTTTTAACACTACTAAAAAATGGGAAAACCAGACATTGTGTCTACATATGTGCTGTGGTAGAACATTCCATTAGGTCTTTTTTTTTTTTAAGCTTCTGTTTCTCTGTTGTATTCATGTTTATCTCTAGTTTCTTAAACATTTGGAGCATACTTAGAAATAGCTGTTTCGGTGTTCTTGTCTGTTGATTCCCTCACTGCTGACAGCTCTGGTTCTGTTTTTATTGATTGGTTTTTCTTCGGCTGTGGATTATATATTCCTATTTGCATGCCTGTTTTTTGTTTTGCTTTACTGGATGTCAGACTTTGCAACTTTTATGTTGCTGGGTTCCAGATTTTGTTGTATTTCTTTAGGTAGTATTAGGCTTTCTTCTGACATGTAGTTTAGCTAATTGGAATCCATTTTGAGTCTTAATATTTGTTTGAATGAGTCCAGCACTTCCTTAATGTAGGACTAATTTATCACATTACAAAGGAAATGGATTTCTGAAGATTCCACCTGATGCTCCATGTATTATGTGGTCTTTCCACTGTGGCTAGTATTTGTATTTTTCTCACATTTTCATATTATTCATCCAAAGATTCAATGGAACCTTTCTGAAGATCACCAGAGCACATATGTGCACTCATGCATGCCCTCTCGTGCACATTCTTGTTCTTTCTGTCTCTCTACCTCTCTCTCTCTGCTGCTCCCTCCTTTCCTTTATCCTGCCCTATAAATGTTAAAGATCTTTCCTCCATCACCTGCACCCCAAAACTGTCTCTGTCTCTTCAATTCAGTGAGATTGGCAGGCTCTGTTAGGTTTCTCCCTTCTTACATTGTGGCCTAGAGATTGCCTGTACTTAGTAAAATTGGGATATTGTAGGGGTCATTTTAGTTTTTTAATTCCCTCTCTAAGGAATCACATCCCTGTGCTGCCTGCTTTCCGAAGTCTTGAAACTGTTGTTTAATATGTTTTGTCTGATTTTCCAGTTTTTTCACATAGGCGAGTAAATCCAGTCCCTGTTATTCCATCTTGAATGAAAGCAGACTTTTGCAAATTTCCTTTTCATTGTTTTATGTATTAGATGAGGTAGGAATATTTTGGGGAAAATACAAAAATAATACAGGCTACTGCTTAAGAAAAAACAGCAGTGACTTTTTTGCTATGTTCAAAAGTAAGTTCATTTGGATTTTGATGAGGATTTGGCTATAAACTAGTATTTGTATGTAACCTTATACTTTGTGGAGAATTGATATTTTTATAATATTGAGTTTCTTTGTAAGTGTATGTTATATTACTTCTTTTATTAAGCCCTATTTTCAGTCCATCAATAAAATTGTGTAGTTTTTTATAAATGACTTCTATATTTCTTCATTAAGTTTATTTTTTATAGTTTTGCTTGTGTTATTGGAATTTTAAAATTATTTTTGTAATAATAATATATTTTATAATTAGCCATGGTACTTCCAATTTGTAATATTTTAGAGTGCTTTTATAATTTCTTTTATGTACACTCTGCATATTAAGTATGTTGACCTTTTGTGTCTCTAGTATTTTTTTCATATCCCACCTTTTAAAAAATTCAGTATGTCTTTTAAAATGAAAACATCAGTTTTTTCCTTTATTAGTGCTTTCTCTTTTGATTTGCTTAGAAATCTTTCTCTCAGACAAATAACATAAAAATACTCAAATTTTCTTTTAGTACTACTGCAGTTTCAATTTTTTCCAAAGAGCTAGCCAGTGGCTCCAACACTGTTTTTTAAAAATAAACCACTTCTGCATCTCACTACATTTTTTAGTATATTCAAGTGTGAGTATTTTTAAAGTTTTTTTTCTATCTGTTATCTAATATCACTCTCAAAAATTTACTTTTTAAAAATATTCCATAATTGTGGCTTCACTCTTTAGTAAGTATGGTTTTACCTGAATTCAACACATATTAATAGATGTTCAAAATTTGAGATTAGGCAGATATCATTTATAATCAGTTTTAGAGACTAGTTAAAGGCAGAATTTTTAAAATAATTATGACCCAACTGTGTATTGAGACCACTTATATATATCTCAGCAAGTAAAAGGAAGTTTTTGTTTTGTTTTTTTTAAAAAATCTTATTAGTGTACCTGATAGGATCAGAATTTCTTGGTTAACATGTAGGGGTTTTGGGGTTCATTTTTTCTATATTGATGCATTTTATTTATAACCTTTGCTAAAGAAATTATTTTTCTGTTTTTATAGTTTTGGTAAGCAGTTTGGAGGAAAAAGAGGATGTGATTGTCTTGTATTAGAGCCTTCAGAAATGATTGTGGTAAGAATTTTAAAGAATACTGAAATTGTTTTTTGATATGCTTCATTTTCAACTTTAAATGTAGTAGGCTTTTAAACACTCAAGGAGGTTCCATTACTGTGACTTTTTAAATATTTTACTAAGTAGCATCAAACTATATACCAAGTTCGATACATTTTCATCCACTTTAAAGTTTTTTCTGATCCTTGAAAGGGATGCAATTATATAAAAAATGTTGCAAATTTGGTAATTTCTTTTACTACTTCTATCAGAAAATTTAAATAAGAGCTCTGAAAGGAGATCCTGATTTTCCTATTCAATTTAGTTAATAATCTTTGAGCATCCATGTTCTGTACCCTGGACTTGAAGGAAAGAGGTAGAAAAAAAGAGATACTGTTATATCCAAGTAAGAAATGGTTTAGATCTTAATAGTTTTACTTTCAGAGTGTATTTAAGGAATAATTCTTTACTTTTTCCTGAGAAAGCTAGGTAGTTGATGTAACTATAGAAAATAAGACTTTTTTTCCTTACCATTTGAAGGATCCAGAACACAGCGGCCTTTTGCCTTGTTCTGAGATGACCTTACTAGAAAATAGTTAATACTGAATGGACTCTTTGTCCTACTAGCATCTCATGTAAATGATCATGTCATCTGATTTGATTTAAACTTGAGAAACGAGGTTGAATTCTTAATGAAGTCTTTTAATATCAGGGCTCAAAACTAAACCACTTTTCCATTTCATGGTGTTACAGTCAGATTGACATCTTCAGGTAGATTCTGTTTTCTCTTCCCTAAACTGGGTCATCTACGTTATCGTGAGCTTAGTGTCCTAAATTTCATATAAACCACTGATTTTAAGCTCCTAAAAGGCAAAGATTATTTCTTGTTCTGTTTGTGTCTTCCATAGTTTGGCAGAGTGCTATCTGCATAGTAAATATTCAGTGAATGTTATTTTTTTTTAGGTTTGTTCAAGGCTTAGACTATGTATTGTTTTACATTTATTTTCTTTAAGTGTTGGTATACATGGCATATCTGTTAAGTTCTCAGAACCCTTTCCTCTAAATAAATGCATTGAGGGACATGGCAAGAAAACTGCCTCAGGCAGTACTGTTTTCTCAGTTATTTGTCTGTTGGTGTATTTTATATTTCTCATACTTTATGGGAAAAAAATAGTGCTTTTGCCATAGTGTTCTCATATACAGTTGACCCTTAAACAACATGAATTTGAACTGCTCAGTACCTTACATTCAGATATTTTTCAGTAGTAAATACTACAGTACTACACAGTCTGTGGTTGGTCGAATCTATGAATACAGAGGGTGGACTATATACGTGGATTAAGCTCCATCCACCTTGTACATTGTTTTTTTGTCTTGTTTCATTGTGGTAAAATACACTTAACATGAAATTTACCATTTTAGCCATTTTTATTATTTTTATTTTTTTATTTTTATTTTTTTGCGGTACGCGGGCCTCTCACTGTTGTGGCCTCTCCGTTGCGGAGCACAGGCTCCGGACGCGCAGGCTCAGCCGCCATGACTCATGGGCCCAGCCGCTTCGCGGCATGTGGGATCTTCCCGGACCAGGAACGAACCCGTGTCCCCTGCATTGGCAGGCGGACTCTCAACCACTGCGCCACCACGGAAGACCCCATTTTAGCCATTTTTAAATGTACAGTTTAAGATATTAAGTTAATTACTAAAGTTATTAACAATTAAATTAATTTTCCTTTTAGATTAAAGGGAGGAGTTGTACTTTTCTTGCCCCAAACTGGGAGTTAGCCTTTTCTGTTTCTAAAGCAGTATTTAGAAACCAAGATCTGGCAGCCAGCTGTTTTCATTGCTCCAGGTGCTTCATTGCTTGTAGGGCCTTTCACTGAACAGAGCTAGAAAATGTACGTTTGAGTGTATGTATACACATACATACACACATATATACACCTCTGTATTTATTTCTTTGTTTCTGTGTACCTGTGTTTAAAATCTAGAGTTTATTCTGTTTTTCTCATTTTGCTTATTTGTACCTCCTTTCACTAACAGTGAGAAACTTGGTTTCCATCATCATCAAAACATTTACTGACACCTAAGACAGTTTTAAAATTGCTTGCTCATAACAATGTAGAAAGCACTACTATCTAGAGTATTAACATACTCTAGATAGTATTTTAAGTGTACATATTTCAAGTGTACATATATATTTAAGTGTACAAACATATTTTAAGTGTACAATTTATTGATATTACAAATGTATGCCACTTAAAACCTTCCTCTGTCAAAATATGAAATACTTCCATCACCTACCTTATAAAGTAAGGAAATATTCAGAGAATTATAGGGACCTGGCAAAAGGACAGAGGAACGAGATTGAAGGGAGTCCCATTGGCCAAATCTGGGACAGTTTGAGAATCCAAATAAAAATGTATAGTGATTGATGGTACCCTACTGTATAATAAAGAATTTGTTAATTTCTAATGGTATGAATGAATGAAAAGGAAGAGTTCTTCCTGATAGTTAAATGCCAACTAATAAGTCTAGAAGGAATGATTAAGTTAGAAAATCGTTGATGAATGCCAAAACTTGTGACTAATGTTTGTTGAGAAACAGGATACTTATGTAGTCTCATTGTATCTCCCCACAAATCATTTATGAAAGGAAAAATTACCAAATTTCTGATGGGGAAATGTGGAGGAAACCACTATAACAAAAATTATTGCTGCCACCATCAATATAGGCAAAAAGTGATACACTACTCATGATATGATGCACTGAGGAGGACAGAACATCACCTCTGAGACATATTCCTGCCAGAAATGCCTGCCTGCAGCTAATCAGTGGTAAATAGCTGACAAACCAAATGGAAGACATTCTAAAAATTGAGGTCCTATACTCTTTAAATATCCCGGTGTCAAGAAACATCACAGAAAGACTGAGGAACTGTTTCATATTAAAAGAGGAAAAAAAGAGATATAACTAAATACAGTGCTTTTTATCTTGCATTAAATCTTGGAGGCAGGAGAGGGGAGTAACTATAAATGATAATGTTGGCACAGTTGGTGAAATTTGAACATGGACTGTGGTTTAGATAATATTGAGTTTACTGATTTTGATTATTGTAGTGGGGTTATGTAAGACAAAATTCTTGTTCTTAGGAAATACATGTTGACATATTTTAGGGTCAAGAATCACCCTCTCTTCAATTTATACCCAAATGTTTTGGGGAAAAAAAGTATGTGTATATATAAAATTTTTAAAATCACCCCAAATAATTACATCAAGTGTATGTATTTATGATTGGTAATTTTTTAATTCCAAAACAGTATTTTATTGATGATCAGCATAGTTAAAAATGCTCTATGAGTTATAGGAGAAAATAATCTAAAATAATTTTAAGATTTTTGTTCCTGAAGTTTCTGAGGATTTTGTCTTTATTCCACCATATTGATGAATCTTGATTTTTTTTTCAGTTTTTCACTGTTATTACATCCTTTGAAATACAAAATTGTACTGAACATTTTGTAATAGCATAAATCTTTGATACCTAAGTATTTTTTAGGTGAAATTATTTAGAATTCATAAAAATGCTTGGTCCAAGTATACATGTTTATAAGTAATGCTTCCTATTTTGATAAGTTCTGTCAAATACTTTTATTACGTGTGTATTTCTACAAATTTGAGTAACCACTGGTGATTGGGAATGCCTGTTTCTAAACACCGTGCTCATCTCCTGATAGGTTAGTCATCTTAATCTGACACATTATAATGAAATCTCGTTTTAAATTACCTGTGCATGATCTCATATGCTTTATGGAGGGTTTATTTTTCTTATTATCTGTTTATTATCAGTTTATAATATTTCTTATTATCTCTTGCCCATTTTTCTACTTGGATTATTCCTTATTTGTTCATGAAAGCTTTTTCTTACTAGGTAAATGAACCCTTTTGTTGTAAGAAGCTGTTTATCAGTTTTTAACTTTAGTCTGAAGTAAATTTTATGTCAGTTATAATTTTTTTTAATCTGTTGAGTTTTTTTCCTCTTATGACTTTTTGAAGTCATGCTTATTAGAAAGACCTTCCCATGACAAGATTATTGAACTTTTAAAATCTGTATTGCTTTATAGAATTTTATTAGTTCATTGTTTTAATTAAACTTTTAAATCTTTCTTCTTCTGGGTAGCTGAAGACAGCGGTAACCACTTAACTACCTGTCTCCCAGTATTTCCTCTAAAAACAGTGTAGAACTACAAGAAGGGTATAAGAAATCTATACACAAACCATGCTCACAGCATAACTTGAAGACAGAGGACACTCAAACTAGAAAATAATTGTAAATAAAAAGAGAGAAATCACCGTTTCCCAGCATGTTATTTCTCACACTTCATCTCTACTCCCAACCCTTATCAAGGGTTTGTGATGAACAAAGGCCAACCAAGCAGATCTGTAGAAAACACAGAAAATGGACGCTAGCAAATGGACCTAGGGTTGACCTGTACTGTTGGAAAGACTAATTCCACGCTAAGTTTAAAATTAAATATGTGTGTGTGTACGTATACATATGATAGATCAGAACAGAGACTACAGTGAAGTTTTTTAATATTATGAATAATTTTCAGAGTAGTCATCTAAATGCGTAGCTTCAGGGTTAAGATAAAAGGTAAAAAGGAAACAAGCTCTCTTTGGCATTTAAGTGGTGAAGAAGCAGCACATGGGTAAGTTTTAGGTGCCTACAAGCCAAAGTGAACACAAAATCAGAGTCTTACAACCTCTCCTTCCACTAGCAAAACAAAAAGAAAAAAGTATCTTAAAACATCTGGACTTCAAAGTATTTGACAAAAGAGGTGCTGTTAAACTAGGAGTTTTGTAAGACATCCTAATACCACAAAAAGGTAAAAAGGGGAACTTGATAAATCCATATGTAGGTATTATAAAAATAAAAGAAAATTATTACATGTCAACTGAGAAAAAAACTCCTCCCCACTGCAGAAAAACCATCATGCAGATGTAGAGTGTGACCACACTCCAGAGTTAAATATATTCAATCAACCAGTTGAGGATATTGAAAAACAAAAACTATGTAGAATCAGTAATTTAAAAACCAGGAAAAGAAAATCCGCCCCCCCCAAAAAAAAGGAGTAAAAAGAATATGAACTTAGTAAAGGAATGGAAAACAAAGAAAAAAAATATTTTAGTAATAAATAAATTTTAAGGTCCCCCGGGGGGAATAGAGTCAAATGAAAATTTAATAAGGTGCATTGAAGAAAGGCAGGAAAAGAACCAAGTGAATGAAAATGACACAAGAATGAAGTAAAAGTGTCAGAATTACTGTGTTATATAACTTGAAAGTCGCTAAGAGAACAGATCTTAAACCATCTCACTGCAAAAATGGTAACTGTGACGTGATGGAGATGTTAGCTAAAGCTATGGTAGTAATCATCTTGTAATATGTAAATGTATCAACAGTGTTGTATACCTTAAGCTTATACATTGTTCTGTGCAGTCTTAAAGCTGGAAAAAGTGTCAGAGAAAATAGTGGAAATTAAAGACAGGCAATGGAGGGATAACATTCAGAATTTTAGAGTCCCAAGAAAGAAAAATCAGTGAAAAAGAACTAATATTTAAAGCTGTATATTCAAAGAAAATTCTCCAGAAATTGAAAAAGATTCACATCTATACATTGAAAGGGTCCACTGGATATTGGGGAAAGATAAAAAATCTTATGCTTCCAAGCAAAAACATTACATAACTTCTAAAGGCAAAAGAACGGCACTGGTTCAGACATTTTAAATTTCACTGAGGCAACCAAAACAAGGCAGCCGTGGAGCAGCATTTAAAAAGAAAACTCCAAGAAAAAGTATGAAACAAAGTTTTTATGTTCAGCCATATTCTGTTAGATATCAAGGTTGAGGGAAAACAGCTTTCAGTATGTAAGTTTTTAGGGAATTAGGTACTCTTGAGCTGTTTTTTTAAGGAATCTCCTGGAGGATATTTTATCCAGTTGAGAGATAACTGGGAATACCTCAGCAAAAGAAGTGAAGACGAGCATTTAAAATACATGGATGTACTTGCTAAGACTAAAACAAAGGTAGGGATGTGAGGGGAAGACTACTGGACATACATTTTATGTTGTGACTAAGTAGAAATAATACAAATAAAAAAGGAAAAGGGAGAGTGAAATAGGAAAAAACATTCTTACTGATCATCTGTTGCATAAAAAAAACGGAAGAGAGTTAAAATACCAATAAAAACTGCTAAATTAGATAATATCCAATCTAACATTTGATTTTATTATATTTAAAAGCTAACAGTTTACTAGTTATTTCATGGATGTTGGCAGAAGACACGAGACCAAAACATGTCTTGGGTCAGAGACAGAGAATTCCATTACTCATGGTATAGTGAGCAGCATAATAATTATGCTAATTATAATAATTAGCATATTTCTGTAGGTTCCCCTTGTTCCCTAGGTCTTGTGTAGGTTATGCTGGATGGCCCAGGTGGATGCCTTGCATATAGTAGGTTTGTACTGCAGCTAAGAAACACTGCGCTTGGTGAATAAATATGGTGCTTTTATAGTAAGCGGGCTTTTTCTTTTTCCAGTAGGAAACATTACTTCATCCTTCAAGATTGCTTGCTACAAACACAGCTCTGAGAAATGGCCCACATAATGAGTGGTTAGGATTTTCATTCTTGGCAAACCCAGCAAAATGTGTAGAAACACAAGATGCCCAATGAAGATTCTTTGCCAACACGTAGTAAAAGGGTAATAATAAGACAGGTGGACGGTAACAGGTATTGGCAAGGGTGTATAGAAATCAGTCTTCATACATTGTTGGTAGAAATGTAAAATGGTGAAACCACTTTGGAGAATAGTTTGACAACTCCTCAAACAGCTAAAAATAGAATTACCATTGACCCATCAAGTATATACCCAAGAGAATTGAAAGCATTCGTTCACATAAAATCTTGAACACTAATGTTCATAGCATTAGTTATAATAGCTAAAAAAGTAGAAAAACCAAATATTCATCACCTTGATAAGTGAATAGACAAAATGTTATATGTGCACATGATGCAATATTATTCTGTGGTAAAAAGGAATCAAATATCAATACATGCTACAACATGGATGAACCTTGGAAACATTCTGAGTAAAAGAAGCCAGATAGCAAAAGCCATATATTGTATGATTCTGTTCATATGAAATATTCAAAACAGGTAAATCGATAGAGAGAAAAAGTAGTTGCTAATGGGTGGGTATGAAGTTCCTTTTTGGGATGTTGAAAATGTTGTGGAATAGATACTGGTAATGACTGTATAACTTCGTGAGTATATCAAAAATTACTGAATTGTATACTTTAAAAGGGTGAATTTTATGGTATGTGAATTATATCTCAATTTTTAAAAATTGTATGAGAAAAAGGAAAAGAATACAAAGACAAAGGGCATTTAAACGGTTTAAGTACAGAAGTAATCACTAAAACAAAAATACAGGTCTTCCTAAGTACCAAAAAAAAATTTTTTATTAAAAAACAAAGAATACACGTTTCTTAGAGAAACAAGTGTAGTAAAATACACATAATTATAAAATGTTATCCCAGAATTGAGACTGAAAATATTAATCATACCAGTAAATGTGAATGTGCTTCATCCACCTATTATTAGGAAAAGATTCTCAATTTGGCTCACAAAAGGAGACGCAACAACTATATACTGTTTATAAGAGACACTTCTGTGATTCCTGAATCAAATGATTCAGTGGACAATGGTATTCTAAACAAGTGAAAATAAAAAGGGGGCAGATACAGTAATCTTAATACCAAAGTAGAATTCAATCCAAAAAGCATTAACTGTGACATAGAAGGGGGCATATTTTTTGATGCTAAAACTCACAATTTACAGTAAAGATACAACACATGAATTTCTATGCAGCACATTACACAGAAACCCTCTGTATAAAGCAAAAATTACAGGAGATTCAGTGAGACAGAAATGTGCTACTAAATAGACTATAATTCTCTGTTCTTAGTATAAAATAGATCAGGTAGACAAAAAATGAGATAGAAGACCTAAACAGAATAAACAGTAAGGTGGATTTTATGAATATATGTTGTATTCTACAGCATTATACTACACCATCTCAGGTGTCCAATGCACATTCACAAAAATTGATCATATGTTCACCAAAAAAAAAATCAGTGATTTCCATAAAGTAGATATACTGAAAACACTTTCTGATTATATGCAATGAAACTTTACTAATAACAAAAAATATATAGGCTACACCTTAAAATTTTTAAACCTATCAAACAACTTTGTCAAAGGGTAAGTAAATACATACTGAAATTACAGAATTTGCAAAATAACAATAGTGAAAATATACTACATATCAGAATCTATGGAATACATCTAAAAGTGGTCAGAAACTAAAGAGAATAAAAAGCAGACAATGCCAACAAACTCACAGGAGATCCCAAATATCAGAGATAACATATATACATTTCAGTAGAAGATTAGAAACTATAAAATGAAAGAATTAATCCCAAATTCTACAACTAGAAACATCTATAACTGAAAATAAAATCTCAGATTAAACAGAAGGTAAAACTTGGCTGAATAGAGATTTAGGGAATTGAATGATAAGCAGGAAGAAAATAGAGTGGCCCCTTTGAACAACACTGGTTTGAACTCGGCAGGTCTTACAGGGTTTTTTTGGTTTGTTTTTTTTAATATTTATTTACTTTATTTATTTTTATTTTATTATATATTATTTATTACTTTATTTATTTTAATATTTATTTACAGTTGTGGCACATGGGACCTTTAGTTGCAGTATGTGGGACCTTTAGTTGCAGTATGTGGGATCTGTAGTTGCAGCATGCGAACTCTTAGTTGTGGCATGTGGAATCTAGTTCCCTGACCAGGGATTGAACCTGGGCCCTCTGCGTTCGGAGCATGGAGTCTTAGCCACTGGACCACCAGGGAAGTCCCACATTTGGGTTTTTTAAAAATACATACTACAGTACTACACGATCCACAGTTGATTGAATCTGCAGATGTGGAACTGTGGATACAGAGGGCCAACTGTAAAGTTATACACAGATTTTAAACTGCATGGAGGGTCAAGCACCCCTAACCCCCACATTGTTGAAGGGTCAACTGTAGACAGATCCAAGGAAAAATCAAATATGATGGAGGGTAGGAGACAGGCAATAGAGTGAAAAGGTCTTTTCTTTCTTTTTCAAATTTTATTTTTTTTTCTGGGCTGATTTCTTTTTTATTGAAGTATAGTTGATTTACAATTACGGCTGTATGGCAAAGTGACTCAGTTATACATATATACATTCTTTTTCATACTCTTTTTCCATTATGGTTTATCACAGGATATTGAATATAGTTCCCTGCACTGTACAGTAGGACCTTGTTGTTTATCCATTCTATATATACAAGTTTACATCTGCTAATCCCAAACTCCCAATCTGTTCCTCTCCCACCACCTCCCCCTTGGCAACCACCAGTCTATTCTCTATGTCTGCAATTCTGTTTCTGTTTCATAGATAAGTTCATTTGTGTCATATTTTAGATTCCACATATAAATGATATCATATAGTAGTATTTGTCTTTCTCTTTCTGACTTACTTCACTTAGTATGATAATCTCTATTTGCATCCATGTTGCTGCAAATGGCATTATTTTGTTCTTTTTTATGGCTGAGTAGTATTCCATTGTATATGCGTACCACATCTTCTTTATCCATTCATCTGTCAGTGGGCATTTAGGTTGCTTTCATGTCTTAGTTATTGTGAATAGTGCTGCTATGAACACAGGGTTGTATGTGTCTTTTTGAATTATAGTTTTGTCTGGATAGATACCCAGGAGTGGGATTGCTGGATCATATGGTAATTCTGTATTTAATTTTCTGAGGAATGTCCATGCTGTTTTCCACAGTGGCTACACCAACTTACATTCCCACCAACAGTGTAGGTGGGTTCCTCTTTCTCCACACCCTCTCCAGCATTTGTTATTTGTAGACTTTTTAATGATGACCATTCTGACTGGTGTGAGGTGGTACCTCATTGTAGTTTTGATTTGCATTTCTCTAATAATTAGCGATTTTGAGCATCTTTTTATGTGCCTGTTGGCCATCTGTATGTCGTCTTTGGAGAAATATCTCTTTAGGGCTTCTGCCCATTTTTCGATGGGTTTTTTTTTGTTGTCGAGTTGTATGAACTGTTTGTATCTTTTGGAAATTAATCCCCTGTCAGTCACATCACTTGCATATATTTTCTCCCATTCTGTATGTTGTCTTTTAGTTTTGTTTATGGTTTCCTTTGCTGTGCAAAAGCTTGTAAGTTTGATTAGGTCCCAGTTGATTATTTTCATTTTTATTTCTATTGCCTTGGGAGACTGAGAGTGAAAAGATCTTATCTATGTGTAATTGGAGTCACAGAAGGACAGGAGATAATGACCGTATTATTAGAAAAGGTAAGAGAATTTTCCAGAAGTAAAAAGATGTCAACTCACAGATTTTATAGTTGGCCAGAAAGTTCATTCAGGTTTTTCCGTATGATGTTACAAACTCGAATCAGTATAAACACAAAGAAACTTAATGCATAAGCACATCATAGTAAAACTACTAAGAACCAAAAGTAAAGAGAAAGTCATAAAACTAGTAAGACAAAAAGAAACATTACTTCTAAAGGAGCAACAGTAAAACACAGCGGTAATTTTACCTTCATTAGTTACGGAATTTAAAGATTTTCACACAGAAGCTAAGAAAATTTTTCATCAGTAGACCAGTACTCAGTTTGCTAAAAGAATTTTTCAGACAGGAGAGAATCTCAGATGGAAGCACAGAGATGTGGAGCAAAGGACAATGGAAAGAATAAATATATGGGTTTATCTAAATACATGTTGACTATAGACACACTTTGTTTTATTGCACCTTGCAAATACTTTTTTTTTTTAACAAAGGTTTGTAGCAACTCTACATCAAGCAAGTCTGTTTGTGCCATTTTTTATTATTATATTTGTTACAGTGATCTCTGATGTTACTATTATAATTGTTTTGATGCATCATGAACCACACCCATATAAGATGGTCGGTAAATGTTCTATGTGTTTTGACTGGTCCACTGACTGGCTGCTCCCCCATCTCTCTTCCTATCCCCAGGCTTCCCTATTCCCTGAGACACAACAGTATTGAAATTAGGCTAGTCAGTAACTCTACAGCGGCCTCTAAGTGCTCAAGTGAAAGGAAAGGTTGCACATCTCTCAATTTAAATCAAAAGCTAGAAATGATTAAGCTTAGTGAGGAAGGCATGTTGAAAGCTGAGACAGGCCGAAAGCCAGAACTCTTGTGCCAAACACTTAACCAAGTTGTGATTGCAAAGGATATGTTTTCGAAGGAAATTAGAAGTGTTACGACAATGAACACATGAATGGTAAGGAAGTGAAGCAGCCTTATTGCCCAACGGGTGAAAGTTTTAGTGGTCTGGATTAGAATATCAAACCAGCCATGACATCCCTTAAGCCAAAACCCAATCTAGTGCAAGGTCCTAACGGTCTTCAATTCTATGAAGGCTGAAAGAAGTGAGACAGCTGCAGAAGATAAGTTTGAAGCTAGCGGAGATTGGTTCATGAGGTTTAAGGAAACAGCACTCTGCCTAATAGACATATAGAGAACACTACATTCATCAGTAGTAGAATACATCTGCTTTTCAAGTGCACATAGAATATTTTAAAAAGTTGACCATAGGCGGGACATAAAGCTCAAAAAAGAAAAGATTTAAAATTTTACAATTTATAGTTTTTGACCACCATGGAATTAATTTTAAAAAAAATTACAAAAACACAACTGGAACAAAATACAGCTTTTGAAATTCAGGAGTATACGTTAAATCACTTGTCAAAGAAGAGTCACTATGAAAATGAGAAAATATTTTGAACTGAATGAAGGTGGCATATCAAAACATGAAATTCATTTTAAGCCTTTCTTGCTGAGCAATTTAAGCCTTAATGCTGTTAGAATGAAAGGCTGACATTAGATGAGTTAAGTATCCACGTCAGGAAATTAGAAAGCAGCAAACTATACCAACAGAAATTAGAAGCCAAGCAATAATAAAGATAAATATAAAAATCAGTGGCATGTCAAGCAAACTTAAGAATCAGCAAAGGCAAAAGTTTGTTCTCAGAAAAGGATAATATAATTGATAAATCCCTGCCAAAAATAATCAAGAATGAAACAGATACTACATAACCAGTGTCAGTAATGAGAAAGGATACAGTACTCTATGGATCTAATGAACTTTAAAAAAAGTAACAAAAGAAAGGATATTATGAAAATTTTAAATAAGTTTGAGATTTTAGAGAGTCAAATTCCTTGAAATACACAGCTTACCAAAACTGGCACACACCCTCACACAAACAGAAAATCTGCATAATCCAATATATAGAAAGAAAGTGAACCTGTAATTACAGACCTTCCATTTAGAAATTCAGACCCACATGGTTTCACTGGTGAATTTTTCCAAACATTTAAAGAAGAAATACATAAAGTCTAACTGGAAACAGAAAAAAAATTGAATATGTTCCCTTAATGAGCCCAGTTTAATTTTTTTTTTATTGAGATACTAGTGACATATAACATTGTGTAAGAGCCCAGTTTAATTTTGAGAGCAAAACCTAACAAGGATATTACCCAAAAGCAGTATTACAGGTCATTTTTAAAATGAAAATAGATTTTAAAATCTTCAAATATTAGGAAATCAAATTCGAGTGATACATAAATAGGATAAAATATCATGACAAAGTTGAATTTATTTCCATAGTTGCAAGATTGTTTTAGTATTTGAAAATCAGTATGATTCATCGTATATATATTTTTTAATATAAATTTATTTATTTATTTTTGGCTGTGTTGGGTCTTTGCTGCTGCGCGTGGGCTTTCTCTAGTTGTGGCGAGCGGGGGGCTACTCTTTGTTGCAGTACGCGGGCTTCTCATTGCGGTGGCCTCTCTCGCCGCGGGAGCACGGGCTCTAGGCCTGCAGGCTTCAGCAGTTGTGGCACGTGGGCTCAGCAGCCATGGCCTCCGGGCTCCAGAGCACAGGCTCAGCAGCCGTGGCACACGGGCTCAGTAGCTTTGCGGCATGTGGGATCCTCCCAGACCAAGGATCAAACCCGTATCCCCTGCATTGGCAGGCGGACTCTCAACCACTGCGCCACCAGGGAAGCCCTGATTCATTATATTAATATAATTAGAGAAATTAGTCAAATGATCATCTCTATAGATACAAAAAAAAGCATTTGATAATACTCAAAACCCATTCATGAGGATTTTTAAAACTTTTAGCAAGCTAGAAAAAGCGGGAAACTTTCATAATCTTATTAAAGGTATCTGCACAAACCTTACAATAAACATTGAAAACCTTTTCCTGGCATTAGGGAATATGTCAAAGCTCACTCCAAACCCAATGTCTAAAAAGTCCTATATAGTGCATTTAGGCAAGGGGAAAAAGATAGATTAGAAATGAAAATATAAAACTGTCACAAATGACGTGATTTGCATATAGAAAATCCATAAATAACTACATGTGAACTTTTAGAATTAATAAGAAATCATTTCAGCAGGGTCACTCGGTCAATTGTATTTATATTTATGAGCAACAAAATGTTAGAAAAATAGAATTTAGTAAGAAAACCATTTATAAATGTCAAAAACATCCATATACATCAGAATAAATCTAACAAAAGTTATAGGAGACTCCCTACACAGAAAACCATAAAAAATTTTTGAATTCTTCCTCAGCTCTAGATCAGTTGAAAGAATCAATATTTTTAAGATGTAAATTGTCTCCAAATTGATGAAAAATTAAGTGTAATCCCCATGAAAATCCCAGCAGATTTTCTTATGGAGATCAAGAAATTGACCTGTGACCTAAGTAAATGTCAAATAAGAGAATATATTTACAATAACTACATAAAATACTTTAGCATAAACTTAACAAATTTGCAAAGACATTGTTTTTAAATGCTCTGCAAAAATATAAAATGCAGCTTGAACAAAAAATGAGATACCATGTTCTCAACTAAGGAGTCATCATCATAAAGGTATTCATTTTCCTTAGATTATCTTGTGAATTTAATGAGATTCCAATGAAAAATACCATCAGAATGGTTGTTGTTTTGTGCCTAATACATTTGGAACAGTAAAAAATCAAGAAGAGCCCAAAAAGACCTGAGAAAGATGAGCTGCTTAGTGGAGCCAAGTAAAGTTTTTAAATACTTAAAATAATTCAAAAAGGAGAAAAATATCTCTTTAAAAAAAAGTGAATTTATTATATGTAAAATTGTTGGTTTAGGGGCTTCCCTGGTGGCGCAGTGGTTGAGAGTTCGCCTGCCGATGCAGGGGACACGGGTTTGTGCCCCGGTCCGGGAAGATCCCACGTGCCGCGGAGCGGCTGGGCCCGTGAGCCATGGCCGCCTGTTAGCCATGGCCACTGAGCATGCGCGTGCGGAGCCTGTGCTCCGCTACGGGAGAGGCCACAACAGTGAGAGGACCGTGTACCGCAAAAAAAAAATTGTTGGTTTAATTCCCAGGAGTTTTTATTTCTGGTGACTTTAAGAACAATTTTTTTTTTAAATTTTTTATTTATTTATTTTTTGGCTGCGTTGGGTCTTCGTTGCAGTGTGGTGGCTTCTCTTGTTGTGGAGTACAGGCTCTAGGTGTGCGGGCTTCAGTAGTTGTGGCTCATGGCTCAGTAGTTGTGGCTCTCAGGCTCTAGAGTGCAGGCTCAGTTGTGGCGCATGAGCTTAGTTGCTTCGCGGCATGTGGGATCTTCCTGGACCAGGGATCGAATCCATGTTCCCTGCATTGGCAGGCAGATTCTTAACCACCGCGCCACCGGGGGAGCCCTCTGGTGACTTTAAAAGGCAATATTTTGTCTTTGCATTTTTAATGGAGTATCTCATGAGGACAGAAAGGGTCAGTAGTTTCATTTTTAGTAGTAATGACAGTATTTAAAAAGTTTTATGTAGATGTGTGTGTGTGTGTGTGGAGACACATTACATATACTTACATGTATGTAACTTATGTGATGATAATATATACTTACATATATAATCTTATATACATAAATCATTAGGAACCGATTATATAGTATCAGGATGTTGGTGGTAATGTTGATACTGTTAAAGCTATTATATATGTATATATAACATACATGTGTATAGATAAGCTAAGTGTATAAAGAGAAATTTTTTGTTACTAAGATACATTTAATTTAATTGGATGTAATTAAATTTATTTTACAATGATTATAATTAATGTAATGTAGTTAATATATGTATATATTATTGTCATTAGGAATCATTTTTCCCCAATATAAAAGAAAAAGAGTTGTACTAAGTAAATAAAATAAAATAAATACTAAATAAAAGATACTAAGTAAAACTCTAGTGCAAAATTTGAATAGAATATGTCAGCATTTGTTTTAAAAATATTTCCCAAGTTAGTTCACTTTATGAAAAAAATGTATTTCTTAGGGCTATTCATTGCAAAAGCGGCAACAAAAAAGTAGTTTTAGTGATTACTAGTGTTTATAAGAGCCCAGATGGTGAGTAAATAGTATTTCCCCACTAAAATGATATAAACCTCCATAAAATAATAGCTTACATCACATGTGGAGCAGGAAATGTATTAGACTAGGATTTCTTGTGTCAGAAAGCAAAGAAATATCAAAAAACTATTGGGAGTCTCTCAGAAGTTCATAACTTAAAGCGGTATCTTGAGTATCAAAAAGTAGTGTTAAAATTTTTTATCAGGAAAGGTTACTGAAATTGATTAAAAACTTTTTCTGCCTTTGTTACAGAGATCTGTGCTCTTTTCTCCTTTGGTCTCTTAATTTGATTTATATTTATAGATTTTTATAATATTAAACTACCATTACATTCCCAGTAAATGCTCAGCCTGAGTTATTTGTTATATTTTTCTGAGTTTCTAGGCTTAATTTGATAGTTGAGTTTAGGATTCTTGCATTCATTATTTCTTAGTGAGATGTTAGCTCGTAATTTAATTTCTAGTACTCTTTTGTCATCTTTGTATCTGGATTCTGTGGGCCTCAGTACTTGGAGGCTGTTAACTAACTCTTTTTCTGCATTTGGTATAAGATTTTTTTTTAACCTGAGAAGATTCTTCCGTTTACATTCTTTGTGGTTTCTGACAGGTTTGGATTTACTTTTACTTTTTGGATTTACTTTTATGTGCTTTGTATATACTCTACTTTTTTTTCCTCGTTATTTTTACTCTCTCTATATAATATAGTAAGTTCTTTTTTTCCACTCTCAACTCCCTCCCCCAGTACTTCCTTAGATACTGTATTTGGTCTATTCTTTTCTTGCTAATTCCAGGTTACTTAAAAGTAGCACAAGTTAATAAGTAGTAAAGTTGATAAAAGTTTAATGCTGGCCACTACATCCAAATGTAATTGCTGTTGACCAGTATTTTAGTTCTACTTACTTATTCCACAAATTTTGTCTTACTTTATTATTTTATACAGTTGTTATTTGCTCAGATTTAACCATGTATTTAGCATTTCTTTGCTTTTAGTTATTTCTTGGATTTGAGACCTTACTTATGGGACCATTTGTGTTATATCTGAGGCACACTCTTTAAATTTTTCTTTAATAAAGGGGTTTTGTTGGTAAACATTTCAACTGGGTGTATTGTTCTTTTTCTTAATTTTGCCTGAAAATAGCTTTATTTTGTATTATTCTTAAGGATTGTTTTGCTATGGATGCAATTTTAGGAGAAAAATCCTTTTTTTCCTCAGCAGTCAGTACATTCTGTTTTGTGGCATCTGTTGTTTTTTGAGAAGTCAGTTATTAATTTAATGCCCTTCCTTTATAGCTGATCTATCGTTTCCTTCTGGCTGCGTTGAAAGTCTTCTGTTTATCTTTTCTGTGTGGATTTGTAGTTGTAGTTTTTAAGTATCCTGATTTGGATTTGTTGGAGAGCTTTGGGCTGTCTTTTTTTTTTTTAACTAAAAAAATCTCATTTTCTCTTTGGACATTGTCTTCATTTTTCTATTATCATTTTCTTGAACTTTGTTTAAATATATGTTAAATATTTTCAGCTTATTCTCTATATTTCTTTTTTCTTAATAAATTTATTTATTTTATTTTTGGGGGCTGTGTTGGGTCTTCGTTGCTGCGCGTCGACTTTCTCTAGTTGTGGTGAGCGGGGCTACTCTTCATTGTGGTACGTGGGCCTCTCATTGCGGTGGCTTCTCGTTGCGGAGTGTGGGCTCTAGGCACGTGGGATTCAGTAGTTGTGGCTTGCGGGCTCTAGAACGCAGTCTCAGTAGTTGGGGCGCATGGGCTTAGTTGCTCCAAGGCATGTGGAATCTTCCCAGACCAGGGCTCAAACCCATGTCCCCTGCATTGGCAGGCGGATTCTTAACCAGTGCACCACCAGGGAAGTCCTATTCTCTATATTTCTTAAGATTTTTTTCTTGTTTTTCATCTTATCCTGACTTTGTGGTACATACTCTTATTTTTTTTAGCTCTGTTTTCCCAATTCACTAATCCTCTTTTTAGTTATATCTTAATACACCATTTAATTCCTTCATTTTTCTTTTTTACTTTCTCTCTCTTCCTCTCTCCCTGCCCCTCTTTCATTTTGGGTAATTTCTGTTGACCTATGTTTAAGTTCATTGATTCTTAACTTGATTGTATCCAGTCTACTGATGAGCTCATCAAAGGCATTCTTCATCTTTAGTACCATGTTTTTTGTTTCTGACATTTTCACTTTTCTGTAATACTTTTCTTATGTCTGCTCCATCTGTCTAGTTATATTGTCCACCTTTTCCACTGAACCATTACCATATTATAGTTGTTCTAAATTCTGTGTGATATTCATCTGGGTCATCTCTTAATTTTCGGGGATTGCTCTGTTGATTGCTTTGTCTCTTGGCAGTGGATTGGGTTTTTTTTTTTAATCCCTTCATTTTTATGTGAGTCGTTATTTTGTATTTGATACTACATACTGTATGTAGAGCAATAAAGACAGAGGGTAGACAGTGTTTAGGCCTGGAGATGAACACACCTCTTCTGCTAGAATTGAGTTAGGTTTGGGTTTTTGTTGTTGTTATTGTTAGCTTCAGCGCACCATCAAATTCCTCTAGTGTTACTTTGTGCTTAGGGGTGGGACTGGTTTTTTGGAAGATTTTTCTAAGTGTTCCTGTTCCACCCTCAGTTTTAGGCCTTCTCTGTGCTCTTGTGTTTCAGACAGGATATATTTCCATGTTCTCATCCCTCTTTCGAAGGTAGATGGCTCTTTCTTGTTACTGTCTATTTGCTAGCTTGGCAGTGGGGAGGGAGGGCATTTGGGGAGGATTTTTTTTTTTTTTTTGTCCTGGTGAATCCTTACCTGTTTGGTTGCTATTTATAATCTCTGGCTCATTTTCAAGTTTCTTTTTGTTTAAAGTTTTTTTTTTTTAATAGCTTTATATTTTCTGATACTTCCAATATTGGTATACTTGCAGGTGTGATTCTGCTACCGTTTTTCTGTCCATTATTGCTCATTATGTCTCTCGTGATTGGGTTTTGTTGTTGTTGGGGTTTTTTGTTTTTTGTTTTGGGTTTTTTTTTTTTTTTGTATATTTGTACATGACTTCATATGTGTTGAACTTTGGGTGTGGGAATTCCTTGAGGTTTGGGTTAAAGTTGCATTCTTACCAGAGAGGTTTTAGATTTGTTTTTGCCAGTTGCATGTATGTTTTTAGTCCTGAACTTCTTTAAATTTTTTTATGTGCTTAAGGTACTATGAATTAAAACTACAGACCTGCATGAAGGATGGCTTCTGTTTTGAATTCCGTCCACCCCCAGCAGTCCTTTTCTCAGTGCTAAGCAAGTTTTCTTCCTCTCCCTTCTGCAGGATGGGCTTTAAGCTTGCAGTGAGGGTGTAGCTCTTTGGAATGAGTAAGTCTCCTTTGGATTCCCTGCCTTTGTTGGATTCTCTATTTTATTTCCTCTCTCTCTCGTTCCCTACAACCATGAAAGTGGAAAGTCTTGTCTCTAAAGTTGAGAAATCATCTGCTAGATTGGGGCTTTGTTGCTAGCCTACTTCCTGGCATTTTGTTTTCACTTCTTTCTTTGCATTTGGATTCCTTATTTTTCTGCCATTTCAGTATGTGTTTATGAGTTTTTATTTTTAAAACTCACATTTCAGTTGTAATCAGCGGGAGCTTTACTAAGGGTGCTTAATCCTTTTTCCATTGTTTGGTTTTTCCTTTCATTTGGTACTTTTCCCCACATTTTTAAGGCTAGAAACTCCTTTCCTAAATTTAATTTACTACTGTTTCTATTTTGAAAAACATTTATTGTTTAAATTTCTGCTTTTGCTCAATAAATGGTAGCTATTGAAGGATCTAAGAATATGGATATGATACTGGAATTTTACCTAAAGTAAATAATCTAGTTCATCCTGTGGGATAGGGCAGTATGAAGGAGATGAACTTCTTAGTCACACTTGGTGTTTTTTTAAATATTCATTCATTCATTTATTTATTTTTGGCTGCACTGGGTCTTAGTTGTGGCAGGTGGGATCTTTGTTGCAGCATGTGGGATCTTTAGTTGCGGCTTGCATGCGGGATCTAGTTCCCCAACCAAGGATTGAACCTGGGCCCCCTGCTTTGAGAGTGCAGAGTCTTAGCCACTGGACCACCAGGGAAGTCCCCACACTTGGTTTTTGAATTGTTACTCACACACTTCTGTGAAATACTTAAGTTTTATGAGACTCTGCACCATCCGTTAATACAGAAAGAGTAGCTATGTTGTGAGCCTTAAAGGACATAAGTAATAGTTTCTGGTACTTGGCCTAGTATAGTGATTTAGAAAATACAATGGTTCTCCCATTTTTAGAAAAGGAAATTGAATCTCAAGGAGGTAACATGTATTTGCTACCTATACAAAATTCTGTAGTTTTAAGTTGGAAATCAAGCCCCTGTCTCTTCTGGATTTTACTTTTCAGAAGAGTAGTATTCAGTAACTTATTCTGCCTGCCTGTATATTTCTTGAGTATCTTATACATACATCCAAGGGCTTAAGACATTTGGGGAGAAAGAAAGAATTTAATGTAATGCCCACTTCGGCAAATGTTTTGAATAAGTGGACAAAGATGAATGTAAATACAATGCACTTCCTATACTAGGTAGCTTGTAGTGAGGTAGGCTTATCTAATAATTATGGCCAGTATGCTTAGTGCTATAGAAGGGGTAGCACCTACCTCTTGAGGCAGAGGTAGGGTTGTTTGAACTGGGTCATGAGGTATGTGTAGGATGCTGAGATGTTAGCAAAGGAGGCATGGGCTTTTAGGCAGAAATAACGCATATGTATGTAAAGGCCTGAAGGCAGTCCTGTTTATGAGAAGTCCAGGTTGTGTGCACACAGTAAAGCAGTTAAAAGGAATGTCTCTTGTGGTTACGGAAGAGATGGCAGTTGAGATGTGTCTCAAATGATTGGTAGTGTTTCAGCATATGAAGATAACATTGATAGGATAACAGAAATTGAGTAAATAAGTAAAGTTACTTAGCAGAATGTAAGTTATTTATGTATAGGGACCCATGAATAGTCACATTGACTTGGCTGCCACTTACTCTTGGAACTCTCAAACCTACAGAACAGCTTAGACATCACCTCTTTCTGAGAAATCATCAGGAAATTGTGCATATCTCATTAGAGCTTTTATGTGAGAGGATTTTTTGTGGGGAGGAGGATACGGGAGCAGTTTTTCCAGGCTCCCATGTATAAGATAAAGTGATAAAAATATTTTGGGAATGGAGCATGTATGACTTGGAATATCAAATATAATAGTTTAAAATTTATTTGGTAACCATTAGAGGTCCATTGTAGCATTTTGAACAGGAGACCTGACATAATGATGATTTATCTGACCATGCCGGATGGAATTGGAGAGGAACATGACAGAAGCAGCAAGTTCAGGACTGAAGTGATTAAGACTTGAATAAAGAATGGTGGTAATGGGAATGAAAGAAAAGGCATTGTGAAAGGGATTTCTAAACAAAGATTTGACAGGTTCTAAGAAATGATTGAAGATAAGATATGGAAGACAAGCAGGGGAATTGGAAATGTTGGAATTTCATACTTGGATGACTAGGAAATTTTTGATATCAGCAAGAGATATGACATTAGCAGGAAAAGTAGTTGAGGGAAAAAGCTGAAATTACCATTTGTTATTTATTGGATGTGAGGTTAATTATAAACTCTACTTTAGAGCATGTCAATATTCCTTTGTAAAAGTAATTTCTAAAAATTATGCTATACTCTGTCATTAGATGGGAAAGGTAGTCCTTTTTTTTCTAGTTTTACTGAGATATAATTTACATACAGCACTGTATCAGTTTAAGGCATAATGGTTTGACTTACATACATCGTGAAGTGATAAATCACAGTAAGTTTAGTGACCAACAATCATCTCATATAGATAGAAAATTAAAGAAATAGAAAAAACTTATTTTTCTTGTGATGAGAACGCTTAGGATTTACTCTCTTAACAACTTTCATATGTAACATATGACATTGTTAATTATATTTATCATGTTGACATTACATCCCTAGTACTTATTTGTCTTATAACTGGAAGTTTGTACCTTCTGACTGCCTTCATCCAATTCCTGCTCCCCTCAGCCCCCACCTCTGGGAACCATAAATCTGGTCTCTTTTTCTATAAGTTTCTTTGTTTTTGAACTATAATTGACCCAGAACACAATGTTAGTTCCTTTTACCCAAAGTAGTGATTTGGTATTTCTGTACATTTCAAAATGATCACCACAGTAAGTCCATTTACCATCTGTCATCATACAAAGATATTGATATTATATAACTATTGACTATATTCCTCATGCTGTGTATTTCATATCTATGACTCATTTATTTTACAGCTGGAAGTTTGTACCTGTTAATCTCCCTCACCTATTTCTTTCCTCCCGCTCCCCACCTCCCCTGGCAATGCAGTCTTTTATCAGTAGCGTAAGTCTTGGAAACAGGCCTGTATGCCAGGTCACCTTTAATAAGTATCACTGTTGTGAGACTGAAAAGTCGCTGATCTTTTTGGATTTTACTTTGTTCACGTATAAACTAGAAATAGTAATACCTGATTACAGGGCTGTTGTGTAAACTAAATAGTATAATATATATCCATGCTGTCCTATTATAAGCCCTCAATAAATGTTAGTTTCCCCTTCTTCCTTAGAAGATGCCAGCCTTATTTATTCTTGACTATTTTCACACATTAAGATGGACATCAAAGAATAATGCATAAAACATTCTTGTTTCACTGTTTAGGAATTCACTGAAGTCATAACCATGATTGTTTGCTAAATAAAATATGTGTATAATCAGGCAGTTTGTAATTAGACTAACTTGGAATTGTAATTATTGAATGTGTAGGTGTAGTTAACAGCCTTCATTTCTGGTAAATGACTTTACTTAGAGGATGTATGTTTATGTGAGCAAGAGGGACTATTTCCTGGAAGGAAACTGTGGTCTCCAGATCTTTATAATAACGTCACCTTTAGTCTTTTTGAAGTCATGAGCATTGTCCTATACAGACTGTTTCCTTCAGGCAGTTTCGTGCAAGTAGTAAATGAACCCTTATGCGCCTGTTAAAACTTCATAGACTGTCAGTAATATGGAAAAATTGGATGTTTAATCAGGAATGCGAACATGTGTTTCAGGTAGAGAATTCCAAAGATAATGAAGATAGTATTCTACAAAGAGAAATTCCTGCCAGACAGTCTCGACGAAGGTTTCGGAAAATTAACTGTAAAGGAGAACGTCAAACTATTACTGATGATGTGGACATTAACAGCTATCTTTCTGTGAGTATATTTAGGAACATTTCATGGGTATTTCTTAGTTCATATGCAGTATACTTAATTTACATATATATATATTTTAACATCTTTATTGGAGTGTAATTGCTTTACAGCGGGGTGTTAGTTTCTGCTTTATAACAAAGTAAATCAGCTATACATATACTTATATCCCCGTATCTCCTCCCTCTTGATTCTCCCTCCCATCTGCTTTATCCCACCCTTCTGCTTTATCCCACCCCTCTGCTTTATCCCACCCCTCTAGGTGGTCACAAAGCACTGAGTTGATCTCCCTGTGCTATGTGGCTGCTTCCCACTAGCTATCTGTTTTACATTTGGTGTTGTATATATGTCCATGCCACTCTCTCACTTCATCCCAGCATACCCTTCCCCTTCACCGTGTCTTCAAGTCCATTCTGTACGTCTGTGTCTTTATTCCTGTCCTACCCCTAGGTTCTTCAGAACCTTTTTTTTTTAACATTCCATATATATGTGTTAGCATACAGTATTTGTTTTTCTTTTTCTGACTTATTTCACTCTGTATAAGACTCTAGGTCCATCCACCTCACTACAAATGACTCAATTCTATTTCTTTTTTTTTTTTTGCGGTACGTGGGCCTCTCACTGTTGTGGCCTCTCACGTTGCGGAGCACAGGTTCCGGACATGCAGGCTCAGCAGCCATTGCTCACGGGCCTAGCCGCTCCGTTGCATGTGGGATCTTCCCGGACCGGGGCACGAACCCACGTCCCCTGCATCGGCAGGTGGACTCTCAACCACTGCGCCACCAGGGAAGCCCCAATGCCTCAATTTTGTTTCTTTTTATGGCTGAGTAATATTCCATTGTACATATGTGCCACATCTTCTTTATCCATTCATCTGTTGATGGACACTTAGGTTGCTTCCATGACCTGGCCATTGTAAATAGAGCTGCAGTGAACATTGTGGTACATGACTCTTTTTGAATTATGGTTTTCTCAGGGTATATGCCCAGTAGTGGAATTGCTGGGTCATATGGTAGTTCTATTCTTAGTGTTTTAAGGAACCTCCGTACTGTTCTCCATAGTGACTGTATCAATTTATATTCCACCAACAGTGCAAGAGGGTTCCCTTCTCTCCACACCCTCTACGGCATTTATTGTTTGTAGATTTTTTGATGATGGCCATTCTGACTGGTGTGAGGTGATACCTCATTTAGTTTTGATTTGCATTTCTCTAATGATTAGTGATGTTGAGCATCCTTTCATGTGTTTGTTGGCAATCTGTATATCTTCTTTGGAGAAATGTCTATTTAGATCTTCTGCCCATTTTTAGATTGGGTTGCTTGTTTTTTTGATATTGAGCTGCTTGTAAATTGTGGAGATTAATCCTTTGTCAGTTGCTTCATTTGCAAATATTTTCTCCCATTCTGAGGGTCTTTTCGTCTTGTTTATGTTTTCCTTTTCTGTGCAAAAGCTTTTAAGTTTCATTAGGTCCCATTTGTTTATTTTTGTTTTTATTTCCATTTCTCTAGGAGGTGGGTCAAAAAGAATCTTGCTGTGATTTATGTCATAGAATGTTTTGCCTCTGTGTTCCTCTAAGAGTTTTAGAGTGTCTGGCCTTACAGTTAGGCCTTTAATCCATTTTGAGTTTATTTTTGTGTATGGTGTTAGGGAGTGTTCTGATTTCATTCTTTTACATGTAGCTGTCCAGTTTTCCCAGCACCACTTATTGAAAAGGCTGTCTTTTCTCCATTGTATATTCATGCATCCTTTATCAAAGATAAGGCAATCATATGTACATGGGTTTATCTCTGGGATTTCTATCCTGTTCCATTGATCTATATTTCTGTTTTTGTGCCAGTGCAATACTGTCTTGATTACTGTAGCTTTGTAGTATAGTCTGAAGTCCGGGAGCCTGATTCCTCCAGCTCCATTTTTCATTCTCAAGATTGCTTTGGCTACTCGGAGTCTTTTGTGTTTCTATACAAACTAAAATTTTTTGTTCTAGTACTGTGAAAAATGCCATTGGTAGTTTGATAGGGATTGCATTGAATCTGTAGATTGCTTTGGATAGTATAGTCCTTTTCACAATGTTGATTCCTCCAAACCAAGAACATGTTATATCTCTCCATCTGTTTGTATCATCTTTAATTTCTTTTATCAGTATCATATAGTTTTCTGCATGCAGGTCTTTTTTCTCCTTAGGTAGGTTTATTCCTAGATATTTTATTCTTTTTGTTGCAGTGTTAAATGGGAGTGTTTCCTTAATTTCTGTTTCAGATTTTTCATCATTAGTGTATAGGAATGACAGAGATTTCTGTAAATTAATTTTGCATCCTGCTACTTTACCAGATTCATTGATAAGCTCTAGTAGTTTTCTGGTACCATCTTTAGGATTCTCTGTGTATAGTATCATGTCATCTGCAAACAGTGACAGCTTTACTTCTTCTTTTCCAATTTGGATTCCTTTATTTCTTTTTCTTCTCTGATTGCTGTGGCTAAAACTTCCAAACGTATGTTGAATAATAGTGGTGAGAGTGGAAAACCTTGTCTTGTTCCTGATCTTAGAGACAATAGTTTCAGTTTTTCACCATTGAAAACGATACTGGCTGTGGGTTTGTCATATATGGCCTTTATTATGTTGAGGTAAGTTCCCTCTATACCTGCTTTCTGGATGGTTTTTATCATAAATGGGTGTAGAATTTTGTCAAAATCTTTTTCTGCATTTGTTGAGATGATCATATGGTTTTTCTCCTTCAATTTGTTACTGTGGTGTATCACATTGATTGATTTGCATATATTGAAGAATCCTTGTATTCTGGGATAAACCCCACTTGATCATGGTGTATGATTCTTTTAATGTGCTGTTGGATTCTGTTTGCTAGTATTTTGTTGAGGATTTTTACGTCTATGTTCATCAGTGATATTGGCCTGTGGTTTTCTTTCTTTGTGACATCTTTCTCTGGCTGGGCTATCAGGGTGATGGTGGCCTTGTAGCACGAGTTTGGGAGTGTTCCTCGCTCTGCTATATTTTGGAGGAGTTTGAGAAAGATGGTTGTTAACTCGTCTCTAAATGTTTGATAGAATTTGCCTGTGAAGTCATCTGGTTCTGGGCTTTTGTTTTTTGGTAGATTTTTAATTACAGTCTCAATTTCAGTGCTTGTGATTGGTCTGCTTATATTTTGTTTCTCTTGGTTCATTCTCGGAAGGTTGTGCTTTTCTAAGAATTTGTCCATTTCTTCCAGGTTGTCCATTTTATTGGCATATAGTTCCTTGTAGTAATCTCTCATGATCTTTTGTATTCCTGCAGTGTCCGTTGTTACTTCTCCTTTTTCATTGCTAATTCTGTTGATTTGATTCTTCTGCCTTTTTTTCTTGATGAGTCTGGCTAATGGTTTATCAATTTTGTTTATCTTCTCAAAGATCCAGCTTTTAGTTTTATTGATCTCTGCTATTGTTTCCTTCCTTTCTTTTTCATTTATTTCTGATCTGATCTTTATGATTTCTCTCTTTCTGCCAACTTTGGGGTTTTATTGTTCTTCTTTCTCTAATTGCTTTAGGTGTAAGGTTAGGTTGTTTATTTGAGATGTTTCTTGAGATAGGATTGTATTGCTCTAAACTTCCCTCTTAGAACTGCTTTTGCTGCATCCCATAAGTTTTGGGTTGTCGTGTTTTCATTGTCATTTGTTTCTAGGTATTTTTTTATTTCCTCCTGATTCCTTCAGTGATCTCTTGGTTATTTAGTGTATTGTTTATCCTCCATGTGTTTATAGTTTTTACAGATTTTTTCTTTCAGGTGACATCTAGTCTCATAGCGTTGTGGTCGGAAAAGATACTTGATACGATTTCAATTTTCTTAAATTTACCAAGGCTTGATTTGTGACCCAAGATATGATCTATCCTGGAGAATGTTCCATGAGCACTTGAGAAGAAAGTGTATTCTGTTGTATTTGGATGGAATGTCCTATAAATATCAGTTAAGTCCATCTTGCTTAATGTATCATTTAAAGCTTGTGTTTCCTTATTTATTTTCCTTTTGGATGATCTGTCCATTGGTGAAAGTGGGGTGTTAAATCCCCTACTATGATTGTGTTACTGTCGATTTCCCCTTTTATGGCTGTTAGCATTTGCCTTATATATTGAGGTGATCCTATGTTGAGAGCATAAAAATTTACAATTGTTGTATCTTCTTCTTGGATTGATCATTATCTAGTGTCCTCCTTTTCTCTTGTACTAGTCTTGATTTTAAAGTCTATTTTGTCTGATATGAGAATTGCTACTCCATCTTTCTTTTGATTTCCATTTGTATGGACTATCTTTTTGCATTCCCTCATTTTTGGTCTGTATGTGTCCCTAGGTCTGAAGTGGGTCTCTTGTCGGCAGCATATATACGGGTCTTGTTTCTGTGTCCATTCAGCCAGTCTGTGTCTTTTGGTTTGGAGCATTTAATCCATTTACATTTAAGGTAGTTATCAATCTGTATGTTCCTTTTACCATTTTCTAAGTTGTTTGGGTTTGTTATTGTAGGTGTTTTTCTTCTCTTGTGTTTCCTGCCTAGAGAAGTTCCGTTAGCATTTATTGTAAAGCTGGTTTGGTGGTACTGAAATCTCTTAGCTTTTGATTGTCTGTAAAAGTTTTAATTTCTCCTTCGAATCTGAATGAGATCCTTGCTGGGTAGCGTAATCTTGGTTGTAGGTTTTTCCCTTTCATCACTTTAAATATGTCCTGCCACTCCCTTCTGGCTTGCAGTTTCTGCTGAAAGGTCAGCTGTTAAACTTATGGGGATTCCCTTGTATGTTATTTTTTGTTTTTCCCTTGCTGCTTTTAATATTTTTCTTTTCATTTAATTTTTGATAGTTTGATTAATGTGTGTCTTGGTGTGTTTCTCTTTGGATTTATCCTGTATGGGACTCTCTGTGCTTCCTGGACTTGATTAACTCTTTTCTTTCCCATGTTAGGGAAGTTTTCAACTATAATCTCTTCAAATTTTCTCAGTCCCTTTCTTTTTCTCTTCTTCTTCTGGGACCCCTATAATTTGAATGTTGTTGCGTTTAATGTTGTCCCCGAGGTCTCTGACACTGTCCTCAATTGTTTTCATTGTTTTTTCTTTATTCTGCTCTGTGGTAGTTATTTCTACTGTTTTATCTTCCAGGTCACTTATCAGTTCTTCTGCCTCAGTTATTCTGCTATTGATTCCATCTAGAGTATTTTTAATTTCATTTAGTGTGTTGTTCATCATTGCTTGTTTCATCTTTAGTTCTTCTAGGTCCTTGTTAAATGTTTCTTGCATTTTCTCTATTTCCAAGATTTTGGGTTACCTTTACTGTCATTATTCTGAATTATTTTTCAGGTAGACTGCCTATTTCCTCTTCATTTGTGAGGTCTGGTGGGTTTTTATCTTGCTCCTTCATCTTCTGTGTGTTTTTCTGTCTTCTCATTTTGCTTATCTTACTGTGTTTGGGTTCTCCTTTTTGCAGGCTGCAGGTTCTTAGTTCCCGTTGTTTTTGGTGTCTGTCCCCAGTGGCTAAAGTTGGTTCAGTGGGTTGTGTAGGCTTCCTGGTGGAGGGGACTAGTGCCTGTTTATTTTTTTTCATCTTGGTCTTTTGTTAGCACTTTTATGGATTCATCAGTTTTCCATTAGAGTTCTGAAAATGCTTATTCATTCAGTTCAGCAGTATGGTCAGTTACCAGAAACCTGTACTTGTCAGTCTTTTCCATGAATTCCTTGAAGATGAAACCCTTTTATAGGAACATTTTTGCAAAAGCATCTGAGTACACCCGGAACTGTCTGTAAATGACAAAAGACTTAAAAATGACCACGGTTAAAGATTTGATGAAAGTTCATAATAATGCAATTGACAAGGAAATTTAGTTATTTCTGAGTTATACATTTTAAAGTAATACCTAGAATTATGACTTATAACATTATACCAGAACATATAAGATTTTTAGAAATTTCATGTAATGTTTGAAACATTTATATTAACATATTTCCATACAAATAACCCAAAGAAAGTTTAGTAGTAGTTATTTTGTTTGTTTTTTTATACTGCAGGTTCTTATTAGTCTTCAGTTTTATAAACATCAGTGTATACATGTCAATCCCAATCGCCCAATTCAGCACACCACCATCCCCACCCCACCACAGTTTTCTCCCCTTGGTGTCCATACGTTTGTTCTCTACATGTGTGTCTCAACTTCTGCCCTCCAAACCAGTTCATCTGTACCATTTTTCTAGGTTCCACATACATGCGTTAATATACGATATTTGTTTTCCTCTTTCTGACTTAATTCACTCTGTATGACAGTCTCTAGGTCCATCCACGTCTCAACAAATGACTCAATTTCATTCTTTTTTTATGGCTGAGTATTATTCCATTGTGTATATGTACCACAACTTCTTTATCCATTCGTCTATCGATGGGCATTTCGGTTGCTTCCGTGACCTGGCTTTTGTAAATAGTGCTGCAGTGAACATTGGGGTGCATGTGTCTTTTTGAATTAATGTTTTCTCTGGGTATATGCCCAGTAGTGGGATTGCTGGATCATATGGTAATCCTATGTTTAGTTTTTTAATGAATCTCCATACTATTCTCCATAGTGGCTGTATCAATTTACGTTCCCACCAACAGTGCCAGAGGGTTCCCTTTTCTCCACACCCTCTCTCTCATTTGTTGTTTGTAGATTTTCTGATGATGCCCATTCTAACTGGTGTGAAGTGATACCTCATTGTAGTTTTGGTTTGCATTTCTCTAATAATTAGTTATGTTGAGCAGCTCTTCATGTGCTTCTGGGCCATCTGTATGTCTTCTTTGGAGAAATATCTAGTTAGGTCTTCTGCCTCTTCAGAAGTCTTTAATTTTGTAATTCAACTACTGAGAAGTAGTTGAATCAAGAAGTAAGGATAGGCTAATAAAGAATAAATCCAGGTGTATTTTATAAGTTTTCAAAGGAGTCATGATCCCCCAAAATATAAAAACAGTCTAGAGATTGATGGCAGCCAAATTCCCAAGGGTGTGTTTAGTTCTGTTGTTTGTCAGAAACAGAAAATTCATTCATTCCATGTTAGGAATAAAGAGGATTACTTAGGGAGTTGTTTATATTAGAATAAGTGTTAAATTTAAGCAGCTCTTAGGAGTTAGTTACATTTGCCTAATTTCATTGAGCACATTCTGTTTCTGACATGAAACAATAACATATGAGATGGTCCTCAAATTTTTAATTACATAAAGTTCATTTCCTGTTTTTATTATTTAATGATTTTTTTGTTTTTTGGCCATGCTTTAAGGCTTGTAGGATCTTAGTTCCCCGGCCAGGGATTGAACCCAGGCCGATGGCAGTGAAAGTGCCGAGTCCTAACCACTGGAATGTCAGGGAATTCCCACTTTTTCTTTTTATATAGTAAATTTCCCTGTCACTAATTAATTTAAGCTAATTTAAGTTTTGCCTTATTACACAAATGAAACTTGTCTATTTTTTAAAAACTAATATTTGGTTAGTTCCATCACTCAGTTATGTAACCACTGATGACATTTTGTATATTCTTGGATAAAACGGTTTTCAACATGTAGGTAGATACGTAAGCTTTTTGGCTAACTTCATAAAGCTTAAATATATGATCTGATTTGTAACTTTTAAAGACTTATGTATATAATGTGACATCTTTGAATGTTACTTTTTTTTTTAACAACATTTTTCTCAATAGTGTTGTGGTACTCCATTGTAAGAATTGCCATAATTTATTTACTCGGTTCCCAGTATTTGGTCATATAGATTTTCCTAGTTTTTTGTTATTTTTCTAAAATAAAGTGCTAAGTAATTTTGTGGTTATATATGCCCTTATCTTGGTTTCTTTAGAAAAAATTCTAAGTTGAATTGCTTTATTAAGTATCTTTAATTTTACTATTTGGTTCTCCTTGTATAAGGGAGAATGCATAGTTTGTGTGTGTGTATTGATTACTTGCTTACTCTAGTCTCAACTATAGTGTGTTCTTTTCTCAAATTTTTTTACTGTCATGTCATGAAGTCTAGCCAGATTCCATATTTTCTCTTGGTAGCTGTGGGTTGTCCTCTCTAGGATATACTGGTTTCCTGATTGGACCAGAAAGCAGTAGGCACACTGCTTGGTATTCTTTCCATTTGATGACTCTTGAGTGTGGCATTTTCACATGTAAAGGCTTGTTTAGCTAGTTTTAAGTGGTTATCTTACTGAATACTGTCAGAGATTTGGCAGCTCATGGGAAGGGGAGGACTAAGTTGATTCCACGTAGACAAAACTGACTTTTTAACTATTAGACTGCGTTAGAGAATGATATTTGGTCATGTTACTTGCATATGCTGTTTCTTAAAGTAATAGGGTTTTGTTTTGTTTTTCTTCTAAAAGGGATATGTTTCAGGCAACTTAGAAAATGCAGCATTAAGACGTTTTACTTTACTTTAAATGAAACCTGTGTATCTGGCCAAATTTCTACATATTCATAGTTAATCTAGATAAGGTAGTATAGCAAAAATTTTTTTCTTTTTTTCATTTATTTTATACTATATTAGTTTCAGGTGTACAGCAAAGTGATTCAGTTATTTTTTTCAGATTATATTCCATTATAGGTTATTACAAGGTAGTGAGTATAATTCCCTGTGCTATACAGTAAATCCTTGTTGCTTATGTATTTTATGTAGAGTAGTTGTATCTGTTATTCATACTGCTAATTTGTTCCTCCCTTGACCCAGGGCCCTGGTCCCTTTGGTAACCTTAAATTTGTTTTCTATGTCTATGAGGCTGTTTCTGTTTTGCCTATAGATTCATTTGTATTATTTTTAGATTCCACAGGTAAGTGATATCATTTAATATTTGTCTTTCTGTGACTTACTTCACTCAGTATAATATTCTATAGGTCCATCCCTGTTGCTGCAAATAGCAATACTTCATTCCTTTTTATGACTGAGTAATATTCTCTTTTATCTATCTATCTATCTATCTCACATCTTCTTAACCAGTCATCTGTTGATGGCTATTGGGGTTGTTTCCATGTCTTGGCTATTGTAAGTAGTGCTGCTATGAACATTAGGGTGCATATATCTTTTAAAATTAGAGTTTTGTCCTTTCTAGATATATGCCCAGGAGTGGGATTTCAGGATCATATGGTAGCTCTATTTTTAGTTTTTTAAGGAACCTCCATATTGTTTTCCATAGTGGCTGCACCAATTTACATTACCACCAACTGCGTACTAGGGTTCCCTTTTCTCTACACCCTTTCCAGCATTTACTATTTGTAGACTTTTTCAGGATAGCCATTCTGATTGGTGTGAGGTGATACTTCATTGTAGTTGTTTTTTTTTTCCTTTTTCTATTTCTTTTATCTATTTTATTTATTTTTTTTGGCTGTGTTGGGTCTTTGTTGCTGCATGTGGTCTTTCTCTAGTTGCAGCAAGTGGGGGCTACCCTTTGCTGTGGTGCGTGGGCTTCTCATTGCACTGGCTTCTCTTGTGGAGTACAGGCCCTAGACACTTGGGCTTCCGTAATTGCAGCACGCGAGCTCAGTAGTTGTGGCTTGCGGGCTCTAGAGCACAGGCTCAGTAGTTGTGGCGCATGGGCTTAGTTGCTCTGTGGCATGTGGGATCTTCCTGGACCAGGGCACAAACCTGTGTCCCCTGCATTGACAGGCAGATTCTTAACCGCTGCGCCACCAGGGAAGCCCTTCATTGTAGTTTTGATTTGCGTTTCTCTAATAATCAGCAATGTTGAGCGTCTTTTCATGTGCCTGTTGGCCATCTCTATGTCTTGTTTGGAGAAGTATCTGTTTAGGTCTTCTGCCCATGTTTTGATTTTTTTTTTTTTTCATACTGAGTTGTATGAGCTGTTTGTATATTTTGGACATTAACCCCTTGTTGGTCACATCATTTGCAGATACTTTTCTCCCATTCCGTAGGTTGTCTTTTTGTTTTGTTGATGGCTTCCTTTGCTGTGCAAAAGCTTTTGTGTTTAATTAGGTTTCATATGTTTATTTTTACTTTTATTTCTTTTGCCTTTGGAGTTTGATCTAAGTAAATATTGCTATGATTATGTCACAGAATGTTCTGCCTATATTCTCTTCTGGGAGTTTCATGGTGTCATGTCTTATATCAAGGTCTTTAAACCATTTTGAGTTTATTTTTGTATATGATGTGAGGGAGTGTTCTGATTTCACTGATATATTTGTAGCTATCTAGCTTTTCTCTTCACCTCTTGCTGAAGAGACTGTCTTTTCTCCGTTGTATATTCTTGCCTCCTTTATTGTAGATTAATTGACAATAGTGTGTGGGTTTATTTCCGGGCAGTCAGTTCTGTTCCATTGATCTGTATGTCTCTTTTTGTGCCGACACCATGCTGTTTTTATTACTACAGCTTTGTAGTATAGTCTGAAGTCTGGAAGGGTTATGCCTCCAGGTTTGTTCTTTTTCCTCAGGATTGCTTTGGCATTTTGGGTCTTCTTTGGTTCCATATAAATTTTAGGATTATTTGTTCTAGTTCTGTGAAAAATGTCATAGGTATTTTGATAGGGATTGCATTAAATCTGTAGATTGCTTTGGATAGTATGACCATTTTAACAGTATTAGTTCTTCCAATCTAAGAGCATG